>NC_138314.1:32970000-33642500 GCF_965601325.2 Salmo salar
GTCCAGCATCACTACTCTGGACGGCTCTGACTTAGAATACGTGGACAACTACAAATACCTAGGTGTCTGGTTAGACTGTAAACTCTCCTTCCAGACTCACATTAAGCATCTCCAATCCAAAATTAAATCTAGAAATCGGCTTCCTATATCGCAACAAAGCATCCTTCACTCATGCTGCCAAACATACCCTCGTAAAACTGACCATCCTACCGATCCTCGACTTCGGTGATGTCATCTATAAAATAGCCTCCAACACTCTACTCAAACTGGATGAAGTCTATCACAGTGCCATCCGTTTTGTCACCAAAGCCCCATACACTACCCACCATTGCGACCTGTACGCTCTCGTTGGTTGGCCCTCGCTTCATACTCGTCGCTAAACCCACTGGCTACAAGTCTCTGCTAGGTAAAGCCCCGCCTTATCTCAGCTCACTGGTCACCATAGCACCACCCACTCGTAGCACGCGCTCCAGCAGGTATATCTCACTGGTCACCCCCTTGATCGTCTTTCCTTCCAGTTCTCTGCTGCCAATGACTGGAACGAACTGCAAAAATCTCTGAAGCTGGAGACTCATATCTCCCTCACTAGCTTTAAGCACCAGCTGTCAGAGCAGCTCACAGATCACTGCACCTGTACATAGATGGGCTATCTACCTACCTCATCCCCATACTGTATTTATTTATCTTGCTCCTTTGCACCCCAGTATCTCTACTTGCACATTCATCTTCTGCACATCTACCATTCCAGTGTTTAATTGCTATATTGTAATTACTTCGCCACCATAGCTTATTTTTTACCTTACCTCATTTGCACTCACTGTATATAGACTACTTGTTTTCTTTTGTTCTACGGTATTATTGACTGTATGTTTTGTTTATTCCATGTGTAACTTTGTGTTGTTGTGTGTGTCGAATTGCTATGCTTTATCTTGGCCAGGTCGCAGTTGCAAATGAGAACTTGTTCTCAACTAGCCTACCTGGTTAAATAAAGGTGAAATAAAAATAAATAAAAAATAAATAGTGAGAGGTCTAATGCTTTACTATTTAATAATATCTACCTCCGCATTCATATCTAAGGGGCATTTTTCACGCCATTAATAGTTACATTGTTTTAGTTTGAACGTGCAGACTGGCACAAAGTAAAGCGGGAACGTTTCCCTAGTCAGCGCCATTATTAGTGCAATGCCCCTTAAAGTGTTGCTCTGTGCTACCCAGTGGGGCTCCATCCCCCCTCCCCCATGGGCTAGGTCTGTCTTCTGTGCGCCGCTCTGCGGCCCATCCCATGCCCTCATGCCTTGAACCTTGCGCGCCCACCGCTGTTTCAGTGGATACAGCTGGAGAACTGCAAGGCAATCCCATTGTGCGCCACTCGGAAGCCATGACCAATATATATTGTCCTGTTAATAATATACCTGTGAGAATATCCAACAGGCTTTTATATCATTTGAAATGAATAATAAAACATTTTAGAGATGATTTTGTTTTCAAATAACGTAAAATGACCAAGAAAAAGGCCATTCTTGAACATGGGGTGAGACATTGTTGCTAATTTTTAAATAAAGCCAGTCTGTTATTTAGAATTATTTATTTTCGTTTTTAGAGGGAGAGAAACCATAAACCTACAGTCATCTCATGGGTCTCCCAGTTGAGGCCAGTACTGGTATTGAACCAGCATCTGTAGCAACACAGTGTCTTAGACCGTTGTGCCACTCAGGCGCTGTACAACATGACCGGTCGGGAGTGGCCTACACTACTACAGAAAGAGCAAAATAATCCTAACAAAATAAAATAAAAATCTTAGTGTAACAGTTTTAGTAAGTAATACTGAAGTCGTGCACAATTATCAGTTTCTATTTAGGTTTATGTCACCCATTCATTGTCAGTTAGAGATACAGTAGGACCCAAAAGCATAATCAGTGCTCTAACTCCCCCTTGTGCTGGTCCGGAGCAATGAAGTGGTGACGCAGGGTATTTATGCACAACTTCAGTATTGCTTACTATGACTGTTGTTAAACTAAGGTTTTTATTATTTTATTTTGTTAGGATTATTTACTGTAGTAGTGTAGGCCACTCCCGACCGGTCATGTTGTACAGCGCCTGAGTGGCGCCATGGTTAATGGCATCTTTATGCTTTCATTAATAAAATAATGATAAAAATACTCTTTCAACATGATGTTTATTTAGTTATGGATCCATAACGAATTACTATGGGAATAAATATCACTAAATTATAGAAATATCCTCCAATCCACCAATGTAATTATTGGCGGAGAGTCACATCATATTTTTCGATATACTGTAGACGACATGTGTCTCACTAGTGTTGAGTAATGTGCTGTTAAAAGTGGTGTAGGTCTTATTTATTTAAAGAGCATATTAAAAAGTTAGAAGCAATAGGATCTGAAGCAATAGCCTACAACTATTTTAGCACCGTTTCACACTGCTCTGAGACAGGCATGGGGACTGGTCTTCAATTAGATTTTTATTTTTACTGAATCTCTGTTTGGGTATTGGTTAGACTAGAATTAGAAAATGAGAGTGTAGAAATGTAATGCTCTTTTTTTGTAATGCTCCTTTATTTAACTAGGCAAGTCAGTTAAGAACAAATTGTTAATTTCAAGGACAGCCTACTCCTTCCTCCCCGTCGGGGAATTGAACCCCGGTCTCCCGTGTGCCTGCATTCTCTAGTACAGCCATTATTGAAGGCTATCAAATGCTTCTCAAAGATGCCCTCTGGTGGTCAAACTAGCGCTAACAAACAATGGTACGCTGCAACTTTCAAAGGAGGAACTACTGTAGATGTGGCTGGGTGTTGGTTATAGCATTTCCTTCACGACCCATCCATTTTAGACAAGCGTGTCAGGTAAGCGTCATCTAATAATTATAAAATATTTTTATAATCTGGACCCTTTGTTTTTGTTATTGCTACTGTGCATTTAACAATTTCACTGTACCGTTTACATCTTCTGTATCCTGTGCATGTAACAAATCAACTTTTCATGTTATTTTATATAACGTGTGCTTATCAAAGACGGGGCAATGTGAAGAACAACATGACCTGCACCAAAGTCAGAATAGGATATACAGTACCAGTCAAAAGTTTGGACACCTACTCATTCAAGGGGTTTTCTTAATTTGTACTCTTTTCTACATTGTAGAATAATAGTGAAGACATCAAAACTATGACATAACGCATATGGAATCATGTAGTAACCAAAAAAAGTGTTAAACAAATCTAAATATATATTTGAGATTCTTCAAAGTAGCCACCCTTTGCCTTGATGACAGCTTTGCACAGTTGGCATTCCCTCAACCAGCTTAACCTGAAATGCTTTTCCAACACAGTCTTGAAGGAGTTCCCACATATGCTGAGCACCTGTTGGCTGCTTTTCCTTCACTCTGCGGTCCAACTCATCCCAAACCATCTCAATTGGGTTGAGGTCGGGTGATTGTGGAGGCCAGGTCATCTGATACAGCACTCCATCACTCTCCTTCTTGGTCACATAGCCCTTACACAGCCTGAAGGTGTTTTGAGTCATTGTCCTGTTGAAAAACAAATGAGATTGAGACTAAGTGCAAACCAGATGGGATGGCGGTATCACTGCAGAATGCTGTGGTAGCCATGCTGGTTAAGTGTGCCTTGAATTCTAAATAAATCACTGACAGTGTCACCAGCAAAGCACCCCCACACCTCCTCCTCCAAGCTTCACGGTGGGAAAAACACGTGGAGATCATCCGTTCACCTACTCTGCGTCTCACAAAGACACGGCGGTTGGAACCAAAAATCTCAAATTTGGACTCTTCAGACCAATGACAGATTTCCACCCGTCTAATGTCTATTGCTTGTGTTTCTTGGCCCAAGCAAGTCTCTTCTTATTATTGGTGTCCTTTGGTTGTGGTTTCTTTGCAACAATTTGACCATGAAGGCCTGATTCACACAGTCTTCTCTGAACAGTTGATGTTGAGATGTGTCTGTTACTTGAACACTGTGAATCATTTATTTGGGCTGCAATTTCTGAGGCTGGTAACGTTATCCTCTGCAGCAAAGGTAACTCTGGGTCTTACTTTCCTGTGGCGGACCTCATGAGAGCCAGTTTCATCATAGCGCTTGATGGTTTTTCCGACTGCACTTAAAGAAACTTTCAAAGTTCTTGACATTTTCCAGGTTGACTGACCTTCATGTCTTAAAGTAATGATGGACTGTCGTTCCTATTTTCTTATTTAAGCTGTTCTTGCCATAATATGGACTTGGTATTTTACCAAATAGGGCTATCTTCTGTATACCACCCCTACCTTGTCACAAAAAAACTGATTGGCTCAAACGCATGTACTTTTAACAAGGCACACCTGCTAATTGAAATGCATTACATTTACATTTTAGTCAATTAGCAGACGCTCTTATCCAGAGCGACTTACAGTAGTGAATGCATACATTTCATTTCATTTTTTTTTTTGTACTGGCCCCCCGTGGGAATCGAACCCACAACCCTGGCGTTGCACACACCATGCTGGCGTTGCAAACACCATGCTCTACCAACTGAGCCACAGGGAAGGCCATTACAGGTGACTACCTCATAAAACTGGTTGAGAGAATGCCAAGAGTGTGCAAAGCTGTCATCAAGGCAAAGGGTGGCTACTTGGAAGAATCTCAAATATAAAATATATTTGATTTGTTTAACAATTTTTGTTTACTACATAATTCCATGTGTAAATTCACAATGTTTATGCTTATACATTTAACATTTGGCTCTTAAGTATAAGCAAGTGCAAGCAAATGAGCTGCGATGAGGTAGGCCTATTCGTTCAGCACTTTCAAAATGGACGACAGAAATTCATATAGATATTAATTCAGATAAATTCAGCAAGATGTTGAGGCCTTAACTTTACTCTTCTTTAAGTCACCACAGAGAGAGAAAGAGAGAGCGAGAGACCCAGACTCAGTGGTTAGCCTACCATTTGAAGTATTTTATTAGGCCTATGTGGTCTAAAAAAGAAGGACAATACAATCACGAAGATCCACTTTTATAGACAATATACAGACCCACTGACAGCGCATTGAGCAAACAAAGCAACCCTCGCAATATGAACTGTAATTACATGGGTCTATTTACTGAACAAAAATATTTGAATGGGAAGAGACTGTCAAAGGCAAACATAGTTACGAGGAGGGGATATTTTAATATAATGTTGTTTGGTCTGTTTGGTCTGCTTTTTTGTCGAGAAAAGCACCAGAGGTAATTATAACACACAAAGTAAGAAAAACAATGAAATGCATAATTCTAACATTGCCTAAAATTATTAATAAGATAGACCTATATAAGCAATATAACAATGCAGATGTACAAACTATGGCATATATGACAATAAGTGGTTAAGAGGAAAGCCGTAATTTCGATAAAGACATGAGCAAGCTGAGATGGATGTAGCCTATATGCCGCCTATTTGTTTAGCACAGCGACATAATTCAGAACATGGGCCGTTCTTACAGTATTCTCCCTGTACACCAAGTCCGAACAGTAGGGGCAAATAAGCAGACAATGAAAGCTCTTACAACAGGGGCTGGAAGCCGTCAATGAAAGCTGTTATAATATTCAATGATTACATTTCTCTAAAACTGGCTATAGGCTAGATGTGCACAACCAAGTCTGAACAGTAGGCTATATGCCTATTCGTTCAGCACTTTTGAAATGGACATAATTCAGAATATGGGCCGTTCTAATAGAATTCTCCCTGTACACCAAGTCCGAATAGTAGGGGCAAATAAGCAGACAATGAAAGCTCTTACAATGGGGGAACGTAAGCAGACTATGAAAGCTGCTACAATATTCTAAGATGAGATTTCCCTGAAACAGGCTATAGGCTACATGTGCACCAGCATGTCAGAACAGTAGACTAAGTTCTAAGGGGGGAAAGTATTACTTTCTTAGCTACAGTATACATATTTCCCTGGCATATGTAATCACTTATGCAGCAGCATACTGGACATATTTATGGACTCACTATTATTGTGCTGTGCTCACTTGAACATGAAGTTGGCACGGTGGTCCTTCTTGTGGCAAACTTCTCAATAACTTTGTCATCAAAGTCTGGCATTCTCTGGATGAAGTCATACTGGATTGACAGCATGGCCAATGCATTAACCTTTTCTGGCCCATGGAGTTGCGTATGAAAGTTTTTATCCTTTTAAGGGTGGAAAAGTTTCTCTCTGACTTAGAGGTTGTCATCGGAGTGGTGATGTTGATTTTGAGAAGAGAGACCGTGTCAGACAAGGCCTCCTGCAGGTTGTTCTCGTAGAGTGATTTCAATAAAGAAAGTGCTGTCTTTTCAGTGTGCAGCTCAGGATGCTGGTAGACAGTAAACAGCTCCCTTTTCAACTTCTCCTGGTTGCCCATAGTTCATAGCTTGGTAGGACACTGGAGTTCTGCGGTGGGAAAGGAATCCTTCAGTAGCGTTTAGACACCACATACATTACCACTCATCACCGCTGCCCTGTCGTAGGTTTGTGCAGCCAACTTCTTGACATTCAGTGCCGCTAGGACTTGTTTGATGGCGTTGGAGAGGCCGACACCAGTTTAGTCCTTCACCTCTACAAAAACTTCTCACACACACTGTTGTCTGGTAACAAGTAACGCAGCATTATGACGTCCAACCAATTTTTAAGGGTACATCAAGCACGATCTTAAACAAAGTTTTGGATTGTATGTATGAAGTGTACAGAGAAGCTATATCTAAGAAGGTGTCGGAGATTATTTTTGCATCTGTACAAGCTGACGAGACCACTGACGTCTCCTGTAAATCACAGATAGTAATAGTGCTCTTTTGTACCCTGTAATCTCCATCACGCATGGCCTCAAAAATACAACTGAAAACGCCTGGGTTCAAGGAGTCGGCCGACTCGTCATGGCCCCGCAGTGCTGTCTCACAGTTGCCAGACAATTTAATGCATGCTATAATTCTGGCAAGCACGTACCTATTCTCCTCTGTTGGTTGTTAAGGTCGATGGCTCGTCTATATATCTAGCTGAGCCACAACGTTTGATCTCCCCAGGAATCCCAGTTTAACAGCGTTGAGAATTGTGCATCACATACAGACATGTTGAGACCCTTTCAGACAGACTTTTTAAATCCTTAAACCCAGACTTGGACCACACCCCCTCTCCACTGAATAGCAGGCAGGGAAAGCAAAATAGTGATTGTTGTGAGATGCTTGCAGTTAGCCACTGCTTCCTTCCAAACCACTCATTGTTGAATTAGCAATTTCGTACTTGTTGTGTAATGTTTATGTCCAATGGTCGGATTAAAAAGGATTTGCCAGTAGATTGTCAACTTGATTCATGATGATGACTGCTAGTTAAGACATTGACATGATCAGTCCAATCAAAGCTACTGTAGATATAACTTCATTTTATCAGTGGCCAATGACCATGAGCCTTCTTGGATGGACACTTCTAATGTAACTCTATGGCAGCACCCAAAGGGCTTGAATTTTCGAACTCTCCCCATAGATTTTGTGGCGACGTAGTGTCCCCATGAGTGACAGAACACTGAGCCAATCACGGCGCAACCAGAGAACATTAACAACCCCTATGCTCTGTATATCCGCTGGCTGCCCCACCACCACAGAAAGCACTGATCTAGGCTGAAACACCTGCATTTTGCTGCCTTACTCAAGAAAGTAAAAAAATAGACCATGTTTGTATGCAGCTTTATTAACTCAATATATATATATATATATATTTTTTTTTACATTGTTAGCAAACTGATATGTGACTCATATTAATGCCAAAATAACAAGCAAAACAGGTGGGCCTCTGCCTGATCTATAGTCGTGTTTTTATTAGCGGCTTGGGTCTTTTTTAATATCGAGGCATATTTCACTTTCTCTGTTCATAGGAGTAACAATATAAATTTGTGCATGAGGCAGAAATAATGCAGTGCGACTCGAGTTTCGCCATCAGCTGGAAGACGGTGTCCCTTTTTGGTCAGTGTCAGTAGAGGAAAGAGAGAGCGGAGGGATGCTGAGAGGCTAACCCTCAGTCTGCTGCTCTCTTCCTTCGCTGAGACTGACCATCAGATGCAGGCACCACCAGCCCAATAAAATACAAATAAAAAAGCGAATTATTTAAAATGTATGCACACTCATCTGCACTTCAGAAGTAATACAACAATGGTTCTATTACCGGTGTGATCATATATTTTGAAATATAATTTTTTGTAAATGGCCCAAACAACAATGCATTGGCAGGGCAATTCAAGCAAAGCAAATATGCGTTGATAATGTACTGGGCCTATAGCTTACTGCACAAATCTCATTGCTAAAGTATTGTTTTTAATTGGTTAATGTTGTATGGGCTTTCTTTTAAGTAATGTTCTTTTTTCTCTTCTTAAGTAATGTTTTTTTTAAACATCTGAGCAGTAAATCTCAGCTTGCATTTTGACTCAAAAAAGGTTGGTGACCACTGTTCTAGAGTTTTCCCTGTTAAGGAATTCCACAAATTAACTTAAGGCACACCTCTAATTGAAATGCATTCCAGGTGACTACCTAATGAAGCTGGTTGAGAGAATGCCAGGAGTGTGCAAAGCTGTCATCGAGGCAAAGGAAGGCTATTTGAAGAATATCAAATACCTGTTGGGGCTACAGGTTAGCAATGAACCCCGAGACGGGATTGCTAACAAGGCTGGAAATTCAAAACATCAAAAATCTAATAATTTCAATTTCTCAAACAATCAACTATTTTACACAATTTAAAAGATAAACATCTCCTTAATCTAACCACATTGTTCGATTTTCAAAGAGGCTTTACGGCAAAAGCATAAAGTTAGATTATGTTAGGACAGTACATAGCCACAAAAGTACAAACATCCAGTTTCAATTCAAGGTCAGGCGTCACCAAAAGCAGAAACCAGCTAAAATTATGCACCAACCTTTGACAATCTCCATCAGATGACACTCCTAGGACATTATGTTATACAATACATGCATTTTTTGTTCCATCAAGTTCATATTTATATCCAAAAACAGCATTTTACAGTAGCGTGAAATTCAGATTTTTTTCTTCTCTGAAATGCTTCCGGTGAACATAACAAAATTACTATTCGAAAACATTGGTAAATTATAATATTGTCATTCAAAGAATAATATATTATCATCTCGTAATTGCTACCGAATGGCCAGATCTCAAAATAACTTTACTGGGAAATCACATTTTGCAATAAACGGGGTGCTATGCTAAGAACAATAAGCTATGCTATACAGTTAGCATCATCTAATATCGATAATAACATTGTAAATATCCCCTTACCTTTGATTATCTCCATCAGAAGGCACTGCCAGGAATCCCAGGTCCAGAACAAATGTGGTTTCTTTTGACAAAGTTCATAATTTATGTCCAAATAACACCAAGTAGTTAGCGTTCATTATGCTCCGAATCACGCCGAAAAGCTAAAAAAACCTAGTAAATAATCTATTTACGTTCGTTCAAACATGTCAAACGTTGTTTAGCATTAATCTTTTGGTCCATTTTTAACGTTAAACATCAGTAATATTTTCACACAACCTATCCTATGTCTAGATAAACAATTATGACAAACTCACGCTTCTCAGATTTATGCGCAGGCGCAAAAAAATGAAGTGACGACATGTCAACTTCCCAGCATTCTAATTTGCTCTCTGTTTATCATAGACGCTTCAAACAACTTTATAAAGATCGTTGACATCTAGTGGAAGCCGTAGGAGTTGCGAAATGAATCCTTTCTCACTATGGTATCTATAAAACAATGACACTAAATAGTACAGTCACAAAATTCACATTTTGTTTGATCTATTTTTCACAGGTTTTTGCCTGCAATATGAGTTTTGTTATACTTACAGACACCATTCAAACTGTTTTAGAAAATTCAGAGTGTTTTCTATCAGAATGTGTTAATAATATGCATATCCTAGCTTCTGAGTTGGTGTAGGAGGCAGTTAAAAATGGGCACATATTTTTTTTTACATTTCTCAATACTGCCCTCTGCCCCACTATCAACGTTTCCCTTTACTGTGGCAATTGTGATCGAATCAACACAATATTTGTCATTTAATGTAAGATAGCGAAACAAAACAAACTATGCAAGAGATTGTTGTATTGCATCTATTGTCAATTGCGTTGACACGCCCATACTCTACGCAAACCAGCGCGGCATAAACCATTAGAGCTGCAGTAGGCCTATATGCAAATAGACCATTGTCATATATGGATCTGTGGCATTTACATTGAACTGGATTGTGTTTACAGCATGAGCGGTCGTGAGTAGATGCACTTGTTTTGAGATCAAAGCAAGAGCTGCATGTAGCCACGTGTGCACATTTTGTTCATATCCTTTGCTAGTTAGTGAGTTATCAGCCCAGTTATAGATCATTTGTAGTCAGCAATAGGGGAGTGATTGCTTCCTAAAAGAGCACAAAACGTGTATATTTCTAGACGTCTTTGAAAAGAGTCAGGTAAAGAGCTTGTTTTTTTGTCTTAGAAAGGGGCAATGTTGTATTTTGAGACAGGTTTGAATAAGCTAAGTAGCCAATAGGGAGGGTAGTATAATTTGTCTGATTCTTTGTAATAATGGTATGGGAATAATCATGCATTTTATTTTGTAAAGTGGTTTCTTTCATCAAACACAACAACATTTTCAGTCACCTCCTTGTCTGAAGGACAAGTGGATAAACAGGTTAATGTCAAGCCAAGCATCTTTTTTTCCCAAAAGTCCCCTTGAATGTAGGCCTACATTTTGTTTGTTTTTTATTATTTCACCTTTATTTAACCAGGTAGGCCAGTTGAGAATAAGTTCTCATTTACAACTGCGACCTGGCCAAGATAAAGCAAAGCAGTGCGACACAAACAACACAGAGTTACACATGGAATAAACAAACATACAGTCAATAACACAATAGAAAAGTATATATACAGTGTGTGCAAATGAGGTAAGATAAGGGAGGTAAGGCAATAAATAGGCCATAGTGGCAAAATAATTACAATTTAGCAATTAAACACTGGAGTGATAGATGTGCAGAAGATGAATGTGCAAGTAGAGATACTGGGGTGCAAAGGAGCAAAAAAATAAATGACAGTATGGGGATGAGGCAGTTAGATGGGATATTTACAGATGGGCTATGTACAGGTGCAGTGATCTGTGAGCTGCTCAGACAGCTGGTGCTTAAAGTTAGTGAGGGAGATATGAGTCTCCAGCTTCAGTGATTTTTGCAATTCGTTCCAGTCATTGGCAGCAGAGAACTGGAAGGAAAGGCGGCCAGAGGTGGAATTGGCTTTGGGTGTGACCAGTGAAATATACCTGCTTGAGCACGTGCTACGGGTGGGTGCTGCTATGGTGACCAGTGAGCTGAGATAAGGCGGGGCTTTACCTAGCAAAGCCTTATAGATGACCTGGAGCCAGTGGGTTTGGCGACGAATATGAAGTGAGGGCCAGCCAACGAGAGCATACCGGTCGCAGTGGTGGGTAGTATATGGGGCTTTGGTGACAAAACGGATGGCAATGTGATAGACTGCATCCAATTTGCTGAGTAGAGTGTTGGAGGCTATTTTGTAAATGACATTGCCGAAGTCAAGGATCGGTAGGATAGGACATTGAACACCACACATTGGCTGTTCCTGTAGGCTGAATAATAGAACAGCTATTTCCATGTTAAAATGTTATGGGATGCATTTTGTCCATTGTTATTGATGGTAGGCTACTCTGGTAGACCTTCATTATAAGCAAATAGACACAGTAGCCTACTTGGCCACTTAAAACTTTAACTTAAAGCAGGTACAGCCTCAGTGTTCACAGTAAATGCGTGCTGGAAGTTGCACAGAATTTTCACAACATTTAAATGTGCGCTCAGATGACCTGAAATTTGCTCAGTGCTGGAAAAACTTGAGTGAACATTGGTGGCAAAACATATATTTATAGTGATTTCTATGGGTCTTCCTCTACTCTGATTGTTTTATACTGTTCAATTCAACCCCACCAAAAAAAGTCAGCATTTTCATCAATTTCTACATTTCTTGCACTCATTTGAGATAATTTCCACACTGCCACGGAGGGCGGCATGATATGGGCAAACAATCTAGACCTTAATTTTGACCAAATGTTGCAATTGCGATTTGACTTGTGATTTAGAGCAAAACACTTGGATGACCTGTTGGAATCATGGATATAGAATGATCATTAAAATTCTATAGTTAGAATATAATAGTGGGCACTTTGAATACAGAGTTTGACATGACAACAAATGAAAATGCCAGGGAGGAGTTATTGTGACAGGTGTTGACAAGTGTTTCCTAGGGGACCCTATAATCTTTGGTTCTCTTTTAGCTACTTCATGTAGCTAACATTATTGCTTTGCGTTGTCCTCTGATTTAGAAGGTACTGTTGCACAACAAACATGCAGGTCTACACCGTCACTAGTATTATCAGGCTGTATAGATAGTTATGTTTGCTCTGACTCAGTACATTTATTAGCTAGCTAGCGATTAGCAATAGCGGCTAACAAGATTTAGGCCAAACTTACTAAGACAAACTAGCTGTTTGCAGATGTAAGAAACACGAACTAAGTGTAATGGTTGAACTCTAGTGGATGTATATTAAGAAGCAAAGTGAAAACAGAATCAATGTCATCAACATTGAAAGAATACAAACAAAACCTAAGATGGAAGAAACGGAAGCATTTTGAAAACACTCTAAAAAAGATTGAAGACTTCATTGATGGAAACCCGTTCTGGGAGAAATGGAATGATCTAAATGGAAAAAAGGAATGACCTAGCCATTCATAAATGGCATAATTTGGATAGATCACTTTGAAAGTCAGAAGACATTACTTTAAACCCCAAATACAAAACCTGGAAAAGCAGCATCAGGAATTAAATGCTTAAACACATTACTCCTGAGTTGCAGGAAACTATTATTCAACTTGGTTTTGGAGAGTGGCTGCTTCCCTGATATTTGGAACCAGGGACTCATAATCCCAATACATAAAAAGGTGACAAATTAGACCCTAATAACTATAGGGGAATATGTGTCACAAGTAACATAGGGAAACTGTTCTGCTGTATTCTGAATACAGACCTTGCTCACAGCAACAACAAAAAAAGGCTTTCTACCCAAACTCAGAACAGACCACATACAAACATTACACACTAATAAACCAGCAAGTTCATCAGAATTGCAGAGGAAAAGTATTTGCACGTTTTGTTGATTTTAAGAATGCTTTTGATTCCATATGGAATGATGGATTATATTACAAAACCCTCCAAAGCGGCATTGGGGGTAAAGTATACATCATAAAATGTATTTACTCAAACACATGTAGCATTAAAATGAACAATAAAATAACAGTTTTTTGCTCAAAGGCGAGGGGTGAGACAAGGGTGCAGTTTAAGTCCAACCCTGTTCAACGTCTACATCAATGAACTAGCAGTGTTGTTGGACCGATCTGCAGCCCCTGGACTCACCCTCAAGGATGAGGAGGTCAGATTCCTGCTCTACACAGGTGACATTGTCCTACTGTCACTAACAGAGCAAGGTCTACAGGAACAACTTAACATTCTTTGAGAATACAGCAGCAGCGGGGCAATCAACAACAACTTTCAGAAAACCAAAGTTGTTATTTTCCAGAAAAAGGCCAGGAATCAGAGCAGCAGACACTCCATCAAATTTAGTCCCAGGTACAACTAACAGGGACAAAAAAATCAGTGCCTGTGAAGGATTTGGTCTGGCAGTGAATGTACTAAAAGAAAAACCCTGTAAAGTATTTTAGTCGATAAAAATACAATTCTCTGAAATAAATATTCCTATCCAAATCTGGTGCAAAATATTGAAGTGTAATTTCACCAATTCCACTATATGGAAGCAAGGTTTGGGGTCCAACCTGTAATTACGATTATAGGCATTGAGAGAAAAACCCAATAGAAAATCGACACACAGAATTCTGCACAATTATCCTAAATATCAAAAAGAGAGTTCCAAATAATCCATGCAGATTGGAACTTGGATGATTCTCTTTAATTGTAAATATAAAGAAAAGGACACTAACATTTTGAAATGAACAGCCTTACAAATCAAAGCACAGGAAACCCAAGAGCTGAACCCTGAAAAGAGTCCCCTATGTCCGCTGTTAAAAACACTAAACAACCCTATAATGCAAACACACAAGGAAATTAATCAAATTGTTACATAAATGAAAACCTATTTGACAAATTGGGAAAATGAAACAAAAACACTGAATAAAGTAAATTTGGCCCTCAAAAGAACATACAAATTGGCAGAATATCTCTACTCTCAGAGATACAAAACAAAGATGGATCCTGACCAAATACAGGCTCAGCGACCACCAATTGGCTATAGAAAAAGGGACAGACAAAAACACATGGCTACTCAAAGAGGAGTGTCTATGTGGTCACTGCACGACAGGGGAGGTAGAGACACTTTTTGATCTACTGTGATACTCCCAAATAAGAGAAGATTTTTTCTAGAAAATATCTCACTCAATTCCCAACTTCTGTGCATTTACTAATGACATAATGCTGGGAATTATTCTGGGCGAGGGAGAACCATAAATATTACTGCCAGATATGTATATGA
Source organism: Salmo salar (assembly GCF_965601325.2). Taxonomy (NCBI): domain Eukaryota; kingdom Metazoa; phylum Chordata; class Actinopteri; order Salmoniformes; family Salmonidae; genus Salmo; species Salmo salar. Next base: position 32,984,613 of record NC_138314.1, read on the forward strand.
TTGCCATAGTCTGAGGGACATCCCATGACCATTAATTCGCTGAAGTAGTTACATTGTATATACAGTAACTTACAAGTAATACAGTGTAACTATCATCCATGTACAATTGTATTTCATTGCAATAAAACAATCAAAATTTGAATTTGAGAGGGGGGACGGGAAGAGAGCTCGAGATGGGGGTGGTGGGGGGTGAGCGAGAGAGAGAGAGAGAGAGAGAGAGAGAGAGAGAGAGAGAGAGAGAGAGAGAGAGAGAGAGAGAGAGAGAGCAGGTGTACTGCTGAATGCTCACCGTGACTTTGAATGGGGTTGAGGTGGCTGGCTCCATGGAGGGGCTTTTGTCCAAAGCGCTGCCCGGCATGCTGCGCCTGCGACCCACCCTCTCAGGAGGGAGCTCTGGGGAGGGGGAGAGGAATTCACATGTAAGTCATTGTGGCACAATTCAATCAAATTCCGAAAGGTAGACGTTTGCGGTGCTATTATAATCCTGAACAATGTACATATGATCTTCAGAAAGGAGGAACAAGCATAAAATGAAAAAGGTATACACAACCCCTTGGCTCTGGCTTCACCTAAATGATTTGTGTTTGAGATGCGCTACACATTGCATTCTGCATAAACAAACAGGTAATGAGAGAAAGGTAGAAGCAGAGTTCGCATGGAAAACCGCCATCCCTGACAGACTACGAAATCCATGCTTGTTCTCTCTGTGTGTCGGTATCTGTTCTAAGTTGATTCACCGAGAGATAAGTTTCACTCTTATTTCTGCCTCTGTGGGAAAGATACAGCTCTAACAAGAAGGTACACCTCTGAGCTCCCTCATTTATCGCCTCACTTTCTCACGGAGGAAGGAGAAAACAGACAATTACATGAGAATATTTTAATAGTGTGTAATACTTAACCTCTGGCTTTTAGAACAGTTTCGGCTAATAATGGGTTTTGCTAGGCTAGCTACCATAGCTCACCAACCACAGAAAGGCCAAGAGATAATATGAAAGCACATCAACACGACGAGATCACTTCAAAAAAGCAGCAAGAGAACGCAGTCAAAATGGGAAAGTGATGTGTAGAGGTCTGGAGACAGTTTACACTGCATTTGGCTGTCTCCGGGAATATCCTCTGGTTGCATCCTCCGCTGGCTAGCTTTCAGAAGGCATCGCCATAAGTCTGCCTTGACTAGCTGACATTTCTTCAAGCCTAAAATGTTTGTTCAAATCAATAAATCACATTATTTCTACTTCTTTAAATTTGGAATAAATTGAAGGTACCTGAAATACACGTGTTAAGTATTGTCACCCAAGACTAAGCTAATTTCAACCATTACTGTCAATTCTATTCTTTAAATACAAATACTTGTGCATGTAAACAGGGGCTTCCCTCATTAACATATGCAGACTAACTTCGTGCCAAAGCCCCAAGTTATGTTTTCCTTATTCCTGTACGCACTAAGCTATCATTAGTGTGAACAGCATAGCCATTAAAAGGGCAGTAGGCTGCCTCCCCTGAATTCATAGACTTGACATCTCAGAGAGTGGGCTCCTCCAAACAATAAAGATTTTTCAGCCCCCCAACTCAGCTCTGTGATTGGAATCTTGTCGGCAGAGCACCGCTGACACCAACCTGTAACATTAACTTTTCTGCCTATGTTTGTCCAGTGCAAACAGTGACCGCACTGACGGAGGAAAGAGCATACCATTCCTGCTGCTGTCTATCGACACAATACTGGACCTTTCCCACACCTCTCTTGTTGGAACTCAAGTCCACTCCAGAGACTCTGGCTTTATTCTAGTCCGACCAGAGATATCATCCCTTTCAGTGTGTATGAGATCCAGACATACAATACAACCAAGGTCTGGTCTGATCAGTGTGTGCCTGTCCCGCAGTCACAACATCTTATCAGGGTTCAGTTAACAGCAACACCCTGCGAGCTCCTTCATCTGCTACAGCAGAGAATCTGCCACTAGAAGAAGCTTAAGCTTAATCATAAAATCAGCAACAACAAAAAACATCCTCTCACGGTCAACTGCGTTACATTTTCAGAAAAATTAACATGTGTAAATATTTGTATGAACATAAGATTCAACAACAGACAAACTGAACAAGTTCCACAGACATGTGACTAACAGAAATTGAAAAATGTGTCCCTGAACAAAGGGGGGGGGGGGGGGGGTAACAGTCAGTATCTGGTGTGGCCACCAGCTGCATTAAGAACAGCAGTGCATCTCCTCCTCGTGGACTGCACCAGATCTGCCAGTTCTTGCTGGTTTATTTAAAAAAAAATATTTCACCTTTATTTAACCAGGTAGGCCAGTTGGGAACAAGTTCTCATTTACAACTGCGACCTGGTCAAGAAAGAGCAAAGCAGTGCGACACAAACACAGAGTTACACATGGGATAAACAAACATAATGGAAAAGTCTATATACAGTGTGTACAAATGTAGTAAGATTTGGGAGGCAATAAATAGGCCATAGTGGCAAAATAATTATAATTTAGCAATTAAACACTGGAGTGATAGATGTGCAGAAGATGAATGTGCAAGTAGAGATACTGGGTTCAAAGGAGCAAAAAAATAAATAACAAAATGGGGATGAGGTAGTTGGGTGGGCTATTTATAGATGGGCTATGTACAGGTGCAATGATCGGTAAGCTGCTCTGACAGCTGATGCTTAAAGTTAGTGAGGGAGATAAGTCTCCAGCTTCAGTGATTTTTGCAATTCGTTCCAGTCATTGGCAGCAGAGAACTGGAAAGAAAGGCAGCCAAATGAGGCATTGGCTTTGGGGGTGACCAGTGAAATATACCTGCTGGAGAGCGCACTACGGGTGGGTGCTGCTATGTTGACCAGTGAGCTGAGATAAGGCGAGGCTTTACCTAGCAAAGACTTACAGATGACCTAGAGCCAGTGGGTTTGGCGCCGAATATGAAGCGAGGGCCAGCCAACGGCAGCATACAGGTCGCAGTGGTGGGTAGTATATGGTGCTTTGGTGACAAAACGGATGGCACTGTGATAGACTGCATCCAATTTGCTGAGTAGTGTTGGAGGCTATTTTGTAAATGACATCGTCGAAGTCAAGGATCGGTAGGATAGTCAGTTTCACGAGGGTATATTTGGCAGCATGAGTGAAGGATGCTTTGTTGCCAAATAGGAAGCCAATTCTAGATTTCATTTTGGATTGGAGATTTTTACATTTACATTTATGTCATTTAGCAGACGCTCTGATCCAGAGCTACTTACAAATTGGTGCATTCACCTTATGATATCCAGTGGAACAACCACTTTACAATAGTACATCTACATATATAAAAAAAAAAATTGGGGGGGGGGGGATTAGGATTACTATATCCTAATTACTATATCCTATCCCAGGTATTCCTTAAAGAGGTGGGGTTTCAGGTGTCTACGGAAGGTGGTGATTGACTCCGCTGTCCTGGCGTCGTGAGGGAGCTTGTTCCACCATTGGGGTGCCAGAGCAGCGAACAGTTTTGACTGGGCTGAGCGGGAACTGTGCTTCCGCAGCGGTAGGGGGGCCAGCAGGCCAGAGGTGGATGAACGCAGTGCCCTTGTTTGGGTGTAGGGCCTGATCAGAGCCTGAAGGTACGGAGGTGCCGTTCCCCTCACAGCTCCGTAGGCAAGCACCATGGTCTTGTAGCAGATGCGAGCTTTAACTGGAAGCCAGTGGAGTGTGCGGAGGAGCGGGGTGACGTGAGAGAACTTGGGAAGGTTGAACACCAGACGGGCTGCGGCGTTCTGGATGAGTTGTAGGGGTTTAATGGCACAGGCAGGGAGCCCCGCCAACAGGGAGTTGCAGTAAACCAGACGGGAGATGACAAGTGCCTGGATTAGGACCTGCGCCGCTTCCTGTGTAAGGCAGGGACGGACTCTGCGAATGATGTATAGCATGAACCTACAGGATCGGGTCACCGCCTTGATGTTAGCGGAGAACGACAGGGTGTTGTCCAGGGTCACGCCGAGGCTCTTAGCACTCTGGGAGGAGGACACAATGGAGTTGTCCACCGTGATGGCGAGATCATGGAAAGGGCAGTCCTTCCCCGGGAGGAAGAGCAGCTCCGTCTTGCCGAGGTTCAGCTTGAGGTGGTGATCCGTCATCCACACTGATATGTCTGCCAGACATGCAGAGATGCGATTCGCCACCTGGTTTTCAGAAGGGGGAAAGGAGAAGATTAATTGTGTGTCGTCTGCGTAGCAATGATAGGAGAGACCATGTGAGGATATGCTTAATGTGAGTCTGGAAGGAGAGTTTACAGTCTAACCAGACACCTAGGTATTTGTAGTTGTCCACATATTCTAAGTCAGAACCGTCTAGCGTAGTGATGCTAGACGGGTGGGCGGGCAGGTGCAGGCAGCGATCGGTTGAAGAGCATGCATTTAGTATTACTTGCATTTAAGAGCAGTTGGAGGCCACGGAAGGAGTGTTGTACGGCATTGAAGCTCATCTGGAGGTTTGTTTACACGATGTCCAAAGGGCCAGAAGTACACAGAATGGTGTCGTCTGAGTAGAGGTGGATCAGAGAATCACCAGCAGCAAGAGCGACATCATTGATGTATACAGAGAAAAGGGTCAGCCCGAGAACTGAAACCTGAGGCACACCCATAGAGACTACCAGAGGTCTGGACAACAGGCCCTCCGATTTGACACGCTGAACTCTACCTGTGAGATGTCTTCCACCAAGGCACCTTCAAGTTCCCAGACATTTCTGGGGGGAATGGCCCTAGCCCTCATCCTCTGATCCAACAGGTCCCAGATTGAGATCCGGGCTCTTCGCTGGCTATGGCAGAACACTGACATTCCTGTCTCACAGGAATTCACGCACAGAACGAGCAGTATGGCTGGTGGCATTGTCATGCTGGAGGGTCATGTCAGGATGAGCCTGCAGGAAGGGTACCACATGAGGGAGTTGAATGTCTTCCCTGTAACGCACAGCATTGAGATTGCCTGCAACGACAACAAGCTCAGTCCTATGATGCTGTGACACACCGCCCCAGACCATGATGGACCCTCCACCTCCAAATCGATCCCGCTCCAGAGTATAGGCCTCGGTGTAACGCTCATTCCGTCGACGAGAAACGCGAATTCGACCATCACCCCTGGTGAGACAAAACCGCGACTCATCAGTGAAGAGCACTTCTTGCCAGCCCTGTCTGGTCCAGCGATGGTGGATTTGTGTCCATAAGCGACGTTGTTGCCGGTGACATCTGGTGAGGACCTGCCTTACAACAGGCCTACAAGCTCTCAGTCCAGCCTCTCTCAGCCTATTGCGGACAGTCTGAGCACTGATGGAGGGATTGTGCGTTCCTGGTGTAACTCGGGCAGTTGTTGTTGCCATTCTGTACCTGTCCCGCAGGTGTGATGTTCGGATGTACCGATGCTGTGCAGGTGTCGTTACACGTGGTCTGCCACGATCAGCTGTCTGTCCTGTCTCCCTGTAGCACTGTCTTAGACGTCTCACAGTACAGACATTGAAATTTATTGCCCTGGCCACATCTGCAGTCCTCATGACTCCTTTCAGCAGGCCTAAAGCACGTTCATGCAGATGAGCAGGGACCCTGGGCATCTTTCTTTTGGTGTTTTTCAGAGTCAGTAGAAAGGCCTCTTTCGTGTCCTAAGTTTTCATAACTGTGACCTTAATTGCCTACCGTCTGTAAGTTTTTAGTGTCTTAACGACCCGTCCACAGGTGTATGTTCATTAATTGTTTATGGTTCATTGAACAAGCATGGGAAACAGTGTTTAAACCCTTTACAATGAAGATCTGTGAAATTATTTTGATTTTTACGAATTATATTTGAAAAACAGGGTCCTGAAAAGGGGATGTTTCTTTTTTTGCTGAGTTATATGCCTATATAAATTTCTGTACAGCCTCTGTAAACTAAAATGCTCTACTGACAGAGCAGAGGGTGTTTATCGGTCTTTTAGTGCAGTCAGTCCATGGACTATAGGCCAGTGGGAGTGGACTATAGGCCCGTGGGAGTGCATCCCCTAAGGCAGTGTGAAGAGCCGACCTGGATCAAAGAAGTCTTCACTGGAGAACTGTTATTTAACTTATCAAATTACAAACAGTAAACAGCCTACATTTTAAATTTTAGTCATTTAGCAGACACTCTTATCCAGAGCGACTTACAGTAGTGAATGCATACGTTTCATTTCATACATGTTTTTTCTGTGCTGGCCCCCTGTGGGAATCGAACCCACAACCCTGGCGTTGCAAACACCATGCTCTACCAACTGAGCTACAGGGAAGCCTACCACAGCACACCATTGCATCAATCTTTGGTCTGATTGCCAATATCCTGAAGTATCCCTTTAACACTAACAATCATAAATGTGCTCTGTCTTCAGACATTTTGGGCATTGGATAAACCAAACAATGCAGTCATGTCCCAAAGGTCTCAGTTTCAGTGCGAGTGTCACACAACAGCACTGTGATGCGAGAAAGATTACCTTTTCTCTCCAAAGCACAAAAGTCCATTTTCCAAAGGGTTTATATGAATACAAAGGAATTCTGAGTAGGGCACTCAGACTCAAGTTCAAAGAGTACTTTAAAGAGCAACTCTAGGTACAGATCGTAAACAACGCAGGAAGCTTGTGGTTTTTCATCTCCAAATTAGGAAAATGTGTTTTCCCACCACTAATTCGACGTAAAAGCCAGGGGCAAGCATTATTAGGTTAGGAAAGAGGGGTCCCCTTTCCCCATAGCCTAATCTATACCTGTGTGTAAATTCCTACATAAGAAATGAGCCTTTAATTCAGTCCAGAGCGCAAGCCGAAAGGCACAGATCATCAGACAACTTCAGACAAACATTACCAAGGCTGTTTACTGTAGGGCTGACCCCAATTAGTCGACTGGTCCATTGTTTGGTTGATAGGCTGTTGGTCAAACATTAATTTTTTGTCGAGCAGTAGGAAATATATATGGGGACAAGACTAATCCATTGCGCAGGCCGCTGGATGGCACAGCCCAAGAAGGGGATGTGGTTAAGATGCACATCTCTCTCCAATCAATTTGTTTCATAACTTCATTGTGTGAATTGTTTGTGTTTGATTGTTAGTGTCTAGCAATTCCCCATTACATACATCACCAGTAGTACAGTTACTGTGAATTCCTATCATTTCAAATCTACAATGTTTGTTTGGTTACGTTAATTTCTGTTAATGCATTCAGTACCTCACTGGGGCAAAGCTTCTTCCATCCAGGACCTCTATACCAGGAGGTGTCAGAGGAAGGCCCTAAAAGTTGTCAAAGACTCCCGCCACCCTAGTCATAGACTGTTCTCTCGGCTACCGCACGGCAAGCGGTACTGGAGTGCCAAGTCTAGGTCCAAAAGGCTTAACAGCTTCTTCCCCCAGGCCATAAGACTCCTGAACAGCTAATCAAAGGTCTACCCAGACCCCTCTTTTACGCTGCTGCTACTCTCTGGTTTATTATTTATGTATAGTCACTTTAACTCTTCCTACATGTACATATTACCTCAATTACCTAGACTAAAATTTGATTTGAATATATTATTATTCCAGTATTTTACCGTTCTTATTGGCAGAGTGGACACGTTGTTTGCAGAGCACACAATTCCATTTAATTCCATTTACAAGTTGTCAATTTAGTCAGCGTCTCTTGTTTGGAGTGCTCCTGTCAATGCTGAGTAAGGACACGCACCCGATTACGCATAGAAGTAAGCCTATAGGCTACTTGGCCTGCATGTAAATGTAGGCATATGAATGTGCCTATCTGGGGATATGATAGTATTTCTGATTGGCTTAACGCACCACCACTAATGAGCTGTGGAGCTTCTCAAAGTAATGTTTCTTAACCTCAAACAGCAAGCAAACAAAGTCTGTCATTCTCAATGGATCTAAAAACAATAGTTCGTCAATGTATTTGACAAATATTTCCATCTCTCTCCCTTTCGATAACCACTCAGCATGAAAGGGAAAAGTGTCATGCTCTGATCCAGTTGAAACGTCATAAAATTAGCCTACCTGATGAGCTCTTATCCCTTGCACAAATAGCCTTCAGCCGTGTCTGTCCCGAGCCCACTGGCACAGGAACCTCTGCGGACCCAAGTTGATACAAATGTTTCAAGTTCGTTGCAGATAGGCCATGCTGTAGCCAATGTGATTTATAGGATATATTCTACCTGCAGGATGCAATGTTTTTATTTGTTGTCTTTATGTAGGCTATTTTTACATAGTTGACAAATGGCAATAGAAGTTCCTTTTTGGGTTTGTATAATTTTTATTTGGATAGAAAATGTAAATAACCCCATGACAATGATTGAGATACGAAGACGTTATTATATGAAACTGTTCCACAAAAATGTGCATATGAAAACCATAACTGGCACGCAGATCGGTAGAAATAGTAAGATAAATTGGCATTCCACATGAGAAAGGTTGCCGACTTCTCTTTTAGCCTATTACTGGCAACTTCAGGAGAGTAACAGCAGAATCTGCAAAGCCAGCAGGAGCGAAAGGAGGATGGTCGGGTCAGGTTAAGGCTTTTTTCTCTGGTTATCTTGATCTCTGGCTCCCTCTGGAGTCATGTGTGTCTTATTTCATCAAACAGTGTGCTTAAAGCATCAGACAAGCTCAATACATATAGTTTATTTTATAAAAATAAAAACACGTTAAAATGTTTATTTTTTTATCTTGTTTTTTTTGGTCAACCAATATTCATTTTTTTTTGTCAGGGACAGACCTTGTTTACTGTGCAGTTACAGTGGTAGCCTACTTGCTCACTACTATACATCACACCTTCTCCTGGGATATTTAGGTTAGACAAAACTCAGTGAAGTGACAAACAACAATCCCGAGGGATGAATTTTTTTGGTGGAGGAGGGCTGTCCCAGAGGATAAAACAGTAGTTGGTTATCCCTGTTTGCAGCTCTGGTCCTACTCCTGGAGTGACTGTGCTGTCTGTGCAGACGGGTCTGACCCAGTAGTCTTTAGTATTAGTACTTCCTCCCCAAACCTTTTCTCATTGAGGGGGCAGGTCAGGGGTCATGCTTGTGGCCTCTCCGGCAGCGTGCCGGTGTCAACTCACAACCCCCCAAAAAATATATATATCAAAAATATATATATATTTTTAGAGATACGAGTGCTGAGAGTTCATCATTGAAGAGCAGTATAGAGGTACAGCCCTGGTGATAGGCTATATTATGATGCAATGTTATTTTTTAGACGTTGACAGCATGTGACCCTACACCCCCAAAGCCTTGACGGGGGATCACGTGCTCTCAACCTGCTCCACTACAGCCCCGTCGATGAGAATGGGGGCGTGCTCGGTGCTCCTTTTCCTGTAGTCCACAATCATCTCCTTAGTCTTGGTTACGTTGAGGGATAGGTTGTTATTCTGGCACCACCCGGCCAGGTGTCTGGCCTCCTCCCTATAGGCTGTCTCGACGTTGATCAGGCCTACCACTGTTGTGTCGTCTGCAAACGTAATGGTGTTGGAGTCGTGCCTGGCCATGCAGTCATGGGTGAACAGGGAGTACAGGAGGGGACTGAGCACGCACCCCTGGGGAGCTCCAGTGTTGAGGATCAACGTGGCAGATGTGTTGCTACCTACCCTCACCACCTGGGGGCGGCCCGTCAGGAAGTCCAGGATCCAGTTGCAGAGGGAGGTGTTTAGTCCCAGGTTCCTTAGCTTAGTGATGAGCTTTGAGGGTACTATGGTGTTGAACGCTGAGCTGTAGTCAATGAATTGCATTCTCACATAGGTGTTCCTTTTGTCCAGGTGGAAAGGGCAGTGTGGAGTGCAATAGAGATTGCATCATCTGTGGATCTGTTTGGGCGGTATGCAAATTGGAGTGGGTCTAGGGTTTCTGGGATAATGGTGTTGATGTGAGCCATTACCAGCCTTTCAAAGCGCTTCATGGCTACGGACGTGAGTGCTACGGGTCTGTAGTCATTTAGGCAGGTTGCCTTTGTGCTCTTGGGCACAGGGACTATGGTGGTCTGCTTGAAACATGTTGGTTTTACAGACTCAATCAGGGACATGTTGAAAATGTCAGTGAAGACACCTGCCAGTTGGCATATATCCTGACTCTGCTTGCACAGAATGCAAGAGAAGTGACACAATTTCAATAGTTAAAATAAATTCATGTTAGCAGGCAATATTGACTAAATATGCAGGTTTAAAAAAATATACTTGTGTATTGATATTAAGAAAGGCATTGATGTTTATGGTTAGGTACATTGGTGCAACAACAGGGCTTTTTTCGCAAATGCGCTTGTTAAAACATCACCCGTTTGGCGAAGTAGGCTGTGATTTGATGGTAAATTAACAGGCACCACATTGATTATATGCAACGCAGGACAAGCTAGATAAACTAGTAATATCCTCAACCATATGTAGTTAACTAGTGATTATGTTAAGATTTATTGTTTTTTATAAGATACTTTTAATGCTAGCTAGCACCTTACCTTGGCTCCTTGCTGCACACGCGTAACAGGTGGTCAGCCTGCCACGCAGTCTCCTCGTGGAGTGAAATGTAATCGGCCATAATCAGTGTCCAAAAATGTCGATTACCGATTGTTATGAAAACTTGAAATCGGCCCTAATTAATCGGCCGGCCCTAATTAAATCGGTCGACCTCTACTTTGAACCATGCTCTGCCCAGGAGTACCTAGACATTGTCTGCCCCCACACAGAACTGGCTATCATCAACGACTGATGATACTATTACCGCCCCTGCAGCATTATGCTATGCCCTTGGCCCATATTCATAAAGCATCTCAGTAGGAGTGCTGATCTAGGATCAGTTCCCCTACAGTTCATATAATCCTATTCATTATGATCCAGGATAAGCACTGCTTCTCTGAGATGCTTTGTGAATACTGGCCATGATCTCCTCCCAGGGGCCCATCCACACAAGTAATCCTGTCCAAAACAGCCCCAGAGCATTACTGCGTTGGTCTTATTGTCCACTATCTCTCCTTCCCCTGCCTGGGCCACATGGATTTGGTTAGATTTCATTCCATTACCCAAATGAAACTAAGCCTGTGTGTTGATGAACAAATATATGCTCCATCTTTGGCAGGGAGGCAATATGTTTGGAGAAGCCTTTTGGTGTGTGTGTGTGTGTGTGTGTGTGTGTGTGTGTGTAAGCGTGCGCACGCGCGTGGCTTAAAGATGGAGCTGGGACCCACTTCCTCCCCATAAAGGCATTATTTCGCCCACACAAAACTGTGCGGATTAAAAGCTCCCACATACCACTCCAGACTGAAGAATTTCGACAACTAAATAAGCTACACTCTTCATTCAGAAGATAAACTGATGTAAATCATATAGTCTTCTTTGGACACAGTGATTACATAATGTATATAAGGAAAGAAACAGCTGATCAACATGTATATTCTCTAGAAAAATGTAATTAATTTGTTAAGAGACAACTGGACAGAATCGACAGAAGAGAAAAAGTGACAGGATACCATACTGCAGGGATCAACTAGATTCAGCTGTGGGATGATTTGTTCTTGAGTGGATGGTCAGGGGCCTGGAACATAACTACAATTATAAACTGGGTGGTTCAAGCCCTGAATTCTGATGGGCTGAAAGCCATGGTATATCACATCGTATACCACGGGTATGACAAAACATTTCGTTTTACTGCTCTAATTACAATGGTAACCAGTTTATAATAGCAATAAGGCCCATCAGGGGTTTGTGATATATCGCCAATATACCACGGCTAAGGGCTGTGTCCAGGCACACCACATTGCGCCTAAGAACTGCCCTTAGCTGTGGTATATTGGCCATATACCACATCTCCTCGGGGCTTCATCAAAATTTGACCAAAACATAATTACAACTTGGGGGGGGGGGCAAATAAAAGTAGCAGTATCATATAATTTCAGTTATTCAAAGCAATATTCCGTGTGTTGGTTATGCAGTCTGGCTCCATCAATAGATACGAGACATTCCCTCTCCTCCTACTGCACATGGCCCTGAGGTTCACACATTCTCATCCCCCACAACCGCTTTTCTACTGTGGTGAATATTCTATTAGTCCTGGCACAATAGGAGACAGTAAGCTAAGCATAGCAATGGGATAAACACCATTTGTGTGGCTGTTAACCTGTATATCAACCTGTATATCACCTCAGTATGTGTAAGCATTGAAAATGGATCCACAGGACTGTGGATGTCTCTAAGCAGGTTTCCATCCAACCTTTTTATGTGAGTAAAGTACATGTCAGATAAAAGAATGTAACGACGGGCCTGATGGAAACAGCAAATTTGTCCGTAAACTTTCCAAATGTCTACAAAATAAATACGCTAGACAAGGTGGGATATTTTTGTGTCGGTAAAATGTATTAGAGAGTGGTGGGTGATAGGAATCAAATGAAGCTGGTAATGTTTCGGTATATCTATTTTGTGGTGCCTCTAGTCATGGCCCCAAATGTTTCCATGCAGCGCCCTCCTTTGGAGAAGGGGAGAAGTTCTATTGAACTAGGGTGGATTATCCAATGTTATTCAATCCATGAGTGGAGTGCGCAAGTATACACTTTGGGTAGGGAATCGGAACACAGCCCATGTATCTCTTTCCCTACTACTGATGAGGTAGTGTTTCATGATGTTATTAGTAAATTGCTTTCAATTTGCTAAAATGATTCACGGAAAACCTTCAAAAACATCCCTCCAGAGACTAGGCTATCACAGGAGGTTGGTGGCACCTTAATTAGGGAGGACAGGCTCGGTTCCAGCCATTATTATGAGCCGTCCTCCCCTCAGCAGCTTCCACTGTAGGCGATATAAGACAAAATGACTAAAAACATTCTCTTTTCGTATTTTTCCATCAATGACAAAACACAAGGTTTCAATTAATTAAAAAGCTGTAACAGCCTACAGTAGTATCTTTGAACAGTCGCAGTTTTCAGCACAGTGGTAACTACACAGGACATCAGCTTGCTTCATTACACATGCAGAGAACTGAGTAGAAACCGCCTGTGTGTTGAGAGCGGCAGAAGCTATTGTGCACATTTGACAGATCCCAATGAATTATAGGATGACGTTGAAGACACTGTCTGTTTTATCTCTGGACCACAGTGGCCTGGACATGAATACATTTAGAGACAGGGGAGAAAATTGGCACCACCGTACAAGCATGTATGTGCCAGCATAACAAAAACAGATTCATTATCTATGCATGAACATGCATTTTGTGAATGTAAATAATGAGTTGATTTGTGATGTGAATCATAACGGCATTGTCATTGCTAATGTTCTCTGCATCTGCCTTTTAACATGATAAACCTACAAAAAGACCTTCATCAGCTCAGTTTGATTTGAATGGCTTCAATAGGCTTCATTCATCTGAGACAAGATGACAGACTTAACACACACACACACACACACACACACACACACACACACACACACACACACACACACACACACCACACACACACACACACACACACACACACACACACCAAAAGCCATACATCTCTGTGTGAACACAACAGGATTATAAACTCAACAAAAAAAAGAAACGTTCCTTTTTTAGGACCCTGTCTTTCAAAATATATTTCGTAAAAATCGAAATAACTTCACAGATCTTCATTGTAAAGGGTTTAAACACTGTTTCCCATGCTTGTTCAATGAACCATAAACAATTAATGAACATGCACCTGTGGAACGGTCGATAAGACACTAACATCTTACAGACGGTAGCCAATTAAGGTCACAGTTATGAAAACGTAGGACACTAAAAAGAGGCCTTTCTACTGACTCTGAAAAACACAAGAAAGATGCCCAGGGTCCCTGCTCATCTGCGTGAACGTGCCTTAGGCATGCTGCAAGGAGTCATGAGGACTGCAGATGTGGCCAGGGCAATAAAATACAAGGTCCGTACTGTGAGACGCCTAAGACAGCGCTACAGGGAGACAGGATGGACAGCTGATCGTCCTCGCCGTGGCAGACCACATGTAACAACACCTGCACAGGATCGGTACATCCGAACATCACACCTGCGGGACAGGTACAGGATGGCAACAACAACTGCCCGAATTACACCAGGAACACACAATCCCTCCATCAGTGCTCAGACTGTCCGCAATAGACTGAGAGAGGCTGGACTGAGGGCTTGTAGGCCTGTTGTAAGGCAGGTCCTCACCAGACATCACCGACAACAACATCGCCTATGGGCACAAATCCACCGTCGCTGGACCAGACAGGACTGGCAAAAAGTGCTCTTCACTGACGAGTCGCGGTTTTGTCTCACCAGGGGTGATGGTCAGATTCGCGTTTATCGTCGAAGGAATAAGCGTTACACTGAGGCCTGTACTCTGGAGTGGGATCGATTTGGAGGTGGAGGGTCCGTCATGGTCTGGGACGGTGTGTCACAGCATCATCAGACTGAACTTGTTGTCATTGCAGGCAATCTCAACGCTGTGCATTACAGGGAAGACAACCTCCTCTCTCATGTGGTACCCTTCCTGCAGGCTCATCCCGACATGACCCTCCAGCATGACAATGCCACCAGCCATACTGCTCGTTCTGTGCTTGATTTCCTGCAAGACAGGAAATGGCCAGCGAAGAGCCCGGATCTCAATCCCATTGAGCACGTCTGGGACCTGTTGGATCGGAGGGTGAGGGCTAGGGCCATTTCCCCCAGAAATGTCCGGGTGCCTTGGTGGAAGAGTGGGGTAACGTCTCACAGCAAGAACTGGCAAATCTGGTACAGTCCATGAGAAGGAGATGCAATGCAGTACTTAATGCAGCTGGTGGCCACACCAGATACTGACTGTTACTTTTGATTTTGACCCCCCCCCCCCCCCCCCTTTGTTCAGTGACACATTATTCCATTTCTGTTAGTCACATGTCTGTGGAACTTGTTCAGTTTATGTCTCAGTTGTTGAATCTTATGTTCATACAAATATTTACACATGTTAAGTTTGCTGAAAATAAACGCAGTTGACAGTGATGACGTTTCTTTTTTTGCTGAGTTTACAAACCAAGGAATGTAGTCTAATTAAAAAATTACATTTAAAAAGTAGCTTATTATTGAAGTAAAACATAAGAAATAGGATGACTGATTAATTCTTCACTCAACACTTATCCTAATGAATGTGAGGCTTCAAACTCCTGCTAAGAGTATCATGACAGAAAAGGGTTCTAAAGAAATAATCTAAAAAGAGAAACCCTTCTTTCTCCAATCTGACAAAGTCATTCAACAACCCGCAGAAATGATACATTTGAAGAAAAAAAATAACATACATGTAATACATTTCAGTGGTAACTGAAATATGCCAGCTATGCAGTGAGACATTACGTACAGCAATCCTTTCATTATTCGTCCAACAGTCCCACCAGCCAGCAAGCAGAGATCTCTGTGCAATATTCATGTACACTGACAGCTTAGTCCCTTGAGCCTGCAACCTCAGGGCACAGTGTGGATTGGGGATTAAGCTAAGCATAGTAAAGGGATGGACACCATTTGTGTGGCTGTTAACCTGTATATATCACCTCAGTTTGTGTAAGCATTGAAAATGGATACACAGGATTGTGGATGTCTCTAAGCAGGTATCCATCCAACCTTTTTATGCGAGTAAAGTACATGTCGGATAAAATAATGTAACGACGGGCCTGATGGAAACAGCAAATTTGTCCGTAAACTTTCCAAATGTCTACAAAATAAATAAGCTAGACAAGGTGGGATCTTTTTGTGTCGGTAAAATGTATTATGCAAGAAAGTGCGGTGGAAACGACTTTATGCACAATTATTGCTATAATAACCATCATATCAAAGTAAAGTTGGAGTCACGCGATGACATGTTGTGTGGTCCTCCCACTAGACTCGTTGGGAAAACATGCAGTTTATTAGGCTACAGATGAAATTAATGATGAACTTCACAGGGTGGTGAAAGTGCATGGTGATGAGCTTGATACTGCTTTCCAATAAATATTGAGGGTCTTATTCTGGTGACATGATGATCAATGCTTGGCTGCTGTTTAGCCAGCCTGCCAGCTTAGTGGAGTCTGCCACTAGCACAGTCAGTGTAGTCAGCTCAGCTATCCCCATTGAGACCATGTCTGTGCCTCGACCTAGGTTGGGCAAAATTAAAGACGGCGGTGTTCGCCTTAGCAATCTCACTAGAATAAAGACCTCCTCCATCTCTGCCATTATTGAAAGAGATTGTGATACCTCACATCTCAAAATAGGGCTACTTCATACTTCCAAGGCAGTTATAGTCAATGAACTAATCACTGATCATAATCTTGATGTGATTGGCCTGACTGAAACATGGCTTAAGCCTGATGAATTTACTGTGTTAAATGAGGCCTCACCCCCTGGTTACACTAGTGACCATACCCCCCGCGCATCCCGATAGCAAATTTCAATTTACAAAAAAAAAATACGACGTTTTCGTCTTTTGAGCTTCTAGTGAAGAAATCTATGCAGCTACTCACTCACTTTTTATAGCTACTGTTTACAGGCCTCCTGGGCCATATGCAGCGTTCCTCACTGAATTCCTATCGGACCTTGTAGTCATCGCAGATAATATTCCAATTTTTGGTGACTTTAATATTCACATGGAAAAGTCCACAGACCCACTCCAAAAGGCTTTCGGAGCCATCATCGACTCAGTAGGTTTTGTCCAACATGTCTCTGGACCTACTCACTGCCACAGTCATACTCTGGACCTAGTTCTGTCCCATAGAATAAATGTTGTGGATCTTAATGTTTTTCCTCATAATCCTTGACTATTGGACCACCATTTTATTACATTTGCAATCGCAACAAATAATCTGCTCAGACCCCAACCAAGGAGCATTTAAAGTCGTGCTATAAATTCTCAGACAACCCAAAGATTCCTTGATGCCCTTCCAGACTCCCTCTGCCTGCCCAAGGACGTCAGAAGACAAAAATCAGTTAACCACCTAACTGAGGAACTCAATTTAGCCTTGCGCAATACCCTAGTTGCAGCTGCACCCCTAAAAACATTTGTCATAAGAAACTAGCTCCCTGGTATACAGAAAATACACGAGCTCTGAAGCAAGCTTCCAGAAAATTGGAACGGAAATGGCGCCACACCAAACTGGAAGTCTTCCAACTAGCTTGGAAAGACAGTACCGTGCAGTATCGTAGAGCCCTCACTGCTGCTCGATCATCCTATTTTTCCAACTTAATTGAGGAAAATAAGAACAATCCGAAATTTCTTTTTGATACTGTCGCAAAGTTAACTAAAAAGCAGCATTCCCCAAGAGAGGATGGCTTTCACTTAGGCAGGAATAAATTCATGAACTTCTTTGAGAAAAAGATCATGATCATTAGAAAGCAAATTACGGACTCCTCTTTAAATCTGCGTATTCCTCCAAAGCTCCGTTGTCCTGAGTCTGTACAACTCTGCCAGGACCTTGGATCAAGGGAGAGACTTAAGTGTTTTAGTACTATATCTCTTGACACAATGATGAAAATAATCATGGCCTCTAAACCTTCAAGCTGCATACTGGACCTTATCCCAACTAAACTACTGAAAGAGCTGCTTCCTGTGCTTGGCCCTCCTATGTTGAACATAATAAACGTCTATCCACCGGATGTGTACCAAACTCACTAAAAGTCGCAATAATAAAGCCTCTCTTGAAAAAGCCTAATCTTGACCCAGAAATTATTTTTTTAAACTAATCGGCCTATATCGAATCTTCCATTCCTCTCAAAAAAATGTTGAAAAAGCTGTTGCGCAGCAACTCACTGCCTTCCTGAAGACAAATAATGTATACGAAACGCTTCAGTCTGGTTTTAGACCCCATCATAGCACTGAGACTGCACTTGTGAAGGTGGTAAATGCCCTTTTAATGACGTCAGACCGAGGCTCTGCATCTGTCCTCGTGCTCCTAGATCTTAGTGCTGCTTTTGATACCATCGATCACCACATTCTTTTGGAGAGATTGGAAACCCAAATCGGTCTACATGGACAAGTTCTGGCCTGGTTTAGATCTTATCTGTTGGAAAGATATCAGTTCGTCTCTGTGAATGGTTGTCCTCTGACAAAATCAACTGTAAATTTCGGTGTTCCTCAAGGTTCCATTTTAGAACCACTATTGTTTTCACTATATATTTTACCTCTTGGGGATGTCATTCGAAAACATAATGTTAAATTTCACTGCTATGCGGATGACACACAGCTGTACATTTCAATGAAACATGGTGAAGCCCCAAAATTGCCCTCGCTAGAAGCCTGTGTTTCAGACATAAGGAAGTGGATGGCTGCAAACGTTCTACTTTTAAACTCGGACAAAACAGAGATGCTTGTTCTAGGTCCCAAGAAACAAAGATCTTCTGTTGAATCTGACAATTAATCTGGATGGTTGTACAGTCGTCTCAAATAAAACTGAAGGACCTCGGCGTTACTCTGGATCCTGATCTCTCTTTTGACGAACATATCAAGACTGTTTCAAGGACAGCTTTTTTCCCCATCTACGTAACATTGCAAAAATCAGAAACTTTCTGTCCAAAAATGATGCAGAAAAATTAATCCACGCTTTTGTTACTTCTAGGTTGGACTATTGCAATGCTCTACTTTCCGGCTACCCGGATAAAGCACTAAATAAACTTCAGTTAGTGCTAAATACGGCTGCTAGAATCCTGACTAGAACCCAAAAAATGGATCATATTACTCCAGTGCTAGCCTCCCTACACTGGCTTCCTGTTAAGGCAAGGGTGGATTTCAAGGTTTTACTGCTAACCTACAAAGCATTACATGGGCTTGCTCCTACCTATCTTTCCGATTTGGTCCTGCCGTACATACCTACACGTACGCTACGGTCACAAGACGCGGGCCTCCTAATTGTCCCTAGAATTTCTAAGCAAACAGCTGGAGGCAGGGCTTTCTCCTATAGAGCTCCATTTTTATGGAATGGTCTGCCTACCCATGTGAGAGACGCAGACTCCGTCTCAACCTTTAAGTCTTTACTGAAGACTCATCTCTTCAGTAGGTCCTATGATTAAGTGTAGTCTGGCCCAGGGGTGTGAAGGTGAACGGAAAGGCTGGAGCAACGAACCGCCCTTGCCGTCTCTGCCTGGCCGGTTCCCCTCTCTCCACTCGGATTCTCTGCCTCTAACCCTATTACAGGGGCTGAGTCACTGGCTTAGTGGTGTTCTTCCATGCCGTCCCTAGGAGGGGTGCGTCACTTGAGTGGGTTGAGTCACTGACGTGGTCTTCCTGTCTGTGTTGGTGCCCCCCTTGGGTTGTGCCGTGACGGAGATCTTTGTGGGCTATACTCGGCCTCGTCTCAGGATGGTAAGTTGGTGGTTGGAGATATCCCTCCAGTGGTGTGGGGGCTGTGCTTTGGCAAAGTGGGTGGGGTTATATCCTGCCTGTTTGGCCCTGTCCGGGGGTTTCATCGGATGGGGCCACAGTGTCTCCTGACCCCTCCTGTCTCAGCCTCCAGTATTTATGCTGCAGTAGTTTATGTGTCGGGGGGCTGGGGTCAGTCTGTTACATCTGGAGTATTTCTCTTGTCTTATCCGGTGTCCTGTGTGAATTTAAGTATGCTCTCTCTAATTCTCTCTTTCTCTCTCTCGGAGGACCTGAGCCCTAGGACCATGCCTCAGGACTACCTGGCATGATGACTCCTTGCTGTCCCCAGTCCACCTGGCCGTGCTGCTGCTCCAGTTCCAACTGTTCTGCCTGCGGCTATGGAACCCTGACCTGTTCACCGGACGTGCTACCTGTCCCAGACCTGCTGTTTTCAACTCTCTAGAGACAGCAGGAGCGGTAGAGATACTCTCAAAGATCGGCTATGAAAAAGCCAATTGACACTTACTCTTGAGTTTCTGACTTGTTGCACCCTCGACAACTACTATGATTATTATTATTTGACCATGCAGGTCATTTATGAACATTTGAACATCTTGGCCATGTGCTGTTATAATCTCCACCCAGAAGAGGACTGGCCACCCCTCATAGCCTGGTTCCTTTAGGTTTCTTCCTAGGTTTTGGCCTTTCTAGGGACCGTGCTTTTACACCTGCATTGCTTGCTGTTTGGGGTTTTAGGCTGGGTTTCTGTACAGCACTTTGAGATATCAGCTGATGTAAGAAGGGCTATAAATACACATGATCTCACTCATTTTGTCCACAATAATCTCATCATGTAGGTAGCCTACTCACACTTTATCTGTTAGCTAGAGGGCACGTTTCAAAACCAGAGTGAGCACATTCACTATATAAATGCACATTCCTTCCTGACAAAACCATCAGTAGAGTGAAAATGCGATGGAAACCCATTTAACGTAACTTAAAAATTAAAAAAAATTCAGTAGATGAGAATTTAACCGCAAAAGTTAGTTGGATGTTCACCACGTCAGCACGCACAGCCTTTTATCCGCAACAAGTCCAATTAATGGGAAGCGGTGAGAAAATGCACAATTGTTTTTATGCAGATTTTACAATATTCACATGAAAATCTGTCGCCAATTGGATGGAAACCTAGCTAATATTCTAGATAGACGGTATTGTGATTACCAGACGAGTGACGTGGCCGACTGATCCCGATTCAGGGCTTTCACACAACAGGAGGCCAACATACAAAGCCCTGCCAGCGGTATTCTAAAGACTTATGAACACCTCTGCACAGGACGTCTACGGAGTCATGCAAGGGCAGAGATTATTGTGATTATGAAGACTCCCTCAGGGCACAGTGTGGAATGGGGATTAAGCTAAACATAGTAAAGGGATGGACACAATTTGTGCGGCTGGTAACAATGGATCCACAGGATTGTGGATGTCTCTAAGCAGGTTTCCATCCAACCTTTTTATGTGATTAAAGTACATACATGTCGGATATAAAAAATTTAAGTCACGACAGGCCTGATGGAAATGGCAAATGTTAGTCAACTTTCCAGATGGCGACAAAACTAAATACGCTAGACGAGGTGGGATCTCTTTGCGTCAGTAAAATGAATTATCCAAGAAATGGCGGTGGAAACGCATTTATGCACAAATATTGATATAATAATCATATTGCACACACAATAACCATCATATCGCACAAGCACAGCCTTTTATCCGCAACAAGTCAATTTGATGGAAACTGGTGGGGAAATGCGCATATTGTTTCATGCAGATTTTAGAATATTCATGAAAATCTGTCGCCAGTTGGATGGAAACCTAGCTAATATGCTAGATTTAGAGATTGACTTAATCTCAGTGGGTCACGGTATTGTGATTACCAGACGAGCGACGTGGCCGACTGATCCCGATTCAGGGCTTTCACACAACAGGAGGCCAACATACAAAGCCCTGCCAGCGGTATTCTAACAGGTGTTCTGTACAGTACTCCACTTGTATTATACCATGCAGGTTTTATGAACACCTCTGCAGAGGACATCTACTGAGTCATGCAAGGGCAGAGATCACTGTTACTATGAAGATTCTCTGTGAAACAAAGACTTCATGTCATGAGAGAGAAGAGCATGTATCTTGAACACCCTCTTAGGTCCTGTGACAACCACAAAGAGCAGGTCAGAACTTGCCCAAGAAAAAACACTTTAATTTCCTGTTTCCAGCATAATCTGATGATGAACACGACCCATGTTTCCAATCCATGGGACAGGCTATGTTCATGCAGCCTCCGATCAACACAGTTGTAAGATAGTGTTGCTATAAGAGAGTTAAATCTGAGACAGACAGTGGTTTTCCGGATTGGAAACATTGAATAACTTCGAGACAATTTTCTCTGAATTAGCCCTACTGTCTCAAAGTAGAATTACAGTGTGCTGAGTGTTGATGGTTTTGTTGTTGCTACAAAGTGCAACATTCTAATTAGGCTGCAGACTTCATCAAAACAGAGGAGAAACAATTACAATCATGTCTGTGCATTTTCTTTACATCAATCAACGTTTAATAAAAAAATGTTTTTTTAATCTGAACAAAATGTTTGAGTGCCTAAGAGTATTTAATCATTTTTCCTCAATCCCTCCCCCCTTGACAATGTCAGCTGCCAAAACAACTCATAGTAAAAACATAATTTCAATTAAGATAACTTGGTTTACTTTCACCAAGTGATTTAAAACACATCCAGTCAATGGGTTTGTGTCTGTAAAAGAACAGGGTCCAGAAAACACACTGGTATGCTGTTTTGTCAGCGTTCAAATCCACTTCCCACAACAGTCTGAGCAAACAGATCTTTAAAAAAACATCTGGGAGAAGTTTGGGCTGACCCAATTCCACCCCAGACACTCCTGTCAGAGACAACTTTGGCTAAAAACTATTTAAAAAAGTCACAAGTAATGCCTTCATACAGGCCTATATACACAAAAGTATGTGGACACCCACTCAAATTAGTGGATTCTGCCATTTCAGCCACATCTGTTGCTGACAGGTGTATAAAATCGAACACACAGTCATGGAATTTCCATAGACAAAGATTGGCAGTTGAATGGCCTTACTGAAGAGCTCAGTGACTTTCAACATGGCACCATCATAGGATGTCAGTTCGTCAAATTTCTGCCCTGCTAGTAGAGGTCGACCGATTATGATTTTTCAATGCTGATACCGATACTGATTATTGGAGGACCAAAAAAAGCCGATACCGATTAAATCAGCCAATTTTTATATATATGTAATAAATGACAATTACAACAATACTGAATGAACACTTATTTTAACTTAATATAATACATAAATAAAATATATTTAGTCTCAAATAAATAATGAAACATGTTCAATTCGGTTTAAATAATGCTAAAACACAGTGTTGGAGAAGAAAGTAAAAGTGCAATATGTGCCATGTAAAAAAGCTAACATTTAAGTTCCTTGCTCAGAACATATGAAAGCTCGTGGTTCCTTTTAACACGAGTCTTCAATATTCCCAGTTAACCTGTTATGGCTAGGGGGCAGTATTTTCACGGCTGGATAAAAAAACGTACCCGATTTAATCTGGTTACTACTCCTGCCCAGTAACTAGAATATGCATATAATTATTGGCTTTGGATAGCAAACACTCCAAAGTTTCTAAAACTGTTTGAATGGTGTCTGTGAGTATAACAGAACTCAAATGGCAGGTCAAAACCTGAGAGATTCCTTTACAGGAAGTGGCCTGTCTGACCATTTCTTGAACTTCTTTGCCATCTCTATCTTTTACAAAGGATCTCTGCTCTAACGTGACACTTCCTACGTCTTCCATGGGCGCTCAGAGCCCGGGAAAAACCTGAATGTCGTCATCCCAGCCCCAGGCTGAAACACATTATCGCCTTTCTCAAGTGGCCGATCAAGGGACTGTGGGCTTAGGCGCGTGCCCTGGCCGCCCCAGTCTTTGTGATTTTTCCTCTGTTTGCCGAAAAGGAGATTCCCGGTCGGAATATTATCGCTTTTTTACGAGATAAATTGCATAAAAATTGATTTTAAACAGCGGTTGACATGCTTCGAAGTACGGTAATGGAATATTTATACATTTTTTGTCACGAATTGCGCCATGCACGCGACCCTGATTTACCATTTCGGATAGTGTCTGGGACGCACGAACAAAACGCCGCTATTCGGATATAACGATGGATTATTTTGGACCAAACCAACATTTGTTATTGAAGTAGCAGTCCTGGGAGTGCATTCTGACGAAGACAACAAAAGGTAATCAAACTTTTATAATAGTAAATCTGATTTTGGTGAAGGCTAAACTTGCCGGGTGTCTAAATAGCTAGCCCGTGATGGCTGGGCTATGTACTTAGAATATTGCAAAATGTGCTTTCACCAAAAAGCTATTTTAAAATCGGACATATCGAGTGCATAGAGGAGTTCTGTATCTATAATTCTTAAAATAATTGTTATGCTTTTTGTGAACGTTTATCGTGAGTAATTTAGTAAATTGTTAGTAAATTCCCCGGAAGTTTGCAGGGGTATGCTAGTTCTGAACGTCACATGCTAATGTAAAAAGCTGTTTTTTGATATAAATATGAACTTGATTGAACAAAACTTGCATGTATTGTATAACATAATGTCCTAGGTGTGTCATCTGATGAAGATCATCAAAGGTTAGTGCTGCATTTAGCTGTCTTCTGGGTTTTTGTGACATTATATGCTAGCTTGAAAAATGGGTGTCTGATTATTTCTGGCTTGGTACTCTGCTGACATAATCTAATGTTTTGCTTTCGCTGTAAAGCCTTTTTGAAATCGGACAATGTGGTTAGATAAAGCAAAAGGGGGGACCAACGCCATAATAATGCCCATGATTTTGGAATGAGATGTTCGACGAGCAGGTGCCCACATACTTTTGGTCATGTAGTGTATATGTGCAATTATGTGTCCAGGTCTACTGTCTATACATAAGTGCTGCAAAAATACATGTTTATTTTTTGCATGCCTACAGCATTGCATAGATCATTGAGAGACAATTGCTGTCATCGTTCAAACCCGGGACTGCAAAGCGAGGCTCCAGTGATCACAGTCCAGGGTTTCTCTTTGCCTTAATTTCATTTCTTAGACTAGTGCAACCCACATTCTGCAGCTTTGTAATCTCACAAATATGCATCGCTGAAATAATGTTCCAACAACCTCCAGCCCCTGAAATCTCTGCCATGCTGCAAGCAGTTTAGAGGACACATGAAGCCTTGACGGGGGCAGGTTTCAGTTAGTTGTTTTCCCCCCTTCATAAATGCAATTCATGCCTCTGGAGAGGGTGGTAATACAGCTGTGATAGGATCTAACCCTTTTGGAATCCTAGCCCTCTTAGGCATGTCACATACGCTCAGTCACCCACCCCTCAGTCTGGTCTGCTCCTTCATACAGTACCTAGTGCTGCTCCCTCCCACCTGCGCCCACCCGCTGCCGTGAGAGGCTTCTCTGTGAAAAGCCTGGGGGCTGTGAATTCTCCAATTCTCCACAGCTCTGCTCTTCCAAAAACAAGAGTAATCTCTGGAGCTCTCTCAAATCAGCAGTTCCAAAATCTGTCGTCGTTTAAAGCCGAGGCCAGGCCAGAAATACAGGCAGAGTGTTTCACGCCAGGCTGCGGAAAATGTCTTATGAGCAAGAAACAGAGGTCTGGGTGAACTACTTGAGTCTGCATGCTGTTCCCATCTTTTTTGTAGTCGTGCATATGGCCAATGTGAGATATTGGGTTAAGTCATACAAAATAATATACACAGGCCAGTTTATTAGGTACACCCATCTAGTAGTGGGTCGGACCACCCTTTGCCTCCAGAACAGCCTGAATTCTTTGGGGCATTCTACAAGGTGTCTGGAAAGTTCCACAGGGATGTAGGTCCATGCTGACGTGATGGCATCATGCAGTTACTGCAGATTGGACAGCGGTACATTCAAGCTGCGAACCGCCTGTTCCATCTCATCCCAAAGATGCTCTATTGGGTTGAGGTCTGGGGTCTGTGCAGACTGTGCTTGCCACTCAAGTAAACTGAACGCGCGGTCATATTCCAGGCAATGTTTTTCCACTATTCAATTGTCCTCAAATGTTGGTGATCGCGTGCCCACTGGAGCCGCTTGTTCTTGTTTTTAGCTGATAGGAGTGGAACCCGGTGTGGTCGTCTGATGCAATAGCCCATCCGTGACAAGGATCAACGAGTTGTGCGTTCCAAGATGCCGTTCTGCACACCACTGTTGTACCGCCATTATTTGTTGGTTGGTTGCCCGCCTGTTAGCTTACACAATTCTTGCCATTGTCCTTCCAACCTCTCTCATCAAAGAGCTGTTTTCACCCACAGGACTGCCACTGACCGGATGTTTTTTGTTTGACACACCATTCTCGGTAAACCCTTGATACTGGTGCGTGAAAAGCCCAGGGAGGAAGCCGTTTCTGAGGTACTGGATCCGGCGTTCTTGGCACCGACGATTATACTACGCTCAAAGTCACTTAGGTCACTTGTTTTGCCCATTCTAACGTTCAATCGAACAGTAACTGAATGCCTCACTGACTGTCTGCCTGCCTGCGTTATATAAAAAGCCATGGCCATGTGACTCGCTGTCTGTAGGAGTGATCAATTTTCGTGACCGGGGTGGTGTACCTAACTGTCCGGTGAGTGTATATACATGCAATACATGCAGTAGAAATGAACTCTTAGAACACCAAACATAGCATTGGCCTACCCTCAAAACCTTCACTGTTGGCTTTCAAATCCCAGTTTTGGTTGTGGAGAAGCTTCTACTTGAGACTGGTCCTCACCACTACAGTGAAGGATATCTTTATACTCAAAGATAACTAGTGATACCAGATAAAGGATTGTTCTAAACACCCTAAATCAGCTTATTACTCCACCCAGCTCTGGCCAACAAAAACTTTGCCAAAACTTCAGTGCTAATTCCAGGTCTTGTGCTCTGCATTGGCTTTCATCTAGAGCTGGGCGATAAAGGGAAAACATCCATATCACCATAAATGGACTCAATTATCACAATAACGATCAATCTAAGGATAAATTAATAACATGAATGTGCACCAGTTACAAAAAATAAATAAATACAGTACCAGTCAAATTTGACTGGCACTTTATATATATGAAGCTGACTGAGAGAATTCCACGAGTGTGCAAAGCTGTCATCAAGGAAAAGTGTGGCTACTTTGAAGAATCTCAAATATAAAATATATTTTCTTGGTTACTAAATGATTCCATAGTTTTGATGTCTAGACTATTATTCTACAAAATGTAGAAAAACAGTAAAAATAAAGAAAAAAAACCTTGAATGTGTAGGTGTGTCCAAACTTTTGACTAGTACTTTTTATTTCACCTTTATTTAACCAGGTAGGCTAGTTGAGAACAAGTTCTCATTTACAACCGCGACCTGGCCAAGATAAAGCAAAGCAGTGCGACACAAACACAGAGTTACACATGGAATAAACAAAAATAAAGTATATTGTGTTATTGACTGTTTCTCTATGTACAGTGTGTGCAAATGAGGTAAGATAAGGGAAGTAAGGCAATAAATAGGCCAAAGTGGCGAAATAATTACAATTTAAACACTGGAGTGATAGATGTGCAGAAGATGAATGTTCCAAGTAGAGATACTGGGGTCAATGGAGCAAAAAATATAAATAACAGTATGGGGGTGAGGTAGTTGGATGGATTATTTACAGATGGGCTATGTACAGGTGCAGTGATCTGTGAGTTGCTCGGACAGCTGGTGCTTAAAGTTAGTGAGGGAGATATGAGTCTCCAGCTTCAATGATTTTTGCAGTTCGTTCCAGTCATTGGCAGCAGAGAACTGTAAGGAAAGGCGGCCAAACAAGGAATTGGCTATGGGGGTGACCAGTGAAATATTCCGTGCTGGAGCCCGTGCTACGGGCGGGTGCTGCTATGGTGACCAGTAAGCTGAGATAAGGCGGGGCTTTACCTAGCAAAGACTTATAGATGACCTGGAGCCAGTGGGTTTGGCGATGAATATGAAGCGAGGGCCAACCAACGAGAGCATACAGGTCGCAGTGGTGGGTAGTATATAGGGCTTTGGTGTCAAAACGGATGGCACTGTGATAGACTGTATCCAATTTGCTGAGTAGAGTGTTGGAGGCTATTTTGTAAATGACATCTCCTTAGTCAAGGATCGGCAGGATAGTCAGTTTTACGAGGGTATGTTTGGCACCATGAGTGCCAAAGGTTGTTGTGAAATAGGAAGCCGATTATAGATTTAATTTTGGATTGGAGATGCTTAATGTGAGTCTGGAAGGAGAGTTTACAGTCTAACCAGACACCTAGGTATTTGTAGTTGTCCGCATATTCTAAGTCAGAACTGTCCAGTGAGTAGTGATGCTGGACGGGCAGGCAGGTGCGGGCAGCGATCGGTTGAAGAGCGTGCGTTTAATTTTACTTGCGTTTAAGAGCAGTTGGAGGCCACGGAAGGAGAGTTGTATGGCATTGAAGCTCGTCTGGAGGTTAGTTAACACAGTGTCCAAAGAAGGGCCAGAGGTATACAGAATGGTGTCGTCTGCGTAGAAGTGGATCAGAGAATCACCAGCAGCAAGAGCGACATCATTGATTAATACAGAGAAAAGAGTCGGCCAGAGAATTGAACCCTGTGGCACCCTCATAGAGACTGCCAGAGGTCCGGAGAACAGGCCCTCCGATTTGACACACCGAACTCTATCAGAGAAGTAGTTGGTGAATCAGGCGAGGCGGTCATTTGAGAAACAAAGGCTGTCGAGTCTGCCAATAAGAATGTGGTGATTGACAGAGTCGAAAGCGTTGGCCAGGTCGATGAATACAGCTGCACAGTACTGTCTCCAGCTCGGAAACCAGATTGCATAGTGGAGAAGGTACGGTGGGTTTTGAAATGGTCGGTGATCTGTTTGTTAACTTGGCTTTCGAAGACCTTAGAAAGGCAGGGTAGAATAGATATAGGTCTGTAACAGTTTGGATCTAGAGTGTCTCCCCTTTGAAGAGGGGGATGACCGTGGCAGCGTTCCAATCTTTGGGGATCTCAGACGATACGAAAGAGAGGTTGAACAGGCTAGTAATAGGGCTTGCAACAATTTCGGCTGATCATTTTAGAAAGAGAGGGTGCAGATTGTCTAGCCCTGCTGATTTGTAGGGGTCCAGATTTTGCAGCTCTTTCAGAACATCAGCTATCTGGATTTGGGTGAAGGAGAAATGGGTGAGGCTTGGAGACCAGGGTAGCGGTGGCCAGGTGGAAAGCATGACCAGCCGTAGAAAAACGCTTATTGCAATTCTCAATTATTGTGGATTTATCGGTGGTGACAGTGTTTCCTAGCCTTAGTGGAGTGGGCAGCTGGGAGGAGGTGCTCTTATTCTCCATGGACTTTAGTGTCCCAGAACATTTTGGAGGTTGTGCTGCAGGATGCAAATTTCTGTTTGAAAAAGCTAGTCTTTGCTTTCCTAACTGCCTGTGTATATTGGTTCCTAACTTCCCTGAAAAGTTGCATATCGCGGGGGCTATTCGATGCTAATGCCATACGCCACAGGATGTTTTTGTGCTGGTCAAGGACAGTCGGGTCTGGAGTGAACCACAAGCTATATCTGTTCCTGGTTCAACATTTTTTTAATGGGGCATGCTTATTTAAGATTGTGAGAAAAGTACTTTTAAAAGAATAACCAGGCATCTTCTACTGACGGAATGAAGTCAATATCCTTCCAGGATACCTGGGCCAGGTCGATTAGAAAGGCCTGCTTCCTGAAGTGTTTCAGGGAGCGTTTGACAGTGATGAGTGGTGGTTGTTCGACCGCAGACCCATTACGGACGCAAGCAATGAGGCAGTGATCGCTGAGATCCTGGTTGAAGACAGCAAAGGTGTATTTGGAAGGCAGGTTGGTTAGGATGACATCTATGAGGGTGCCTGTGTACGGATTTGGGGATGTACCTGGTAGGTTCATTGATAATTTGTGTGAGATTGAGGGCATCAAGCTTAGATTGTAGGATGGCCGGGGTGTTAAGCATGTCCCAGTTTAGGTCAACTAACAGCACGAGCTCTGAAGATAGATGGGGGGGCAATCAATTCACATATGGTGTCCTGGGCACAGCTGGGGGCAGAAGGTGGTCTATAGCAAGCAGCAACGGTAAGAGACTTGTTTATGGAAAGGTGGATTTTTAAATGTAGAAGTTCAAATTGTTTGGGTACAGACATGGATAGTAAGACAGAAATGTAGAATCTCTGCAGTATATTGCAACACCGCCCCCTTTGGCAATTCTATCTTGTCAGAAAATGTTATAGTTAGGGATGGAAATTTCAGGGGTTTTGGTGGCCTTCCTAAGCCAGGAATAAGACACAGCTAGGACATCTGGGTTGGCAGAGTTTACTAAAGCAGTGAATAAAACAAACTTTGGGAGTAGGCTTGTAATGTTAACATGCATGAAACCAAGGCTTTTACGGTTACTGTAGCCAAAGATTATGGTTCCTACCCTTGTCACAATAACTCCTCCCTGGCATTTTAATTCGATGTCATGTCAAACACTGCATTCAAAGTGCCCACTATTTTATTATAACTATATAATTAGAATGATTATTCTATTTCCAAGATTCCAAAAGTTAATCCAAGTGTTTTGCTCTAAAATCACAAGTTAAATTGCAAAATTTGGTTAAAAATAAGGCTTAGATTGTTTGCCCATATCATGCAGCCCTACGTGGCAGTGTGGAAATGATCTCAAATGAGTGCAGGAAAAGCAGAAATGGATGGAAATGCAGGAAATTATTTTAGGTTGAAGTTGAATTGAACAGTATAAAACAATCGGAATGGAGAAAGACCCATTGAAATCACTTATAATGTATGTGTTGCCACCCTAGGGTCACGCACTACTCATAAAGCACATTTAAAACTTGTATTATTCAAAAACATAAAAAGGCCGTCATACCGTAAATTTTTTTATGTGATATGACATTTTTCCCATATCGCCCAGCCCTAAGACTTAGGCTACAACATTTCAAACTTCACATCCCTTTAGTAAAGGCTACTTATCGTTATTATCCATATCAGTAAAATGTCCTCGATAAATGATTGATTCGGTCAGTATCGATAATTTGCTGTTTATTGTCCCAGCTCTACTTTCATCAGGATTAGCAATCCTATCATTAGCATGCTGACTGTGTCTATATGTAAAGATTAGGATTGCAACGTTTCAGAAAGATCCAGAGAACTGGGAATGTTTTCCGGAATTTTACAACCCTAGTAAAGATTGAGATTGTCATCATTTATCATCCAAGCGACATTGTTTGAGCACATAGAGGATTCTAGGAGTGAGTGAGCGTGGCAAAAAAAATTGAAAGATGGGTTTCCCTCTGGAGAACAGGGTTGGAAAAGTGTACAGAAATAATGTCCTGATGGAAAGATAATAAGCAGTGTTGTGTACATTCTCTCTAGATGGACCTTCTCAATCCAGTTGGTGGTAAACTGGTAAGGAACTGTTGTTTCTGCAGGCAGTGTGACTCTGAGCCATTGTACATTGACGAGAGCAGCCTAGAGACACAAAATGCAATCACTAGACAAGGTGTACAGCATCCAACCAGGTCTGAAATACTTTTACGCCAAACATTCTTCACAACACAGCACAATGCAAACAGCAAAAACACAACACAAAAACCATCCTGCTACATGGTTTCAGTCAAGTTTACGGGCTATTACAGCCCTGCCACATTTATGTGTCTGTTTTAGTGTATTGGAATGTGATTCCTGATGGAGAATTATACTATTCAAATTCACACCGACTGCTTGCTGACTTAGACGTATACAGTACAACACATTCTGCCAAAAAGAACTTCATTTTGGTGACTTATGGGTGGTGAAGTCACAACTTGGCATGATTGAAGAGCTACCGGCTAGCATTTCTATACTGGTGTTACCATGGCAGCAAACTCGATTTTTACATCTAGATTGAAAACATACAAATCAACTCAAAATGGTATTGGTCACATGCGCCAAATACAACAGGGTGTAGACTTTACAGTGAAATGCTTACTTACAAGCCCATTCCCAACAATGCAGAGTTAAAAAAACAAATATTTGCTAAAGGAAAAATAAAATAGTAACACAAAAACAATAAGGAGGCTATATACAAGGAGTACCAGTACTGAGTCAATGTGGAGGGGTACATTCAAAGGCATTGTTGACTCTCTGGAGTTTTGTGATTGGAATGTACAGTACCTGTGGATTGCACTGCAACGTGCGTCTGTCTTCCACAAAGAGCACAAAGCAATGAAGGGACTCCCTGGAGAGATACAGTCTCTCTCTCTCAGCAAAAGATCACAGCTGGGAAAGGTGTAAGGATGAGGGAAAACTTCAGACATACTTTTTCCTCACTCCAAAGAGCGACTTTGATCCTTTGCTCTGAAAGCTAAACAGTAAGTTAGAGCCATCCACAATGGCCCAGCCATTTCCCCCTTCTCTCAACTCAAAGAGAGGCCGTCACAAAGTCAAGACTGCCTCTCCGAGGTGTGTCCCTCCCTCTTCCAAGAGTAAAGAAAATAATAGAAATTAGGCATTCTTTTGTTCAGGAGCTTTTTGGGTACTGGGTTACAGCAATACTCTCTCTCCCTCTTTCTCTCTGTGGCATTCAGGGGAACAAGCACTGCAGAGAGCTACATTCCTGGCTTAGAGTAGCCAATTAGAGGGCACGGTATATAGGGAGTGAGGCTACAGTAGGTAGCTGGAGTCAGATCTGAGAAGGCAGGCTTCACAAGCCTTGTGAAATGTGCTTCAAAAAGAGGCATAGTGAAATGTATCATATTATCATTAAGGTACGGGAAAAATAACATGGCTTTGAAAGTATGGCCTTGTTTTGAGATATTTTTTATCTGTTTCTTTTATCTGTTTCTTGAACAAGGGTGTCCTTGGCCTACAAAGAGGGGTAATACTGTTCTGAATTCATGCAAAATACTTTCTCTCTCTCTGCTATATGCTGTTCCACTGTATGTTCTCAACTCATTGCTATGAGTCTATCATTGTGTGGTGCACTCCAGCCCATTGGCCTGACTAGCTGTGCAAGACAGAACTTCCTGAGTGGAGGACTATAGAAACAACAGTGAAGATTCGGCAGGGGATTAATACAGCTGGTTTTTCACAGACAAAGACACTTGTGTGCAGCATGTGAGGTCAGCGAATTGCCCTGGCGTATGACGGCCAAGCTGAGCAAAGTTCCTCTCCAAAGGAATTCGGACTTCAAATGTCACAAGCCCACACACTTTAACATGTTTATGTGTATATGTCAAAGATGGAGCATGAGATCTACAGTGAAGGGACATTTGCTTATTGTCTTCTCCTTGGCAGCTCAACATTTAATCACAGTGGCTCAACAGGTGGAGTTTAAAGAATAGAAAAAGAGAACTAGTGTGTCAAATATTTCACACCATTTAGTCAAACCATGTAGCCTAATTTAGTCAACATTTTATCTTTATTTTTTATATATCTGACAACTAAATCAGTTACTCTGCTCTAATTTTTACTCTTACTCTGAGCTGAATAAAGGGACCCGTATCATTAAATTGCAAACATTTCATAGAAATGTAAAATCTCTCAAATCAGTACCTTGCTCTCAAGGTGAATTGAAGTGCCAAAGGCAACTGTCATCATGCCGATCAGTAAAACCACTGAAGCACATAGCAGGAGCATTGACAACTGAGCCTTGTTACTAGATTCAAAGACAATTTGATGAGTGACATGTCATGTTTCCACCTAAATGACATGGGAAGAGCTGGTGTCAGCTAGCCTTCATGTAAAACATACTTTCACAACTGTACAGGATAAAGTGGATTTCGAAACAAAAACTACCATTGCATAGACTAAAAAGGTTACAAATGAATCTTCAACATTTCTCAGTTTAAAGCTAGATTTAATGCACCTATGCAGTTCAACTCCCCAAAAAGTTGAGTCAAAAAGAAGTGCACCATTGTTCTGTCAATCCTCACAATAAATTCAGAGGCAAACACTTTGCCTTTCAAGAGGGCCAAAATGGACCCATTAAAATGTCATCCACAATCCTCAGCTTTTAACTCAAAAGGCATGAGCAAGCCATACCACTTTTTTAAGGGGAACTGTAAATAATCCAATGCAAATAGACTTTCAATATATTATTCTCTAACCTATATTAGAGTTATTTGGTTACGGAAATAAGGCGGACACTTAATTGCCAAGATGGCGCCAACAGACATGGCAGTTCTGCTTCTAGCTCCTAATTCCACTTATGTACACTGGAGGCATTTTTCAATCTGGAGGGGGGACTCATCCCAAGCAGACAAGTTCTCCCATGCTAGAGGAGATAAAAACAAAATACTGTTTAGCCTACTTGGTAAAATTTAGAAAAAAAAGGACAAAAAAAACATGGGAGATTTTTAGTAAGCCGCCTTACAACACATTTTACGGTTTATAATTGTTTCAATGACATTTCGAAATCAGCCAACAGTGGTTAGATTATTTGGTTTGAAAGACATACTGTATCTAAATGTTGGCAGTGAATAGGACCATTTTTGTAACTAGGGAGACATCTAAATTGATGAACAAAAGGATGGGACCCAAGTATAATGCCACTGTGGGATGTTGGGTCTTTCTCCCCAACAGTAGAGTTAAGATCATCCCTCAAACTGCAATAACATGTCCACTATAGGCTATTGCCAATCCATCATCGCAACACAGTAAGAAAATGTTGACTATTTTCATGCTAAAGCAAATTATGTCCAATTTAATAATTATGTCATCAGATTATGCTAACACCTTGTGTTAGATTTAGGCCTACTGCAGGTTGTCTGGAGCATGTCATCCCTTAGTGTAAGAAAAACAAATGGTTCTGGACACTTAAGAGGATGATGAGTAAACACTATGTAAAATTAACTGTTAATATTGATATTTCAGCTCAATATTCATGAATATTTGAGGAGGAATTTCTGATTGTTTTTTTTCAGCTGTTAGAGTAGTAGAGGTAAAAAAGGTCTGTACCACTGGTCTGGTACAGACCTTTTTTACCTCTACTACCTTTAATACTGACAGTTAATCCTGTAAGTGCTAATATCCTTCAATTAATTATTCATCACACCAAAACATTGAATGCTCATAAAGCTAGAAATTCAAAAATATGTATTCAAATGAACCATGGGGCATGTTAAATAGAAAAATAGGCTGATGTCTTCATTCAAACTCTTACGAACTAAAGAATAGTATAAGTAAATGTGTTGATCATATCAGAGCACTGACATGAAGACACTGTCAGTTATGAACAAAGCCCACCTGGCAGTTTTGAACAAAGAAGTGTCTAGGTTACTGACTGGTGCATCAGGGGGAGTATAGGGCCAGCACAACCTAGACAAGAGCCTAGAGGAAGACTGTCTGAGCACCAACACCAGGATGGTGTAGATACTAGATACTGTACTTCAATGAGCTGAACCAACTAGTTGTAGGATTTAACAAGAGAACAGACTATATTTCCAAGGAAATGAAAGTTAGTGTGGTATTCTCATGACAAATTTGAAAATGGCACAGAGCCCAGGCTAATAAAACAGAATAAATCCAAGTCAGCCAAGTGTGGCCGTGGAAATATTCTAAATATTCCAAGTGGATCGCTATTTGAAACAAAGGAGAATTTCTCATCAACAGTACACTGAAAAGTTGTTCTCCTGAAATGTTAAAATAATGTACAAGCTTTTAAGATAAACAATCTCTGTTGTTTTCTCAAACATCTTAGTGACTCCTACACGTCCTCACACTTGAGCCGATGTGCTGCGCAGTTGTTATTCCTCAGAAGACCCAACACAGGATTGTTATGAGTCATTCAGCCCACAGATTACAGAGTGGAAATCCAGTTACTGCACAGATTGTTTGAATTTATTCTGAGACAGAAAAATACCCCAGACATCACATTCTAAGCAAAAACAGTAAACAGTCCAATCACTTTTTCAACTAACAATCTCTATGGACTAAAACATTCTTCCTAGTGGCTTTCAAATGGACTAAAAGTTCTTCCTAGTAAACAGTATTTTGAATACAGTATTAGAACCCACAGGCTTCTGCTCTATCTACTCGAACAAAACATCTGATTCATAGGAATTCCACAAGCAATCTGTCTCCACAGCAAACAACCCCACTTCACCAGAACTCAAATCTGGAACTGAGTGAGAGAGAAGCTCAGAGTGAACAACTGCCAATCTTTATAACCTTAAAGCTCCCTTTGCCACGGGGACAGAAGCAGGCTTCAACAGTTTGTCTGCTTGATTAAAACGTTCTCCTTACCATTGTAGCTCTCTGGTTTGGCCGCGGTGTCCAACTCCATAACTTCACAGCACCGAATGAGGCATACTCCTTTCTGCCAGCCCTGTGCGTGTGTGTGTGCGTGAGGATGTAGAATCGAGTGAGGCTCAGAAACGTATCCTCGTCTCCCGCCTGCCCCAGTGAGTAGCGCTGCCTAGTTTTGCAGGGTCAACTCTGCTGTGTTCTGGCTGCTGCTACGCTACATCTGGCAGCCATTCCAGGACTATGATTGGGTTGAGCTCAACTCAAGGCCTGGCTGCCAGCACTCGCAACTCAGCTCTTAAAGACACAGCATGTTTTTTCTTCTTCTCTCCCTTTTCATCATATGGTCACTAAACAAAACATAGCTCAGAATCCCTCTCACTTCAGTTCTCTGAGATCCTGACCAATGGCCAGTCACCTTCTCCTTTACACAACCAGGTTGCGATGCAGGGGCAACAGCAGCTAGGCGCACAGCAGCTAAGGGGCACAGCAGCTAAGGGGCTGGAGTCCTGCATCGGATCGGATACCCACGGTTCCCGGTGGAATGAAAACATTATTTCAATCTGTGGGTTGGCTCGTGGTTCAGAACCATTACATTGCAGGTCGGAAACATTTTAAATCAAGGTATTACACTTTTTAAAAACCCAGAAGCTTCATGTGTTGCATTGTGTTTTGCGAATTCCATTCTGTGAGCAGCGAGGCAGACTTAAGACATCAGCCACGCTCGCATTGAGAGTGTTTAAAGCTGGGAACTACAGTATCCCTTATTTGTGTGATGCTAAAACGTTATAATTTGTCCACGTGCAAAGCTTATGTTCCCTCTCCCCACATGAGTATATGACACATTGCCAAGCTTACTTTCCCTGGATACATTTTTTGTTGACATTTTACATGACATTTATTGACATTTATGCTCTACCAACTAAGCTACATGGGACTAGCCTAGCTCACGCAAAAATGTCTAGCATAGGCCTAACCGGAGAAATAAAAAGAAAGGTTATGATAAGGGTATAGGCTTCAACAATATAGGGGAAACAGGTGCTGCACAAGTGAAATCCCCAGTGTGTAAGGACAATGATGAGGTAGGCCTATTTGTTTTCGATAATTCAGTTAATTATCAATTAATTATAACATTAATTCAGGCTTTTGTTCAATAGACTACACGCAGGACATATAAAAAGCGTAAACCGGAGCGGCTGGTAAAAGTTTGAGGAACCTACTAAATAAATGTAGCCTATTTTTGCAGCCTATATTCGATTCTGGGAATGGTTTACTTAAGTTAAGCTATTTGATTATCTAAACAATATTGAAAGGTCTTGTTTTGTTATGTCGGCTACAGGCTTTCATTAGGTAAGAAGTCTAATTAGAAGGCTCTTTCTCTCAAAGCAATTTGAGTGACATCGCATTATGAAATACAATTATATAGTTCTTAATGCATCGCATGGTTTCCTTTTATCGAAATGGTGAATAGATATGCAGACAAATTCATTCATGCAGGGAAAGGGAATAGTAATAATAGCCTAATAATAATCATAATAAAGCCTACTACTCTGGAGTCCTCATTTTTTTAACATAAATTAATGTTATATGACTGGTTTACGGATCAGCTCTTTGAACAATTCTATGCCAGTGGGTCGGGTTGCGGAGAAAAATCTGTCCTGATGTCGGGTGGGGCTCTGAATTGATGTGGCCGGGCGGCGTGGCTCCGAAAAACTGACCTGTGAAGGACTCTACCTGGGGCACACCTAGGGACACTACTGGGCAAAAACAAGCAATAATAGGCAAATGTATGGATTATATTAGATCACCAAGGAATTTCGATTTTGAGTCCTGTGGTCACAGTTTGCCATTATTGCGGCGTACTGGGAAAGGAATCACTAGAAAATGTTTGAGGATGTTCCGAGTCATTGACTGCTGAGACCTCCAGTGGTAAGGATAGGAAATAGGCTAGGTTCACCTGTGTCTCAGTAAGAGGTGCTGTCGGCTCAAAAAAGCACGTTTGTTTTCATACATTTTTACAATATAGCCAATTTTGACTTTGCAGCTGGCCCATCTAGCAGAAATCACTCAGTTCTGTCTCCAGGACAAGACTAAACATAAACCTGATCATTTTGCAAAACATTAGTTTCAGTATTTTTTCAGAATGTCTCTTCCACCGTTAGGCCTAATCCACAAGCAGTTTATCCCCATTCTGAAAAAAAAGCCTTGATTTCACCACCACAAGCAATTTTCGCATCAAAGTTTCATTTACCTACATCTAGGCTCAATTCATTTGTAGCATTATGACTCAAACAAAGCCGAAAATCAGTTACTCCAGACTTCATCCTTAGACAAATGTCTAAATCAATATTTACAACGAGTAGCCTAGTTTGCTCTGCTTCCGATTGAAGAAGAAATGGCAAAGTAGTCAACAAAGACAGAGTGAACGAAATAGATCACATATTTTACTTGTTCTCTACTGTGTCGATTGACAGGCAAGCGTTTCATCCCATAGTATAAGAGGAGTGATGTGTACTCTGTCTGGTAGGGTAGGAGTGGGTAGACTGTACTTACTGTTGACTGTGGCCAGGGCTGTTTTGTCTCCAAGGATGTGGCGGTCTCTGGGCACAGTGAGGGTATGACGTAGTAGCCATACCGTGCACGACTCGGCCCGGCGCTCCTGCAGCAGCAGCGGGTGGATCTGAGTAACAGCCAGGACAGCAGGCAAAGACAACAACTTATGCTACAGTTGCTACTGGTAATAAACAATGGGACAGTACACTCCAGGCTCCAGAAGGGTGGAATTCCACTCTCCTTAAAAAAAAACTAATACAAATGTAGGCCTACATTATTTCCCATTTCTTCAATCCTCACACCACATATTATTCATTAAATTTTTTTACATTTTACATTTTAGTCATTTAGCAGACGCTCTTATCCAGAGCGACTTACAGTAGTGAATGCATACATTTCATACATTTTTTTCTCCATACTGGTCCCCCGTGGGAATCGAACCCACAACCCTGGCGTTGCAAACACCATGCTCTACCAACTGAGCCACACAGGTCACCATTATTTGGTAGGAGTTAAATACCTCTTGTTTGTCCAATAGGAGTAGCTGACAGTCGGTAACTATGCAGAACTTGGGCTTCCATATGGCAGGCTCAGTGAAAGGCTGGCCGCAGGATATCCAGTTAGTTGATGAGCTCTTCATATCTGTAAAACACACATATTAACAAACTATGACAGACAATGAATGTGGATTCCTCCTAATAGGCTTTAGTGTATTTTTTCCAATATTAATTACAGTACCTGTAAGTACATAGAAGCAAGTCCTTTCTATTGGAATGGATGACAGCCTAATTAACATTTTGCAAGTTTGAAATGCATCTTATAGAAATGAATGCCGTTTCGATCTCCACATAAGAGAATCACGTTCTCTGACACGTTCTATTTCGCACATAAAAAAAACATGCCAGCATCCCGGATTGTACAGTGGAGATGGGACTCATGTAAACTCTGATAAAGAGCAAACAATCAATGCATTTTTCAGATCCCTTCTTCCCCCACATCACACAGAGGGCATCAAGCCTTATCAAATCAAGGGAATCATTCAATAACCTTCACTGTAGTATGGTGGTCTCGTTCTTCTTGGCTCATTACTGCTGGTGACTCAACTCCATCAGACACAGTAACTTAGCTACAGAGCTAGACTTATCAAACTCAAAAGAAGTTGATACTATATTAGTTAAGCACTGTAGGCAGGCAGCACAGAAAATGTTATTGCAGGCGAACACTGTGCTTTCAGTAATCCCCACTTTCTGGGAGATTAAGGTTACTACCAGGGGTCAAATGTCCCATGCGTGTTACGTCCTCTAACGTTCACAAATTCAAGTAGTATACTGCTTGAGGAAGAAGGATTTTGTCTTATTTGATGTTAACCTTTTGATAGGCTACATCAGCATTGTCAGTAAGTGTGTGCTCATATCAGATTGAAGACATAGCAAGGCTGAGTGATTGTTCCCTCTTCTGAAGAATGGATAAGTATCCCGTGTGTCCAGTTAAGCTTACAGCTTAGTCCTGCTTACTTTTTCTTTGTAATGGTTGCATCACTCCTGTCAACTGTATTACTGTTTTGTTACACAACCAAGCTTGTATCCTGCAGTTTCATATTTGTACTATGGTTGCATAACTTGTCAACAAGAAAAGGAAAGACACATGAATTAGATTCTCACCTGTCATGACTCATGCGTAGCTAGCTAGCTAGAATTACTACAGCAGGAATTTTGATTTAGAGCATTAAAAACACCTTCCTAATATTGAGTTGCACCCTCAGAACAGCTTCAATTCGTCGGGGCATGGGCTCTACAAGGTCCTGAAAGCGTTCGACAGGGATGCTGGCACATGTTGACTCCAGTGCTTCCCACAGTTGTATTAAATTGGCTGCATGTCCTTTGGGTGGTGGACCGTTATTGATACACACAGGAAACTACTGAGCGTGAAAAACCCAGCAGCATTGCAGTTCCTGACACAAACAGGTGCGCCTGGTACATACTACCATACCCCATTCAAAGGCACTTTTGTCTTGGCCATTCACCCTCAATGTCACACACAATCCATGTCTCAGTTATCTCAAGGCTTAAAAATCCTTCTTTAACATGTCTCACCCCCTTCATCTACACACTGATTGAAGTGGATTTAACAAGTGACATCAATAAGGGACCATAGCTTTCACCTGGATACACCTGGTCGGTCTGTCATGGAAAGAGCCGGTGTTCGTAATGTTTTGTACACTAAGTGTTTACTTCACGTGCATGGCATAACATTTTCTCACGCATATCAGCCTAGTTACCTAGGAGCCCATTGCTTTGAGGCAAAGCAACTTCCTCCCCCTTTCATCGGCACTTAAGGTTTCATTAGCTAGCTAGTTAGTTAGCTAGACACATTTGTTGTGTTTAATTGCTACTTACCGATAACCCTCATCCAGCCTTGAAATTGACATCGTGAAAGATGGGTCACCAAATTCTGCATATTATTTCGAAATAGAGCGCACTTTTCCCGGGGATAACGATTCAAAAATAAAGTGACGTCTCCCTCAGCTATTAATGATTGAGGCATGTAATCTACTTTAAACATTTTTTCGCATATCACACCATGATGAATACAAATGGAAATTCAGCGTAAGGGGATAATCCGTGCGAATGTTCACTCTCCCTCGCGCTGTGCATTTCACACTTCAAAGACAATAAAACTTGCTGACAGAAAATAGGGCCGTGTTTTGACACAGCTACAACGTCCTTAAACACCTTAATTATATTAAAGGATTAACTGTCTGGCATAGACCTAGGCTGTGATCAATTGTTTCGGGTTTTTTTCTCTCTTACTTACTTTTAAATACATGACTTTTTGGAAACGTTTAAGGGACGTAGAAACTAGGCGTATTTAGCCCTGCAGTAGATACACTACATGGTCAAGAGTATATGGACACGCCTTCAAAATTAGTGGATTCGGATATTTCAGCCACAATGGTTGCTGACAGGTGCATAACACCCGCACTTCACATTGTTTCGACCGACATTATACCATAGAAGAAGACAAATGTATAAAATTGAGCACACAGCCATGTAATTTCCAGAGACAAACATTGGCTGTAGAGTGGCCCATAAAGAAGAGCTCAGTGACTTTCAACATGGCGCTGTCATAGGATGCCACCTTTCAACAAGTCAGTTTGTCAAATGTCTACCCTGTTAGAGCTGCCCCGGTCAACAGTAAGTGCTGTTATTGTGAAGTGGAAATACCTAGGAGCAACAACGCCTCAGCCGCTAAGTGGTAGGCCACACAAGTTCACAGAATGGGAGTGCTGAAAGCGCATAAAAATCGTGTGTCCTCAGTTGCAATACTCACTACCGAGTTCCAAACTGCCTCTGGAAGCAAGGTCAAAAACTGTTTAGTCGAGAAATCAGTTTCCATGGCCAAGCAGCTGCACACAGGTTTACCATTCCCACAATGCCAAGCGTTGGCTGGAGTGGTGTAAAACTCGCCACAATTGGAAGGGGGGACCAACTCCATATTAATGCCCATGATTTTGGAAAGAAATGTTCGACGAGCACATACTTTTGGCCATGTAGTGTAAGTATTCATTGTGTATGTCTTCAGACCTCTAATTTGATTGTCATTGTGACTTACAATCAGTGGTGTAAAGTACTTAAGTAAACCTTTTTTATTTTAATTTGATTTCACCTTTATTTAACCAGGTAGGCCAGTTGAGAACAAGTTGTCATTTACAACTGCGACCTGGCCAAGATAAAGCAAAGGCGTGCGATTAAAAAAAACAACAGAGTTACACGTGGGATAAACAAAAGTACAGTCAATAACACAATATAAAAATCTATATGCAGTGTGTGCATATGGCGTAAGGCAATAAATAGGCCATAGTAGTGAAGTAATTACAATTTAGCAAATTAACACTGGAGTGATAGATGTGCAGATGATGATGTGCAAGTAGAAATACTGGTGTGCAAAATAAAGTTAATAAAAACAATATGGGGATGAAGTAGGTAGTTCGATGGGCTATTTACAGATGGGCTGTGTACAGCTGCAGCGATCGGTAAGCTGCTCAGATAGCTGATGCTTAAAGTTAGTGAGGGAGAATAAGTCCACAACTTCAGTGATTATTTTTATTATTATTTATTTATTTTTTATTATTATTATTATAATTTTTTTGCAATTCGTTCCAGTCATTGGCAGCAGAGAACTGGAAGGAAAGGCAGCCAAAGGGGGTGTTGGCTTTGGGGATGACCAGTGAGATATACCTGCTGGAGCGTGTACTACGGGCGGGTGTTGTTATGGTGACCAGTCAGCTGAGATAAGGAAAACCTCTGGGATTCCACTGGGATTCTCTGCCTCTACCCCTATTACAGGGGCTGAGTCACTGGCTTACTGGTGTTCTTCCATGCCGTCCCTGGGAGGGGTGCGTCACTTGAGTGGGTTGAGTCACTGACGTGGTCTTCCTGTCTGGCTTGGTGCCCCCCCTTGGGTTGTGTCGTGGCGGAGATCTTTGTGGGCTATACTCGTCCTTGTCTCGGGATGGTAAGTTGGTGGTTGGAGATATCCCTCCAGTGGTGTGGGGGCTGTGCTTTGGCAAAGTGGGTGGGGTTATATCCTGCCTGTTTGGCCCTGTCCGGGGGTTTCATCGGATGGGGCCACAGTTTCTCCTGACCCCTCCTGTCTCAGCCTCCAATATTTATGCTGCAGTAGTTTATGTGTCGGGGGGCTAGTGTCAGTCTGTCACATCTGGAGTATTTCTCTTGTCTTTTCCGGTGTCCTGTGTGAATTTAAATATGCTCTCTCTAATTCTCTCTTTCTCTCTTTCTTTCTTTCGGAGGACCTGAGCCCTAGGACCATGCCTCAGGACTACCTGGCTTGATGACTCCTTGCTGTCCCCAGTCCACCTGGCCGTGCTGCTGCTCCAGTTCCAACTGTTCTGCCTGCGGCTATGGAAGCCTGACCTGTTCACCGGACGTGCAACCTGTCCCAGACCTGCTATCCCAGACCTGCTGGAACCCTGACCTGCTCACCGGACGTCCACCTGTCCCAGACCTGCTGTTTTCAACTCTCTAGAGACAGCAGGAGCGGTAGAGATACTCTCAAAGATCGGCTATGAAAAAGCCAACTGACACTTACTCTTGTGTTACTGACTTGTTGCACCCTCGACAACTACTATGATTATTATTATTTGACCATGCTGGTCATTTATGAACATTTAAACATCTTGGCCATGTGCTGTTATAATCTCCACCCGGCACAGCCAGAAGAGGACTGTCCACCCCTCATAGCCTGGTTCCTCTCTAGGTTTCTTCCTAGGTTTTGGCCTTTCTAGGGAGTTTTTCCTAGCTACCGTGCTTCTACACCTGCATTGCTTGCTGTTTGGGGTTTTAGGCTGGGTTTCTGTACAGCACTTTGAGATATCAGCTGATGTAAGAAGGGCTATATAAATACATTTGATTTGAATTTGATTTGATGAGGCAGAGCTTTACCTAACAAAGACTTATAGATGACCTGGAGCCAGTGCTCTGGTGACGAATATGTAGCGAGGGCCAGCCGACGAGAGCATACAGGTCGCAGTGGTGGGTGGTATATGGGGCTTTGGTGACAAAACAGATGGCACTGTGATAGACTGCATCCAGTTTGCTGAGTAGAGTGTTGGAGGCTATTTTGTAAATGACATCGCCGAAGTCAAGGATTGGTAG
The DNA here is from genome assembly GCF_965601325.2 of Salmo salar. Classification (NCBI taxonomy): domain Eukaryota; kingdom Metazoa; phylum Chordata; class Actinopteri; order Salmoniformes; family Salmonidae; genus Salmo; species Salmo salar. Next base: position 33,028,459 of record NC_138314.1, read on the forward strand.
GATAATCAGTTTTACGAGGATATGTTTGGCAGCGTGAGTGAAGGATGCTTTGTTGCGAAATAGGAAGCCGATTCTAGATTTAATTTTGGATTGGAGATGCTTAATATGAGTCTGGAAGGAGAGTTTACAGTCTAGCCAGACACCTAGGTATTTGTAGTTGTCCACATATTCTAAGTCAGAACCATCCAGAGTAGTGATGCTAGTCGGGCGGGTGGGTACGAGCAGCGATCGGTTGAAAAGCATGCATTTAGTTTTACTTGCGTTTAAGAGCATTTGGAGGCCACGGAAGGAGTGTTGTATGGCATTGAAGCTTGTTTGGAGGTTTGTTAACACAGTGTCCAAAGAAGGGCCAGATGTATACAGAATGATGTCGTCTGCGTAGAGGTGGATCAAGGAATCACCCGCAGCAAGAGCAACATCGTTGATATATACAGAGAAAAGAGTTGGCCTGAGACTTGAACCCTGTGGTACCCCCATAGAGACTGCCAGAGGTCTGGACAACAGGCCCTCCGATTTGACACACTAACCTATATCTGAGAAGTAGTTGGTGGACCAGGCGAGGCAGTCATTTGAGAAACCAAGGCTGTTGAGTCTGCCGATAAGAATGTGGTGATTGACAGAGTTGAAAGCCTTGGCCAGGTCTATGAAGACGGTACTACACAGTACTGTCTTTTATCGATGGCGGTTATGATATCGTTTAGTACCTTGAGTGTGTCTGAGGTGCACCCGTGACCAGCTCGGAAACCAGATTGCACAGAGGAGAAGGTATGGTGGGATTCGAAATGTTCAGTGATCTGTTTGTTAACTTGGCTTTCGAAGACTTTAGAAAGGCAGGGTAGGATGGATATAGGTCTGTAACAGTTTGGGTCTAGAGTGTCATCCCCTTTGAAGAGGGGGATGACCGTGGCAGCTTTCCAATCTTTCGGAATCTCGGGCGATACGAGAGGTTGAACAGACTGGTAATAGGGATTGCAACAATGGCAGCGGATAATTTTAGAAAGAGAGGGTCCAGATTGTCTAGCCTAGCTGATTTGCATGGGTCCAGGTTTTGCAGCTCTTTCAGAACATCTGCTATCTGGATTTGGGTGAAGGAGAAGCTGGGGAGGCTTGGGCAAGTAGCTGCGGGGGGTGCAGAGCTGTTGGCCGGGGTTGGGGTAGCCAGGAGGAAAGCATGGCCAGCCGTAGAGAAATGCTTATTGAAACTCTCGATTATAGTGGAAATACTTTAAAGTACTACTTGACGTTTTTTGGGGTATCTGTACTTTACATTACTATTTATATTTTTGACTACACCTACTTTTACTTCACTACATTCCAAAAGAAAATAATGTACTTTTTACTCCATACATTTTCCCTGATACCCAAAAGTACTCGTTACATTTTGAATGGGGTTGCAGGTAGCTTACCGGTTGTGCGGTAGGCCAGTAACCGAAAGGTCGCTGCTTTGAATTCCTGAGAAAAATCTGTCAATGTGCCCTTGAGTAAGGCACTTAACCATAGTTGCTCTGGATAAGAGCGTCTGCTAAATGACTAAAATGTAAATTAATGATCTGGTGGACTCACTAAACACACATTTTTTTTGTAAATTATGTCAGAGTGTTGGATATCCGTGAATTTGTAAAACAAGAAAATGGTGCTGTCTGATTTGCTTAATATAAAGAATTTGAAATGATTTATACCTTTACTTTTGATACTTAAGTATATTTTTGCAAATACATTTAAATCAAATTAAATCAAATGTTATTGGTCACATACACATGGTTAGCAGATGTTATTGCGAGTGTAGCGAAATGCTTGTGCTTCCAGTTCTGACAGCACAGCAATATCTAACAAGTAATATCTAACAATTCCACAACAAATACCTAATACACACAAATCTAAGTAAAGGAATGGAATAAGAATCTATAAATATATGGATGAGCAATGTCAGAGCAGCATAGGCTAAGATGCAATAGATGGTATAGAATACAGTATATACATATGAGATGAGTAATGAATGATATGAAAACATTATTAAAGTGGCATTATTAAAGTGACAAATGTTCTATTTATTAAAGTGGCCAATGATTTCAAGTCTGTATGTAGGCAGCCGCCTCTCTGTGTTAATGATGGCTGTTTAACAGTCTGATGGCCTTGAGATAGAAACTGTTTTTCAGTCTCTCGATCCCAGCTTTAATGCACCTGTACTGACCTCGCCTTCTGGATGATAGCGGGGCGAACAGGCAGTGGCTCGGGTGGTTGTTGTTCTTGATGATGTTTTTGGCCTTCCTGTGACATCGGGTGCTGTAGGTGTCCTGGAGGGCAGGTAGTTTGCCCCCAGTGATGCGTTGTGCAGACCGCACTACGCTCTGGAGAGCCCTGCGGTTGTGGGCGGTGCAGTTGCCGTAACAGGCGGTGATACAGCCAGACAGGATGCTCTCAATTGTGCATCTGTAAAAGCTTGTGAGGGTTTTAGGTGACAAGTCAAATTTCTTCAGCCACCTGAGGTTGAAGAGGCGCTGTTGCGCCTTCTTTACCACACTGTCTGTGTGGGTGGACCATTTCAGTTTGTCAGTGATATGTACGCCGAGGAACTTAACTTTCCATCTTCTCCACTGCTGTCTGATCGATGTAGATAGGGGTGCTTATTAAGTATATATACTTAAGTATATTTAAAACCAAATACTTTTAGACTTTTACTCAAATAGTATTTTACTTGGTGACTTTCACTTTTACTTGAGTAATTTTCTATTAAGGTATCTTTACTTTTACTCAAGTATGACAATTGGGTACTTTTTCCAGACACTGCTTACAATCACGACAGAACTGATCATACAGTCACTGGATCTAATCGGGCGTCAAGTCTCCATCTGTTTCATGCTATTATGCTGCCCTCTAGTGCCAAGGCTAGAGGTTGAAAAATAATTGGCTATTTAAAAAAAATACACTAATCATTTTCACTTCACTAGTCACCAGTTTAATGTTAAAGGCAGTGGGGCAACTTTCACTGAGGACGGGGGGATATGTCCCCCCCCAAATTTGGAAATTGCATTTTTGTCCTCCCCAGTTTTATCATTGAAATGTGATACAAAACGAGACAGCGATGTACTTTAGGACCTTGCAGACACCTCTGAGGCCTCAGGTAGGCTGTTTGGGGTGTTTATCAGACTGGATAAAAAAGAATAATAATGTCCCACCCCACTTCTAAAACCAAAGTTGCGCCCCTGATTAGAGGTCACGTTTTAGGTGTACCAGAATGCATAAACAATTTACCAGAGATTTACACTACATAGTATAAACAGTAAACTGACGGGAATGTTGATAAACATTTCATAGCCTACTCTTCATGTAATATAAGCGGATGAACATCTAGTTATCTTTATATACTGCTCAAAAAAATAAAGGGAACACTTAAACAACACAATGTAACTCCAAGTCAATCACACTTCTGTGAAATCAAACTGTCCACTTAGGAAGCAACACTGATTGACAATACATTTCACATGCTGTTGTGCAAATGGAATAGACAACAGGTGGAAATTATAGGCAATAAGCAAGACACCCCCAATAAAGGAGTGGTTCAGCAGGTGGTGACCACAGACCACTTCTCAGTTCCTATGCTTCCTGGCTGATGTTTTGGTCACTTTTGGTCACTTTCACTCTAGTGGTAGCATGAGACGGAGTCTACAACCCACACAAGTGGCTCAGGTAGTGCAGTTCATCCAGGATGGCACATCAATGCGAGCTGTGGCAAGAAGGTTTGCTGTGTCTGTCAGCGTAGTGTCCAGAGCATGGAGGCACTACCAGGAGACAGGCCAGTACATCAGGAGACGTGGAGGAGGCCGTAGGAGGGCAACAACCCAGCAGCAGGACCGCTACCTCCGCCTTTGTGCAAGGAGGAGCAGGAGGAGCACTGCCAGAGCCCTGCAAAATGACCTCCAGCAGGCCACAAATGTGCATGTGTCTGCTCAAACGGTCAGAAACAGACTCCATGAGGGTGGTATGAGGGCCCGACGTCCACAGGTGGGGATTGTGCTTACAGCCCAACACCGTGCAGGACGTTTGGCATTTGCCAGAGAACACCAAGATTGGCAAATTCGCCACTGGCGCCCTGTGCTCTTCACAGATGAAAGCAGGTTCACACTGAGCACGTGACAGACGTGACAGAGTCTGGAGACGCCGTGGAGAACGTTCTGCTGCCTGCAACATCCTCCAGCATGACCGGTTTGGCGGTGGGTCAGTCATGGTGTGGGGTGGCATTTCTTTGGGGGGCCGCACAGCACCTCATCAGGAGCATGCCCAGGCGTTGTAGGGAGGTCATACAGGCACGTGGAGGCCACACATACTACTGAGCCTCATTTTGACTTGTTTTAAGGACATTACATAAAAGTTGGATCAGCCTGTAGTGTGGTTTTCCACTTTAATTTTGAGTGTGACTCCAAATCCAGACCTCCATGGGTTGATAAATTGGATTTCCATTGATTATTTTTGTGTGATTTTGTTGTCAGCACATTCAACTATGTAAAGAAAAAAGTATTTAATAAGATGATTTCTTTCATTCAGATCTAGGATGTGTTGTTTAAGTGTTCCCTTTATTTTTTTGAGCAGTGTAGTTGTGTCGTTAATATGGTAAGGTGACACTGGTGAGGGTCATGCATGTTCCTCCAAGGATGTTTGCTGTGTAATCATGTGTAAAGTCGATACTGTCAGTCTCATAACAGTTAATTGTCTCTTTCTGTCCTTACGGGCTCCTCTAACACTTCTCTACACATGCTGCTCTGGAAAACCACCAGACTTGGTTTTAGTAATGCTAGACTTTTGTGAACACTGAACAGATGAGGATATGGTTTTAAGATGATGTATCATTTTACAATTGCATTCCTGTGTGAATTCATTTATTGGGCTCTTCTATTGCAATAAGGTAAACTGGTATGGCATCTATATCTAAGTAGGAGAAAAAGCACATGGGGTGGTGAAGACAGCCCAATACATCACCGGGACCATGCTCCCACCCTTCCAGGACATCTACTCGAAACGGTGCCTGAGGATGTCCCGCAGCATCATCAAGGACACTACACACCCCAGCCAAGAGCCGTTCACTCCCTTCCCGTCAGGCAGAGACAGTTTTAATCTACAGTACAAGCCATCAGAGTGCTGATGGTGTATACCATGTGTATCCTGTACATATAGTAAGACATCTCAAATAATTTTTATTACAATTCAAAAGACCAAATAAAGTTTAATGAATGACAAATAAGGATGCATAATGCCCGCTGAGAGATGTAACAGTTAACATTTCTAACAAGCATAGGAAATAGGGGTAAATGTACAGTACACAGGAAGTTCTCTATATACACAGCTCTGGGCATGTAACATGGCAAAACAACTATTGTACAGTCATTCATGTTTAAACATGCATTTTATTTTATTTAAAATACAACTAAAGTCAAACTTTTATGCTGCACACAGTTTACCGTTGATGTGTCACTATTCAAGAATCATCCATAAAATATATTAAATGGAAACTCCATAGGATAGATATGAATCTACTCATAATATAAACTGTTTTAGAGTGAATACAGTCATACTGTAATTTGAAGGATAGTAAGTGCATAAAACGGTTGCAAAAAGCTAAAGGGGAAACATATTACAAGTAGCTTAAAACTTTGCTTATTAATAATATAACGCATATATAGCATGTGACTTCTGATCACAAATTTACATAATAATCAATTCAAACTATATTGTAAATAATATTTGGTTATTTAGTAACATCAATTTAAAAAAAAACACTTGCATAGTTTAAGATGTGTCAATAGTGCAATGACGTAAAGGGGTGATGTATATTAACAGAAATGTTAATAGGAAAGCGTCATTTATCTTTCACGATGTACTGACGTATTGATATCGAATCATATTTATCAAGGTCGAAAGATTCTGTATCCTGTTCATTAAGCACAATCAGAAGAAAACAAAATGAAACGGAGGGATTACCTGGACGTGTCGAATAAATAGACCTAAATGCTCATTTTTGTTTTCCGCTCAATTATTTTCCTTTCCCCCCCCCCCCCCCCCCACGAGTGCCCTAATGTACACAGCACCAGGTTTCACTGTCAGCGAAAAGATATCTAACAGTCTGGCACAAAACAAATACATGTCTTGAGGAAACATAGAAATATCTATTGGTGGAAGAGTAATATATAGTCATCTTTGGATATTGTAAGAGCATAGACCAAGACTCCCCCTTAAAGTCCATGACAGAAGGAATATTCTAATTTTAACTTTCTAGGTTTCAAATGTCAAAAAAGATCTTACAGTGTCTAAAAGTACTATGTTAAAATAAGTTCTCCATCCTCTACCTTGAATTTCCATTAAATACAACAGTTTTGCATCTACGTAAGCCAAACTACCTATGTCAGCATAAACCACTAGAAATAAAAGGAAAACCAGGAACACTATCAGAAATGCTTGTAGTATTTGCTTTGGTCTCTTGTCCCCCTAACCATCCGGTAAAACTGTCTCTAAACACATTTGAAAATGAAAGGACCAAGTATAAACCGACTGTTAAGTGATAACATTCATAGAAACGTGTTTGTTCCTCAGCTTTTAAACTTGGCATTACAGTACTGCGTAGATAAAGCTGTTGAAATGCGGTTTCATTGATCAGTGGAGAGGCACAACAATGACAAAGGTATAACTTGCTACAAGTTAAATGTTGCTTGGATATGGCATATTGCTGTTAAAAGAGAAACAATTCAAAACATAAGGTAATAAAAAATGTAAAAAACACTGAAAAACTATTAATAGAGCAGAATATTATTGGAAGTTGTCTGAATTGAATTTAGGGACACTGACAGCCCATTTTAGCAGTGCTCTTTTAACAGTTTTTCTGCTATCCTTTAGAATCAGTGGTATTGTTATTTCTTGGACCCCTGAGCCATATCTCACGTTACCTTTACAGTACCATCACAAATCTTCTACTCAAACTATCATCCGGTTAAGACCAAGGCAATAGGCACACATTGGTTGAATCAACGAAATAACGTGGAATAGACGTTGAATTTACGTCTGTGCCCCATGGGACTATTTTTCAGGCTGTGTTACTGTTGAAAATGCTTGAGGACGCTACCAAACAGACAATGTATCTATATATAAAAAAAATTAAAAAAACGTACTCAATCATTACATTTCTGTTCAATACATTCCGGTTGAATTACAAATTAAATAATAAAAACCTTAGCTATGGTGGAAGAGAACAACCATTTTTACTTGTCATATATACTGAAATAGTACTGTAGCGCAAAAGAAAGCAACATGAAACAATTAAATGAGTACAACTAGGTAGGCCTTGCTAGGCTGATCTTGCCTTTTACCCCCTTCTCTGCAACACCTAACTGAAGACAGCCTGTCTGGTCGGCCAGGTCAGTAGGGCGTGGTGCCCTCCCACTCCACCAGATACTGCACCTTCCCCTCCAGAGTGACCCGGCGGGCCAGCACCTGGTATTTCTCTCCACAGGTGAGCCGCCCCGCCGCCCCAAAGTAGTTGGTGATGGAGGACTTGAGGTGGGAGAGGGATGAGTCGTCCTCGCTGATGCTGTCGAAGGTGTGGCTGTCGATGGCATTGTCCAGCATCACGGAGGCCGTCTCCTCTCCCGGCAGGCTCTGCTCCATAGGGCTCAGCTCGTTCTCCACCACCTCCTTCTTAGTGGCCAGCACCGTGTAGTTTGAGGTGGGCAGCTTCCTCTTACGGCTGCCAACATTCTTCCTGCAACAAGTTAGAAAAACATTAATTAGGGCATGCAGCAAAGCATTTTTGGAAATGTTTTGCAAAATGAGCATTTCTTATTGGACAAGTCCAGTTAGTCCCTTCCTCTTGCAGTCTGTTTGGTGCCAAATGAACATGACCCTAATATCAGCAACCTATTGAAACAAAAGCAACAACGGTTTCCTGAATTGACTGCTTTGCTGTGCCACCAGACATACCTTTGTGGAGTCAAACAAAAAAAATGGCAACTGGACATTGCACAACCAGTCAGATTACAAACAAGACTTTGATCAGCCACCAGGGGTAGCTGTGGTCCGCTATATACCCTTTCCATCTGTCTGTGGTTTTCATACCCTATGACTGTTGGTGCTGCTTTTATACTTCCCCCTTAAAAACAGTCTGAAGAAGACTAAACAGATGGAAACTTTTCTAGACTATTAAAAAACACACTAGGCTTAGAGAGGTGGATTCCCAAATCAGATGACGTCCTCTTTTCCGATACCAAGTTGACTGTCAGTTAACTCAACATCTCATTACAGTGACACATCCTAGCCAATGGGAGCTAGCAAGAGAGGGAGTGGAGGAGAGGCAGATACTAAACGGGCATGTTTGATCTGAACCACAGTGAGAGAGGAGGGCACAGCGGGGGCACAAGCTCTGTCGCCCCACGGAATCACTCTGTCTCCACAAACACACCACACGCCTCTTAGTTCCCCCACATGGCCTCTCTAGAGTATCAGACAGGGATGTTAATGAGCAGAAGCCACATTTAAAAATAAACAGAGACTAAAGCAGAGGGATGAAATATCTGAGGTAGCTGGGAATAGGGACATGAAATGACGAGGCCCGTCTCTAGCCACACACACACACACCTCTGGGCACTGCTCTCATCTCTTAGGACAGTGTGTGTGTGTCAAGGCAGAGCACCAGCGTGGAGACGGGCAGGGCCGTTACATCAGCGCAAACACCATCATAACAATCAGTCGCCTCTCTCTGAGCCACAGGAGACGTCGGAAGCACCACGGTCACCCCATTAGTAGGAGTTTCAGCCATGGAACTAAAACACAGTAAAGGCGAAGAGCGAAAAAAAAAAGTTTCCAAAAAAAACACCATAAAATGTCAACACCCTCTGAATGTCAAACTTCAGAACCCCCCTTCTTGTGAGAGGAGGAGCCAGAACTGAGAATGTCGCAGAATAAAGCCAGTCAGTTAGAGAGCCCAGGGGTGTTCCCAAAAGGGGGGGATTCACAATGTTCAAACAATGGTGGGTTTGTGAATGAGGATATATTGAGTTTCTTAGTTCCAACCAAGACGACTAATAAGCAAATATTGGAAGATGTACAGGAGCCAACTGCATTAATTGTCCAAGACCTCACAGCATACTTCTTGTGTGATGTCAAACATGCTCGTCTCTCCTCAACTTCTCACATAGGAACATGTTCAAGAGCTTGGAAAGGCAGAGAGAAAAGCTCATCTGACAGCCTGGGCTGCAGCGTTTAGAGTCAGGGATCTTATCGATCGGTTTGCACCACACTACACACGGTGGAGCCAAATAAACTAAAAGAACACATGAGTGAGAGACAGCTGGGGGGGATGAGGGAGGGAGACTGATCATCACATTGATTATGCAACCTGCTCGTTCACCTGGAAGTCCCCTTTGACGCCAACACCTGGGTCCGTATTCACTACAATCAGTTTTGCCTTTTAAATCCTAATCAATAAGATCACGTACAGTAGACAGTGGGGACCTGATCCTAGATCAGCACTCCTATTCTGAGACACTTTGTGGATAAGGGCCCTGGACTACAGTCAAGCAGGGTCTTGAATGGTGTTGAGGTTAGAGACCTCTTCCTCTAAAGAGCACCAAAGAGGATAAGGTGCACAGATAATGTATGTGAGAGAGTTACCTTTTCTAACAACAAAAGTCTTGGCGACCACAGTGCTGTACCCGAGGCCATTGAGACCACAGTGCTGTACCCGAGGCCAATGCGACCACAGTGCTGTACCCGAGGCCAATGCGACCACAGTGCTGTACCCGAGGCCAATGCGACCACAGTGCTGTACCCGAGGCCATTGCGACCACAGTGCTGTACCCGAGGCCATTGCGACCACAATACTGTACCTGAGGTCATAGGAGACACTGGTGGTGGCAGATCCTGTGGTACTAGCCGCGTCTGTGGAGTCCAGATCCAGACTGAAGGTCCGTCCTGAGCTGGTGCTGAGGAGTAAACAACAGATCCATTCAAACGCTGGAATTACGGCACTAATCAGAAAATGGGGCAGAATAATCAGAGAATGATGGGGCCCCTGGATGGGGCAGAATAATCAGCGAATGATGGGGCAGAATAAATCAGACTGATGGGGCCCATGGATGGAACAGAATAGCTCTAGCATTGACGGTCCTATTTTCTTTGTTTTTATTCCAAACCTCACTAAGGAAAATCAACAATCACCATGGCTGCTCACCCTCACGTTGTGACCGCAAATTCCAAGTCACTGTTCTGAGCCCATAATACAAGAGCCTGCATGCTAAAGGTGTGTGTGTGTGTGTGCAAGTGAAAGTACTACATCTAGCTAATGGAAGGACGTTAATGTAATGCTTCGAAGTCTACTCTCACAATCATCATTAGCTGTTTTCATCCTCCAGCTCAGTTCAGGTGCTACACAGCTATGAGCCTATTCCACTTCTCACATTCCAACAGAGTTAGTCCCCTTTTTTGGAGTTGCACCAGCTAGTCCCCATCTATTGATTTTCCTCTACGAAAGCTCTGTTGATTGTCAACATTCCCCAAAGTGTTTGCCTTTCTTTCTTGTATTGTTCAGCGCTGTTCGAGAGCTGATACCATGGCCGAATACAAACAGTGTAGTTATTCCCTCCGTAAGACAATCAAACAGGAGAAACATCAGTACAGAGACAAAGTGGAGTCACAATTCAACGGCTCAGACACGAGACGTATGTGGCAAGGTCTACAGACAATCACGGACTACACAGGGGAAACCAGCCACCTCGCGGACACTGACGTCTTGCTCCCGGACAAGCTAAACACCTCCTTCACCCATTTTGGGGATAACATAGTACCACCAACGCAGCCCGCTACCAAGAACTATGGGCTCCCCATCTCCGTGGCTGACGTGAGTAAAACATTTAAAACGTGTTAACCCTCGCAAGGCTGCCGGCCCAGACGGCATCCCTAGCCGCGTCCTCAGAGCATGCGCAGACCATCTGGCTGGAGTGTTTACGGACATATTCTATCTCTCCCTATCCCAGTCTGCTGTCCCCACTTGCTTCAAGATGGCCACTATTGTTCCTGTACCCAAAGAAGCAAAGGTAACTGAACTAAATGATTATTGCCCCGTAGCACTCACTTCTGTCATCATGAAGTGCTTAGAGAGACTAGTCAAGGATCATATCACCTCTACCTTACCTGACACCCTAGACCCACTTCAATTTGTTTACTGCCCCAATAGATCCAGAGATGATGCAATCGCCGCACTGCCCTATCTCATCTGGACAAGAGGAATACCTATGTAAGAATGCTGTTCATTGACTATAGCTCTGCATTCAACACCATAGTACCCTCCAAGCTCATCATTAAGCTCGGGGGCCCTAGGTCTGAACGCCGCCCTGTGCAGCTGGGTCCTGGACTCCCTGACGGGACACCCCAAGGTGGTGAAGATAGGAAACAGCACCTCCACTTCACTGATCCTCAACACAGGGGCCCCACAAGGGTGCGTGCTCAGCCCCCTCCTGTACTCGCTGTTCACCCATGACTGTGGGGTCACGCACGCCTCCAATTCAATCATCAAGTTTGCAGACACAACAGTAGTATGCCTGATTACCAACAATGACGAGACAGCCTACAGGGAGGAGGTGAGGGCCCTGGGAGAGGAAAATAACCTCTCACTCAAAGTCAACAAAACAAAGGAGCTGATCGTGAACTTCAGGAAACAGCAGAGGGAGTATGCCCCATCCACGTCGACGGGACAGCAGTGGAGAAGGTGGAAAGCTTCAAGTTCCTCGGCATACACATCACTGACGATCTGAAATGGTCCACCCACACAGACAGTGTTGTGAAGAAGACGCAACAGCGCCTCTTCAACCTCAGGAGGCTGAATACATTTGGGTGGCCCCTAAAACCCTCCAAACTTTTACAGATGCACAATTGACAGCATCCTGTCAGGCTGTATCACTGCCTGTTACAGCAACTGCCCCGTCCGCAACCACAGGGCTCTCCAGACGGTGGTGCGGTCTGCCCAACGCATCACCAGGGGCAAACTACCTGCCCTCCAGAACACCTACAGCACCCGCTGTCACAGGAAGGCCAAAAAGATCATCAAGGACATCAACCACCCGAGCCACGGCCTGTTCACCCTGCTATCATCCAGAAGGCAAGGTCGGTACAGGTGCATCAAAGCTGGGACTGAAAACCAGCTTCTATCTCAAGGCCATCAGACTTAAATAGCCATCACTAGCCGGCTTCCACCCGGTTAGTCAACTCTCCACCTTAGAGGCTGCTGCCCTATATTTATATACTTGGAATCACTGGTCACTTTAATGGAACACTAGTCACTTTAATAATGTTTACATATTGCTTTACTTATCTCATATGTGTATACTGCATTCTATTCTACTATATTTTTGTCAATGCCACTCAATCTAATATTTATATATTTCTTAATTCCTTTCTTTTACGTGTGTATTGTTGTGAATTGTTAGATACTACTGCACTGTTGGAACACAAGCATTTCACTACACCCGCAATAACATCTGCTAAATGTGTATGTGACCAATAAAATTTGATAATTTTTTTTAATGTTTACCCTGTTTTCTCCCCAATTGGTAGTTACAGTCTTCTCCCATCGCTGCAACTCCCGTACGGACTCAGGAGAGGCTAAGGTCGAGAGCTGTGCGTCACCCGAAGCACAACCCAACCAAGCCGCACTGCTTCTTGGCACAATGCCCACTTAACCCGTAAGCCAGCCGCACCAATGTGTCGGAGGAAACGCAGTGCACCTGGCCATTGTGTCAGCATGCACTGCGCCCGGGCCGCCACAGGAGTCGCTAGCGCGCAATGGGACAAGGACATCCCTCCCGGCCAAACCCTCCCCTAACCCGGACGATGCTGGGCCAATTGTGCGCCACCCCATGGGTCTCCCTGTCGCGGCCGGCTGCAACACAGCCTAGACTCAAACCCAGAATCTCTAGTGGTACAGCTAGCACTGCGATGCAGTGCCACTCAGTAGGCCGTGATTTGATAACCTTTACAGGAAAATGTAATTAAAATCACATCATTCGGCACATTGATGAAAATCACAGTGGTGACCAAAGACTGACAGAAAAAAAGTGTGTCTTTCAAAGGGAAATAAATGGGGGTAGATTGTTAGGGCCCAGAAAATAACTGCACCCAATCGAAGGCAATGAAGTCAATGTCAAATGTTTGCAGCTTCATTGGAAATTAGCATCATCGTGTACTGTAGGTCAATGCCCAGACAAAAGTCTTCAAATTTACACTCTTAGAGCTGGTTTTCCAGACACAGATTAAACCTTGATTCAAAATACAGTTTAAAGGAGAGAAACGTCATTGAACATGCTTCTTAATCCAGGACTAGGCTTAATCTGTGTCCGGGAAACTGGCCCTTAACATCCACAACATTTACCTTTTGAGGCTTTGTAACTCATCCAAGGTGAAGTCAAAGATGTTGGCCATGTGATGGTTGGTGCTCCAGGTGGAGGTCAGGTCATTCTACACAACACATCATCACACAACACACACCACAACATACAAACACACTGTTGGTATTATAGCACTCAACCATTGTCATAAACAACATTGTTCCCATCATCATCATCATCCTTGTCCTCATCAGTTCTGTCTATACACGCTGTCTATATGCCATTGCCCTGTCTGTATTTTCATCTGAGTACCTTTCTCCTTCCTGCCTGGCAGTATTAGCTTTATTACTAGGAAATGTCAGAGGTTTATTGTTAGAGCACATTGTGCCTGGGGACCAGACAGACACTCAGAGGGATTTGTCAGTAAAATGCCTCAGAGACCAACTGTAAGTAATCCCCTTTGAGTAGAACCGTGAAGAGAGAGGGATGAGGGCAATGACACACAGGGACTTCATGGTACATGGTGGACAGGAGATAGACTTTTAGAAGAGGAACAGTGGTCTGAGATGGAGGGGAAAAAAAGAGCACAGAAAAATGGAGGAGGAGGAGATGGGAGGAATTCCAGCAACGTTGATAATCATCAGAGGTAGGAAAGAACAAAAGCAGCGCAGATTTATTCAAAGTTCAGGCTCAGTGAAACAGTAGAAAAGGTGGTTGGCACGACCGGAGTTAGATGTTGAGACAATCAGAGAACTCACATTGGGAATGGCATCCTCCAGCAGCCATTTTGATCTTCTCTTCCTCCTCTTCTCTGCAGGGAGAGAGCTGAGGAAGAGACAACTTTCACTTTCTAATCACACAATATGATTACTGGGTGACAATTTGACAGCCTAATATCACTCAGTAATTCCCTGATAAAATTATATTGTTTTCGGCACACTGTCTTTAGTTCTTCGAGTAGAACTGTTACATAGCCATTACCACTAAATGAGAACTTTCATCTTGAAATGTTTGTTCTCTGGTAGGGGTAAATTAATGGTGGGAGGTCCTAGGAAACATTACAATTACATGATCACTTAACATTGATCAACATTTTCTGACTGAGCCAAGAGAGGTGTTGTAGAAAGTTAGCAGAAACCTAATTGAAATAGTGTATCCAGCTTTCACTACGGCGTGAAATACCTGTTCCTGCCTGCGCCTTTCTTCCGTCCTCTCCATCCCTCGTTCTGAGCCCTTTCAGGAAACAGTTTGGAGGGAGGGTTGGGGGGTACGCGGGTCCTCAGGCGGAAGATGCATTTCCTCTTCTTGATCTCCTTCCCACAGAGAAACCTGGAGAAATAACGAGGGCGGTGACAAGGTCATGGTCTGGCAGAGGGGGTGTGATGTCAACAAATACACCTTCAGCCAAGTAAAATGTTTGTTGTAACAAATACTGTATGACCAGAACAAACATTTAACAACTTACTGAATGTTGGGGGCCATAGTATACTAGTGTTAATAGCACATGAATAAGACATTGGCTGATACAGTATATAGTGTTGCAGTACATGTATGCAGTTGTAGTAAATCTGTGGAGAGTTTTGTTAAACCGAGCACTTACAGTTTTACACTGTATCTACTGTGTGTATATATATATATATATATATATATGTGTATATATATATATATATATATATATATAGGGAGAGAGATTTCTTACTTGCTCTTGTAGTTGTTCAGAGCATCAAGGAGATATTGGCCTCTTTCTGTTGGAGGAGTATTGGAGAGCTGTGGGGAATATTAAAATGTCAGTCCGATGCAATTAGCTTTAAAAATATCTGTTTTTCACGAGACAGCATAAATCTGAACTTCCTATCCGGATTCCTATTCAGAATTCAGACAGGATTTCATTTGGTGTTCCTAACCTTGCCCAACTGGAAATGGTCCCAGTTGTTGCTGACAAAGTTGAGGATCTCCTCCAGCTCAAAGTACTTCTTCTTACTCTGGACTCCAAGGTTGTAAAGTGCCAAGTGCACCACGTCCACCCTGGATAAGAAACCAGGGACAATCGATGGGAATCCCATGAAATGAGAGGGAGAAATATTATGTTCAACAAAATCTAAAAGATGAGAACTGATTGTATCTAGAGTGACTGAGTGCAGAGCCGGTTTTCCTCACCAGCAGCATTCACATATGAGATCATAAGGGATGATAATGATGATCGATTCCATTGCCTTCATAAATACAATTCTCAATTATACATCCATGAGTTAGCAGATAGGGAGTTGGGTTTAGCGAGACGTGGAAATGTAGTCCTCTTAATCAGATATTGTGCTGCCTAGCACCCCAGTGTGTATTAACAGCAATACAATGCTGTTAGGGGCAGTTTACACTAGCACATTGTCATAAGCACAAGAGCATAATAATGCCACACATCCTCTACCTACTGTACTATAGGACACCAATGCCCTTTGCATTCTTAATTAAAGTACCCCATCTGGAGTCTCAGAGTGAGCCTCAGAGGGAGATAGGAAGAGTATAGTAGCCATTTACCATCGGAGGGCCAGGCGCTTGATGTACTCCACTCCTTTATTACACATGGAACAGATGAACAAGTAAAACCTGAAAGAGAAAGGCACAGAGGAGGAGAAAGCACACGTCACGTGCCTCTAGGGGAAATCAAAGATCCATAATGGTCCTCAGTCATATGGGTATACCCTCGACTTCCATGACATGTCTATCACTTTCCAGACTACAATTATTTCCTCTGACATCCCAGGATTTGTCCTAACCGTGGGAACCCCCAGAATAAAACCTATTCTGTTTGATAACAATTCCACACACCTATCTCCAAACATCATGGACTCCTGTAGGCACTGGATACAGGCCTCATGGAACCACTGTTCACACCGAAAACACTGCAGCATCTTCAAGTACCACCTGGGAGGAGAGCAGCCATTAGTGAAAAGTAAGTTACTAAATGAGCAACAGAGTGCTGTATCTGAATCAAATCCAGTTGCTTTCTAAAAGAGTGGATATGTAAAATGCTATGCTGCAGTGTGTCTAGCCAGCACACTCACTCTCCAGGTCCTCCACAGTAGCAATAACACTGTTGGTGATTTGTGTGGTGCTGGGAATCCCATTCCAGCTCTTCTGGGTTGTAGGTAAGCACCTGCTTCATGGCCTGCAGTGCTTTTGCTATGGGCCCCTTTTTGAGAGCTCCCCCTTTCTGTGATGAGGAGAAACAGCCACGTCAACATGGTTAGGCATTACAGGACAGCGTTCAATCGGACACATCGTTCACCGGACGTGCTTGTTGCACCCTCGACAACTACTATGATTATTATTATTTGACCATGCTGGTCATTTATGAACATTTTAACATCTTGACCATGTTCTGTTATAATATCCACCCTGCACAGCCAGAAGAGGACTGGCCACCCCTCATAGCCTGGTTCCTCTCTAGGTTTCTTCCTAGGTTTTTGGCCTTTCTAGGGAGTTTTTCCTAGGGAGTTTTTCCTAGCCACCGTGCTTCTTTCACATGCATTGCTTGCTGTTTGGGGTTTTAGGCTGGGTTTCTGTACAGCACTTTGAGATATCAGCTGATGTACGAAGGGCTATATAAAAATAAATTTGATTGATTGATTTGATCGTAGCAAAACGTTTGGTAACAGAAAACTAAAATCTGTGTTCTTATTGGACGTGTTCAAGTAGTGCCTCCCCATTTCAAAACGTTTTCTTCCTGTTGAACACTACCCTAGACAAACAGTCATTAAAAATTATATTACAGTTATTTTAGTTTCTTGCTCAATTGAAGAGCAGCTTGTTCTATCAATAATACTCACCCGCACAGCTAAAACAAAGATACACCTCCTGCAAAACCATGGTGACAAAACCATTGAGCTCTCCACCTGTGGCATGTGACACTGCTGGTGGTAACCTTGTGGAAACAGAGATAAGAGGACAATGAAAACATCATGCTTGCCCAATAAACAAACATAATGCTCAAACCCAATAAAAATAAAACAAATGGTTAAATACATGAATAAATGGATGGATCCATGAAAAAGTGCTATTGCCGGCCATACTTTGAGCCACAGCAATGTGTTATGTTGATCTGAAGGGGGCATCCAACCAACTCTAGAAGCTTTTAATCCTGTCTAGCAAATGCTGGGAAACCAGAGGGAGTGGACTCCCAAAGCAATTAATGACTTTAATTAAGAGCCAAGTAGAAACAAAACAAACGAGACACTACAGCCTGGGGACAGGACCCTGCACAACTGTTACTATGGCCCCACCCTAATACATGTCCTTGTCATGGACAAAATTGTAGATGTCTGATGGGACCTGTCTCTTTAAGACAAACACCCATGGAAAGTACTTGGTTTAACGTACACAGGGTTTAAAAGATGTTATGAGTCACAAAGGCCTTCTGTGCACTTTGTCCAACTGAAAATGTTCACTGTTTCACTTTCAGAGATTCAATGACCTTTAGCAGATGACATGTAGTTATGCTACAGATGTACCCTTCTTCAGTTCTGTATGTTGTTCCAGTCAATTTAATACAGTTCAAAGATACAGTTTATGCTTTTAGAGATACAGTGTCAAAGCATTCAAATACATAAAGTTCTGGAAGTAAATATAGAAGCAAATAGAGCCCTGTATACAATGAACAATGAGATCCCCTCCCACTTAATCAATCTGTAAAGACCTTGCATCCACTTGCATATAAGTGCAAGAAAGAGGAGTGTAGCCACATCCTCCTTTAAGGATCGTCAGACTCTACAGCGACTCACCTATTCCACATTTTCCACATATCAGGATCTCATTGTCGGATATCAGCACTATTTCGGAACAGACTGAGCATTTGGGCTCCTCCCCCGGAACTCCAGCTGCATGTTTTGGGAGAGAAGAATAGCATTAGTGTACATTCAATGATGATTATACCTCAGCTACATCCTACATGATGTCAGCATGTCAACAGCACATGCAAGATATTCAATTAAGAGCAATCTGCGAGGCATTACTGACATAAATTGGCCCTTTCAGAGAAAAGTGTCATTTAGACAGTTGAAGAGTTTAAAGGACAGTCAAGTCCATTAGGGAATAGGGAAGTGTCTAAATATACCTTTAAGTGGCCTACTGTAAAGTACAAGTATTGGCTAAGTAATGGACGCCAATTGAAAGTGTTGAGGAATATGTAGCCCAGAATAAAGGAGCTTCATCACGGTCCAGGGAGCTACAGTAAGAAATTGTAATGATTTCCAGTTAGGATGTTGTGTAATTCTGTTGAAAGTTTACACATTAATCATGGCTTTTGGAGAGAGCTTTTGAGATGTTGAACCTGTCTGGTGTAGATCCATATTATCAGCAGACATAAATTCATTGAGGATGTAAGTTAAACCAATTCACACATTGTTTTATTTTACAGAGACAACAACAATAAGAAAAACATGAATATTCCAGTTTCTCTTCACTCACCATGTTGGATGTCTTTCCAGAGAACCCAGAATTTTGAATTATCTTCAAAAGTGACAAAGCAGCTCTGCTTGGAGGTGCTCACCTTGAATGAAGTGAAAACAGATAGTATGAGGTGGGAGGCAAATTGTGTATGACAGGTTTATTACAGTTCTATTCCAATAATAGTGTGTTATATTAGATTTGTCATAAAACACAAATTACTGCTGTAGTGCCTAAAATCTACATAGAAACCACCATATTTGTGTGAATATTCCAGAGCAGTATTTGGACAGTACACTCTTAGAAAAAAGGGTTCTAAATTGGTTCTTTGGCTGTCCCCATAGGGAGAACCCTTTTGGGCTCCAAGTAGAACCCTTTTGAGTTCCAAGTACAACCCTCTGTGGAAAGAGTTCTACATGGAATCCAAATAGGTCCTCATTGGAACCAAAAGGGTTCTTCAAAAGGTTCTCCTATGGGTACAGCCGAAGATTCATTTTAGATTCTAGATAGGGGGGAAAAAAGGTGCTAAGACTGTACTTATAGTTATGTAAATAAAATGAGTCCAAACCATTGTGTGGAAGTATACTACAGTATTTAACTGATAAAACAATGTCCTGTTGTGCTGGGGACTTACTCTCTGGATCTTCCCCAGGTAGTATAGGCCATCAGACCAGCGGCACAGTACATACTGGCCCACGGTCACGCTGCTTTCCATGTCTGTGAAGCTCCGCCCCCTTTCCCTCTTCTGGGGTAAATGCTTGGCCTCCAGCACCTCATCTGGCTCCACACTGCAGAAGTTATCTCTGTAGGCTGACTGCAACATGCTGCAGCTGGGCTGTCCACACACTACTACTCTTCCTAGGAGAATCAGGGCTTTACATTGTCATTGAGGTAGCAACGTCCTCATGATCACCACATTATGGAGGTGGTGGTTGAACATTGTTGTGTCAGTTCTTTTTTTAAATCAAATGTATTGACACGCACCTACAGTAGACAAAAACTATTGTTAAGGTGTCATAACATGCATTTCCTGAAGAAAATTAAAAAAAAATAGGACATATGCCTATGTATGCATCATGAAATCCAGCCCTTCAACATATTTGTTTTAACACCCCACCCCTGTTCTGATGTAGGCTGATGTCTGATGACTCGGTCTGGATGTTCTACTGCGTGTAGATCACAGCACCCGCTACAGGTCTGACCAAGGTATTTTATACCTCAGCGGACTGACTCATCAGCCAACTGCAGCCAGCCATCACATTTGAATTTGACTTGTCAACGCAGTCGCAAATTGCAGCACTTGCGCGAGTCAAACTGGTCGTGTACAAGTATTACAAAGTGGCATGGCACGTTTTTAACAGTTAGCTAGTAGTCTATCAAACTGTAACGACTCTCGAATGTAATTTATCAAACTGATTACAGACTAGTTAGTTGATTGGCTAAGTTATGTCCCATCAAGAAGATGGGCATATCGCCAACATAAATTGTTAAAAGTATTTTATTTTGCTAACCTGATCACACTTTTGCATCTCCTCCACTGCATGTCTTCTCACAAAACTCTTAATTGCTAACTAGTCTGCTGTCTAAACATGTTAGAGTTGTTCTATCAGCCATATATAGCTTGGTAGCTAGCTAGCTATAGCTGCTAGTTAGCCAGCTAAACTGCAACTGTCAAACCAATGAAACGAATGTTACTTGCCCCTGGGTAGTGTATCGCATATGCATTTATGCAAGGAACATCTAGTTTAGCTTGCTAAATGTAATCTATGAATACCCGAATGATGAGATTGAGCATTTATTAACAATAGTTTGCGACATTAAAAGTAGGATGAGATGCAAAAATTAAATCCAATTCAGTGAGCTGTAATAATGTATATGGACTTCTCTTACCGCCTTGGTAAACTTCCAATCCAGGGTCAATGCTCGAAATAATGTCGCTGCTGTTGAGTAACGTTCCATTCGCTAGGAGTTGTCGATTCTTGCAATATGTGTACAGGCGCTAAAGTTCAAACTATGCAAGTCGCCATTTTTCATTTTTTCCCGCGAATCAATTTACGTTTTCCTTATGTAATTAGCATAATCACATCATCATCTTCATACAGGAAGTTCAACATTTCGCTCTCTAGCTGCGTAGGAACATTTCTTTTTCTTCTTTTTAGCGAGCCTTGAACGTTTTCCAAATATGATTTAGCATTTTCAAGCACTTTTAGTTATTATGATAATATCCATATCATTGTCAATGATAGTAGTATCTTTGATAACGCCTACCACTACTGCTGATTATTACACAAACATGTATTACTAGCTATACTACCCTTATCACCATCATCATATGTCATAATCGTCTTCATCGTCGTCTTCATCATCATCATTATATGTCATCTTCATCATAAGACTCATAATATATTTGTACATTTTTGTAAAGAAAATGCCTGCACAGTGTATGTACCATTCATGTTGCATGACTGAATGCATTAATGTTTTTGTATCTAATGAATAACACACACAACATTACATGAATATGTTCTAGTAATCAAATTCCTTGAGAATCTAGGATTTGATATACTGGCACTGACGTCAGATTGCGGATTCTGCCCTGTTTATTTGAGCTTACTCTTAAGCAAATAAAAAATAATGAAATCTATAGAGATCCATTTATGGGAAGGCTCTCTGTTTACTTCCACAGCGCTGCTGCCTGTTTATGAGGATTTTGCTTATGGAACTATGCTGAGAGGAAATCTCAGATCAGCTGAGATGCCATTTAGCAGATGAGTTGAGGGGACAATTATTTGGTCAATTCTATTTTTTAAATCTTTTCTGCCATAATGTCACTGGTATATACTACTTGTGTGTACTGCTATACACTTTTTCAATTATCTTAAATGTTAAACGTTTGAGGCACTCTAAATGCAACTAGAATTGTGATTTAGCCTACATGCACCTGCATGGACAGTTTTGAGACTGGTAACCAAGTAGCTTATAGAGGCATCCAATTTTATTCAATGTGTAACATCAAAATCTCCAAAATGTCACCTGAGAGTGTTTGGTGCCATGGCTTACTGAACCAACATTTGTCAAAAACACTTTAAAGCATAAATAAAGCGGTGGTTCTTTGTTGCTCAGTTGGTAGAGCATGGCACGTGTAATGCTAGGGTAGTGGATTCGATTCCTAGCACCAGCCATACGTAAAATGCATGCATGCATGACTGTAAATTGGTTTGGATAAAAGCATCTGTTAAATGGCATATATTAACATAATTGGTGGTTGATGCAATTCAGTGTTTTTATTTTATCTTTATTCTTCTCATGAATTCACAGTTTGTTTTTTTTACAAAATTACAATATCTAATTAGCAGTAACAAAACCCCATTGATTGTCTTGAAATTATTTCTGAAAATGATACACCCTCATAAATACAAGTACAACCATACAATGATATTTCAGATTTCTCTCTTCTTCTAAAGAATAGATTAAATATATATTTATATGTAAAGCCAAAAAATATCTAGCTTTCTGAAGCCTTAAAGTGTCCTCAACATAACCTAATCCATTCCTTAATCCTTATTCTACCCCCCCCCCCCCCCCCCCCCCCTCCTTTGATAGATCATTTGAAGCATGGCTCAGGATGAAGTGTCAACAACACACTTGATGAAGATTGTGTCGTCTTTCAAGTAGGCATGCTTAGGCGAGTGAAGTTTACCAAGAGGGAAGAAAAGCGGGCAACCACTGGCCACATTCATATCCGAGACAGGCCTTTGGAAGGATGAGGAGGTTAGATCGGGCCGGAAGGCGTCAATCACGTGTTCTTTGTGATTCTGATCAAGCAGGAAGAAGGTGACCTGGCGAGGAGATATGCTGATTAGACATTAACATGTCTGACAGACGTTCACAAGATGGCTGATCATTCGTCATTATGTTAATGATGCAGAGGGAAAGAGATGAGAACTACATCCACAAAGAGGCATGCAAGTTTTGTTGGGTTTTATTTACTGTAGACTGTAGAGACACATCTCAAATAACATTTCAGTTGAAAACCTCAACCCTTTAAATAAACCATTTATGATGTATGTTACACAGATATAACACAGAGAGCCTTCCTTACCTTGTGCTTGAATGGCCATGAGAGGAGTAGGTCATACTCCCCCTTCATGATCACAAAGAAAAGGGAGATATGAGTGCCTTTTCCCACCCCGTCACCATTCAGGTACAGCCTCATGCACACCTTGAATCCATACCTGGCTGTGTAGAACGCTAGAAAAAGGAGAGAGGACACAAACACATTGATATAAACTTGTTCCAGTGTTTCAGTGGATACAAATAATATTGGAGGGAACTTGGTTCCTCTGACCCAGTGCTGTCTGTATAATGTTTCAACAAAGCATCTACATAAGAACAATTTAGTTCAAATGAAGCACTTTCTAATGAAGGCCTATTTATGCTGTATGCATAGAAGACTGTCCCTCCGTGTAAATAGACTGCCCTTCACCACTGGTTCCTCTGTTTTAGATAAAGTTGAAAGAGTACTGTACCTGGAGAATACAGGTTTGGTCTTATCCCATGGCTAGAAACAGCCTCCTTCATTTTGGTGCTGAGGTCAGACAGCCTCCAGATGAAGGTGCCGTCATAAGAGACCTCCTGGTGGGCGCTGAGACTTTGTTTCATGGAGCTGATGACCAGATCTTTCCTGGCCATTCTATGCTCCTGCTCTGTCACCTACAGGGCAATATTCAATTCAATTCAAAACAACTTTATTAATCTCCTCAGGGTCAATTATTAAGAAGGCATAGTCAGGCTACTGTATCAACATCCTCCACATACAAATGTAGTATGTTCATTTGATCACCATGTTGCAGGACACCTTTCCTGCAATGCAGAACATTTCAAACTTGTAAAACTTGTAGTGTATTTGAAGTTTTAAAAGGCATCTGGAGTTTGTAATTTACACTTTCAAAGTTATGTTTTTGATTTGAGAGAATTATTGGAGCATATGGTTACAGTGAATACAACAGATAAAAACTTCTTGACAATGTAAAATGACCTTATATTCTTCTGTTAATTAAGCTGACACATTTTAGTGGCCAGTTGCAACAAGCACAGAGACCATTGTAATGTGTTCAACTGATAAACAGGGCCTGCTCCAGGCATAAGTGACATAATCAATCGGTTAAGGCCCCCGGCCCGCTAGGGGGTCCCCGACCCAAAAAAATGTAATAATAACATGTTTTTATGTTTTATTAGGAACTCAGTCAGGGTCTCAACTTACTGTTGAGGGTTACAATATTAGAATACACAATGTACAAGTTCAAAATTTGGTTGTGTCTCAATTAGCCATGTCAGTTTACAATATTTAGATTGGTAAATTAGTCTAACCAGTTATCTATACTTGTAGTCGAATAGCAACCAGGCACAAAGGGCACATGCCCAGGGGCCCTGACCTCCAGGGATCCCACATTGATTTTCTTAGTCACTCTCACTCAGATCATTAACATTGCATAAGTCATGGCAAAATGTGTAGAATTGCAGGAAATTTACTTCAAAACATACATTTTTTTCTCCAGGGGCGGGATTCTTAAGAACAGATTTATCAAATATTTACTCAGAGTTACAGTAGGAAATCCCCCAAAAGCTCAAATCCCCCCATCTCTTTTCCCATTGATTATGAGTAAGGGGGTTGTTGAATTGTGATTTTCATCAAATGACTCCCATCAACAATAGCTTGTGCATTCTGAAGCCATTTATGGCATGTTTATGGCACTTTTTATGGCTCCTGATTTTGTATTCCGCTTTTTTGTCTCATACAGTGTGTCTTTTTTTGTCTGCTGTTGTTTGACATAAAATGTACCCTTGGAATAAATAAAGTCCCTATTGTATTCTACAGATGTAGGATCTTCATTTGATCACCAGGTTGCAGGAGAACTTTCCTGTAATTCAGGAAATGTTTAACTCGTAGTGTATTTTCAGGTTTAAAAAGGCTTCTAAAGTTGGTCATTTCCACTTTGAAATTTCAGACTTGATTTTTCCTTACGAAAAATGTATCAACCACTACAAAATGTCTATTAATTATAATCCACATAATGATTCCCATTTCCTGTTGCTGCAGGATTATTTTTCTGCTGTAGCAAACTGGCTCAAATTGAGATCCTACATCAGTATGTACTGCTACATGAGAAGAAGCTGTCTACTCTAAGAGTAAGGGAGGAATGCTTGCAGAAGCGGCATATAAATTGATATTTTTCAGGAAGGCCAAATTCATTCTTGACAACAGTCCATTTTTCCGACCAATATGTGACATTTGAGGATTTCCTTTCCTGTCACTGTTCAGCCAGCCAGACCAGCATTTTATTGTGCTATTTTACTTCAAGAATAGTGGGTGTATGCAGCAATACTTCATCTACAATTCCACCGCTGCAAATTAGGAGCATCAGAAAGGTTACTTTCTTGAATGTATTAGCCTACTTTTCAAAATTTGGGAGGATAGTAGACGCATGCACTTCTTAATATTTGTTTTAAGAAGTATAATTCAACTGAATTTATTGGAGTGTGATTCAACTTTTTGGAAGTTCACGGCATGCTCTGGAATGAATCAGCTGGTCCACAAAGATGAGTTTATGCTCTGACTCAAGATATACTGTACCTTTATTTCTAAGTGATAAATCATTTCCTGGTTGCTCTGGTTCTCCCTCTCCACAGCCTTCATGCTCAGCTGGGTCTTCTCCACCTCCCTGTTCAGGACGGAGATGATGTTCTCAGATATCTGGACCCTCTGCTGCAGTGTGTCTATCTGCCGACCTAGGTCCAAGAGTATGGTCACCTGGTCATCATCTCGCAGGCTATGAGCAGCCGAGCTATTCCTTCCGTCCCCTCCTTCCATCTCCATCTCCAGCTCCCCCTCCCCCTTTGATAGTCCCATGTCCCAATGGAGTCTCAGGCCAGACAGAGAGTCTCTGAGATGGGGCAGCTGCTCATCCATAGCCCTGTTCTCCTTGCCTGGGGCAGGGGCTGTTAGTGGGGAGGCCTGCAGGTCACTGCTGGTGGTGGTGGCGGCACGCAGCAGGAGCTGAAGGTGGCCAACATGGCTGCTGTTCTCATGCACTCTCAGCTTCTCTGTGGTCCCCTAAAATACACGGGATTAGAAGGCAAAAAACGTCAATAACTGTACTGCAACAAGCTTTCTAATTTGCCACATTATTTGTATTTGATGCCCCATTTATTATAATGCAGTAATGGCATTAATAGAATACCTTAAATGTGCAACCAACTTCAGAGAAAACACAATACTCTTTCCCCTTGGAACCTGGAAGAGGATTACTCTGTAGAATCAAGACAATTTTGACAATTAACATGTAGCAACAAAAAAGTGTTTCACAACAACCATCAGCTATACAACAAATTACATCATTGGATTTGACAGACGCTACATTAAGAACAAACATATTTTTTCCTACCTTTCCTTTCCTTTGTTTTTTATCAGCTTTTTCCTCTCCAAGACTGTGACATGAGTGTGTCTGTAAAATAACACACAAAAATGCTGAAGATATTGAGAGAAACAGTCATCTGTAGGCCTACAGTTTCTTTCATAGAATCGATAGCTACACGAGATATCTAGTAATACCATTGATTAAGTACAGCATTACTTAAGTAGTACAGTACAGTAGAACAGTAAAGTAGTACAGTATTACTTAAGTAGTACAGTACAGTAGAACAGTAAAGTAGTACAGTATTACTTAAGTAGTACAG
The DNA here is from genome assembly GCF_965601325.2 of Salmo salar. NCBI lineage: Eukaryota > Metazoa > Chordata > Actinopteri > Salmoniformes > Salmonidae > Salmo > Salmo salar. The sequence continues at coordinate 33,054,993 of NC_138314.1, forward strand.
TAGAGTATTACTGTTTCAGTGTAGTGAGTAGTATGCACTTAAAGCTTTTGCAGTCGGTTCTTACAATCACTTGTAAACATTTTACCCCGAATCATGATGCCCTACCCCCTAATGGTAACCTAACTTTACTTGAGTCTAAAGTGTTCTGTGGCTTTCTGCTCCCCTTCGCTGCAGTCCAAAGCTCTCGGCAGCCTCCCGCTCACTGGCGAAAGGGAATATGGGGCAGCAGTAAACACTAGAGACCCTGCGGCTTCAGCTGCACTGCAGGGACCCCTCCAATGTCACACTGACCCCATCTCCAAGACCCCAACCAAGGTTTTTTACTAGAAACCAATCCAACATATTTTTTTCGAATTCCCTACACTGTAACTCCTGCAGTTTAGAGCCACAGGAAACAGTACACTGGCTATTTATTTCCATAACTCCATTAGTCAGCAAGCACTACATTTCTGTTGGGTGTGTTTCAAACTTTCAAAACTCATGGAACTCTTTACCTCTTATCCAACCATTTTGTAGGAGGAAAAACACTTCATACCAGGGCTGAACATCTCAGAATGTCAGCAAGACCTGTCAGTGTCAGTATTTGCAACTCAGGTGAGGTGGTTAGTTTGACAGCTGCAGAATGCACGGCTGGAACTGGATTCTTTGGGCCAGTCTTACCTGTAGCTCTATGGGGCGCATAGAGTGGCAGCATGCGGGGCACACTGACATGTTGTTTGGACAGGCCTTCTCCAGGTGACAGGCCAAGGCCTTTCGCAGCACCATGTGACCACAGCCTATGTTGCAGGGGATTAGGGCATACTCACACTGCCCCTGGTGCTCCTGAACGAGGATTCAAGACAATTCAGAAAGGACAACAAAGCAATCTATAACCAAACTGAGCTCAGCACAGCATTTCAGTGAATCAATCAATTTCAACCTCAACATCTCGATCTCAGTGCAAAATCAATATCAGCCATCAGGGACCATTTTTTCGGAACTTGATCTAGATCATTCAAAATAGGCCTCTGTTCTTTTTTATTAGATTCTGTTTCCCCTTCTTTTTCAAATAAACTTTCAATGGCAACATTTCAACTAAACTTTATGAGATGATATACTTGTAATAAACAACCTAATTATCTTAGCAACATTGGATGATGTACAGTGAGGAAAAAAAGTATTTTATCCCCTGCTGACAAAGTAATGATCAGTTTATAATTTTAATGGTAGGTTTATTTGAACAGTGAGAGACAGAATAAAAATTTAAAAAATCCAGAAAAACCCATGTCAAAAATGTGATAAATTGATTTGCATTTTAATGAGGGAAATAAGTATTTGACCCCCAATCAATCAGAAAGATTTCTGGCTCCCAGGTGTCTTTTATACACGTAACGAGCTGAGATTAGGAGCACACTCTTAAAGGGAGTGCTCCTAATCTCAGTTTGTTACCTGTATAAAAGACACCTGTCCACAGAAGCAATCAATCAATCAGATTCCAAACTCTCCACCATGACCAAGACCAAAGAGCTCTCCAAGGATGTCAGGGACAAGATTGTAGACCTACACAAGGTTGGAATGGGCTACAAGACCATCGCCAAGCAGCTTGGTGAGAAGGTGACAACAGTTGGTGCGATTATTCGCAAATGGAAGAAACACAAAAGAACTGTCAATCTCACTCAGCCTGTGGCTCCATGCAAGATCTCACCTCGTGGAGTTGCAATGATCATGAGAACGGTGAGGCATCAGCCCAGAACTACACGGGGGGATCTTGTCAATGATCTCAAGGCAGCTGGGACCATAGTCACCAAGAAAACAATTGGTAACACACTACACCGTGAAGGCCTTAAATCCTGCAGCGCCCGCAAGGTCCCCCTGCTCAAGAAAGCACATATACATGCCCGTCTGAAGTTTGCCAATGAACATCTGAATGATTCAGAGGACAACTGGGTGAAAGTGTTGTGGTCAGATGAGACCAAAATTAAGCTCTTTGGCATCAACTCAACTCGCCGTGTTTGGAGGAGGAGGAATGCTGCCTATGACCCCAAGAACACCATCCCCACCGTCAAACATGGAGGTGTAAACATTATGCTTTGGGGGTGTTTTTCTGCTAAGGGGACAGGACAACTTCACCGCATCAAAGGGACGATGGACGGGGCCATGTACCGTCAAATCTTGGGTGAGAACCTCCTTCCCTCAGCCAGGGCATTGAAAATGGGTCGTATATGGGTATTCCAGCATGACAATGACCCGAAATACACGGCCAAGGCAACAAAGGAGTGGCTCAAGAAGAAGCACATTAAGGTCCTAGAGAGGCCTAGCTAGTCTCCAGACCTTAATCCCATAGAAAATCTGTGGAGGGAGCTGAAGGTTCGAGTTGCCAAACGTCAGCCTCGAAACCTTAATGACTTGGAGAAGATCTGCAAAGAGGAGTGGGACAAAATTCCTCCTGAGATGTGTGCAAACCTGGTGGCCAACTACAAGAAACATCTGACCTCTGTGATTGCCATCAAGGGTTTTGCCACCAAGTACTAAGTTATGTTTTGCAGAGGGGTCAAATACTTATTTCCCTCGTTAAAATGCAAATCAATTTATAACATTTTTTACATGCGTTTTTCTGGATTTTTTTGTTGTTATTCTGTCTCTCACTGTTCAAATAAACCTACCATTAACATTATAGACTGATCATTTCTTTGTCAGTGGGCAAATGTACAAAATCAGCAGGGGATCAAATACTTTTTTCCCTCACTGTATAATCACTAAGTATTGACCTTATTAGAATTGTAGCATTGTGATCGAAATAACTTAGCTCTAAAAATGTTTGAATTATTTTGGTACCAATTTAAAAGATTTGGTCTACAAGAGGACTTGGCATTTTAATTTCGTTTAGATGATAAATTGGCCCCTGATCCTGAACTAATTATGCAACTACTGTAAAAAACATTTTACATTTTACCTATAAATTACAGTGTATTTTTTTTTATTAAAAATAAAGCTACAGCACCAGTTAAAGGCTTGGACACACCTACTGATTCAAGGGTATTTCATAATTTGTACTATTTTCAACATTGTAGAATAATAGTGAAGACATCAAAACTATGAAATAACACATATGCAATCATGTAGTGTCCAAAAAAGTGTTAAACAAATCAAAATATATTATATATTTGAGATTCTTTAAAGTCCCACCCTTTGTCTTGATGACAGCTTTGCACACTTCTGGCATTCTCTCAACCAGCTTCATGAGGTAGTCACTTGGAATGCATTTCAATTAACAGATATGCCTTGATAAAAGTTAATTTGTGGAATTTCTTTCCTTCTAGCGTTTGAGCCAATCAGTTGTGTTGTGACAAGGTAGGGGTGGTATACAGAAGACAACCCTATTTGGTAAATTAGCTCAAATAAGCAAAGACAAACGACAGTCCATCATTACTTTAAGACGTGAAGGTCAGTCAATCCGCAACATTCCAATAACTTTTAAAGTTTCTTCAAATGCAGTTGCAAAAACCATCAAGCGCTATGATGAAACTGGCTCTCATGAGGACCGCCACAGGAAAGGAACACCCAGAGTTACCTCTGCTGCAGAGGATAAGTTCATTAGAGTTAACTGCATCTCAGATTGCAGCCCAAATAAATGCTTCACAGAGTTCAAGTAACAGACACCTCTCAACATCAACTGTTCAGAGGAGACTGCATGAATCAGGCCTTCATGGTCGAATTGCTGCAAAGAAACCACTACTAAAGGACACCAATAAGAAGAAGAGACTTGCTTGGGCCAAGAAACACGAGCAATAGACATTAGACTGGTGGAAATCTGTCCTTTGGTCTGATGACCTCCGTGTCTTTGTGAGATGCAGAGTAGGCGAACGGATGATCTCCGCATGTGTGGTTCCCACCGAGAAGCATGGAGGAGGAGGTGTGATGGTGTGGGGGTGCTTTACTGGTGACACTGTCAGTTATTTATTTAGAATTCAAAGCACACTTAACCAGCATGGCTACCACAGCATTCTGCAGCGATACACACTGCATATGTGAGAACTCCTTCAAGACAGTTGGAAAAGCATTCCTCATGAAGCTGGTTTTGAGAATGCCAAGAGTGTGCAAACTTGTGATCAAGGCAAAGGGTGGCTACTTGGAAGAATCTCAAATATAAAATATATTTAGATTTGTTTAACTTCTTTGGGATAGGGGGCAGTATTTTCACGGCCGGATAAAAAACGTACCCGATTTAATCTGGTTACTACTCCTGCCCAGAAACTAGAATATGCATATAATTAGTAGATGTGGATAGAAAACACTCTAATGTTTCTAAAAATGTTTGAATGGTGTCTGTGAGTATAACATAACTCATATGGCAGGCCAAAACCTGAGAAGATTCCATACAGGAAGTGCCCTGTCTGACAATTTGTTGTCCTTCTGTTGCATCTCTATCAAAAATACAACATCTGTGCTGTAATGTGACATTTTCTAAGGCTTCCATTGGCTCTCTAAAGCCGCTAGGATGTGGAATGGGGTGTCTGCTGTCTCTGGGCAAAGAACAGCAGCAGAATTTGTTAGTGGTCAGCCTGGGGACAGTGAGACTGAGATGCGCGTTCACGAGACTACTCCATTTTTTTTCTTTCAGCCTTTGAATGAATACAACATTGCCCGGTTGGAATATTATCGCTATTTTACGAGAAAAATTGCATAAAAATTGATTTTAAACAGCGTTTGACATGCTTCTAAGTACGGTAATGGAATGTTTAGAATTTTTTTGTCACGAAATGCGCTCGCGCATCACCCTTTGGATAGTGACCTGAACGCACGAACAAAACGGAGCTATTTGAATATAACTATGGATTATTTGGAACCAAAACAACATTTGTTGTTGAAGTAGAAGTCCTGGGAGTGCATTCTGACGGAGAACAGCAAAGGTAATCCAATTTTTCTAATAGTAATTCTGAGTTTAGGTTGTCCCAAACTTGGTGGGTGTCAAATTAGCTAGCCGTGATGGCCGAGCTATATACTCAGAATATTGCAAAATGTGCTTTCGCTGAAAAGCTATTTTAAAATCGGACATAGCGATTGCATAAAGGAGTTCTGTATCTATAATTCTTTAAATAATTGGTATGTATTTTGTCAACGTTTATCGTGAGTAATTTAGTAAATTCACCGGAAGTTTTCGGTGGGTATGCTAGGTCTGAACATCACATGCTAATGTAAAAAGCTGTTTTTTGATATAAATATGTACTTGATTGAACAAAACATGCATGTATTGTATAACATAATGTCCTAGGAGTGTCATCTGATGAAGATCATCAAAGGTTAGTGCTGCATTTAGCTGTGTTTTGGGTATTTGTGATGCATGCTAGTTGCTTGGAAATGGCTGTGTGGTTTTTTGTGTCTATGTACTCTCCTAACATAATCTAATGTTTTGCTTTCGCTGTAAAGCCTTTTGGAAATCGAACAACGTGGTTCGATTCAGGAGAAGTGTATCTATAAAATGGTGTAAAATAGTCCTATGTTTGAGAACTTTGAATTATGACATTTTGTGGTTTTAAATTGGCGCTCTGATTTGTCACTGGCTGTTGAATAGCGTGGGACGATTTCGTCCCACCTCCCCTAGAAAGATTAACCATTTTTTGGTTACTACATGATTCCATGTTTTATTTAATAATTTTGATGTCTTCACTATTATTCTATAATGTAGAAAATAGTGAAAGAAAGAAAAACCCTGAGTAGGTGTGTTCAAACTTTTGACTGGTACTGTATATCAGTGTCACTGTCACAAAAAAAGTAATTATTAAATGTATCCTTCAAATATATAACAAAGTGTCAATACCTCAAAGTCCTTGAGAATACTCCTCCAGGAGCAACCTTGGTTAGCACAATGCACTTTCAACTCCAAGATCTCCTTATTGATGGCTGCATCACTGAATAACTGAAGTAACACATAGGAGAAAGATGATCAACTTTCAGTACTTCAATTACTAATTCAGTACTTCCACTTTAAATCATTTTATTCCTCAGAGGGAAAACGTTTATGCATAATAAAGAATGGCCGGATTTCTATATATCACACTGGTGATTTCTTCAGTGCTAAACTGGTTTGAATGACAACGTTTTCCGGCTGTCATTGTTCTGAGTTGATACAGTTTAAAGTGGATCTTTGAAGTGCTGCTGTCTGTGTCTCTATACTGTTGGATTTCAGAAACAATAAACACACAAAGCCATTCTATCTCTTTAATCATCATCATAATAATCATTCAATATAACAAAAGTTTCTCTGAAACTGGAAACACTTATCTCCCTCACTAGCTTTAAGCACCAGCTGTCAGAGCAGCTCACAGATCACTGCACCTGTACATAGCCCATCTATAATTTAGCCCAAACTACTACCTCTTCCCCTACTGTATTTATTTATTTTATTTATTTTGCTCCTTTGCACCATATTATTTATATTTTATCTCTGAACTTTCTTCAAACTACAAATCTACCATTCCAGTGTTTTTCTTGCTATACTTTATTTACTTTGCCACCATGGCATTTTTTTGCCTTTACCTCCCTTATCTCACATCATTTGCTCACATTGTATATAGTCTTTTTTTTTCTTTTTTTTTCTACTGCATCATTGATTGTATGTTGTTTTACTCCATGTGTAACTCTGTGTTTTTGTATGTTGTCGAACTGCTTTGCTTTATCTTGGCCAGGTCGCAATTGTAAATGAGAACTTGTTCTCAACTTGCCTACCTGGTTAAATAAAGGTGAAATAAAATAAATAAAATAAATAAAATAAATAAATAACAGTAGCTACTGAAAACTGACGACCAACAATGCTCCCACTGTGGAAGGAACAGTTGGAGGCAGTCAAGCCTTTGCTTTGTGACCATAGAAAAGGGAAGATGAATGCTAAATGTAAGGTAAAAAATATGAGTTACTGTTATAAGCTTCAGCAATTAGTTTCCATTCCACTGTGATGCTCACTAAGTATTCAATGTGGCTCATTAACCCGATTGAATCAAAATATAGGAGTCATCCGCCATGAAAATAGATTTTTCCAAATGTTCCGTCATATTGATATGAATATACTACGGGCCTATTATTTTAGCACGACAGACCAAAATCCTAATTAAACAAGTGAGTTGATTATGGGGCGTCTGCTGTTCTGCCTAGGATGATCGGAGGAGCTCATGCTGAACCACATTCTGCTGGGCTTAGACTTCGATCAGAAGCATTCGGTTACAGTGATGACCAACATGGGCTCATTAATATAAGTAAAAAATAATAGCTTTTAACCATTGTAGTTATATGTCACGCATGCTGAAGTATTAGTTTTATGTTACCTGCTGACTTAACATATTACTTATCACTATAATTTTTGGTGAGACACATGTCTCAGTCATAGAAAAATAACACTGTATTTTGACATGAATGTGAATGTCCTTTTTAGTCATTACTTGTCTATGGCCTCAGCAGTGGACTAATTCACATCAGACACATTTCAACTTGTTCAACGCTGTGAACTCTACAGCCATTCAAATTACACCACTCCACTCCAGCAATCTCTTCACATTGATTGTCTTTCTCAATTCTTACATTCTTCTGAGAAGACTTAGACCAGAACAGTGAAATAGTTTAAGTCAATGCAATTCTCTGGTGAGAATTCAGCTAAAATCAGAATATAAACTCTGATTAGAGGGGGTAGATTATGTCACTGTCAATGTCAGACTTGTGAGTCTCCTGTTTTGGGGAGCTGAAGAGTATAACTCAATTGTCAGTGTTTTAAACAATATCTAGGGCACTATTCAATCCGTAGCGCTGAAGAGCTGTGCTACAGTGCAGTAGAAATATAATTAAAGCTAATGTTCCCGCTTTAGCAGAGACTGCATTCACAGTAAACGTTACATATGTCAGACAATAGTAAAAATGTTATCTATCCATCTACAATATTTACTATTGCACATTTATTTTGCATTGTAAAACAAGGGATTAAATGCCAGAGGTAGATGGAAGGTAGATTGATGGTAGATGGAAGGTAGATGGATGGTAGATGGAAGGTAGATTAAAGGTAAATCCCAGAGAATATTTGAAAGGTAAGGGAAGGTAGATGAAAGGTAGATTGGATGGTAGATGGAAGGTTGAGGAAGGTAGATGGAAGGTTGAGGAAGGTAGATGGATGGTAGATGGAAGGTAGATTAAAAGTAAATGTCAGAGATAGATGAAAGGTAAGGGAAGGTAGATGGAAGGTAGATTGGATGGTAAATGGAAGGTTGAGGAAGGTAGATGGATGGTACATGGAAGGTAGCTGGAAGGTTGAGGATGGTAGATGGAAGGTAGATGGAAGTTTGAAGAAGGTAGATGGAAGGAGAGTGCTTGGGATAACACTAGAAGCACCAATATTATACTGTTGTAGAGCCTCTATTTTAATGTGTATTGAGGAATAAATGTAATCTCGCTTCCCTATATTAGAGCAGTATCCTACTGTAGCCTACACTTAGATAACTGTAGCGTACATTTAGAATGGTATTTTTAAAGGATATCCTAAAAAGGGGCAATCCGGGATTCGAACAATAACAAAGTAGTCACCCTGCTACTTGTTCTGGTAAACGGCTGAGGGATGGGGCTGGAGCAAGGTAAACACTAGACGGAGCTATGGATGCTAGGTTTGACCATCCATGAGATAAAAAATTTTTTTGAATCATACCTGTGTTTATTAACAATTACATTGTTTTATAAACAATGGAGTAAAACAGGCTTATAATTTTGGTTCTGATGGGTTACGACACTTGAGCTAAACTCATGAGGCATTTATAAGTTATATTCCCCAACAATCCATGGCTATATATCATAAATGTAAAAGTTAAAAAAGAATGTACCGATCCCAGATTGCTTCTTTAATGTGTTGTTAAAGCGGGGTTTTTTGCAGAGCTATCTACAGTAACTTATGCGTGTCATAATGTTTTTGTTGCCCATACTCAAGGTCATATAGGCCTGCTGTATCATTCCATTCTATCCACTTGTGCTGTGACAGCATATATACAAAGTTCAGTAATACTATACATACATTGTCTGATGTCAGTATGCTTGTTTCACTCTCTGAGCTCGGATCTTCTTCTTTGCACATCTTGCAAACAAGGTTGTTGTTATTACTAAATAACAACAATGAACACATGGGATTAGATTTACAATACAATATACACAGATATGTTAACAGAAATGTAATATCTTAACTTCATTTAAGGGAATGGCAAAAAAGGGAACATGTGGGCTGTGTTACATACTGGCAAGAGAGTGGATGATAAATGAGGAAATTGTTAAATTTGGTTATTGTTGAAGATGTTTGACAAAACGTTGAATATAAGTAATTGAAATGCCTTACCTCACTAACCAACTGACACAAGCGAGGCAGTAGCGGTGGCCGCACAACGTCTGACGTGCCTCGTTCAGTACGTTATTACAGTTGCTGCACAGGTACTTCTGCTGGGGTACATCATCGCAAATACTTTGAGGAAATCCAGAAGGATACTCATTTTCACCTGGTGCAGATGGATCATTGTGTAAGTTGCCAGACGGTTTTAAACTAGACTCCATTTATAATTCACCAAGTTATGTTTAAGATGGTGATTGTCAATATTCTCTCCTACTATATGATGTGTCCATTAAATAGTGTCAACCTTTGTAACCTTTTTGAAGCGAGAAAACTACCGTGGATTTCCCCCCTGTGGTAACCTGGAAATGTGTTAAAACCCCATGTGTGGTGCCGAGCAATGTTGTACTTTACGGTGAGTAAGGCATCAACTCCAAGCATGGTGTGCAAATGAGGGGTAAATATTTCCAGGAGCCAGCTTACGTAATGTTATTACCCCCTACCCTACGCTTTCTGTCCCTCTCTCTCTCTCTCTCTCTCTCTCTCTCTCTCTCTCTCTCTCTCTCTCTCTTTCACTCTCACTCTCACTCTCTTCTCTCTTTCTTTCTCTCCCTTTCTCTCCCATTCTCTCCCTTTATCTCTCTCTCTCTCTCTCTCTCTCTCTCTCTCTCTCTCTCTCTTTCTCTCTGTCTCACTCTCTCTCAAGCTCTCTCCCTCGCCCTCTCCCCCTTCTCTCTCTCTCCCTCCCCCTCTCTCCCCCCTCTCTCCCTCCCCCTTTCTCTCCCCCCCCCTCTCTATCTCTCTCTCTCCCGCCCCCTCCTCTCTCTCTCCCTCCCCCCTCTCTCTCCCTCAAACACACACACACACAGTTATTGTAACCTATTTCTCAGAAATCGCGAGGGGGTTCAGTTGCCTCCACGACTGTCACATCCGCCAAATAGGAAAGTCCCTGTTCTATCATTTCCACACATCCTGTCACTCAACACTGAACACAACCTTGTGGTAGAGGCCCCTGAGAAGTGTGCCTATTGTTGCTGTTACTGTCAGTAAAAAAAAAAAGTTTTTTGTCATTATACAGAATAACTCAGTTAGGTAACTGAAGATGATTACAATAATGAGCACATTACTAAAACATGACAGTGGTAAAAAAAAAAAACACACACAACACATAATATGACATAAGCATTGACTCCTCAAAAGGTCCCATAAAAATTAACCATAACTATCTGCTTTGTTGTTGCATAGCAACAGGCTGTCATGGCAAAACTAACAGTGATGCAAGTGATATGCAAGGATGTTTTAAAAGTGCAGTTTACAGGAGCATTCACAATAGCCCAGATCCATTATTCTTGGCAAAACAGCATATTTTCTATTCACATTGGTATTATTCTAAAATAATCCCTTCTAAGTTGAAGCACTGTACAGTACAACCAAAGATACTAGTAACTAACCTGAGATACACCACCGATGTTGTTACCAATGGGAGAAAATGAAACATAGTGGGCAGAACAAGTAAGGAAGTGGTCAGAGCCAAGCACAAGCTAGCAAGATCTTATTGGTGCTTTCTAGCATGTATTTGCATAATTCCATTAGGGAACGCCTACTCTGTGAAGTGTGTGTGTGTGTAAGAACTCAATTCGCCTTTGCACTCCTTCTAACGATGCAATTTTTAAGTGCACAAAACTCATTGCACTCTGTTCGTAACAGACTCTAGTTTTGGGAACAAAAAACTGTATTGGTATTGGGATTGAATGTTTCATCAATGAGAACATCCGCAGAATGTCGGCCAAATTTCATCTAGCTCCATCTTCTCTCACTTTCTGCCACTGGACTTCCTCTCATCACCATATTTGGTGGTGATTGGATGTTCTAAATGGATGCTTCAGATTTATACATCTGGTGAGACAACGGGCTCCTTCTTCCATCTGTGCTACAACCACATGAGAATACAAATGATATAAAACCTATTGGACTGCTCTTGCTTAAACATTTCCTCATTCAAATTAAAGTTATAATAGCTCTAAAGCATATTCAAGTAAAATCGTAATAAAGAGAATACAATACCTTAAGAAATCCATAAATGTATAATTGTTGTGCAGTTTATATCTGTACGCTACATTGAGGTTTTCCTTTCATTATGTTTCGGCATTAGTGAGTAAGCCTAAGCTTTAGGGCCTAACTTTATGTGCGCCAAATAGGAACAGGCAGGTAAAGTTTTGGTGAAGTGGTAAAAGAGGATGATAGCATCCTCACACATAACATAGCCAGCACTGCTATCACCCTCTTTTACCACTTCAACAAAACTTTCCCAAACATTACTTTTATGTCCCTCTGTTGTCTTTATTTTCAACTCTCAATTTCACAGCTTTTCTCTTATTGAATTTAACTCAGGCATTGTCCTTTTTTGCCTCTGTGGATCAAAGTTTTTCTGCCATTTGGCTTTTGGGGTGTAGGCTACTTGGCACACATATTGTTTGGCCCAAAAGCTTAGGCTTATGCACTAATGCCAGATAGCCTAAAATAATGAGAAAAAAACTAAATGTAGTCTATAGATATAAATTGCACTAGAATGATACATTTACAGATTTTTTTAAGGTATTGTTTTCTCTTTACTCAACCTGGCCGCAACCCATCCGCCCTTCATCCGAACAATATATCATGCCCCTAAATCCACTGGTATAACAATGGGGACTGCACATTATGAGTCAACCCATTGCCTAGTGGTTAGAGCGTTGGACTAGTAACCGAAAGGTTGCCAGTTCAAATCCCTGAGCTGACAAGGCAGTTATCCCACTGTTCCTAGGGGGTCATTGAAAATAAGAATTTGTTCTTAACTAACTTGCCTAGTTAAATAAAGGTAAACTTTAAAAAAAATCTCTTTAATAGGAGAGATTTTCTAGAACTGACTGTTTGTGTAACTTGTGGTGAATGCAGTTCAGTCTGAACACAAAGAACTGAGAGTTGCTGTAAACATCAAACTGTACTGTCTGTGTCTATGTACTTCACTGACTCTGATAGCCCAGATAAGGAACAGACCTGGGTTCAAATCAAATACTATTTAAAAGGATTTCAAAAACTTTATCTGGGCTTAATTTGAGCTTGCCTGGAACATTGGAACCAATAGAACAAGAGTGCAAACCCCTCCCATTTGGTACTCCAGGCAGAGTAGAGCAAACTAGAGCTAAAGTATTTTAAATATTTCCAATAGTATTTGAACCCACGTCTGCTGAGAAACAGAACAGCAGGAACACAGACTTCTTATAGGGTAATGATGACAGTGGCTCAACACACCATATCGCTCCCCATTTCCTCTTGTACACCTCACACAACAGCCCTGTTCTGTCAGAATGTCATTTTCAAATACTTCACCCAATGAGTCTATTGCTGCAACATGGTGGGATAATTAGAGTGTTTGGCTGGATGGGGTACACACAGTTTACGCACCAACTACTTGTTTCCTGGTGCCATAATGGCCTGTTGTGAATTGCATAATGATGCTTGGATGTCATAGGTTATTCCATCCATCCATTGAATTCTTAATGCTTAGCTTCCTCGTTGACAAAGGTTTGTTGCGCCTAGAGCCATAATTAATGTGCTTGCTTCAAGACTACTCCAGACATTCAACATACTTCTTCTCCCTACTGTTCTTTAGACCCCAACTTATCTTAAACCATTTAAGCTAGACACCCCATTCCATTTCTAAAACGTGTAGACAAACCACACATAGATTGCAGCTGTTTGATACCATTTGTAGTTTTTAAACTATTAAGTATTTTGTCCTCCTAAAAATATTGCAGAACATAAATAACTTCTACCAATCAGGAGATTAAACTATTTAAGTAACCGCATCACCTTCTGTCCTTCCTTGTTTCTAAACTAGACTAACTTCCCACTGACATTTCTAAAGGCACAGTCTCACCATTCCTGGTCTGTAACGCTTGATTGCAACATTTTAAGATGCCTGCAAGAGAGAGCTCATATTATATCAAGTGGTCAAAGTGTCCAGAAAGTAGGCTTTGAGAGAGAGAGAGGGAGAGAGAGAGGGAGAGAGAAAGAGAGAGAGAAAGAGAGGGAGAGAGAGAAAAAGAGAGAGAGGGAGAAAGAGAGAGAGAGGGAGAGAGAGACACACACACACACACACACAAACACACACACAATCTATTCTAGGCTCATCTTTTCAATTACCTGCTTATGAGCCCCCCTCCAGAAAGCCTTGTTCTAGCCTCCCTGACTTGTGAAGAGTAATTACCAGGCATAAATATGTCGACTGGAGACAGATAATACAAAATAGGGATGACACAGAAATAGTTCCAACGCACCAAGCATACATACACCAAGAAAATGAATATTTCATAAATGCTGTTGAGAACATTCAAACACAGTAGAAGGATTCAAGAAAAAGCAATGGACATCACCATATCCAGGGAAATAGCCTGGTCAGGAGAGTTGGTTTAGATTGAAAACATCCAGAGATAATAGTCATTGCAGTATATGATAGACTGTTTACAAATGTCTACCTGGTTTCATTCCGTTCCACTCAACAAACCATTTCTGCCTATTTTTTGGTTCATAAACAAAAAGAAAAATGAACCGAAAGGGAACGGTGATGGACATTGTGCATTTAGGGGAAAAACGATGAGAACAGCAGAAGTCAGTCGTCTTCCTAAGGGGGAGTTATATTGAAGGACATGTACCATTTCACGCCTTAGTAACTTCCACGGATGGTGGGTTAGGGCTATTAGGGTCTTGGATAAGGATGCAGTTCAACAGATCACCACTAGAGGTTCCAGAGGTCATTAAAGTCACAGATGTACTAATTTTCAGGGAGGATATTGCATTTCTAATATATTATAGCAGCCTATTTATGTAGAAAAAACATATTTTTGTCCCTCCCTAAAATTACAAACTGACAGTAGTCTCTTATTGAGAATGTTTTGCTCAATGTCTTTCTTATCACCACTCGGGCTCCTGAGTGGCGCAGCGGTCTAAGGCACTACATCTAAGTGCAAGCGGTGTCACTACAGTCCTGGTTTGAATCCAGGCTGTATCAGATCTGGATGTGATTGGGAGTCCCATAGGGCGTCGCACAATTGGCCCAGCGTCGTTCAGGTTTGGCCGGGGTAGGCCGCCATTGTAAATAAGAATTTGTTCTTAGCTGACTTGCCTAGTTAAATAAATGTTTTAAAAAAAGATTGTGGATTCATGGATTATCATCTAATTTAGTAGCCTTACTATAATGAGCTATACCATAAGGCTACAATCATAAAGAAAGAACTAAGCTTGTCAAATTATAAATGTAAGTACATGTAAGATACCTTTATTAAGCTTCTAAACAGACATTTCCACCCAGACCCTTCAAACCTTTAATGCTGCGAAGAGACAACTATACACATCTAAACAGTGGTTTATTTTTTTATTCCTTTTGAGACAAAAACATACAAATTATACTGTATGTCAATCGCAACGTATCTGCTTTTAAAGTGCTCATATTGGACTGAGGGATCTTTTACAACAACAGCAGACCATTATAAACAGACTCAAAATAATATCAACATCAAAATCTCATCTTCAAGCTGGACTCCTTATTGGTTAAACTGCCACGTTAGATTGCGATATTACAACAACAAAGAAGTTACTGTAAACAACAAACACTGTTTTTTCCCCCCCACGGACATCTCTGCCCTGCTTCATGAACAAAACAATAACAACGGACGTTGGGCAGACAGTTGCGTAGTTTCTCTTACTGCGAATTCCATCTTTTGAGCTTCAGCCAAACTTAGACAGATCTCTCTACCTATCACATATTGGTGAGGTTAATAAGATATGTTTTCACTCAACCTTTAAATGGAAACATTAGCCACATCATGACAAAACAAATAGAGGTTAAATAAGGAAATAAATAAATACATGATTACAGTAAATAAACAATGGCTGCAACATAATACAGAATTCATAGAAGACCACCACATTCCCAGTAAACACATAACTACCACATAATGTCGTCTCAAGACTCCAATTTGTGAGCCTCAACGTGCCACTACAACTTTGTAACAACACATTTTTACATTTTAGTAATTTAGCAGACACTCTTATCCAGAGCAACTTACAGAAGCAATTAGGGTTAAGTGCCTTGCTCAAGATCACAACAACTTATTTTTCCGCTAGGCTTCGGTTACCTTCGGCAACATGCTCAACAGTCTTATAGGCTACCTACCTGCCGCTAGCCTACCTGACATGTTGTCATTCTGACTTTTACAGCTGACGAGGCACCACACAGATGTACAATTGTCTGCTGCCACAAAGGCATCTAAAGCAATGCCAAGTCACTGTAAAGAAGGAGAAAGACACACTGTACAGTCCTACTGTACCAGTGACACAATGCCATTCAATGCCTGGCCAACTGGCTGCTTTTTGTGGGGAATGAGTTGCCAGAAGTCGTTGTATTATGACACAAATAATACGTTTTGGATATGTTTTTTTTCTACTGTGGGTGCCCGATAGGGAATCTCAATATTTGGTACTGAGTAAAGGACACGGTTTGCCTTATTTATTAACCACCTCCTGTACAGACGCATCACTGAAGAGGACTGAGACTAGAAGGCTGCGTTTACACAGATAGCCACATTCTGATCTTTTTTTACACTCCTTGGTCTTTTGACCAATCACATCAGATCTTTTCACATCAAATCTTTTTCAGAGCTGATCTGATTAATGAATTGGGCTGCCTGTGTACATGTAGCCAAAAACCAGTATACTGAAACATTTGAGTTGAGTCAAGACAGCATGTCAGTGAACAGACTTGTCTCTCAGTGATTGTAAAGTAAGGGAGAGAAAGTGAGAGACAGGGAAGCCTCCACATGACAAGGAGCTGAACTTATAGGCTAGTAGCTACTGTCTGAGAAGGATTCCACCACCAACTGGAAGTCTACACAGATACAGGCCTCTGATCATAATTGGCCCAGCCCGCTGGCCGAGCCCCCTCACCTATGCTCTTCTTCTCTCTACTACCATTGTCACAGGTCACACACGCATGCCACTCAAAGCCAGTCTTGTGGGGTCAATGTCTTTTGAAAATGTTACATAAAAAACGAGGCTGCCATTTATGAAGTGATTGGCTTGAAAACCCCTGTCTGACTGATATAATGTCTTTGTCATGAATGTGTCTTACTGGGCACAGGACTGACACATGATCACAAGGTATGTCTAGGGGTTAACCAGGAGCGAGGGGTCAACCATTAGCTAGAGGTTAACCAGGAGCTAGGGGTCAATCAGAAGCTAGGGGTCAACCAGGAGCTAGGGGTCAACCATTAGCTAGAGGTTAACCAGGAGCTAGGGGTCAATCAGAAACTAGGGGTCAACCAGGAGCTAGGGGTCAATCAGGAGCTAGGGGTCAACCAGGAGATAGGGGTCAACCATTAGCTAGAGGTCAACCAGGAGCTAGGGGTCAAACATTAGCTAGAGGTTAACCAGGAGCCAGGGGTCAATCAGAAACTAGGGGTCAACTAGGAGCTAGGGGGTCAATCAGGAGCTAGGGGTCAACCAGGAGCTAGGGGTCAACCAGGAGCTAGGGATTAACAAGGAGCTAGGGGTCAACCAGGAGCAAGGGGTCAACCAGGAGCTAGGGGTTAACCAGGAGCTAGGGGTCAACCAGGAGCTCATGTAGCTGACCGGGTTCAAACCCACGTTTCCTGTGCGCCACAATATGGTCATAGCCCACTGAGCTAAAGCCTAAGCATTAGCTTGGGGAGCTAACACAAGTCTCTAGGTCTCAAGCAAGGTTACTCATCAAGCAAACCTGGTTCACCGAAACCAGTGCGTAACACTTAGGAGAACTCAGGATGCTGTCAGATGCAAAGATAACTGTACATACAAGTAACAGGGACAGCCAAAATAAACTGTAAGAAATTCTATTAATTTAATAAGGGAATGAGAGAAATCCTAACATTTCATATTTCAAAATTCCACAACGATACTGTAGTTCTGACATTACCTGCATCATTTTGACATAATTATTACAAACATGATCAGATCAGCGAGAGATTGCAAAAGGTTACAAAACCTTGGAGGCTTCAACACAACACCACAAGAGGGGATTTGAATGTTTTTGGACAGGGGTTACAGTATGAGCATAGTCCTCATTCTGATTCTCGGCAGGTTGAGTGTCTTTAAAAACACCTAAGTCCATTAGTCTATGGTTTCTCGTAGTATTGTTTCCATCTCATTTGTTCTCCTCTCTCGTGGCCCTAATCTTCATCTCTGCGAATTTGAGGGAGTACTGCCAACCCGTCCAGGAGGACCACTCGATGCCGTCGGCGTAGGAAGTGTGCTGCCCACGCAGGTACTGTCCGTTCAGGTTGGACGTGTGGCAGTTGCGGTACCACCAGGCACCGTGGTAGAAGGAGGCACAGTTGTTCTCTGAGTGATCGTTATCTTGGTCCTTGGTGGTGAATTTCATCCCATTGTGTTTGAGCATTGAGTCACCTTACAAAGACAGACAGACAGACAGACAGACAGACAGACAGACAGACAGACAGACAGACAGACAGACAGACAGACAGACAGACAGACAGACAGACAGACAGACAGACAGACAGACAGACAGACAGACAGACAGACAGACAGACAGACAGACAGACAGACAGACAGAACAAAAAGAGGGGTGGGTGCAGCAGCAGGGAGTACAGAGAGACAGAGAGGGAGGGTGGGTAATGAGAGAGGTACAGTGTTAGCTCTTACCTCCTTCACATCCAGCATGTTTTGCCAGGATCATAATGACAGGTGTGGTGGTACTGTACTGTACTGTATATGTGTGAGAGGTTTAACAACAAGGACCATTACTGCTGGGTGAAATATAATAGTAAACTGCTAATTGAAAATAAATGAACACCACAGGGACAGGGAAGTCAGTTACTTCCCTTTATCCAGGTTCTGTGTGTGTGTGTGTGTGTGTGTGTGTGTGTGTGTGTGTGTGTGTGTGTGTGTGTGTGTGTGTGTGTGTGTGTGTGTGTGTGTGGTGTGTGTGTATGTGTGTGTGTGTGTGTGTGTGTGTGTGTGTGTGTGTGTGTGTGTGTGTGTGTGTGTGTGTGTGTGTGAGAGAAAGAGATAGATATGTGTGGGTTGAATGTGTGTGTGTGTGTGTGTGTGTGTGTGTGTGTGTGTGTGTGTGTGTGTGTGTGTGTGTGTGTGTGTGTGTGTGTGTGAGAGAGAGAGAGAGAGATATGTGTGGGTTGAATGTGTGTGTGTGTGTGTGTGTGTGTGGGTGCGTGCGTGCGTGCGTGAGAGAAAGAGAGAGATATGTGTAGGTTGAATGTGTGTGTGTGTGTGTGTGTGTGTGTGTGTGTGTGTGTGTGTGTGTGTGTGTGTGTGTGTGTGTGTGTGTGTGTGTGTGTGTGTGTGTGTGTGTGTGTGTGTGAGAGAGAGAGAGAGAGATATGTGTGGGTTGAATGTGTGTGTGTGTGTGTGTGTGTGGGTGCGTGCGTGCGTGCGTGAGAGAAAGAGAGAGATATGTGTAGGTTGAATGTGTGTGTGTGTGTGTGTGTGTGTGTGTGTGTGTTGTGTGTGTGTGTGTGTGTGTGTGTGTGTGTGTGTGTGTGTGTGTGTGTGCGCAGATCAGAGGGAGGCATGTAGAGAGGCTGTAGGCTTTATGTGCTGCAGCAGTGGTGGCCTTATTAAACCCTATGGTGTACTGTATGTCTCAGGGATGTAACGTAGCAGCCAGTGGCATGTTAATCTAATCCCCTCTCAGTGCAGCACCAAGCTCTACTCTGCAGGTGCTGATTCTGCTGTGACTGGACAGCTGCTTCTTTCCCACATAGCACCGTGGTTTCTTGTACTGATATCCTTTCAGATGCTTATCTTCATTGTCTTGTAATCTTGGGCTGATGGTAATGAGGAAAATCTCTCCCCATCTATCCCACTATGCAGAGCACAGATCCTGTTGTATATTTCCATTTTCCACCAGGAGCCTCAGTATAGACTTATTTAACTCTGTACCTTCAGGCTCTGATCAGGCCCTACACCCAAACAAGGGCACTGCGTTCATCCACCTCTGGCCTGCTCGCCTCCCTACCTCTGAGGAAGCACAGTTCCCGCTCAGCCCAGTCAAAACTGTTCGCTGCTCTGGCACCCCAATGGTGGAACAAGCTCCCTCACGACGCCAGGACAGCGGAGTCAATCACCACCTTCCGGAGTCACCTGAAACCCCACCTCTTTAAGGAATACCTGGGATAGGATAAAGTAATCCTTCTACCCCCCCCTTAAAAGATTTAGATGCACTATTGTAAAGTGGTTGTTCCACTGGATATTATAAGGTGAATGCACCAATTTGTAAGTCGCTCTGGATAAGAGCGTCTGCTAAATGACTTAAATGTAAATGTAAATGTAACTCTTGTTCAACCAGGTGAGTTGGCTGAGAACAAGTTACACTGTAGTATGTGAGGTCAGATTGGGAATTTAGCCAGGTGGTTAACTCCCTTACTCCTACGACAATGCCATCGGATTCTTACAGACCGCATAATTTGTTTTGTTCTTTAATTTCGTGGTATCCAATTGGTAGTAGTTACAGTCTTGTCTCATCGCTGCAACTTCCCTATGGACTCGGGAGAGGCAAAGGTTGAGAGCCATGTGTCCTCCGAAACACAACCCAACCAAGCCGCACTGCTTCTTGACACAACGCACATCCAACCCGGAAGCCAGCCGCACCAATGTGTCAGAGGAAACACCGTACACCTGGCGACCTGGTCAGCGTGCAATGCGCCCGGCCCGCCACAGGAGTCGCTAGTGCACAATGAGACAAGGATATCCCTGCCGGCCAAACCCTCCCTAACCCGGACGACGCTGGGCCAATTGTGCGTGGCCCCATGGACCTCCCGGTCGCAGCCGGCTGCGACAGAGCCTGGGCTCGAACCCAGAATCTCTGGTGGCACAGCTAGACCACTGCGCCACCCGGGAGGCCCTTTGTTTTGTTCTTGAAGACTGTGAAGAGACATACACTCACATACACACACCTCGTGGGGACCTAAAACGTATTTCCATTCAAAATCCTATTTTCCCTAACACCTAACCCTAATCCTAACTCTAACGCCTAAACCTAACCCTAATTCTAACCCTAAACCTAACCTCTCCTCATTGGGATTTGGGAAATGTCCCCATGAGGAAGAATCTTCCTTGTTTTACTATTCTGTGGGGACATTTGGGGATTTTAGGTCCCCATGAAGATAGAAGAACAAGACCACACACACACACGCACACACGCACACATACCCACACATTATTCTTAGTATTATTCATTTTATTTATTTTCTCTTTCTTCTTCTTATAATTTTTAAAATAGTAGTATTTTCCTTTAGTCATACAGTTCTTAGTTTAAATGTGGGTTGCTGTTCCTGTTCATTACTGTTCTGTATTTTGTCATGCTATAAGTTTTGTGTGGATCCCAGGAAGGATAGCTGCTACTGCTTCAACAGCTAATGAGGATCCGAATAAAAATAATGAAGATGAAAGAGAGTGGTGATGATAATAGTAAAATCATGAAGATGAAAGAGAGTGTTGATGATAATAGTAAAATCATGAAGATGAAAGAGAGTGGTGATGATAATAGTAAAATCATGAAGATGAAAGAGAGTGGTGATGATAATAGTAAAATCATGAAGATGAAAGAGAGTGGTGATGATAATAGTAAAATCATGAAGATGAAAGAGAGTGGTGATGATAATAGTAAAATCATGAAGATGAAAGAGAGTGGTGATGATAATAGTAAAATCATGAAGATGAAAGAGAGTGGTGATGATAACAGTATCATCACCCTAGGATCCTAGGGTGATGATAATAGTAAAATCATGAAGATGAAAGAGAGTGGTGATGATAACAGTAAAATCATGAAGATGAAAGAGAGTGGTGATGATAATAGTAAAATCATGAAGATGAAAGAGAGTGGTGATGATAATAGTAAAATCATGAAGATGAAAGAGAGTGGTGATGATAATAGTAAAATCATGAAGATGAAAGAGAGTGGTGATGATAACAGTAAAATCATGAAGATGAAAGAGAGTGGTGATGATAATAGTAAAATCATGAAGATGAAAGAGAGTGGTGATGATAATAGTAAAATCATGAAGATGAAAGAGAGTGGTGATGATAACAGTAAAATCATGAAGATGAAAGAGAGTGGTGATGATAATAGTAAAATCATGAAGATGAAAGAGAGTGGTGATGATAACAGTAAAATCATGAAGATGAAAGAGAGTGGTGATGATAATAGTAAAATCATGAAGATGAAAGAGAGTGGTGATGATAACAGTAAAATCATGCAATTGCACAAATCGCAGTGTCAGTTTATTAGGGAACACTGTAGTCCTATGTCAGTCTGCCTCTCTTCCTACGGAAGAAGTACCCCGGAGCATTGTAGGCCTACTACTGTACCTCTTATCAACAAGCTTGTGGATTACTGACAAAAAGGTTGGCAACCTTTATAATATTGAATTATTGTAAACATAGTGGCAGGACATGATAATGAAACACTGTATTAATGATTAACATCTTAAATTCTCTAAGACACCTCCGAAAAAGGATGCCTACTGTACCATTATAAAAATGTAATGTAGGACACATTTGAATAAAAAATCATCAGAGAAACCTACAACGAGAGCAGCGAGAATATTTAAACATGCAACAGAACTCATAATCATAATGAATACATTAAAACATCAGAGAGAACTTATGCGCTTCTCCACGAGCATTGTAGCAAAAATTATTCAACACTCCTGGGCCCTCCTAATGAAATGGTTAAAACATTTCAGTTAGGTAACAAACTGTCATTAAATCGTTTATTTTAAGTTCTGAGGTAAGCACTCAACGTGTTTACCAATTCACTCACTCACTCACTCACTCACTCACTCACTCACTCACTCACTCACTCACTCACTCACTCACTCACTCACTCACTCACTCACTCACTCACTCACTCACTCACTCACTCACTCAATTAGGGCTGTTGCGGTGACCGTATTACAACCACACCGGCAGTTATGAGTCATGACTGCAGTAAAATTCCATGTGACCTTTGAGTCACGGTATTCTCCTGTTATGCACTCTGGACATGCATTGGTAGTATCCAACTCGCTAACAACCATCAGGTCCTAATGGCCTGGTACTCAGGGCTCTATTGTCCCTCCATAGGATCCTAATGGACTGATACTCAGGGCTCTATTGTCCCTCCATCAGGTCCTAATGGCCTGGTACTCAGGGCTCGGTTGTCCCTCCATCAGGTCCTAATGGCCTGGTACGCAGGGCTCTATTGTCCCTCCATCAGGTCCTAATGGCCTGGTACTCAGGGCTCTGTTGTCCCTCCATCAGGTCCTAATGGCCTGGTACTCAGGGCTCTATTGTCCCTCCATCAGGTCCTAATGGCCTGGTACTCAGTGCTCTGTTGTCCCTCCATCAGTTTCTAATGGCCTGGTACTCAGGGCTCTGTTGTCCCTCCATCAGGACCTAATGGCCTGGTACTCAGGGCTCTATTGTCCCTCCATCAGGTCCTAATGGCCTGATACTCAGGGCTCTATTGTCCCTCCATCAGGTCCTAATGGCCTGGTACTCAGTGCTCTGTTGTCCCTCCATCAGATTCTAATGGCCTGGTACTCAGGGCTCTGTTGTCCCTCCATCAGGACCTAATGGCCTGGTACTCAGGGCTCTATTATCCCTCCATCAGATTCTAATGGCCTGGTACTCAGGGCTCTGTTGTCCCTCCATCAGGACCTAATGGCCTGGTACTCAGGGCTCTATTGTCCCTCCATCAGGTCCTAATGGCCTGGTACTCAGGGCTCTGTTGTCCCTCAATCAGGTCCTAATGGCCTGATACTCAGGGCTCTATTGTCCCTCCATCAGGTCCTAATGGCCTGGTACTCAGGGCTCTGTTGTCCCTCCATCAGGTCCTAATGGCCTGGTACTCAGGGCTCTGTTGTCCCTCCATCAGGTCCTAATGGCCTGATACTCAGGGCTCTATTGTCCCTCCATCAGGTCCTAATGGCCTGGTACTCAGGGCTCTGTTGTCCCTCCATCAGGTTCTAATGGCCTGGTACTCAGGGCTCTGCTGTCCCTCCATCAGGTTCTAATGGCCTGGTACTCAGGGCTCTGTTGTCCCTCCATCAGGTCCTAATGGCTAAGGGCTCTATTGTCCCTCCATCAGGTCCTAATGGCCTGGTACTCAGGGCTCTGTTGTCCCTCCATCAGGTCCTAATGGCCTGGTACTCAGGGCTCTATTGTCCCTCCATCAGGTCCTAATGGCCTGGTACTCAGGGCTCTATTGTCCCTCCATCAGGTCCTAATGGCCTGGTACTCAGGGCTCTGTTGTCCCTCCATCAGGTCCTAATGGCCTGAGATTCAGGGCTCTATTGTCCCTCCATCAGGTCCTAACGGCCTGGTACTCAGTGCTCTGTTGTCCCTCCATCAGGTCCTAATGGCCTGGTACTCAGGGCTCTGCTGTCCCTCCATCAGGTTCTAATGGCCTGGTACTCAGGGCTCTGTTGTCCCTCCATCAGGTCCTAATGGCTAAGGGCTCGGTTGTCCCTCCATCAGATCCTAATGGCCTGGTACTCAGGGCTCTGTTGTCCCTCCATCAGGTCCTAATGGCCTGATACTCAGGGCTCTATTGTCCCTCCATCAGGTCCTAATGGCCTGGTACTCAGGGCTCTGTTGTCCCTCCATCAGGTTCTAATGGCCTGGTACTCAGGGCTCTGTTGTCCCTCCATCAGGTCCTAATGGCCTGGTACTCAGGGCTCTATTGTCCTTCCATCAGGTCCTAATGGCCTGGTATTCAGGGCTCTGTTGTCCCTCCATCAGGTCCTAATGGCCTGAGACTCAGGGTTCTATTGTCCCTCCATCAGGTCCTAATGGCCTGATACTCAGGGCTCTATTGTCCCTCCATCAGGACCTAATGGCCTGGTACTCAGGGCTCTATTGTCCCTCCATCAGGTCCTAATGGCCTGGTACTCAGGGCTCTGTTGTCCCTCCATCGGATTCTAATGGCCTGGTACTCAGGGCTCTGTTGTCCCTCCATCAGGTCCTAATGGCCTGGTACTCAGTGCTCTATTGTCCCTCCATCAGGTCCTAATGGCCTGGTACTCAGGGCTCTATTGTCCCTCTAACCACTCTGACAATTCAAATGCATCGAATATTCTAAACAGTATCTGCTTTTAAAACTCACCTCACTGTGACAATCAATTTGAAGAAAGAGGTTCAATAACAGGTTGAAACTGAGTGTAAAACATGGTCATTGTGGATATCGTTTCAAAGCCTAACACAATGCAATGGACAGAGCTTTCTAAGGTGATGATTCATTCATAACACCCCATACGCATATAACAGATTATGCATATGCATAGGCTTATGAGCCCAAGCCCGAAAAAAAACGGAATTAAAATTATGATTGTGCAGTTATACAATACATAGCCTACCGCATATTACAGATGGCAGAAAAACATAAAACAAAACTGATGATTTAAGAGGTCTTTGGTACATAATTGGTCTAGCGGCTGCCTATACTCCAAAATTAAACAAATTTGAGTGATCGCCTCTGAGTGTGGACTGTATTATGATGCATACTGGATGAACCTTATGCTTCACTCCAACATTTCTATCCATAAGTCTGGGAACGAACATAGAGCCCTGGGCGATGCAGTTGGTTCATTGATTGTGCAGGGTGATTTTGAATAGCCTAGTAATAGGGAATGTTTAATATTTTCATAATTAATTGAGTGACAGATTACCTTTAGCTATCCAGAATATCTCACCACTTTATGTTTCCATTTTCTCCCCTCTCTCCTTCATTTCTTTCTCCAGTGTGCAGAGAGAGGGACTGTCAACCGTTTAGTGAAATATGTTTCGTTGTGAAAACATGTTACTATCGATGTTTCCAAACAGATTTCACTTGGTTTCCCAAGTGAAGCACTGGGTAGCTGCAGGAACAGGGTTGGAGAGCCCATGGCACACAGAGTTTGGGCAGAATATCACCTGTCGCGCAGTGAGAGCACACTCCTCAAACAGTGGTTGATGTGTGGAGTGAAATAAGTGTTTTAATATTTACTTCTCTGCTGTTCATATTAAGCACAGCTCGGCTATAAAACCGAAGTAGCCTACCAGTCATCTTTGAAAAACGGACCGGCTGGAAAGCGTGCATTCGCTTTTCCCCTGCCCCTGTCCCTGCCCATTTGATAATGGGCCATTCTAAACTAATTTTACATATTAGTAAAGACAAGATTAAATTGAGAATAGTATGAAGGGTGAAAATAATATCACTTGATGAGAGAACAGCGTGTGCAGCCTGAAACCATAAAAAGCCTATAGTCGCATCATGCAGTCCATACTGTATATGTTTTGATTTCTAAGACATTCTAAGGTTTGTATCATTCACAACTACAGTTGCCAAATAACTCTAAATCTAGCATATAGGACCTGTTTCAAATGATCACTTTTACACTTAACACAGCCACTTCATATGCACACTCGCTCCGAAATGGGAAAAATATCCTTTATATTTGAAGTTCAATTATATTTTTCTTTCTATAAAATAACATAATATAAAATAATGGCATGGGACTTACAGTGCATTCAGAAAGTATTCAGACCCCTTCCCTTTTCCCACATTTTGTTACGTTACAAAAATGTAATCACTCAACACACAAGTCCCCATAATAACAAAGCAAAAACAGTTTTTTTGACAATTTTGTAAATGTATTAACAATAAAAAACAGACATACTTTATATACATAAGTATTCTGACCTTTTGCTATGAGACTCGAAATTGAGCTCAGGTGCATCCTGTTTCCATTAATCATCCTTGAGATGTTTCTACAACTTGATTGGAGTCCACCTGTGGTAAATTAAATTCATTGGACATGATTTGGAAAGGCACACACCTGTCTATATATGGTCCCACAGCTGACAGTGCATGTCAGAGCAAAAACCAAGCCATGAGGTTGAAGGAATTGTCTGGTAGAGCTCCGAGACAGGATTGTGTCAAGGCACAGACCTGGGGAAGGGTACCAAAAAATGTCTGCAGCATTGAAGGTCCCCAAGAACACAATGGCCTCCATCATTCTTAAATGGAAGAAGTTTGGAACCACCTATATTCTTCCTTGAGCTGGCCGCAAGGCCAAACTGAGCAATCGGGGCAGAAGGGCCTTGGTCAGGGAGGTGATCAAAAACCCGATGGTTACTCTGACAGAGCTCCAGTTCCTCTGTGGAGATGGGAGAACCTTCCTGCAGCATTCCACCAATCAGGCCTTTATGGTAGAGTAGCCAGACGGAAGCCACTCCTCCTTAAAAGGCACATGACAGCCCGCTTGGAGTTTGCCAAAAGGCACCTAAAGGACTCTCAGACCATGAGAAACAAGATTCTCTGGTCTGATGAAACCAAAATTGAAATCTTTGGCCTGATTGCCAAGCATCACATCTGGAGGAAAACTGGCACTATCCCTACGGTGATGCATGGTGGTGGCAGCATCATGCTGTGGGGATGTTTTCAGTGGCAGGGACTGGGAGACTAGTCAGGATCAAGGGAAAGATGAACGGAGCAAAGTACAGAGAGATCCTTAATGAAAACCTGCTCCAGAGAGCTCAGGACCTCAGATTGGGGCCTGTAAAAACCTGTTTTTGTTTTTACATTATGGGGTATTCTGTGTAGATTGATGAGGGGAAAAAAACAAGTTAATCAATTTTAGAGAAAGGCTGTCACGTAACAAAATGTGTAAAAAGTCAAGCTGTCTGAATACTTTCCGAATGAATTGTATAAGCATATCTTGTCAGCTAAACGAACAAGCCTACAGCCTATGGCATGGTGCATAGCCAGATAACATACAGTAGATTAACTCATATTCTGTTCTTTTGGTATACATTTTCAACATATCATAATGTTTCTTTAGACCTGCCTAAAATAAATAATGGATGGTGTATATTCAATTGATTTATTATACTTTTTAAAATGTAGATGTTGCAAAGGTGCGCTTAGATGTTGCAAATCAGCGGCTTGTCAGGGATTTCTTCGTCGGAGGACGATATGGCGAAATCATCGTCGGAAAAAGATGACCAATATGCAGCAGAGTTGAGATGGTTCATTTTGAACTTTTAATAAATTCCAAAACGAACATACAAAATAACAAAAACGAACGCACGATACACTGACAGTCCTGTTAGGTTTACACACACTAAACACGGAACAATCTCCCACAAATACACAGACAAACACACCCAACTAATATAGGACTTCCAATCAAAGGCAACACCACACAGCTGCCTTCAATTGGAAGTCCACCCCAATCAACTCAACATAGAAACAGATCAACCAGACTACACATAGAAATACATCAACATAGACCATAACTCAAAACCCGGAAATAATAAATCAAACGCTCTCCTAACTAACACACCACCCTGAACCACATAAAACAAATACCCTCTGCCACGTCCTGACCAAACTAAAATGACAATTAACCCTTATACTGGCCAGGACGTGACAGTACCCCCCCCTTAAAGGTGCTAACCCCGGAAGCACCTTAAAAAAAACAACAACCCCAAACAACAACAAAACTAAAATTCCCCCCTACTGAAGGGAGGGAAGGGAGGGTGGCTGCCGTCAACGACGGCACTGTGCTACACCCCCCCTCCCCAACCCACCTATATCTGGAGGTGGCTCCGGTTCTGGCCGTTCCAGGCAGTCGGGCCACTCTGGCATCGCCGGGGGGCCGTCGGGGCAGTCTGGCAGCTCGGGGCAGTCTGGCAGCTCGGGGCAGTCTGGCAGCTCTGGCAGCTCGGGGCAGTCTGGCCACTCTGGCAGCTCGGGGCAGTCTGGCCACTCTGGCAGCTCGGGGCAGTCTGGCCACTCTGGCAGCTCGGGGCAGTCTGGCAGCTCGGGGCAGTCTGGCCACTCTGACATCTCCGGGCAGTCTGGCCGCTCTGACATCTCCGGGCAGTCGGGCCACTCTGACATCTCCGGGCAGTCTGGCCACTCTGACATCTCCGGGCAGTTTGGCCACTCTGGCAGCTCCTGACTAGTGGGTGGCTCTGGCGACTCTTCACTGACGGGCCGGCTCTGGTGATTCCTCACTGACAGGCGGCTCTGGCGACTCTTGACTGACGGGCGGCTCTGGCAACTCTTGACTGACGGGCAGTTCTGGCGACTCTTGACTGACGGGCAGTTCTGGCGACTCTTGACTGACGGGCAGTTCTGGCGATTGTTGACTGGCAGGCAGCTCTGGTGACTGTTGACTGGCGGGCAGCTCTGGTGACTGTTGACTGGCGGGCAGCTCTGGCAACTTTAGACTGGCGAGGCTGGGTTTACGCACTAGATGCCTTGTGCGTGGTGCTGGTACTGGGCGTACCAGACTGGGTACACGCACCTCCAGGCTAGTGCGGGGAGCGGGAACAGGACGAGTCGGACTGGGCTGACGTACTTCCGGGTCCGCACGAGAGACAGGAGCTGGAAACCTAGGGCTATGGAGGCGCACAGGCGGTCTTGATCTTACCTCCTGCACAACCCGTCCTGGCTGGATGGAACTAGTAGCCCTGTACGAGCGGGGTGCTTGTACAGGGCGGACTGGGCTGTGCAGGGGCCTGATGGTAGCCGTGCGTAGAGCGGGAGTTGGGTAGCCTGGTCCTCGGAGGCGTACCGGCGACCAGATGCGCTGCGCAGGCATCCTCCTACCAGGCTGGATGCCCGCTCTAGCATGGCACCTGCGAGGGGCTGGAATAACGCGCACCGGACTGTGCGTGCGTATGGGTGAGATAGTGCGCTCCTCAGCGAAACATGGCGCTCTCCACCTCATACGCTCCTCAATAAAACCACGGGTAGCTGGCTTCCGGCTCTTCCTAGGTCTAGTCAAACTACCCGTGTGCCACCCCAAAACATTTTATTGGGGGTGCCTCTCGTGCTTCAACGCCAGTCGTGATCCTCGGAAACGTTCCCGGTCCATACCAGCCTTTCGCCTTTCCTCTCTCTCGCTTACCACCTGTCCCCATGGAAGGCGATCTTTTCCTGCTTGTATCTCCTCCCAAGTGTAGGAGCCTTCTCCCCCCAAGATCTCCTCCCAAGTCCATCTCTCTCGTTTGTCCAATTCGAAATTCCTCTGCTCCTTCCTCTGCTGCTTGGTCCTGGTTTGGTGGGAGATTCTGTCAGGGATTTCTTCGTCGGAGGACGATAAGGCGAAATTATCGTCGGAAAAAGATGACCAATATGCAGCAGAGTTGAGATGGTTCATTTTGAACTTTTAATACATTCCAAAACGAACATACAAAATAACAAAAACGAACGCACGATACACTGACAGTCCTGTTAGGTTTACACACACTAAACACGGAACAATCTCCCACAAATACACAGACAAACACACCCAACTAATATATGACTTCCAATCAAAGGCAACACCACACAGCTGCCTTCAATTGGAAGTCCACCCCAATCAACTCAACATAGAAACAGATCAACCAGACTACACATAGAAATACATCAACATAGACCATAACTCAAAACCCGGAAATAATAAATCAAACGCCCTCCTAACTAACACACCACCCTGAACCACATAAAACAAATACCCTCTGCCACGTCCTGACCAAACTAAAATGACAATTAACCCTTATACTGGCCAGGACGTGACACGGCTTTAATGCAGCTTGTATGTGTGGAGGCCTGGAGATACTAAACGTGTTTATGTTAATTAACGGTCAATTATTGTGAGACCTGCAATAACCGGCTAACAAAATGTCATGAATCGCCACAGCCCTATGTACATTTTTGTAGGACAGAACCATTATGTTTGTTGTTAAGGATAATAGTTAAATAATCTATGCAGGGATTGAAGATGAAGTATCAAAGAATAGAAGG
The DNA here is from genome assembly GCF_965601325.2 of Salmo salar. Lineage (NCBI taxonomy): Eukaryota > Metazoa > Chordata > Actinopteri > Salmoniformes > Salmonidae > Salmo > Salmo salar. The sequence goes on from NC_138314.1 coordinate 33,085,187, forward strand.
GCAGAGACAGTTTTGTGGGTGAACGGATAGAGTGCAAACAGTGAAATAATGTACAAGCGCTGTCTTAGTCCGAGTCCATTTTTGAACAGATACTTTGAAATTAGTTTCAACAGTCAAATCTCAACCTGTTACTCCTAAGTGTTATTCAATTGAAACCAAATATGAAGAACAAATCATTTAAATGCAGTTATTGAAAGAAAATTCAGGACTGTGCTAAAGCCAACACAGTGCCGCTGCAGTATCAACCTTAATTAAATAAACGTATTATTTTTTTAATACTAGAGAATCAATTAATCTGATGAAAAAACAGCTTTAATTGATAAGATTGGGAATCAATGTTCCCTGAATCCCAAGCAGCAGCACTTTAAAGACTACCTCACTAATTAAACACGAGTGGAAGCAGTATTCTCCTCCTGATTTATGATAATCCGAATGTTTGTTTATGTCGGGCCGTAATAACCTAACGACCTGCTTTATTGGCCGTGGCCACGGAGGCATCCTACAACTTCATTATTCCTGCCCTTTCCAGCAGCTCCAGAAGGTCAACAGTCTGTCTGGCTGGGCCCAACCATGAGTGAAGGGCTGAGGAGGGGAACCTGGGACTAACTGAGTAGAGGGATCCAATTAACATCCAAAAGAGCCCCCTGCGACAGAGCTGAATCGAGGAGAATCACACACACAAACACACACTGCCTGGCTGCTGCTACTCATGATCTACAGCTGAAAAGATCTCACGTATTGGTTGACAGATGTCTGAATCAGATTTTCCAGATATTTGGATGTTTCAAAACTGTATATCTTCCCAGAGAGGGATGAATTGACCAATAGGAAGATCAATATGACCAATAGGAAGATCAATAGGACCAATATGAAGATCAATAGGACCAATATGAAGATCAATATGACCAATAGAAAGATCAATAGGACCAATATGAAGATCAATAGGACCAATAGGAAGTTCAATAGGACCAATAGGAAAATCAGTAGGATCAATATTAAGATCAGTAGGACCAACAGGAAGCTCAGTAGGACAAATAGGAAGTTCAATAGGACCAATAGGAAAATCAGTAGGATCAATATGAAGATCAGTAGGACCAATAGGAAGTTCAATAGGACCAATAGGAAAATCAGTAGGATCAATATGAAGATCAGTAGGACCAATAAAAAGTTCAATAGGACCAATAGGAAGATCAGTAGGACCAATATGAAGATCAGTAGGACCAATAGGAAGATCAGTAGGATCAATATGAAAATCAGTAGGACCAATAGGAAGATCAGTAGGATCAATAGGAAGATCAGTAGGACCAATATGAAGTTCAGTAGGATCAATATGAAAATCAGTAGGACCAATAGAAAGATCAGTAGGACCAATATGAAGATCAGTAGGACCAATATGAAGATCAGTAAGATCAATATGAAGATCAGTAGGACCAATATGAAGATCAGTAGGACCAATATGAAGATCAGTAAGATCAATATGAAGATCAGTAGGACCAATATGAAGATCAGTAGGACCAATATGAAGATCAGTAAGATCAATATGAAGATCAGTAGGACCAATATGAAGATCAGTAGGACCAATAGGAAGATCAGTAGGATCAATATGAAGATCAGTAGGACCAATAGAAATTTAAAGTTTTAAAGAAGTTTAAACAAACTAGAATTTATAGGATATATAGGGGATTTATAAAGTCTACTAAACCGACAGATATGAGCCATAATAAATGGCTACAGTACAGTAGGGTATTGCAGTACCTGCAGTGCCTGAGTAGTCAGCAATAGTCAGCGGGTAGCCATCCTCATCTGGGTCAACAGAGAACAGTCCCACTCCAAAGGCTCCGTACTGGGCGAAAGCTGTGCTGTTCTCAAAGTCCTCCAGGTCAATTCGCAGCTCGTAGTTGGCTTGGATGGTCAAGGCATGCATCCTCTTCAAACCTGAGACGAAACAGAGAGGCCGTCATGATCTGACATGAACAGCTGTGATTAAAGATGGAGACATAGGAATGGCACAATGGAGCACTTTCCATCACTGAACGATAACAGTATCCAAGGCACAGTAACTAACTTTTCTGGTCTTTCGGACCCAGTGGGGTGTACCTCTCTCTCTGAAAGTATATGGGTGCTTGGTAAGGAACTACTGTGCTCTCCCTCATATGAATTCTCTTTGTAGGCCGTAGACTGGTCTATGTGCTGTACCACCAGGACAGAAAAACCATAGGCCAGGAGATTTTGCCGGTGCTAAGCCAATCATGCTGCGTCTCTACAGCTGTTGTCGACAGTTGTGGAACACCTCGTATGGTTCCTACAAGTGAACCCCCACTGGGCACAGATGTCAATTCAACGTCTATTCCATGTTGGTTCCACGTCATTTCATTGAAATGACGTGGAAACAACGTTGATTCAACCAGTGTGTGCCCAGTGGGCCTCCAGAGCAGGTGACCACATTAGTTTTCACTGACTGCTTCTTGCTGTCTGAAATGCATCGTAGATGCTATAGGATAATTAAACAGATAGCCAGTGAGGAGAAAATTGAGGAGATAGTCACAATTAACATTTATCACATTATTACCCACACATTAATATTATTACCCATATTAATGTGTGGGTATTATCACATTAATACCCATATTACCCATTATTACCCCATAGTTGTGTTTGTTTTCACTGGGTTTTGTGGGTGGTTGTTTCTAGTATAGTATATGCACCTTACTGGTCTGTTTTCGTTGTTTGTTTTGTATTGATTAACCTCTTGACAGTCGCCTAGGATAGGGGGCGCTACAGCGATTTTTGAAAAAAATTCGTGCCCATTTTAAACGGCCTCCTACTCAAACTCAGAAGCTAGGATATGCATATAATTAATACTTGTGGATAGAAAACACCCTAACGTTTCTAAAACTGTTTGAATGGTGTCTGTGAGTATAACAGAACTCATATGGCAGTCAAAACCCCGAGACCGATCGTAACAGGATGTGGAATTCTGAATTGCGGACTCAACTTCATCACTTTGCCTATAAATCACACCGTGAGCAATGGTTCATTGAGCACTTCCTATTGCTTCCACTAGATGTCCCCAGTCTTTACAAAGTGGTTTGAGTCTCCTACTGTGAAAACTGACTGAATGAGACGCTGTGGAAAGTGGTCACATGAGGAGGGCCATCACCATTATGACGCCGGCGCCCCTGGCTACCCTCCCCTTTCGAAACGTTTATAAAGACAATGCAATCGTCCCCCTTGAATCTTATTGGAGCTCTGGTTGAAAAAGGCCCTAAAGATTTATGTTATACAACGTTTGACATGTTTGAACGAACCTACATTTTTAAAAAAGCATTTTATTGAAAGAGGAGTCCCGCGGCCGACGGAAGTTTTGGAGCAGCCTTCAGAACGCGCAAACAAGAACAAGCTATTGGGACGTAAAGGATTAACTTTTTCGAACGAAAATACATTTGTTGTGGACCTGGGATTCCTGGAAGTGCTTTCTGATGAAGATAATCAAAGGTAAGGGATTATTGACAATAGTATACAAGAGTAGATTTGATATGCGATTGTTCCAAGATGGCGCTGACCTGTAACAGTAGCCTATTTTTCTGAGTATCGCATCCCCTTTTATCGCAAAGTGTGATTACCCAGTAAAGTTATTTTTAAATCTGGCATTACAGGTGCTTTCAAGAGATATTCATCTATAAATCTTAGAATGACAATATTACATTTTAAAAATGTTTTCGAATAGTAATTTAGTAAATTGTAGAGCTGTTTCACCGGATGCATTTGAGGGAAAATAGTTAGTCAACGTCACGCGCCGATGTAAAATGCTGTTTTTATATATAAATATGAACTTTATCGAACAAAAGAATGCATGTATTGTGTAACATGATGTCCTAGGAGTGTCATCTGATGAAGATTGTCAAAGGTTTGTGCTGCATTTAGCAGTTTTTTGGTTATTTGTGATGCATGTGGTTGGTCGGAAAATGGCTATGTGGCTACTTTTACGATATACTCCTCTCTAACATAATCTATGTCTATGTTTTTGAAATCGGACAACGTGGTTCGATTCAGGAGAGGTGTATCTATAAAACGATATAACATAGTCCTATATTTGAAAAAATATATATATACATTTTGTTATGCTAATGGCGATAGGATTTTTCGCTGGATGTCCGTCCCAGCCCGACCAGGGGTTAAGTGTTTTCTTTAATAAATAAGAGGATGAGCACTTTACCAGCTGCGTTTTGGTCCCCCTTCAACGACGATTGTTACAGAACCACCCACCAAAGAAGGACCAAGCAGCAGCGGAAGGAGCAGCAGGAGCAGCAAGAGCTATTTGGAGTCCTGGACATGGGAGGAGATCCCGGATGGTAAAGAACCATGGAGGCAGGCTGGGGAGTACCAGCGCCCATAGGACGAGCTGGAGGAGGCTAAAAGGGAACGACGGGGGTATGAGGCATTATATCCTTCATTTCAGGAGGTCAGGAGGCAGACTGGGGGGGGGGGGGGGGGGCATACGGGGAGTTGGGCTGAGTCAGGAGGGAGCCCTGACCTAACTTCCCGGGCATACAGGGGAGAGCCGTGGAGCAAAGAGGAGCCAGTCAAGGAATCAAGCGAGGAGTTTGACGCGAGATTCCGGAGAGAGGTACTGGCGGAAAGGTCATGAAGGAGCACCTGTGCTTACTATGGGGAGCAACGGAGCAAGCAAGCACCATGTTATGCAGAGATACGCACGGTATCGCCAATGCGCAGCTACAGCCTTGGTGAAAGCTCCTCACAGGTGTCATGCTAGAGCCAGCATCGAGCCAGGACCGGTGATGCAAGTGGTAAGCATCAGACCACCGGTGAGGGTTCATGGCCCAGTGTATCCTGCTCCTGCTCCTCGTACTCTTCCTCCAGTGCATCTGCCCAGTCCAGTACGTCCTGTTCCTGCTCTCCGCACTAGCCCTGTGGTGCGTGCTACTAGTCTGGCGCTTCTAAAGCCAGCCCCACGCATCAGGCCTCCAATGCGTCTGCCCAGTCCGGTATGTCCTGTTCCTGTTCCTCGCACTAGCCCTGTGGTGCGTGTTACTAGTCTGGCGCTTCCAAAGCCAGTCCAGAGCTTCCGGCGACAGTCCCCCGTCCAGAGCTTCCGGCGACAGTCCCCCGTCCAGAGCTTCCGGCGGCAGTCCCCCGTCCAGAGCTTCTGGCGACAGTCCCCCGTCCAGAGCTTCCGGCGACAGTTCCCCGTCCAGAGCTTCCGGCGACAGTTCCCCGTCCAGAGCTTCCGGCGACAGTTCCCCGTCCAGAGCTTCCGGTGAAAGTTCCCCGTCCAGTGCTTCCGGTGACGTCCTACAGTCCGGAACCGACAGAGACGGCCTACAGTCCGGAACCGGCAGAGACGGCCTACAGTCCGGAACCTGCAGAGACGCCCTACAGTCCGGAACCTGCAGAGACGGCCTACAGTCCGGAACCTGCAGAGACGGCCTACAGTCTGGAACCTGCAGAGATGGTCTACAGTCCGGAGCCTGCAGAGATGCTCCTCAGCCCTGAGCCTCCAGCGACGCCCCTCAGCCAGGGGCCTCCAGCGACGCCTCTCAGCCCGGGGCCTCCAGCGACGCCTCTCAGCCCGGGGCCTTCAGCGACGCTCCCCAGTCCGGAGCCTCCAGAGACGCTCCCCAGCCCGGAGCCTCCAGCGACGCCTCTCAGCCCGGGGCCTCCAGCAACGCCTCTCAGCCCGGGGCCTCCAGCAACGCCTCTCAGCCCGGGGCCTCCAGCAATGCCTCTCAGCCCGGGGCTTCCAGCGACGCTTCTCAGCCCGGGGCCTCCAGCGATGCCGCGCAGCCCAGAGTCTGCTGAACGGGAGCTACGGCCAGAGCCAGAGCCACCTTCGTGGTGGGAGGATTGGGAAGGGGGGGTGAAGCACAGGAACCGTCGTTGACGGTGGCCACCCTCCCTTCGCTCCCTTTAGGTTTGGGGTTGTTTTTGTGAGTTTTGTTTTGAGGTGCATTCGGGGTCTACACCTTTGGGGGGGGGGGGGGGGGGGTACTGTCACGTCCTGGCCAGTAAAAGGGGTTATTTGTCATTGTAGTTGGTCAGGGCGTGGCAGGGGGTGTTTGTTTTGTGTGGTTGGGTATTGTGGGTTTAGGTTCTAGTTTTCTTATTTCTATGTTTATCTAGCTTTTCTAGTTCTAGGTGAGTTTTGTCAATGACCTCCAATTAAAGGCAGCTGGTTGTTGTTGTCTCTAATTGGAGGCCATATTTAGTTGTGTTTGTTTTCACTGGGTTTTGTGGGTGGTTGTTTATAGTATAGTCTATGCACCTTACTGGACTGTTTTCGTCATTTGTTTTGTATTGATTAAGTGTTTTCTTTAATAAATAAGAGGATGAGCACTTTACCCGCTGCGTTTTGGTCCCCCTTCAACGACGATTGTTACACCCATAATGCTCTGTATGCACATTGTATGTGCTGTGCTATGGTGCGGTGGTCTCAAATACCATAAAGAGTTACTGTTCTCATATAGAAATCTTGGAACGCATCGCTAGCACGCTGATTGACCAATTCACGACATGGCTGCTGGAGGAGCGTCTAAATCGATTTTAGATTAAGTTTAACTCCAAAAGGTTCAGCACTCGAGAATGACCTTAATATTAAAGTGGAAAGCCACACCAAGTAGCCTAATCTCTCTCCCCCCTAATCCGTCCTCTGCCCAGTGCAGACACATTGTTCAAACAGCAGGATCGATTGGATAGGCTTCTCCCAGCAGCAGAGCACATCGCTAGAGTTCATCATCAGGCATAAACAGTGTTGTTTAATGGGTTCATTCCACAGCAAATAGATGGCTATTTACACTGGAAGGTTATCATCAGTCTCCACAATGGCACCCACAGGTGCAACGGTGTGCCCACTCGTGCACCTGTATCGATAGAATATAAAGGGGTTTTGTCACGACTTCTACCGAAGGTGGATCCTCTCCCTGTTCGGGCGGTGCTCGGCGGTCGTCGTCGCCGGTCTACTAGCTGCCACCGATCCCTTTTTCCCTTTTTGTTTGGTTTTGTCTGTCAATCCGGGTATTGAGCGGACGGTGCGGGGTCTTAGGGGGAGGTACTGGTGGCTCATATTGGCGAAGAACGTGAGAGTTTGTAAATGTAATGTAAAGTTTATGTCTCCTCCTGTTCGGTGTGCACCCAGTGTAAGGCTCCTAGACACCTGCCTAGAGGGAAGTTACAGCCCCTCCCCGTTCCACAGCGGCCTTGGTCCCACCTGTCGGTGGACTTCCTCACCAATCTCCCTCCGTCTCAGGGTAACACCATGATCCTGGTCGTTGTGGATCGGTTTTCTAAGTCCTGCTGTCTCCTCCCTTTGCCCGGTCTTCCTACGGCCCTACAGACCGCGGAGGCCCTGTTTACTCACGTCTTCCGGCACTACGGGTGCCTGAGGACATAGTCTCTGATCGGGGTCCCCAGTTTACATCCCGGGTGTGGAGGGCGTTTATGGAGCATCTGGGGGTTTCGATCAGCTTGACCTTGGGTTTTCACCCCGAGAGTAATGGGCAGGTGGAGAGAATTAATCAGGATGTGGGCAGGTTTCTGCGGTCCTATTGCCAGGACCGGCCCGGAGAGTGGGCGAGGTTCGTGCCATGGGCCGAGATGGCTCAGAATTCTCTCCGCCACTCTTCTACGAACCTGTTGCCATTTCAATGCGTGTTGGGTTACCAGCCGGTCCTGGCACCATGGCATCAGAGCCAGACCGAGGCTCCTGCGGTGGAGGAATGGGTGCAGCGCTCAAAGGAGACCTGGAGAGCCGTCCAGGAATCCCTGAAACGGGCCAGTGGTCGCCAGAAGGAGAGCGCTGACCGCCACCACAGTGAGGCCCCTGTGTTTGCGCCGGGGGACCGGGTCTGGCTCTCGACCTGAAATCTGCCCCTCCGCCTGCCCTGCCGGAAGCTGGGGCCGCAGTTTGTGGGGCCATTTAAAGTCCTGAGGAGAATAAACGAGGTGTGTTATAGGTTACAGCTCCCCTCTTACTACCGTATTAACCCCTCGTTTCATCTCTCTCCTCAGGCCGGTGGTAGCTGGTCCACTGCAGGATGTTGAGGTGCGAGAGGTCCCTCCGCCCCGCCTTGACATCGAGGGGGCCCCGGCATACACAGTCCGTTCCATCTGGGACTCTAGGCGTCGGGTGGGGGGCCTGCAGTACCTCGTGGACTGGGAGGGGTACGGTCCGGAGGAGAGGTGCTGGGTACCAGTGGGGGACATCTTGGAGACATCACTGCTGCGTGAGTTCCACAGCTTCCATCCGGATCGCCCTGCGCCTCGCCCTCCGGGTCGTCCTCGAGGCTGGCGTTGGCGCGCTGCGGCAGCCGTGCGTCGGGGGGGGGGTACTGTCACAACTTCTACCGAAGGTGGCTCCTCTCCCTGTTCGGGCGGCGCTTGGCGGTCGTCGTCGCCGGTCTACTAGCTGCCACCGATCCCTTTTTCCCTTTTTGTTTGGTTTTGTCTGTCTTTTGTTGCACCTGTTTTGAGTTGGGTCATTAGCGGGGTATTTAGTCTCGCTTGTCTAGGTTGGGTTCGTGCGGGATTGTTTGTTGTTACCTGTTGTAGGTTTTGGGGTTGCGTTTATTTTCTTTGTCTATTGTGGGCTTTCGTTTCTTTCTGGACTGCTTCCCGGCCCTATTTTGGGTGGACTATTTTTGTCTGGTTTGTTTTAAGCCTGTTCATGGTGTTTTTGGACTCTGGAAATAAAACGCTCTGCTAGTGCACTTTTGGTCTCCTACGCCTGACTTCTCCCCCTCCCCACCACTCCTAGAGAGCAGTGACAGGTTTCCCTCACACGGGGAACCATTCCTGTAGAGAATGTTCCTTTTTGTAAGGGTGTGTTACGATCATATAAGAAATTCAATAATTATTAATTATGAGATACTGTTATGACATCCACAGATCAGATGGAACTCTGCGTGCACTTAGGTGTGTTCGCAAAACAAGCTATAAGATGGCATCATGGCATCATCCCTAATATGAAATCATATGTACTAGTTTTGCCCCTGAAGAAATAAGGACTACAGAATTTGAGATTAAAGACACCCACAGATAACTCAGTAACTACAGTAAATAAACCACCACAGCCTTCAGTGTCGCAGGGTAAACTTGTGTGGTTGTCAGTGTTGTCGACACAAACCCCCTTTGATAACCATGCCTTTTTGGGCATTGATTGCTGCTACTGCCTGCTAATCCCTCTGCAAGGAGCGGTCTACAGAGATTGTCTGACATTCTCCCCAGCCTGCAGATCACAGGAAACAGAGGGCAGGAGAATAACACTGAAGGCAAACAGCTTCATATTCTGGAATATGTTGTCTTAATATCGGGCAGCTACACTGTGTTTTGTGTGCCCTTCGACTTGTTCTGTATTCACTGTTTATTTCATCAGACACACACAAGGTTGGAATACTTACTGAATGAGCTGCTAAGGGCTAATTTAAGGGGGTGTTGTGGACTTGTGAAACTGTGGAGCTCAAGGACATCTTAGACAATGTGCATGATGCACAGATGCACTAAGTGACGTGACACTGTCTGCATGCGTCTCCACAACGGTTCACCACCATCTAGACTAGAGCAACGTGTACCAATCAGACAGATCTGATAGTTATTTCATCATTTGGGAAAAAGTTTGAGACATTAATTGGTCCCTGCAGAGCCTCAGGCCATAGAGACTTCCAGTATGTCGAAAAGAGATAGATATGTACACTGAAAAAGCACAAATAAAAAATGCATTTACTTGCCAGTTTGCATGTTCCCTTATGAATTATTGATGAGATGAACAACTCTCCATGCTGTTTTCCAATTTGAACCTCTTTTTGTCTGACCTTCACTCATTCATCCCAGTTGAGCCGTCTGGTACATACCGGTAGGTCTGTCCTTATCAACGCAAAATGGTCAATCTATCAATTCTCATGCCTGTAAATGTGAGATTTTCAGTGTTGTCTTAACCCTACATCCCTGTGCTCTCAGTATGTATCTTTTTACCCCATCTCCTTTTGGCTTTTAGACTGACAGTTTACATATCTCAAGCCAAATCATTTAACATTTTCCAGCATCAAAGCTTTGGAAATTTCTTTGGAAATTAAGCACACTACTTATATTTAAACTGCACTTTCCTGTGAATTTCCATAATTGTGCTTAGGTTTTAATTAGACCCCTTGAGAATCTCTCATCCAATAAAATAGCGCTCATTGCAGTGGAGACGTTTAACAGCATATTCATCATCTCAAATTAAATCTTAACACTCAGGTGTTGAAGTGATACTCCAGAACCTTTGTATAATTCCAGCCAATAGTTTTGAAAGTGGTGCTGCAGTGCCAAAACGGATCCCTGTTTTTGGTGTACTACATAATCGAATTGTGTACTATGTCGTCCATTTCGTATGATGATACGTCCTGGATTATATTATTACACTTCATGTTACAAATCCGATTTGTACAATATGTTACAAATTTGTTGCGCTTAAGAACCCGGACTGCATCTTTAATCAGTAATTGGTAATGCCTTAAATAGTTTTTGTTAATGAATAACACATACAGTTGGAATTTTACATACACCTTAGCCAAATACATTTAAACTCAGTTTTTCACAATTCCTGACATTTAATCCTAGTAAAAATTCCCTGTTTTAGGTCAGTTAGGATCATCCCTTTATTTTAAGAATGTGAAATGGCAGAATAATAGTAGAGAGAATGATTTATTTCAGCTTTAATTTCTTTCATCACATTCCCAGTGGGTCAGAAGTTTACATACACTCAATTTGTATTTGGTAGCATTGCCTTTAAATTGTTTAACAAGGGTCAAACGTTTCGGGTAGCCTTCCACAAGCTTCCCACAATAAGTTTGGTGAATTTTGGCCCATTCCTCCTGACAGAGCTGGTGTAACTGAGTCAGGTTTGTAGGCCTCCTTGCTCGCACACACTTTTTCAGTTCTGCCCACAAATTTTCTATAGGATTCTATTTTGTGAAGTGCACCAGTCCGTCCTACAGCAAAGCCCTCCCACAACATGATGCTGCCACCCCCGTGCTTCACGGTTGGGATGGTGTTCTTCGGCTTGCAAGACCCCTTTTTCCCCCAAACATAACGATGGTCATTATGGCCAAATATTATGGTCTATTTTTGTTTCATCAGACCAGAGGACATTTCTCCAAAAAGTACGATCTTTGTTCCCATGTGCAGTTGCAAACCGTAGTCTGTTTTTTTTACGGCGGTTTTGGAACAGTTGCTTCTTCCTTGCTGAGCGGCCATTCAGGTTATGTCGATATAGGACTCGTTTTACTGTGGATATAGATACTTTTGTACCTGTTTCCTCCAGCATCTTCACAAGGTCCTTTGCTGTTGTTCCGGGATTGAGTTGCACTTTTCGCACCAAAGTACGTTCATCTCTAGGAGACAGAATGCGTCTCCTTCCTGAGTGTTATGATAGCTGCGTGGTCCCATGGTGTTTATACTTGCATACTATTGTTTGTACAGATGAAAGTGGTACCTTCAGGCATTTGGAAATTGCTCCCAAGGATGAACCAGACTTGTGGAGGTCTACAATTTTATTTCTGAGGTCTTGGCTGATTTCTTGTGATTTTCCCATGATGTCAAGCAAAGAGGCACTGAGTTTGAAGGTAGGCCTTGAAATAAATCCACAGGTACACCTCCAATTGACTCAAATGATGTCAATTAGCCTATCAGAAGCTTCTAAAGCCATTACATTCTTTTCTGGAATTTTCCAAGCTGTTTAAAGGCACAGACAACTTAGTGTATGTAAACTTCTGACCCACTGGAATTGTGATACAGTGAATTATAAGTGAAATAATCTGTCTGTAAACAATTGTTGTAACATTTTTTTTTGTCATGCACAAAGTAGATGTCCTAACCGACTTGCCAAAACTATAGTTTGTTAACAAGAAATTTGTGGTGTGGTTGAAAAACAAGTTTTAATGACTCCAACCTAAGTGTTTGTAAACTTCTGACTTCAACTGTAAATGAAGACTTTCATTAAAGATTATTAGTTACTCTTTGCACCCGTAAGATGCTGATGGGAATGATCACTTTAGTGACAAATACACCAAGTAAAGTTGATGAGGTAGTTGTTTACATTTCAAAGTAAGTTTAAATTGTGTTGCTTACATGTAACTATGTAGAAACTGTAAAATTGGTCTAACATTTTCAAGACGTATTTATTCAAACATTTTTGCAAAAAAATGTACTTTTGCGTAACTATTTAAGGTGAGTAATTATTGTATGTATAGGAGATTGGCCACATTTGATGCATTTATTAACCAGCTCTTTTTTTTATTGTGCCAGGAGGAAACATGAATCTCACCACCTGGTTATGATCATGACTACACTACCTTTCCCTCAGGAAGCAACATTCCTGGCCACCAATTATTAAGAATACTCTCTTCCATCTGTGCAGCAGCAGCAGCAGGATTTTACTGTTCAGTAGTGCTTGCTCTTGGTAACACATCTAGCTCGGGTGTTCTCCCTCCCCTGTCAGATAATGGCATAGAGAGAGGTGAGAGGTAGAGGAGGCTGACTTCATAGAGTACATCACACAGCCGTCCGCGCCGACCCTGAGAGTTGCAGGTCTAGGTTAGGGGTTCTTTGAACACCTGTCAGGAAGGGTGACATGGAGCCTCTTAGTTCTGCTCTAAATTAATCATCCCACCATGACACCTGGGGCCCTCCCTACGTCCCCCTACTTTAAATATCTGGTTTCGCCTGTGGCTTCGGCACCGTAGACAGGCACACCACTGCATCAGTATTGATTTCACTCATTTCCAGCAAGTCTGCATTGAGGAGGCTCAGGTCTCTGTGCAGAGTTGATTTGGCAAAGCCGTTCTCCGCCTTTAGCGCAGTTCTATGCAAATAAGGGTGAAGATTTAATTAGGCTTGATGCAGCTTTTGTTTTGTATTTGACATTCTTCTCCATGAGAAGCGTCCTCCTGGATTCAGCAATTCTGAGGGGAACACTCCCGGGGGAGACCGCCCAATATCCAGCTAACCTCTGTCATTGTGTAACCTACAGGCTTATGAAATAGCAATTATTCAATTAAAAATAAAATGCCGTTCTCTGCGAAAGCTGAGCTAATGAAGCTTGTACAATTACGATGGGGAGAGACTATAAGGCTGTGTCTAGACTTGAAAGTTAATGCAGTTTTTGTATTCTGATCATGGAGTTCCGAATTGGAAGCCAGCTAGCTGGCATGCAAAGCGAAACGGACTGCAAACGGGTTAGCATAATTCTAGCCAAACAAAACATTGTTGAGTCTTGTGGGCGGAGTGCTGACCACGTCTCCCACTGTATGCGCTTTCGGTAGCCTGATTATGTCCAGACTGAGGATAAATCTATACACAATGCGTCCCTGACCACCTCCTCACAACGCGACTTTTATGTGTCTAGACCTGTCTTTTCAATGCGATCTTCATATTCTGATAGCAGAAGTCGCATGTAAGTGTCAAGTGTAGACACAGCCTAAGAGACAGTATAATTAATTCAAAGATGATAAATTCTCCATCAGTATATTTACATGTCTCTAGATTAACACGATTGGATGCTCAAATCTGTTCGCTTTAACACACAGCTATAGGCTCTTCTGAACAATCAGAACGTCTATTAGCTATGATATCCTGGGGCCTTATTTATCAATATTGAGTAGAAACCATTCAAAAATAATACTTACGAACGGAATGTTCAGAAGCATAGAAAAAGTGTGATTTATCAAACAATCCTACAAGCGTCATACACACACAGTTTGTTTTGCTGATGATTGCATCCAAAACATTGGCTCATCGAGGGCTGTGAGATGCCGATCGGCATGTTGTATGAATTCACAATAATTATTGAATTATTACTCTCACAATTTCATCCATTTTCAACATATACACTGAACATACCAAACATTAGGAACAGCTTCCTAATATTGAGTTGCACCCGTCTCCCCTTTGGCCCCAGAACGACATGGACTTTATGAGGTGTCGAAAGCGTTCCACAGGGATGCTGGCCCATGTTGACTCCAGTGCTTCCCACAGTTGTGTCAAGTTGGCTGGATGTCCTTTGGGTGGGGGACCATTGTTGATACACACTGGAAACTGTTGAGCATGAAAACCCCAGCAGCTTTGCAGTTCTTGACACAAACGTCTACTGCAGTGGGCTAAATCAGGGTCACAGTGTTTCTTGGTAGTCTTAAACAAATCTACTTTTAAACAAAAGTATACACCTCACACACATGGTTATGGGCTTAAAAAAAGAAGACCATGTCAGATATACAGTTGAAATGTATTACATTTTGAGTTTGAATCCAGGTGAAAGCTATAAGTGTGATTGACTTGGAGTTACATTGTGTTGTTTAAGTGTTCCCTTTATTTTTTTGAGCAGTATACTTAAGTATCAAAAGTAAAAGTATAAATCATATAAAATTCCTTATATTAGGCAAACCAGATGGCACCATTTTCTTGTTTCTATTTTATTTACGGAAGGCCATGGGCACACTCCAACATTCAGACATAATTTACAAAAGAAGCATGTGTGTTTAGTGAGTCCACCAGATCAGAGGCAGTAGGGATGACAAGGGATGTTCTGTTGATAAGTGCTTGAATTGGACTATTTTCCTGTCCTGCTAAGCATTCAAAATGTAACGAGTACTTTTGGGTGTCAAGGAAAATGTATGGAGTAAAAAGTACACATTTCTTAAGGAATGTAGTGAAGTAAAAGTAGTCAAAAATATAAATAGCAAAGTACAGATATCCCAAAAAATGACTTTAGTACTTTTTACTTAAGTACTTTACACCACTGCGCTCGTATTGATAAATCTCACACTTTGCATGGAAATGATCCCACGCATGGTTTACCCACAGATCTATGCCTACGCGTGAATGACAAATGACGCCCCTGAAATTCTGTACTGGCTATATGATACTGTAGCGTCAAGAGAAATTCAGAAATACACAATCAAGCTAAATTCACTCTCAGGAGCGTCAACATCTTATCTTCCAGGGCATTGACTTGATTTTGCCTCCTCTATCACATTTGAAGGTAAGACCCAGGTGCAGACAATGTCGAAGTAACAAAAGTTTATTAATTTGAACACGGGCAGGCAAAGTTACCGGATGGCAGGCAGACTCAGGGTCAGGGTCAGGGTCAGGGTCAGGGCAGGCAGAAAGAACAAAACCTGGAAAACTCAGAAATAGACAAAGCAGGAGCAAAGGGAAACCCACTGGTAGGTTTGAGAAACAAAACGAACTCGCACAGACAGACAGAAAACACAGGTATAAATACCCAGGGGATAATGGGGAAGATGGGCAACACCTGGAGGGGGGTGGAGACAAGCACAAGGACATGTGAAACAGATCAGGGCGTGACATCCTCGGCTAGTCAGGCATCATCTCCCTCTTAGCGCTTCGCAAAGTACACAAGATTAGTCATTACACCTCTCAGATGAAACTAAAAGGAAAAATTAGTGTTGGTGAGTTCTCAACCGCATCAACAAGCTCACACAGACGGAGGATCAAAAAATCAACCTTTGAAAGTACAAGATGCATTTAATTCAAAACAATTTAAACAATGAATATTCAAGTTGAGATACAGAGGAAACATCATATGGTATGTGACCAAGATTAGTCAAGGGAAAATAGTTAGGGTATCTGCTTGTAGCTCTGTTCATCTCTTTTCCCCAACTTGGAATTGCAGAGGCATGGATTGTATTGATAAAAAGGCTTAATGGTGTGATAGCATATACATTTTATGCAAAATGGGTTGGCCAAAATAACACTGGGGGTTCTAATTTATTTCAGTCCATTTCTGGACAGTGAACAAGCAGAGAGTTACTCGCAGAGTAAGATAAGTAGTTAGTCTAAGACAACCACAAAAGCGATTAACGAAACACATTATTAACAATGTTGAGCCAAACAATGTTTTATTGAACATGGCGGGAGAACGGTCCACACAACTTTGTGATTATGTTGACAAACAACACAACAGGGAATAGTTGATGTCATGGTGGCTCGTCTCAATGAAATTCAGTACAATTCACAGACTTATTCCATCCAACATAGGAGACACTCTGGGAGTGGGAACTTGTACATTGTGGGGAAAAATGCCGATTGGAACCGTATTAGAGACCATTCATCAATTCGCAGGCCTTCTCTCTATCGTGTTATTTGACAAGTAGTCAGAGATGAAGGAGCGCTACAGGAGAGGGATTTAGAGAGACCTATGATTAGAATAGTCTAGAGGCGAAGATCAAAACTAGTTGTGTGATCAGGAATCACATTAGTATTGTGCTGACAGATATACCATTATGAGAATGTCTCAGAACATTTACACTATCTTTTGACATGGAGCTCAATACTATTTTTTTTTATTTTATTTTATTTATTTCACCTTTATTTAACCAGCTAAGCCAGTTGAGAAAAAGTTCTCATTTACAACTGCAATCTGGCCAAGATAAAGCAAAGCAGTGCGACAAAAACAACAACACAGAGTTACACATAAACAAACGTACAGTCAATAACACAATAGAAAAAGCAATGTACAGTGTGTGCAAATGTAGAAGAGAAGGGAGGTAGGCAATAAATAGGCCAGAGGTGAAATAATTACAATTTAGCATTACCACTGGAGTGATAGATGTGCAGATGATGATGTGCAAGTAGAGATACTGGGGTGCAAAAGAGCAAGAGGATAAATAACAATATGGGGATGAGGTAGTTCGGTGGGCTATTTACAGATTGGCTGTGTACAGGTACAGTGATCGGTAAGCTGCTCTGACAGCTGATGCTTAAAGTTAGAAAGGGAGATATAAGACTCCAGCTTCAGTGATTTTTGCAATTCCTTCCAGTCATTGGCAGCAGAGAACTGGAAGGAAAGGCGGCCAAAGGAAGTATTGGCTTTGGGGATGACCAGTGAAATATACCTGCTGGAGCGCGTGCTACGGGTGGGCGTTGCTATGGTGACCAGTGAGCTGAGATAAGGCGGGGCTTTACCTAGCAAAGACTTATAGATGACCTGGAGCCAGTGGGTTTAACGATGAATATGTAGTGAGGGCCAGCCAACGAGAGCATACAGGTCACAGTGGTGGGTTGTATATGGGGCTTTGGTGACAAAACGGATGGCACTGTGATAGACTACATCCAGTTTGCTGAGTAGAAGTCAAGGATCGCTGCCCTGCCGAAGTCAAGGATCGGTAGGATAGACCGTTTTACGAGGGTATGTTTGGCAGCATGAGTGAAGGAGGCTTTGTTGTGAAATAGGAAGTTGATTCTAGATTTAATTTTGGATTGGAGATGCTTAATGTGAGTCTGGAAGAAGAGTTTACAGTCTAACCAGACACCTAGGTATTTGTAGGTACATACATTATGGTCAAGATAATTTAGCAATTACAACAATATATTCACTGTTGGTGACCCCTGCTCATAGCTTCAATGCTATTGTGAGATATTATTCTAGAACAATGAAATACAATGTGTTACATTCTCTTTATCTTTCTCCTTCTCCACCATCCAGAGTTGTTTTTAGCGATTTACTTTATGACAATATAAGATTAGGGACTCAGGGAGGGTCTGCAATACAGGGCATACACATATCAGACTAAAAACAGAACTGTAGCTTACATTATTCAATACATTGAGGATAACTTTGCAGTGGCTGTGAACGCCTTATCATTTACCTGCAAGAGCTGTATGTACTTTGAAGGGACTAAATATCAATTTACAACGGACACATCAAGAGAAAAACGTCCCCAGTGAATACCTGGCTGAATCTGGTTCCTGACCAATGGATACAACTCATCTGTCAGATCCAAAGGGAGCACCGGTTTAGGCATTTGCCATGTCTGCACAAACAACGCTATAAAAACACAGGACATCAGCCCATCTCATCACTTTAAGTAAACAATAGTAATCCAACTACACACATACTGCATAACACTCAGAGGCACTCACACACAGAATAAAACAGACATACTGTGACCATTAGTTTGTCAGCAGTATTTCAATTAACATCAACTGAATGGAAAGACTGTAACGGAAGGGCAGGTGTGTCAAATTAAATCAAATCAAAATGTATTTGTCACATTCTTCATAAAGGCTAGGTGTAGACTAACAGTGAAATGTTTACTTACGGGTCCTTTTCCAACAATGCAGAGTTAAAGATTAAAAATAATAATACAAAAAATGTAACAAATTACAATACCGAGTAAAAATAACATGGCTATATACAGGAAATACCAGTACCGAGTCGATGTGCAGGGGTACAAAGTAATTGAGGTAGCTATGTACATATAGGTAGGGGTAAAGTGACTAGGCAACAGGATAGATAATGAGCAGTAGCAGCATATGTGGTGAGTGTGAAAGTGTGTGTGTGTGTGAGTCACAGGAGGTTGGTGGCTCCTTAATTGGGGAGAACAGGCTTGTGGTAATGACTGGAGCGGAATCAGTGGAATGGTATCAAATACATCAAACACATGGTTTCCAGGTGTTTCATTCCATTCCATTAGCTTCGTTCCGGTGATTATTATGAGCCGTTCTCCCCTCAGCAGCCTCCACTGGTGTGAGTGTGAGTGTGTGTGTGTAGTCAGTATACATGTGTGCGCATGTTATGGTTATGTGTGTGTGGGCGTATCTAGTGTGTGTGTGTGTGTGTGTGTGTGTGTGTGTGTGTGTGTGTGTGTGTGTGTGTGTGTGTGTGTGTGTGTGTGTGTGTGTGTGTGTGTGTGTGTGTGTGTGTGTGTGTGTGTGTGTGTGTGTAAGTATGTGTGAGTGTGTGGGTAGAGTCCAGTGTGCGTGCATAGAGTCAGTGCAGTGTGTGTGTGTGTTTTGAGGGGTCAATGTGTTTAAACCCAGAGAGAGTAGGAAGAGCGGAGCTGTGAGAGAGATAATGCCTGCAGCTCGCTGAGCAATAGCACTCCATAATGACCACTGTGAGGCCTGGAGCGGGACAAGGCTACAGTATACACACTAACATAACAAATATCTCCACTAGTTTGGTAAATCTTCAATTGCAATTTAATTTTACAATACAATGTTCAATAAATATGTTGACAGTATTGTCAATATACTGTAGATGCAGGGGCGAAAATCTGATATCAACTTCGGAGGGGACAATTACATGAAATTTTCTCAAGAGCAATTCCTGAGGGGGACACCAAAAGTAGTGCTGTAACACATAGCCTACATTGTAATATGGTAAATGTATATTTAGGAACCAAAGAAATAAGGTGTTTGCCATACTCCTAACTACCGGTACCCAAAACTACACAACTAATCACAACAGCAATACCATTGCCTTTAACAAATCTTAGTTCAGTCACCAATTTAAGTTGAGAGTGGGGGTATCCATGGCATTTTCCAATTATGTTCCTATTTTACAAGTCAAAAAAATTGAGAACCTTTCATAATGTTGCCAAACAAAGACTCAACAAACTTACCTGAGACTCCCTGTCTCTGCCAGTCTGTCCTTGCATAGCTGTCCCCAACTCTGCTGTCTGTGTGCCATCTGTTGCCTGCTCTGCCTAATGACATCATTGTGAAACATTTCCATTAGAATTTCATTTCTTTCTTATGAACATTTTATCAACTAGTCTGAGATATTAGGCTACTAGGGTTCTTACTTTGCGTTTTGGTGTACTGAAAAATACTCTGATGTCCGTCTTTTATTTTTCTGCCATTTTTCTACCTGGCTGGCTGGCTGGCTACACACACACACAGTGTGTAGGTTATTTACAGTAGGAGATGGGCTTCTATCATCTTCTATCATTCTATTTGGGCTTCGATCTAAAAGGTAGCTAGCAAATGTGAAACGGATTAAAATGACAAGAGTTGACAGCTGTATGAGTTCACCATTTACACAACATATGCTGCAACCTTTTATAATTTTAATAGTTTGTTTCATATTGGCTGGCTTCCAACAATAGCTGAATTTGCAAAGCTAGCGAGCACCAATTCTGTTTCAGTGGTGTTTGCTATAATCTTTGCTACCCGGGTTAAATAAAGGTGAAATAAAATAAATAAATAAAAGTTCCCTTGCGACAATTTAGCTTTTGCAACGAGACCATTAAATATATTTAAGACAATGGTAGAAGAGAGTGTAGTTCTCTTCAGTTTGGACTTCAGTTTATCGCTAATCCTTATCACAGGGACTTTGAAGCACTAACTTACATAATCTGCATGCTGATCTTGGAATAAATTGACAATAGCAAAGATTCCATCTTTGACGACGCCACATAAATGGAATAGCGACTAGCTAGCTTAATAGTTAATATTTGCGCGCTAGCTCTGCATATTCAGCTAGTGTGTGTGCGCGATTGACTGGATTAACCTTACGTCAGTTACGTTCATTGAGTGCCTTTCAGACAGTAGACACGACCCCTCTGTTACCTTGCCAACTAAGGAACTGGCAGTGGATCAAACCATTGTGAGGCAAAGGGTGGGGGGGTCGCAATCTTTTGAAACTTAAAAACGCGCTATTAAGTGTCTATAATCAGCACAATTGCTTTCATTGCGTATTATTAATATTATTTAAATTACATAGTTATGTTTCAGTGATATATTGGGGGGGACAAATCATATTTTTCCCAGGATGGGGGGGGTCGTGTCCCCCCCGTCCCCCCCGGGATTTCCGCCCCTGTGTAGATGTGTTTCTCATCTATTTGTATTTTTATTTATTATGGATCCCCATTAGCTCTTGCCAAGGCAGCAGCTACTCTTCCTGGGATTTATTATGGATCCCCATTAGTTCCTGCCAAAACAGCAGCTACTCCTGAGGTTCAGCAAAATTAAGGCAGTTATACAATTTAAAAAATGTTACAATACCTTCACAACAGATTTTACAACACATTAAGTGGGTGCGTTCAGTTATTGTGTGTGTGTGTATGCATGTGTCTGTGCCTGTGTTTGTGTCATCACAGTCTCCGCTGTACACCATAAGGTGTATTTGTATCTGTTTTCTAAATCTAATTTTACTGCTTGCATGAGTTACTTGATGTGGAATAGAGTTCCATGTAGTCATGAGGGAGGAGAGATTGACTTCACGCCACCAGAGAAATCTTCACAGTCCCCTTCACAGTCCCCAAGTCAAGAACAGACTATGGGGGTCGTGAAGAGACCTCTGGTGGCATATCTTGTGGGGTGTGCATGGGTGTCTGAGCTGTGTGCCAGTAGTTCAAACAGACAGCTGGGTGCATTCAACATGTCAATACCTCTCAAAAATACAAGTAGTGATGAAGTCAATCTCTCCTCCACTTTGAGCCAGGAGAGATTGACATGCATATTATTAATGTTAGCTCTCCGTGTACATTTAAGGACCAGCCATGCTGCCCTATTCAATTGCAATTTTCCTGAGTCCCTCTTTGTGGCACCTGACCACACGACTGAACAGTAGTCCAGGTGTGACAAAACTAGGGCCTGTAGGACCTGCCTTGTTGATAACTCTGTTAAGAAGGCAGAGCAGCGCTTTATTATGGACAGAATTCTCTCCCATCTTAGCTACTACTGCAACAATATGTTTTGACCATGACAGTTTACAATCTACTGTTACTCCAAGCAGTTTAGTCACCTCAACTTGCTCAATTTCCACATTATTCATTACAAGATTTAGTTGAGGTTTAGGGTTAAGTGAATGACTGGTCTCAAATACAATGCTTTTAGTTTTTGAAATATTTAAGAGTAACTTATGCCTTGCCAATGATTCTGAAACAAACTGCAGCTCTCAGTCATTTCAGTCACTGTAGTAGCTGATGTGTATAGTGTTGAGTCATCTGCATACATATACACACTGGCTTTACTCATGAAGATTGAAAAAAGTAAGGGGCCTAGACAGCTGCCCTGGGAAATTCCTGATTCTACCTGGATAATGTTGGAGAGGCTTTCATTAAAGAATACTCTCTGTGCAAAGAACTATAGGTCATGCATAAAATACTGTCCCAAAGCTAATTCCTCCATTAACCCTACAGTCGATTGATGCACCTGTGCGTCACACGTTGATGTAATTTTGAATATTGAATAGCTCCCTGTGTGTTTTAGCTAGTACTTGCCGTTTCTTGTAGAGGCTGCAGCTCAATCCCCTCTTTCCTGCAATATAAAGTTTGTGAAAGCGGTATTTTTCTACACATGAGAAGATGCAGACAAGAAAATAGTCACGAAATCGTCTGTAAAACCTGAACCGTTTGAGCTACAAACGAATAAGTGTTGATTGTTTCACTCTACGACATCCACAAGCTTTACGGCAGTCAACTGAATTCGCTGGGGCAGACGTCCTAATTTTGAAGAAGTCTTCTCACAAAACCAACTATTCAGACCGAAACGTTTGAGCTACAAACTAATATGTCACCAATATCGAAAGGGGAGACTCACGAACACGAGTGTCAGTTGTTTTGTGCTACAAAGCACACAGTCATCTGAAGGTAACCCAATACTGGGCTGTAAAAATGGCGCAACTGTCATGCCTGCTCCAGCTCCCGCTCTCTGGCGCTCGAGGGCGCCAGGCGGCCCATCATTACGCACACCTGTCACCATCGTTACGCACATCTGTGCTTCATGGGACTCACCTGGACTCTATTACCTTATTGATTGCCTCCCTCCCCGTGTCTGCATTAATGTTGTTTTGTTCCCCTTGTCCAGACACTGCCCTTGTTTTGTTTCATGTCCGTTATTTATTAAATATTCACTCCCTGTACTTGCTTCTCGTCTCCCAGCGTCTGTCCTCACAACATCGTGCAAAAGGGGTAAAAAGTGCCACGAATAACGTCACCAAACATGGGTCATTTTTATATATATACAGTATCTCTTAGATATAGGACAAACACTACAAAACCTTAGTCCTTATGATTTATTTTTGACTGTTTTGCCACAATTTATATTCAATGTGTTTCTATGGGCTTTAGCAGTAAAGACCAAATTCAATATTTCATCAAATCATTTTGTTATAAATTATTTTTTGACCTACAGGGCTCCTAAAATTCCAAATCAAATGGTTAAATGATAAATTGTATGACTATCTTAAAACAATTCCATATGTTCGCTTAGGAGATATTCCGATCTAAGGGCTTAGACCTACATGAATGGTAGAACGCTTAGCTGTGACATAAAGTCTATTTATACTATATGTGTTTTCATATTTAGAAAAGGCACTCTGAAATGTGCGTATTTAAGTTGGAAACAAATCATCTAGGCAATTTAAAAAAACCTAGCTACAGTACAACAGCTAGCTTAAACAAAGAACAATCGCTACCACAATAGCAGTTAGTCCTGAGAGAAAGGAATTATGTAAGTATTGATCAACAGCAGAAAGTCTTGTTACCACATCTCACATCAGAGTTCAGTGGTTTATAATGGACTCATTAGTAAAAAAAGTGGGCTGCATAGTGAGGTATGAGAAGAGCTATTCTGCAAAGACTCCATATCCTACTCTCTGTGCAGTTGTTCAAATTCTAATGGGCAGAGAGGCAAGGTGACTGAATCATGCACCGAGGCTGAAATTGCTTATCTAAGCTTATTGGAATCAATGGAACTCTAAATCTGAATATGAAAACAAAGAGTACAAGTGAGCGAGGGAGAAAGAAACCAGGGAGTTTGCAGAAGGATTAGGAAGTTACAGAGTCAGCGTTCCATTCAGTGAAACAGGGGCAACGGCCTGACAAGACAAACTGTCATGGCCACATCCCACTAGCCTGTTTTCCCTAGCCTGGGTCATGTTCATTACGGCACACAACTGAAAACGTTTTAAAACGTTTTGCAACAGAAAACGAAAATGAGTGTGTCCCTCCCTTTTTTGTTAGTTTCTCAGGCTATCAAAGCTTTCTCTTCACATTGTCCTTTCCAGTAACTGTGGTGGCTGTGCAGCCAGTTCCAGCAACTATGGTGGCTACCTGGCCAGCACAGCACAGCTCGGCTAGGCTTAGCTCAGTAGTGTGAAAAGGTTATTTGAATTCCAGTCCAAAACAGACCTTATGCTCCACATCATGGCAATTCAAATTGGTGGAAGAAAACCCCAGGCGGATGTGAACACTTAACCGGCTATCCTTAACTCACCTCTTCTTAAGTTAATGCAAAAAGTACATTTTAGCAGACGCTCTTATCCAGAGCGACTAAATTAGTGAATGCATTTCATATATTTTTTTTGTACTGGCCCCCGTGGGAATCAAACCCACAACCCTGGTGTTGCACACACCATGCTCTACCAACTGAGCCACAGGGAAGACCATGGGAAGTATGCAGTCAAATGAATTATGCATTCATCTCATCGGTGCAAGGCACTTGTTAGACCAAATTCTCACCTCACAGTTTCTCATTTTAATCAGTTGCTATAGCTGAACTAGAGTATTATCACAAAGAAACATATCCCCAAAAGACATTTGGGTCAAGAACAGTAGCCTACCCAGTTCATCGAAATATGTCACTTCATACATTAACAATAGAGGTGCTTAAAACACCTTCTAATGGACTGTTATTTTTCAGGATGAAGACATTCGCGGAAATTTGGTCCCTGCCTGTCCCTGGGATGTGTGTTCTTCTAAACGAGCAGAGTGATGAGATTGGATCGCTAGCAGCACACTCTATGGCCCTCATTCTCCAGCATGCAGTGCTTAATGAGCAATAAGGCATTACTATGCAGACTGTGATCAATACGCCAGGAGGCATTGGCAGGCATGGCCCATGTCATTAATTAATTACTGGGAGAGAGGAATGTAATATGTGCTGACAGGCCAGGCAGGTAAAATGACTGCAGTTATGTTAGGTGTCGTGTTGTTATGTTATGACTGTCATAATCACGTCATGGCAGTTGTGTCAGGTCCCCCCCACTTGATCTTCAATAATCCCTCCTACCCTGCAGCCCACTGGAGCTGGAGCTTAACGTTTGTGTCTACATGCTTGTGTCTCTATGTGTTGGCGCTGGTCATATATTGGCATGCTGAGTAAAGGTTCTGAGTTTTATAGGAGAATATTGGTATTAAGTTTTTGATTACCAATTTCAATTCCTTATTTGAAAATGACTGATAAAAGAGATTGCTTATCTGAAGTCCTCTGCTAGGTTGGTTTTGAATGAATATGCTAATGCTTTACAAAATAAAAATATGGAATTGCAATTTCAAACATACCCTTTGATGACTTAAAAATACAAATATTAATATTCATATCTCCCCAATATCAAAATAACACATAGTTTCATATTTCAGGCAAATTCAAATGCTGCAAGACAAATTTGTATTTTCCTGAAAGGAATCTGCAGGATCATATTGCTACGACCATAAACAATTATTTGGATAACATCAGTAATAAGTCAGCTAACTTAAACGTATAATATTTTTGATTTAGCAGCAGAATGTGTTAAGTGTGAGTGTGAGAGTGTGTGTGTGTGTGTGTGTGTGTGTGTGTGTGTGTGTGTGTGTGTGTGTGTGTGTGTGTGTGTGTGTGTAGTAGGTGGGATCATCTTCCAAGTGGAGGTGACAACAGTCTATTCTCAGGCATTTGGACAAGGGACAAGCTTTATCCAGGGGATGGGATCTATGTACAATTTACTGACAGGTCCCATACTAAAACCCTGGATCAAAACAGATGGTGCCCATAAAGTGAATGCTCTCAAAAGTTACGACATTGATACAGTTTTACATTTGTCATGTCTGTTGAACCCCTCCTCCTCGATGCTTCCCACAGTACATAAAGAGTGCTCTGCTGTGCCTGTAGGTAAAATAACTTTCATAACATGTGGTGAGCAGCAGTTTTCCTCTTTCCTGCACCTCTCTTGGAGAACTCAATCTTGACATGCTGATGCTTTGTGGCAGGCCTGTCATTTCCAATCCTCCAACCCTGAATTAGGGCTCCGGTTCACACACTGAGGGCAAACAAAAAACACACAAGCACCAATGCAAGCACACACTACACTCCACCTACACAATCTTGTATTCACATACTTCAGGCCACAAAGAGGAGAGACAGTGAGGACGAGCTGGGGGCCAAACGGGGGGCCTCACCCTGTCCAATCCCCAAATGGCACCCTTATTCCCTATATAGTGCACTACTTTTGATCAGAGCCTGACAGGTGGAATGTACAAGAGGAAACACTACTCAATTATGCCCCTGAAGCATCAGTTTCCCAAAGAGGCAACTTGATAAATGAAACATATATACACTGTATGCAGATTTCTTCTTTTTGATGAGGTAGCAACACCCAGTATTAAATGCCACGAGGAAAAGAGCTATTCAACTTCTTTATATCTTCACACACGCACACGCACACACACACACAAACATGCAATTGCTTTCAGCTGGTTCCTTTGGGCTTCCCTGTAGACACTCAGCTAAAGCAGAAGACCACGTTGTTTGCTACACCAGATGCGTAACTTTTACAGAGCGTGAGACACTCCTACTCATGAATGAAACCTGAGAGGATGGAGCTGCTTAGTGTAACTCTATGCTTCTACGCTTCCCGTGTTGCAGGTAAAATACCTACTGTTTTCACAACAACCCAGTGTATCTTCTGTGTAAGTGTCACGTCCTGACCAGTATAAAGGGTTATTTGTTATTG
Source organism: Salmo salar (assembly GCF_965601325.2). Taxonomy (NCBI): domain Eukaryota; kingdom Metazoa; phylum Chordata; class Actinopteri; order Salmoniformes; family Salmonidae; genus Salmo; species Salmo salar. The sequence goes on from NC_138314.1 coordinate 33,111,696, forward strand.
TAGTTTGGTCAGGGCGTGGCAGGGGTGTGTTTGTTTTGTGATATCAGGGTTTTTGGGTATGGTTCTATGTTATTGTATTTCTATGTTTTTTCTATGTTGTGTATTTCTTTGTGTTGGCCTGGTATGGCTCTCAATCAGGAACAGCTGTACATCGTTGTTGCTGATTGGGAGCCATACTTAGGTAGCCCTTTTTCCACCTGTCTTTTGTGGGAAGTTGTTTTGCACTGCGGTATTTTAGCCTGCAAAACTGTTTTGCTGTTGTTTGTTTTTGTGTAGTGTTCCTAATAAAGTAAATATGAGCATTCACATACCCGCTGCATTTTGGTTCAATCCTTACGACGGCCGTGACAGTAAGCGTTAATTTGATTCAGCTGTCTTGTCTGCTTGAAATTATTGTTCTAGTGTGTGGAACAAGTTTTGGTATTACACAACTAAATAAAATGTTCTCCTTTCTTCATGGGCAGACTTTGGAAATGTGACAAGAACGTGAAGCGTTATCGAACCAACGGAGGGAGTCATACATGGTACTGGTCCTGTTTATCAGTGCTCACCAAGCCAGTGCTCCCCTGTGATCTTGCCGAAGCCGTCGCGGTATGCGTCCCATGCTCGGAAGAAGTTCACTGCGCCGTCCTCTCTGCGCTGAATGACCTGGGAGGAAGAACATAAGAAACACCCCATATTATTACCATGGCAACATTTCAGTATATTGTTGCGTGAACACGAATGCCCAAATGCAATCTAATCCAGGGCTGTATTAATTAGAGTACACCATATGAAAAAAAATTGCAACAGAAAATGATCTTATTGGATGAGCTCAAGTAGTCCCTACCTGTTTCAGTCTGTTTTCTTCTGTTTGGTGCCTAGGGAATATGAACTTGAATGGTTGGTTTGCCAGCCCCATTTAGTGAAAATACCATCGGAAATTCCATATCATGTCAACATATCTTTCTCCTAAATGTCTCAGTCACTGTGCTCGATTGGCATTAGAAACAAGACCAAAACACCATCTGTCACAAGTTTCCGATCATCCTTTAATTCATTTTGCTTTCTTAAAAATGCTGAAAGCTACGAAAACCCATAGCTAACATAAAACAATGCTCTTTCCCCTGAGAGGTTGGTCTTTGTCTTTGGTATGCAACGGTCCTTTTGAAATCAAGAGAAAACAAACATTTTAATGTGAATAACTCCAGGAAGTATGTGTAAACTGTGTGGTCCATGGTAAGGCTGCTAGGATGCTGATGCATGGCTGGAATTAGAAGTGAGCTTCAGACACTAATTGACTCCTGATCCCTTTATAGACGATTAATCAGTCAGACACTGGATCAATGGCTGATGAAAATGCCAGCGGAGGCAAGGGTCGCCATCAATGTAAATGAGCCTCTCTCTCTCTCTCTCTCTCTCTCTCTCTCTCTCTCTCTCTCTCGCTCTCTCTCCCTCTCTCTCTCTCACATGTTCCACACCACCAACCCAAGGAGCCACAGCCAGGAGAGAGGCCACACACACGTTGACTGAAAAACAAATACGTTTTGACAGAGGAACCGTCCAAGTGAAATGTAATTATGATAGTGATACAGTTGGGGCGTTATTCCTCTGAGTGTTTTGCCCAGTCATCAGTGATCCATTGGAGAAGCTCAAGTAATCAATGTTACTAAAGGTAAGGCTCTTTTAAAGCATGTGGAGCCTAATGACTAACTGTACATCTATTCCTCTTAATATATATATATATTCATACGTTTTACTGTCACACACCGTACACAGGATAGGTGCAGTGAAATGTGTTGTTTTACAGGGCCAGCCATAGCAGTATGATAGGTGCAGTGAAATGTGTTGTTTTACAGGGCCAGCCATAGCAGTATGATAGGTGCAGTGAAATGTGTTGTTTTACAGGGTCAGCCATAGTAGTACAGTGCCCCTATAGCAAATTAGGGTTAAGTGCCTTGCTCAAGGGCACATCGACAGATTTTTCACCTTGTCGGCTCTTTGAACCAGCAACCTTTTGGTTACTGGCTCAACGCGCAAATGGCTAGGTCAATGTCATTTGATGTGTTTAGTCATGTAGCAGCATGCATACTTTGAAGGACACTGACCTTGGTCATGAGATCTGTGAAAACACCCTAATTCTCTCAATAAAAGATGCCAACATTCTGGGCAGGTGCTTCAGGCTACATTCAAAATGAATATGTAGAGGCCTCACTGAGAATAAATCTGTTCTCTCCTCCTACCCCCGCTCCAACCCACCACGAAACCCAATACATTTTATTTATTCACTCTAATCTGTGGAGATGCTCAACTAGCCACCTCTCGACGCTTAATCTGCCCCAATCACCACGGCACCTTGTGTAAACCAGGTGATTAAAATAAAGGCAAATTCTCATGTTTTAATAAATATTTGATGAGCTGGGCTATGAATATTCCCATCAGAGGGCCTGATGCTGGCTTCAATTTAAGGGGTGTTCAGACGGCATAAAGAAACCGGGCTGGCATATCAGGCTGGCTGACACAGTCCTGGGCGTTGGGAGAGATAGAGAGATGGGAAATTGGGGGATGATTGATGGATATAGCTACGGGGCACTTGTAATAACGTTGCTGAGAAAAGCGCTGACTCGAAAGCCCCATATGCTGGGTAAACACTAAAAAGAAATATGTTATTGTGTCATAAAATCCAAAGGGGCGGGTGTACTGCTCGCTCCCTCCCCTGTCTCTGATGTGTCTGTTTGTTGTGCCTCGCCGTAAAGAGTGAGTCCCGAAAGCAATTTCACCTGTTCCAATGAATCTTTTTGCCAGACCCCAATACAGAGCAGTCATTCAGTCATTCACAGTGAAGCGCCATGCTAGATGACAGAATCTTGGAGAAAAAGAGATGACACACTTTGTCTGACAGGCACAGCATCGGAAGAGGCATGGTCTTCTTACACATTCCACAATATGGTATTAGTCCACATAATCACTTGAATAATGTGTCCTGTGTATGTGAGAAGAGCTTAACCTTTTACTGCAGTGGGCTGAATCAGGGTCACACGGAGTGTTTCTTTGTAGTCAAACAAATCTAATTTGAAACACAATTATACACCTCACACACATGGTTATGGGCTTAAAAAAAGAAGACACCTGTACCATGTCAGATATACAGTTGAAATGTATTACATTTTGAGTTTGCATCCCAATATTACACTTGATGTACATTACGGAAGACTGAAATATGACTAAAACGTTTGCCATAGAAAGGGCTACTGATTCCATCACCGGTCTCAATCTGTCTGGTGTGTTTGTGTGGTCTGCTCTGCTCAGAATGTGTTGAGAACTCCAGACTCCCATAGTTTAGCTCTTCATTAACAGAATGTTGGGATGGTACAGCTGCTATGGACATGAGGCAGTGGTGGATAATCTCTTGTGGATTAAAATGTAACTTTCCTATGGCCTAGTAGGCCCATCATCCCAGCAAACAGAGAACATTCCAACAAAGTAATACAGCGTTCCATTGGGTGCCCAATTGGGTTTCCAGCTAATGACAACATCCCATTCATGTTTTTTTAAATGAAAACCTAATTAAATAATCATTAGTAGAAGGACATGCGACAATGGTTTCTGGAATATGTTATCCGAATGTTCATAGAGAAAACGTTATAGTCATGTCATGGGAACATCCATGGAAACCTCAAAAGTTCTGGGAAAGCTTGCCATTTTAAGATTCTCAAAACATCCCTACTAATGTTCTGGGTTTACATAGGTAAATAGAAATTATGTTTGGATGGCGCATGGCAACGATGTAAGAGCTGGCTACAGTACATACAGTATAGGACTAGGCTACTGTCATGGGCGTCGTAAGGATTGGACCAAGGCGCAGCGGGTGAAGTGCTCATCTTATTAATTTATTTAAAGAAAAAACATATAAACAAAATAAACAAAACGACGAAACAGTTCCGTAAGGCAACACAGGTTATACAGGAAAATAACCACCCACAAAACATAAGTGAAACCAACCCCAACTAAATATGGCCTCCAATTAGAGACAACGACAACCAGCTGCCTCTAATTGGAGGTCATTGCCAAAAACCCAACATAGAAATAGAAAACTAGATATAAACAAAGAAATAGAGAACATAGAACCTAAACCCACAAAAAACCGAAACACACAAAACAAACACCCCCTGCCACGCCCTGACCAAACTACAATAACAAATAACCCCTTTTACTGGTCAGGACGTGACAGCTACTCCTAATCACTTACAAAACGTTTGTATTTGGAAGAAGACGAGAGATACAGTATACTGTAGGAGAGATTAAAGGGGACCTGAGAATGATGGTGAATATTTAAGTCATGATGGAATGTCACTTTGTTGATTTTCATAATATAAGAAGTTCCAGATGAATCACTTTAGCAATATGTTTCTTTCAACTCGGGGGAAAATACTGCATAAATGTTTATAAAACAAAAAAATTACAATCGCATCTGATAGATATTGTTTTGTTCTGTCATCCTTTTATTATGTCTCAAAACATAATATTTCTCCTTGGCACAAATCGTATCTCGGCACTCAGAATGATTATCAAAAGCTAGTTTCATATTACCCTAATGCACCAGCATGAGACATTAGAAAGTCTGTGGCTTGTGTTTCTGCGGTGTGTACTTGGTGTGTTGTAGGGCTCAGCTGGCTCAGCTGTTGAAAGCCTGCATTCATACTTCTCAAACAAAACCACACAGTGCAAAGACACAAGAATCAAATCATGTCATTGGAATATTCCCAGGAAGACTCTTGGAGCAGCCAATACTGGCAGAGTAGAATAGCATGCCAATCTTCTGGTTTGTAAAAGGAGAGGCCTTTCCAGTGCCAACAAACATGGCCTCTTCTTGTCAATCTGGCAGGGAATATTAGACGCCACACGGTGCCGTGGAGAGGATTTGATAACGTACTGTATTCCCTCAGAGCTGTCAATCAACTGAGACAGTGGACTTAGTCGTTCTCCTGAAGCTGCTGCACTGACCTAGACAACTGCTAATACTACGACAACTGCTAATACTACAACTACTGTTACTAAGACTACTGCAACTATGCCTATTACTAATACAACTACTGTTACTAAGACTACTGCAACTATGCCTATTACTAATACAACTACTGTTACTAAGACAACTGACACTATGCCTACTACTAATACTACTGTTACTAAGACAACTGATACTATTACTGCTACTATCCCTATTACTAATACAACTACTGTTACTAAGACAACTGATACTATGCCTACTACTAATACTACTGTTACTAAGACAACTGATACTATTACTGCTACTATGCCTATTACTAATACAACTACTGTTACTAAGACTATTGCTACTACTACTAATACAACTACTGTTACGAAGACTACTGCTACTATACCTACTACTAATACTACTGTTACTAAGACTAATGCTACTACTACTAATACAACTACTGTTACTAAGACTACTGCTACTATGCCTATTACTAACACAACTACTGTTACTAAGACAACTGATACTATGCCTACTACTAATACTACTGTTACTAAGACAACTGATACTATGACTACTGCTACTATGCCTATTACTAATACAACTACTGTTACTAAGACAACTGATACTATGCCTACTACTAATACTACTGTTACTAAGGCAACTGATACTATGACACTGCTATTATGCCTATTACTAATACAACTACTGTTACTAAGACTACTGCTATTACTACTAATACAACTACTGTTACTTAGACTACTACTACTGCTACTACTACTAATACAACTACTGTTCCCAGTGGCAACCCGTCATTCAGAGCTGTTTTGAGCCCCACATTATTTGTGTGTATGTGTGTGTGTGTGTGGGGGGGGGGGGGGGGGGCTTGTCTGTTTTGCATGTTATTTTGGCATTAATACGTGTCACAGTTTTAAACAACGTAAAAAACAATATATATCATTGAGTTAATAATGCCGCATACAAACCTGAGCTGTGTTCGAATACCCATACTAACATAGTGTAATGAAACAGGCAGGGAGCAGGTCTCGAATCCTCGACCTCCTAGCCTGAAGTCCAGCACGCTATCGACTGTGCCGCAAAAGTATGCTCGAGCGGCAGAGTCGATATCCGCGCTTATAAACTTGAACGTGCCGTCCTTGGCCAGCTCTCCTGCTATCTCTCTCAGAATGACCTTCTTGATCCTAATCAGTCAGGTTTCAAGACTGGGCATTCAACTGAGACTGCTCTTCTCTGTGTCACGGAGGCTCTCCGCACTGCTAAAGCTAACTCTCTCTCCTCTGCTCTCATCCTTCTAGACCTATCTGCTGCCTTTGATACTGTGAACCATCAGATCCTCCTCTCCACCCTGTCCGAGTTGGGCATCTCCGGCGCAGCCCACGCTTGGATTGCGTCCTACCTGACAGGTCGCTCCTACCAGGTGGCGTGGCGAGAATCTGTCTCCGCACCATGCGCTCTCACCACTGGTGTCCCCCAGGGCTCTGTTCTAGGCCCTCTCCTATTCTCGCTATACACCAAGTCACTTGGCTCTGTCATATCCTCACATGGTCTCTCCTATCATTGCTACGCAGACGACACACAATTAATCTTCTCCTTTCCCCCTTCCGATAACCAGGCGGCGAATCGCATCTCTGCATGTCTGTCAGACATATCAGTGTGGATGACGGATCACCACCTCAAGCTGAACCTCGGCAAGACGGAGCTGCTCTTCCTCCCGGGGAAGGGCTGCCCGTTCCATGATCTCGCCATCACGGTTGACAACTCCCTTGTGTCCTCCGCCCAGAGTGCTAAGAACCTTGGCGTGATCCTGGACAACACCCTGTCGTTCTCCACTAACATCAAGGCGGTGACCCGATCCTGTAGGTTCATGCTCTACAACATTCGCAGAGTACGACCCTGCCTCACACAGGAAGCGGCGCAGGTCCTAATCCAGGCACTTGTCATCTCCCGTCTGGATTACTGCAACTCGCTGTTGGTTGGGCTCCCTGCCTGTGCCATTAAACCCCTACAACTCATCCAGAACGCCGCAGCCCGTCTGGTGTTCAACCTTCCCAAGTTCTCTCACGTCACCCCGCTCCTCCGCTCTCTCCACTGGCTTCCAGTTGAAGCTCGCATCCGCTACAAGACCATGGTGATTGCCTACGGAGCTGTGAAGGGAACGGCACCTCCATAACTTCAGGCTCTGATCAGGCCCTACACCCAAACAAGGGCACTGCGTTCATCCACCTCTGGCCTGCTGGCCCCCCTACCTCTGAGGAAGCACAGTTCCCGCTCAGCCCAGTCAAAACTGTTCGCTGCTCTGGCACCCCAATGGTGGAACAAGCTCCCTCACGACGCCAGGACAGCGGAGTCAATCACCACCTTCCGGAGACACCTGAAACCCCACCTCTTTAAGGAATACCTAGGATAGGATAAAGTAATCCTTCTAACCCCCCCTCCCCTTAAAAGATTTAGATGCACTATTGTAAAGTGGTTGTTCCACTGGATATCATAAGGTGAATGCACCAATTTGTAAGTCGCTCTGGATAAGAGTGTCTGCTAAATGACTTAAATGTAATGTAAATGTAAATAAACCCAGGGTTGTTACACTACTCCCTCCTTTAAAAGAGTGCGTCCTCGCGCTAGCTTGCAACTCAACGTCTTATAAAAACGCACTCACATGCCAAGCACACGCACTGTCGTGGATGCAAGGTCCGATCACTTCTGACACTAATGTAATAAAACAGCAGGGAGCAGGTCTCGAACCCTCGACCTTCTAGCCCAAAGTCCAGCGTGCTATCGACTGTGCTGCAAAATCATGCTCGTGAGGCAGAGTCGATATCCGCTCTTATAAACCCAGGGTCGTTACAATACTGTATACTACACACTTAATGAGTATATACTACATACAACAGTATATACTATTAGTTCATTTTAGTATACTGTAAACAAACTGTATCGTTTCAGTTGAGGCTACTAGAGCTTCACCTGTCTCCCGGAAGTTGATGCTGTTGCTATGCAACCTCTTGCTAGCTTGTTAGCATAAAAAATGACTAGCTAAACATTTTATGATTTTGGATGTGTTCATAAATTCAATCTGGAGTTCCAGAGTGCGCTCTGGCCGTTCGTAAATCTAGAGCGTTGTCAGATTGTCCGTTCATAAATTCGGAGCGTTCAGAGCTCACACTGGACGCTCTGGCCAAGGAGTAGAATGGCAGTCAATCACCCAAGCTAACTGGCTAACGTTGGATAGCTACTTCCAGACACAAATGAGACTGAGAGAACACCTCACTCTGACCATTTTACTTGCCCTAGCAGAGCTGGTTAGGCTGTTTTCATGTTATCTAGAGTGTTGGTGACTGTAACTGTGCTGCTGGCAACAATTTAATTAGGCTTTTATTCGCCGATGTTTACTGACACCGGCCATATTTAACGGATGTTGAGCATTTGTAAATTCATCAGTTATTCTGTGCGAGAGTGCTCTGAAATCGGAGTAGATAGCAAGAATGAACAATGTCGATTGAAACACAATGAATATATCACTTAGGTAAGAATGATGTGAATAATCAGGTCAATAAACATTGGTTAGTTAGTTAGATAGCAGATAGTTAATAATACTGCCTGGCAAGTTTGATGTATTAGTAGCCAACTAATGTTAGGTAGCAACAGTGGCTGCTCCACTAAACGTTTTGCGATTAAGCTGTGGTACTTAGAGGTAATTTGTGGTTTAGTACGGTACCCTGCGTCATATCTTCATTGCTCTAGACCAGCGCAAGGGGGAGTTAGAGCACTGATTATGCTTTTGGGTCCTACTGTGTCTCTAACTGACAATGAATGGGCGACATAAACCTAAATAGAAACTGATAATTGTGCACGACTTCAGTATTACTTACTAAAACTGTTGTTACACTAAGGTTTTTATTCTTCTATTTTGTTAGGATTATTTTTGCTCTTACTGTAGTAGTGTAGGCCACTCCCGACCGGTCATGTTGTACAGCGCCTGAGTGGCACAATGGTCTAAGACACTGTGTTGCTACAGATGCTGGTTCAAGACCTGTACTGGCCTCGACTGTGAGACCCATGAGATGACTGTAGGTTTATGGTTTCTCTCCCTCTAAAAACAAAAATAAATAATTCTAAATAACAGACTGGCTTTATTTAAAAATTAGTAACAATGTCTCACCCCATGTTCAAGATTGGCCTTTACTCGCTCATTTTAGGTTATTTGAAAAAAAACTATATAATCTCCAAAATATTGTTATTTTTTAAACAAAGCGATAATTATTATTATTACTATTAATTTAGAATTATATAAAAGCCCCTTGGATATTCTCACATATATATTATTAACCCTGATAATAGCAGGACAATATATATTGTTCACGTCTCCCGAGTTGCACACAATGGGATTGCCTTGCAGTTCTCCAGCTATATCCACAGAAAGCGCGCAAGATTCAAGGCACGAGGGCAGGAGGCACGGGATGGCCCTGCAGTGTCGAGCACAGAAGACAGACCTAGCCCATAGGGTAGGGAGGAGGAGCCGCCACACTGGGTAGCACAGAGCAGCACTTTAAGGGGCATTGCACTAATAATGGCACTGACTAGGGATGTCAAGTGTCAGTTGTGCAGAGGTGAGGACAGAGTCAGGCGCAGGACACAGAACTGAGTAAAATAACGTACTTTACTCTGAAAAATAATCAGCCAATAAATCCACGCAGGGATAACAAACCCTAACACAAAAGACTAACACAAAAACCAGGTAGCATTCACGCACAAAACATAATGAGAACCAGAGGGTTAAATAGGGAAATAATAATAACGTAATGGGAACCAGGTGTGAACAATCAAGACATAACAAATGGAAAAAGAAACGTGGATCGGTGGCAGCTAGAAAGCTGGCGACGACGACTGCCAAACGCCGCCCGAACAAGGAGAGGCACCAACTGCGCCGGAAGTCGTGACAAGGGAAACGTTCCCGCTGTTCTTAGTGCCAGTCTGCAAGTTCAAACTAAAACAATGTGTTATGCTTTCGTTAATAAAATAATGAGAAAAATACTCTTTCAAAATGCCGATGTTTATTTAGTTCTGGATCCCTGTGGCTCAGTTGGTAAAGCATGGTGTTTGCAACGCCAGCATGGTGTGTGCAACGCCAGGGTTGTTGGTTCAATTCCCATGGGGGGTGAGTACAAAAAACATAAAAATGAAATGCACTCTGGATAAGAGTGCCTGCTAAATGACTCAAATGTAAAATAAATAAGTACCAACATTCTTTCTGATAGTCTTTAATAAAGAAATGTTTTGGTTATCCTGACCTGGACACCATATACAATATAATAATATACCATTATGGGCTATTAACAGGACAATATACCTTTACCAACACCTCTCTCTATTTCGATACTTTGTGGATGGGGCCTCCCCAGAAGCGCAGCTGTCACCGCATCCCAATGCAAAATGCGTTGCTACAGATATCCGTGCCGGCCGCCACCGGGAGATCTATGAGGAGGCTTTTGGTTTGAATTTAGAATCCTCCAATCCTCTATATGTAATTATTGGTGGAGAGTCACGTCATATTTTTCGATATACTGTAGGCCTACCGTAGGTGATGCGAGTCTCACTAGTGTTGAGTAATGTGCTGATAAAAGTGGTGTAGGTCTTATTTATTTAAAGAGCATATTGAAGTTAGAAGCAATAGTATTTGAAGCAATAGCCTAGAGTTATTTTAGCACCGTTTCGCACTGCTCTGAGACAAGCACGGGAACTGGTCTTGATAAATCAGTGAGATTTTTATTTTCACTGAATCTCCATTTGGGTATTGGTTAGACTACAATTATGGTGTAGAAATGTTAAGCTCTTAGTGTAACCTTTATATAACCTTTATTTAACTAGGCAAGTCAACAAATTCTTATTTACAAGGACAGCCTACTCCTTCCTCCCCATCGGGAAATTGAACCCAGGTCTCCCGCGTGCCCGCATGACACAGGGATTCTTTAGCTAAATAGCCAAGTACTGTAGCCTACTCTCCACCGTCATGTTGTACAGCACCATATTTTCTGTTCCATCCTAACGGAATTCCAGAGGGTTTTTTGTTTTTCTTGGAAAAGAAACACCAAATATTAAGCAGATTAATTAAGCAAAATTTCATAAATCAGTCCCATATACTATGTTCTTACAAAAAAGGTTTTAAATTCTGTAGTACAGACACTATTGAAGGCTATCAAATGCTTCTCAAAGATGCCCCCCAATGGCACCAGTGGTTGGAACTTATACAGTTGAAGTCGGAAGTTTATATACTTCTTAGCCAAATAAATTTAAACTCAGTTTTTCACAATTCCTTACATTTATCCTAGTAGAAATTCCCTGTCTTAGGATCACCACTTTATTTTTGAAAATTTTTAATGATTTATTTCAGTTTTTATTTCTTTCATCACATTCCCAGTGGGTCAGAAGTTTACCTACACTCAATTAGTATTTGGTAGCATTGCCTTTAAATTGTTTAACTTGGGTCAAACTTTTTGGTAGCCTTCCACAAGCTTCCCACAATAAGTTGGGTGAATTTTGGCCCATTCCTGACAGAGCTGGTGTAACTGAGTCAGGTTTGTAGGCCTCTTTGCTTGCACATGCTTTTCATTTCTGTCCACAGATTTTCTATGGGATTGAGGTCAGGGCTTTGTGATGGCCACTCCAATACCTTGATTTGTTGTCCTTAAGCCATTTTGCCACAACTTTGGAAGTATGCTTGGGGTCATTGTCCATTTGGAAGACCCATTTGTGACCAAGCTTTAACTTCCTGACTGATGTCTTGAGATGTTGCTTCAATATGTCCACATAATTTTCCTCCCTCATGATGCCATCTATTTTGTGAAGTGCACCAGTCCCTCCTGCAGCAAAGCAACCCCACAACATGATGCTGCCACCCCCGTGCTTCACGGTTGGGATGGTGTTCTTCGGCTTGCAAGCATCCCCCCTTTTCCTCCAAACATAACGATGGTCAATATGTCCAAACAGTTCTATTTTTGTTTCATCAGACCAATATTGGACTGGTTTTACTGTGGATATAGATACTTTTGTACCTGTTTCCTCCAGCATCTTCACAAGGTCCTTTGTTGTTGTTCCTGGATTGATTTGCACTTTTCGCACCAAAGTACGTTCATCTCTAGGAGAAAGAACGCGTCTTCTTCCTGAGTGGTATGAAGGCTGCGTGGTCTCATGGTGTTTATACTTGCATACTATTGTTTGTACAAATGAACGTGGTACCTTCAGGCGTTTGGAAATTGCTTCCAAGGATGAACCAGACTTGTGGAGGTCTAAAAAGATTTTCTGAGGTCTTGGCTGATTTCTTTTGATTTTCCCATGATGTCAAGCAAAGAGGCACTGCGTTTGAAGGTAGGCCTTGAAATACATCCACAGGTACACCTCCAATTGACTCAAAGGATGTCAATTAGCCTATCAGAAGCTTCTAAAGCTATGATGTTATTTTCTGGAATATCCAAGCTGTTTAAAGGCACAGACAACTTAGTGTATGTAAACTTCTGACCCACTGGAATTGTGATACAGTGAATTATAAGTGAAATAATCTATCTGTAAACAATTGTTGGAAAAATTACTTGTCATGCACAAAGTAGATGTTCTAACCGACTTGCCAAAACTATAGTTTGTTAATTAGGGCTAGGCGTCCAGCTAGCAGGACAACTTCCGGTGAAACTGGAGGGCGCACAATTCAAATAAATAATCATAAAAATTATGGATATTAAACATTTAGGTACACACAAGTGTCTTATACCGGTTGAACGCTTAAATTCTTGTTAATTTAATTGCACTATCCGATTTACTGTAGCTAATACAGCGAAAGCATGCCATGCGATTGTTTGAGGACGGCGCCCTACATCAGAATATTTTTTCCACCGGCACAGTTTTCATATATTCACAAATAGCGATGAAGTATTCACTTACTTTTTTAAAATCTTCCTCTGATTTGTCATCCAAAGGGTCCCAGCTATAACATGTAGTGTCATTTTGTTAGATAAAATCCTTCTTTATATCCCAAAAAGTCTGTTTAGTTAGCGCCATCGATTTGAGTAATCCACTCGTTCAACATGCAGAGAAAATAATCCGAAAATCTACCCCTAAACTTTGTTTCAACAAGTGAAAATATGTTTCTATTTACTCCTCAGATACCCTAAAATGTAATCAAACTATAATATTTCTTACGGAAAGAAACCGATTTTTGCAGGTGCATCTTGTCTTCATGGCGCCCAAACATGAATTTCCAAGACTGTGTCCCTGTACTAAAACGGATATTTCTTATTCGTTTTGGAAGTTACAAGCCTGAAATCTTGAACATAGACCCTGTGGAAGCCGTAGGAATTGCTTCCTGGGAGCTAGAATTCAGTATTCCCCTATACTTTCCATTGTACATGGTCTCTCTCAAAAACAAATGTCCGGTTGGTTTTCCTTTGGATTTTCTCCTACCATATCTATTGTGTTATAGTCTCCTACAGAATTTGTATCCTCTTTCATCGGACTTCGGCTGTATATTTTCCGCCATTTTCTTCAAACCTGAAAACATTGTGACGCCGCTCCCATTTTCGGAAGAATTGCATTATGGGCCCTAAAAGCAGGGAAATACTGCATGTATACTTCATATTTTGGCGAATTTAGTATGGCATACGGGAACTTTTGGCATACTAACTATATCCATACTATGACCAATAAGCATACTACATATTCAATTCACATCACAAATAGTACGGTTAGTGCGGTTAGTATGAGTATTCGAACACAGCTCTGGTCTCTGTTTTGTTTTCTTTAGTAAGGCAGCTCCAAAATGCAGGTGTTTCAGCCTAGTGCCGTGCTTTGTGTGGTGTGGCATGCCAGCAGAAAATACGAAGCGTTGCGCCTTGATTGGCTCAGTGTTCTGTCACTCATGGGGAATTTACATCACTGCCAAGTGTAAGAGGAGACCTTGAAAATTTTTGCCCTTCGGCTGCTGAAATAGAAGTGCCCATCCAAGAAGGCTCAAGGTCATTGGACACAGATAAAATGACGTCAAATCACGTTATATGTACAGTAGCTTTGATTGGACTATGTCAACATCATACTTTCACAATCTTAGCTAGCCATAATCATCATGAATCAAGTCGACAATCTATTGGCAATTCCTTTTTAATCCTTGTTAAATGAAGAGAAATAATGAAGAGAAATTATAGATAAAATGTATCGTACTCATCGGCCATTGGTCATAAACATTACACAACAAGTTGGAATTCGCAAATTCAACGAGTGGTTTGGAAGGAGTCAGTGACAGTAGCTGTGTGGTCCCAAATCTGGGATTAAGGGGCTCTTTTCCAAGTTTAAAATGATAAACATTCAACATTGGCCATGCTGTCAATGAAGCATGATTTTTGCTGCGCTCAAAACAACTGTTAACTCAGAGGACCTTTGCGCCACCTTCCTGTTCAAGTGAGCCCAGTGTGAACAATGTGAGTCCACAAATGTATTGTATGCTGCTTCATAAATTATGTAATATGCCATTGAGATATGTATACTGTAGCTAAGAAGGTAATACTAAATGTATGTTATGTAGTAGCCCATGTGCCTCATCCTAACAATTTGGTCTATTTACCCCTCTTAATTTCGCCTACTGTTCTGACTGTTCTGCTGTAGCCTATAACCTGTTTTAGAGAAATGTTATCATCGAATATTGTAAAAGCTTTCATTGTCTGCTTATATGCCCCCTTTATTTATCCTACGGTTCTGACTTGGTGTACAGGGAGAACACTGTAAGAACGGCCCATGTTCTGAATTCTGTCACTGTACATTTCAAAAGTGCTAAACTAACGTTACGTCCGTCCAAGCTCGCTCATGAATGTATTAATCTAAATTACGGAATGCCTCTTATCCGCTTGTCGTCCCCTTATGCCATAGTTTGAACATCTCAATTGTCAATAGAAACCACATTTGTTTAAGCAAGTCAGCCATATCAGCTATGTTCTTTTAAAGGCAGTAAACAAGGCTGATTTAACTGTTTTGCTGCCAGACAAGGCTCCGCTGATAGTCAAGTGTGGCAGTGATAAGATGTTGGGACTGCTGTTGAGACAGCTTTATGTAGGCGCTAACAGTTTGTGGGAAACATTTGTCACCATTATAGTGAAATTAATGTATTCTTTAGTGTTGTGTAGTGGCTTTGCTGGCATGCATTCTACTTTCTTTTTAAAATTGCCACTGACTGTTACTAAGACTACTGCTACTATGTCTACTACTAATACAACTACTGTTACTAAGACTATTGCTACTACTACTAATACAACGACAATAAACTTGCTCACTGAATCACCGTATTCATCAATGTTGTTGTTCGACGCTATGCGGAACATATCCCAGTCCACGTGATCAAAGCAATCTTGAAGCGTGGAATCCGATTGGTCGGACCAGCGTTGAACAGACCTGAGCACGGGTGCTTCCTGTTTTAGTTTCTGTCTGTAGGCTGGGAGCAACAAAATGGAGTCGTGGTCAGCTTTTTTGAAAGGGGTTGCGGAGGTGGGCTTTTTATACGTCGCGGAAGTTAGAATAACAATGATCCAGAGTTTTGCCAGCCCGGATCGTGCAATCGATATGCTGATAACATTTAGGGAGCCTTGTTTTCAGATTAGCCTTGTTAAAATCCCCAGCTACAATAAATGCAGCCTCAGGATATGTGGTTTCCAGTTTACATAGAGTCAAATGAAGTTCTTTCCAGGCCGTCGATGAGTCTGATTGGGGGGAAATATACACGACTGTGATTATGATCGAAGAGGATTCTCTTGCTAGATAATGCGGTCGGCATTTGATTGTAAAGAATTCTAGGTCAGGTGAACAAAAGGACTTGAGTTCCTGTATGTTGTTATGATCACACCACGTCTCGTTAATCATAAGGCATACACCCCCGCCCTTCTTCTTACCAGAGAGATGCTTGTTTCTGTCGGCGCAATGCGTGAAGAAACCAGGTGGCTGTACCGATTCCGATAGCGTGTCTCGAGTTAGCCATGTTTCCGTGAAACAAAGAACGTTACAGTCTCTGATGTCTCTCTGGAAGGCAACCCTTGCTCGGATTTCGTCTACCTTGTTGTCAAAAGACTGGACATTGGCGAGTAGTATGCTTGGGAGTGGTGCGCGATGTGGCCGTCTACGGAGCCTGACCAGAAGACCGCTCCTTCTGCGGCGCCGTTGTTTTGGATCGCCGGCTGGGATCCGATCCATTGTCCTGGGTGGTGGACCAAACAGAGGATCTGCTTCAGGGAAATTCGTATTCCTGGTCGTAATGTTGGTGAGTTGACGTTGCACTTATATCCAATAGTTCCTCCCGACTGTATGTAATAAAACCTAAGATTTCCTGGGGTAACAATGTAAGAAATAACACAGAAAAAAAAAAATACTGCATAGTTTCCTAGGAACGCGAAGCGAGGCGGCCATCTTTCTCGGCGCCGGAAGTGTTTTCACTGTAGTGTTCAAAACCGCTTTCAAGCTGTCAGGTATTCCTTTGGCAGCAAGAGCCTCTCGGTGGATGCTGCAGTGTAGCCAAGTGGCGTCGGGAGCAACTGCTTGCACACGCGTTACCACTCCACTATGTCTCCCTGTCATGGCTTTTGCACCATCAGTACAGATACCAACACATCTTGACCACCAAAGTCCATTTGATGTCACAAAGCTGTCCAATACTTAAAATATATCCTCTCATGTTGTCCTGGTTTCCAGTGGTTTGCAGAAGAGGATGTCTTCCTTAATTGACCTCCCACAAACGTAACGGACAAATACCAGGAGCTGTGCCAGGCCCGCCATGTCTGTTGACTCATCCAGATGTAACGCATATAATTCACTGGCTTGTATAAGAAGCAGTAATTGTTTCAAAACATCTCCTGCCATGCCACTGATGCGTCGTGAAACAGTGATGTTTGATGAAGGTGTCACGCCCTGGCCATAGAGAGGTTTTTGTTCTCTATGTTGGTTAGGCCAGGGTGTGACTAGGGTGGGCATTCTATGTTCCGTTTTCTATGTTTTGTGTATTTCTTTGTGTTGGCTGGGTATGGCTCTCAATCAGGGACAGCTGTCTATCATTGTCTCTGATTGGGAGCCATACTTAGGTAGCCTTTTCCCACAGGGTTGGTATGGGTAGTTGTTTTCTGTCTTATGTTTTTCACCTGATAGAGCTGTTGCGTTTTGTTCCACTTTGTTTTTGATTCAGTGTTCAGAACTAATAAACATGATGAACACGTACCACGCTGCACCTTGGTCCTCTCCTTGCAACAACCGTTACAGAAGGCATTGTCTGCATCGTCTTTTTGGCCTTTTCCCCCAGCATTGTCCCAGCCATATCCACGTCCTCCACAATAGTATGGGGCTTGCCTGTCCTAGCCACTCGGTAGCTTACCATATAAGACGCTTCTAGCCCCTTCTTATTAATGGTATCTGTTGCTTTTATACATGTCTTAGTACTCGAAAGTCGTCTTTATTCTTGCTCAAAAAACTCCCATGGCTTATTTTTCAAATTGTCATGATTCGTTTCTAAATGTCTGCACAAGAGTGAAGGTTTTCCGCGAGAGAGTAATGGTTAATGTGATTGTATGTTAATTATTTGACTAGAATACCTGTATTTGACATTGTGTTGTTATTTCACTATACAGTAGGGGGAAAAAGTATTTGATCCCCTGCTGATTTTGTATGTTTTCCCACTGATAAAGAAAGGATCAGTCTATAATTTTAATGGCATGTCAAAAATGTTATAAATTAATTTGTATTTTAATGAGGGAAATAAGTATTTGACCCCCTCTCAATCAGAAAGATTTCTGGCTCCCAGGTGTCTTTTATACAGGTAACGAGCTGAGGTTAGGAGCACATTCTTAAAGGGAGTGCTCCTAACCACAGCTTGTTACCTGTAAAAAAGACACCTGTCCACAGAAGCAATCAATCAATCAGATTCCAAACTCTCCACCATGGCCAAGACCAAAGAGCTCTCCAAGGATGTCAGGGACAAGATTGTAGACCTACACAAGGCTGGAATGGGCTACAAGACCATCGCCAAGCAGCTTGGTGAGAAGGTGACAACATTTGGTGCGATTATTCGCAAATAATCGGCCTGGGGCTCCATGCAAGATCTCACCTCGTGGGGTTGCAATGATCATGAGAACGGTGAGGAATCAACCCAGAACTACACGGAAGGATCTTGTCAATGATCTCAAGGCAGCTGGGACCATAGTCACCAAGAAAACAATTGGTAACACACTACGCCGTGAAGGACTGAAATCCTGCAGCGCCCGCAAGGTCCCCCTGCTCAAGAATACATATACATGCCCGTCTGAAGTTTGCCAATGAACATCTGAATGATTCAGAGGACAACTGATGAAAGTGTTGTGGTCAGATGTGACCAAAATGGAGCTCTTTGGCATCAACTTACCTCGCTGTGTTTGGAGGAGGAGGAATGCTGCCTATGACCCCAAGAACACCATCTCCACCGTCAAAAATGGAGGTGGAAACATTATGCTTTGGGGGTGTTTTTCTGCTAAGGGGACAGGACAACTTCACCGCATCAAAGGGACGATGGACGGGGCCATGTACCGTCAAATCTTGGGTGAGAACATCCTTCCCTCAGCCAGAGCATTGAAAATGGGTCGTGGATGGGTATTCCAGCATGACAATGACCCAAAACACACGGCCAAGGCAACAAAGGAGTGGCTCAAGAAGAAGCACATTAAGGTCCTGGAGTGGCCTAGCCAGTCTCCAGACCTTAATCCCATAGAAAATCTGTGGAGGGAGCTGAAGGTTCGAGTTGCCAAATGTCAGCCTCGAAACCTCAATGACTTGGAGAAGATCTGCAAAGAGGAGTGGGACAAAATCCCTCCTGAGATGTGTGCAAACCTGGTGGCCAACTACAAGAAACGTCTGACCTCTGTGATTGCCAACAAGGGTTTTGCCACCAAGTACTAAGTCATGTTTTGCAGAGGGGTCAAATACTTATTTCCCTCATTAAAATGCAAATAATTGTATAACATTTTTTACATGCGTTTTTAATTTTTTTTAATTTTTATTCTGTCTCTCACTGTTCAAATCTACCTAATATTAAAATTATAGACTGAACATTTCTTTGTAAGTGGGCAAACGTACAAAATCAGCACATTGACAGATTTTTTTCACCTTGTCAGCTCAGGTATTCAAACCAGCGACCTTTCAGTTATTGGCCCAACTTTAACCGCTAGGCTACCACAACTACTACTGCCAGCAACAATAGTCAACATATTGACAGTTCCACAAGAACACTATGCCGGCATATTTTCAGAGCTCCTGTTGTCGTTACAGAAGCAGGATATTAATTTTATCTTAATTTATTGCTGAGAATTTTCCTGCACGGCAGGAAATGCAAACTTGTAGTGTATTCAAGGTTTAAAACAGTTTCTAAAGTTTGTAATTTCCACTTTAAAATGTCAGACTTGATTTGCCTTAGCGAAAAATATATCAACCCCTACAAAGAATGTCCATTAATTATAATCCACACAATAATACATTTCCTGTTGCCTCAGGATTATTTTCATGCTGTAGCAAATTGGCTCAAATTAATCTGTACATCACGTTGGTAGTACAAATTGCTCTTCCCTACAGTCCTCTGCTCAACAGAACTTATCCAATTCCATCACAAGGCTCCATACCGGCCTGTTAACAAGCCCAAAAGACAGATGGGCTACAGAGTGTCCCCGTAAACCACTTTCCAATAGCACAGCACCATTTTAGCCCAAAGTCATTCCCATTGACGTCATTCTGTTGTGCAAGATTGCTGCACCCGCTTGTGTGTCATGACCCCTACGTTTTCTCTGGCTGACCAACGCCAGCTTTCAAAGCCTCAGAGAGAAAGTGCATCACTCCACCACAACAAAGGCTTTTTATTCCAACTGTACATTTTCTCAAATAGATCACACAGCAAAAGCTACTTCATGATTCTCTATACAGATTTGATCAATAAAAGTATTAGGTTCATCTGATCGGTTATGACCACATATGAATGCACATGTTAGAGTACACAGTGTCCCAAACACCAGAAATACAATGGGGAACTAAGAATATCTGTATCATAACTGCATAGGTTATTACATGACCAAAAGCGACAGTATATAATGTCCATTGCTGTGTCTTTAAACATGAGAAAGGCACTCTACTATTGTCTGAAGATCCAAATAGCAGACTATTATCTGTCACTCTGATCTGCCTGTGGTCTCCCTGGGCCTCTCCAAAGCAATTTAAAGCAATTAAAAAAAACAACATCCCACGTATGAATAGAGTAATGCACACACATGTATGGGTTAGAAAAAATATGTTTTGAGCAAAATAGTGTTTTTTAGACACAAGTGAAAACTTCATCGAGTAGGCAATTCAAGGAGTTGGTCTGATGGTGCTTTCTGATGATCGGCCTCCCCACTCGGCCTCCCCACCACTTGTGCCATGTCATGAGGATGCCTGGATCCCGTAGAGTTGTACTTTTTGTTAAGTAAATCAGGTGATAAATGAGCTGAAAAAATAGACTGGAGTAGGATTTAAAGTAAGGTCGTTAATGTCTGGCACTGTTAACTGAACCTGTTTAGGATTATGGAGCCACAACGTAAATGCAGTGCTAACAAGCCAAACACAATAAAGGCCACCTGTAAAGCACTGCTCTACTTACCTTTGCCAATGAAGCCCTTGTAATCCTTTTCTATTACTGATAAACTACTTAGCGAGCTCCAATAAGCTGTACGTTTTTCTATTTGGACACAGAGAGGGAGCAAGGCTGAGGTGCTGTCACAAGCCGATTGGGGTAGACTTAGACCTTCAGCTTTTGATTTGCTGTTGGGTGGTACTGTAATCAACGGAGGTCAAGTCTGACTTGTGTTGACAGAATCACAGATGTTCAAGAGCTTTAAACCTCAACTCAAATTATGTGACTTGCCAACATCCATTTGGAGAATGTATCAGACTTACTGTAGGTGGCAAAAGCTTTAGATGAAACATGGAATAAGTGGAGGAGAGACACTGAACCCGTGACAGTGAAACAGGCTAAAACAGGGAGGGATTATTTGGAATTTCCCAATAAGAAATGCTCATTTTCATTTCAAAATATTTTTAAATGTTTTCCATTGTATGCCCTAATGAACATGACCCTATTCTGTCTTCCATTGTACCCAACAACATCATGGATATACTTATATACCAGTGGAGGCTGCTGAGGGGAGGATAGCTCATAATAGTAGCTGGAACGGAGCGAATGGAATGGCATTAAACACATGTAAACGATGTGTTTGATGTTGTTGATACCATTCCACCTATTTCGCTCCAGCCATTACCACGTGCCCGTCCTCCCCAATTAAGGTGCCACCAACCTCCTGTATTATATACACTGACCCAACAATATTCTCCAAACTATACTGTCACTTCTACACATAGCCCCTCCAATATCTGCAAAGCCATTCACTCAGAATGAGAGAACTTTATGTAGATTCAACTAATGTCACTCTTTAGAGAACATACTAGAGATAATACACTTTGAAGTGCAGAAGCACACTAGAAGAATTCACTCTTATCTGGATCACACTTGACAAGAATTGACATTGTCTTGTGGAATCTGTGTGTAGACCCACTGCCACTCCATTTCCCCCAATGCCCTCCTACTCTTATCCTGTGTCCCTGTTTGTGGAGTAAACAGAGTCTTTTTCCTGTGCTTGCACATGTGACGTGCTGGTAGATATGAGGTAATGCAGGCAAACTTAAATATGTTATACCTCATTTCTGCAAGCATATCACATGTGCAAGCAGAGGAAAAAAACTTGAGACCACCTTTAGTCCCCACACACAGAGACGCATACAAAGCTCTCCCTCTCTCTTCATTTGGCAAATCTGACCATAATTCTATCCTCCTGATTCCTGCTTAAGAGCAAAAACTAAAGCAGGAAGTACCAGTGACACACTCAATACAGAAGTGGTCAGATGGTGCGGATGCTACGCTACAGGACTGTTTTGGTAGCACAGACTGGAAAATGTTCCGGGATTCATCCAATCGCATTGAGGAGTATACCACCTCAGTCACCGGCTTCATTAATAAGTGCATCGACGACATCGTCCCCACAGTGACCGTACATACATTTCTGAACTAGAAGCCATGGATTACAGGCAACATCCACACCGAGCTAAAGGCTAGAGCTGCCGCTTTCAAGGAGCAGGACACTAATACGGACACTTCAAAGATATCCCGCTATGCCCTCAGATGAACAATCAAACAGGAAAAGCATCAGGACTAAGATGGAATCCTACTACACCAGATCTGTGAGAATGCTGTTCATTGACTACAGCTCAGCGTTCACCACTAAGCTAAGGACCCTGGGACTAAACACCTCCCTCTGCAAATGGATCCTGGACTTCCTGATGGGTCACCCCCCTGTGGTAAAGGTAGGCAACAACACATCTGCCATGCTGATCCTCAACACTGGGGCACCTCAGGGGTGCGTGCTTAGTCCCCTCCTGTACTCCCCGTTCACCCATGACTGCATGGCCAAGCACGACTCCATCACCAGTGTGGTGCCAGGACAACAACCTCTCCCTCAATGTGAGCAAGACAAAGGAGCTGATCGTGGACTATAGGAAAAGGAGGGCCGAACAGGGCCCCATTATTTATTTATTTATTTTCACCTTTATTTAACCAGGTAGGCCAGTTGAGAACAAGTTCTCATTTACAACTGCGACCTGGCCAAGATAAAGCAAAGCAGTACGACAAAAACAACAACACAGAGTTACACATAAACAAACGTACAGTAAATACAGTTGAAGTCGGAAGTTTACATACACTTAGGTTGGAGTCATTAAAACTCGTTTATCAACCACTCCACAAATTTCTTGTTAGCAAACTATAGTTTTGGCAAGTCGGTTAGGACATCTACTTTGTGCATGACAAGTAATTTTTCCAACAATTGTTTACAGACAGATTATTTCAGTTATAATTCACTGTATCACAATTCCAGTGGGTCAGAAGTTTACATACACTAAGTTGACTGTGCCTTTAAACAGCTTGGAAAATTCCAGAAGATTATGTCATGGCTTTAGAAGCTTCTGATAGGCTAATTGACATCCTTTGAGTCAATTGGAGGTGTACCTGTGGATTTATTTCAAGGCCTATCTTCAAACTCAGTGCCTCTTTGCTTGACATCATGGGAAAATCAAAAGAAATCAGCCAAGACCTCAGAAAAAAATTGTAGACCTCCACAAATCTGGTTCATCCTTGGGAGCAATTTCCAAACACCTGAAGGTACAATGTTCATCTGTATAAACAATAGTAAGCAAGTATAAACACCATGGGACCACGCAGCCTTCATACCACTCAGGAAGGAGACGCGTTCTGTCTCCTAGAGATGAACGTACTTTGGTGTGAAAAGTACAAATCAATCCCAGAACAACAGCAAAGGACCTTGTGAAGATGCTGGAGGAAACAGTTACAAAAGTATCTACAGTAAAACGAGTCCTATATCGACATAACAGGAAAGGCCGCTCAGCAAGGAAGAAGCCACTGCTCCAAAACCGCCATATAAAAGCCAGACTACAGTTTGCAACTGGACATGGGGAAAAATATCATACTTTTTTTGAGAAATGTCCTCTGGTCTGATCAAACAAAAATAGAACTATTTGGCCAAAACGACCATCGTTATGTTTGGAGGAAAATGGGGAGGCTTGCAAGCCGAAGAACACCATCCCAACCGTGAAGCACGGGGGTGGCAGCATCATGTTGTGTGGGTGCTTTGCTGCAGGAGGGACTGGTGCACTTCACAAAATAGATGGCATCATGAGGGAGGAAAATTATGTGGATATATTGAAGCAACATCTCAAGACATGAGTCAGGAAGTTAAAGCTCGGTCGCAAATGGGTCTTCCAAATGGACAATGACCCCAAGCATACTTCCAAAGTTGTGGCAAAATGGCTTAAGGACAAGAAAGTCAAGGTATTGGAGTGGCCATCACAAAGCCCTGACCTTAAGCCTATTGAAAATGTGTGGGCAGAACTGAAAAAGCATGTGCGAGCAAGGAGGCCTACAAACCTGACTCAGTTACAGCAGCTCTGTCAGGAGGAATGGGCCAAAATTCACCCAACTTATTGTGGGAAGCTTGTGGAAGGCTACCCAAAACATTTGACTCAAGTTAAACAATTTAAAGGCAATGCTACCAAATACGAATTGAGTGTATGTAAACTTCTGACCCACTGGGAATGTGATGAAAAAAGGAATTGTGAAAAACTGAGTTTAAATGTATTTGGCTAAGGTGTATGCAAACTTCCGACTTCAACCGTATATATTCGGCGGTGTCAGAGGAAGGCCTAAGAAATAGTCAAAGACTCCAGTGGTACCTGAGCACCAAGTCTAGGACCAGAAGGCTCCTTAACAGCTTCTACCCCCAAGCCATAAGACTGCTGAACACTTCATCAAACGGCCACCCGGACTATTTGCATTGACCCCCCCCCCCTTGTTTTTTTACAATGCTGCTACTCGCTGTTTATTATCTATGCATAGTCACTTTACAAATTACCACGACTAACCTGTACCCCTGCACATTGACTCGGCACCGGTACCCCCTGTATATAGCCTCGTTATTGTTATGTCATTTTCTTGTGTTACTTTTAGATATATATATTTTTTCATTTTAGTTTATTTAGTAAATATTTTCTTAACTCTATTTCTTGAACTGCAATGTTCGTTAAGGGCTTGTACGTAAGCATTTCACGGTAAGGTCTACACCTGTTGTATTTGTCCAATGTGACAAATACATTTTTATTTGACGTCAGCAACGGAAGTTCAATCGCCTGCCAAGATCATATTTAACCAATTCAGACAGGAACTGTGGAAAATCTACTGCTGAAATATTGTGGATGAAAATTACATTGGATTTCCAATTCCAGGCATGCCTAATGATGAATTCAAACCCATTAAGAATTAAAAATCTACAGTATATGAAGGAGGCATCATAATATTTTTTACCCATTTGATATTTTAAACCATAGGAAAATAGACACGTTGATCGACGAGATATTTACAAGGACGAACTAGACATTCTCTGTGACTTCTGTACTGTGCTGAATCCATACAGAACATACTGTAAGTTTCACTGTCAACATACAGTATCACCACAAATGACCTGCTTCTTCACAATGGAATTATTGCATAGAATATGAGAGTAGGATTTTATGTTTTATACAGAAATACTGGTCAAACCTTATCCAACAGAGAAAACATACAGTGCAGGATGTTTAAATAGTTTTTTTTAAAGACACTTCAGGAACTAATGAATTACAGGTTACTGGAAAAAGTGGTATACACATCAAAAATACATTGAACATAATTGTTTTTTACATAACACCTGCAATAGTACATCCAACTGAAAATGTTTAAAATTTGCTGTGCTGTATATCAAAGATAAATATTTCAGTAAACCTTCTTGAGCCATAATGAATAAAGCATTCATTTTAACTCTCTTCCTTTTAGCAAATAAAATAAAATGCAAAGAATTGTGCATTCAGTCTGATTGCATGTCTAATTCTGCTAGTAACAGGGACATTTGAGTCCTATATGGATTAAATGTGCTTTTTATTAATAACTCTCCCCACAGAGAACTGCATTACAATTCCAACCCATCTTTAACGATAGTAAATCATGACTCTTTGCAGGATCAATGGTCGAGCCACTTCCTTTAAGTATGCAGGGTTCAGTGGTTTTAAAACAACCTTTGGACAGCATCATCTTTCAGAGTATAAAAAGAGTCACTCCAAGAATCTTCAGAGCTTCTGTAACGAGTGCGGTGAGTGTCGGGAAGCAAGTTCAGGGAGTGAATGTTTTAATAAATAAACGCAACTAAATACAAAACAAGTAACACGAACAACGCACACACATGACACGGGAACAGAAACAATGACGCCTGGGGATGGAATCAAAGGGTGTGACATATATAGGGAAGGTAATTAGGGAAGTGATGGAGTCCAGGTGAGTCTGACGACCCGCAGGTGCGCGTAACGATGGTGACAGGTGTGCGCCATAATGAGTAGCCTGGTGACCTAGAGGCTGGAAGGAGCACACGTGACAGCTTCTCTAGACCTTTAGTGGTAATGTAAAATTCTAACTGCCGCAATGGAAAAGGGGAAGAAATGCCATGGAGTTGCCTATCTGGTATTTATGTCACTTTTATCTTTCTTTACTTTTTAAGGTTTGCCATCAGAAATAAGCCTACTAGCTGACTTCGGTCATCAGTCGAACTGTGTTTCCGCAGACACATTGGTGCAGCTGACTTCTGGGTTAAGCAAGCAGTGTGTTAAGAAGTAAGAGGCTGGGGGGGGTCATGTTTCGGAGGATGCATGTCTTGACCTTTGCCCCTCCTGAGCCCTTTGAGGAGTTGCAGCGATGAGACAAGGTCGTAACCAGCTATTGGGGAGAAAATGGGGTAAAAACTCAAAATAATAAAAAATAATAATAAGAAATAAGCCCACATTCACTCCAATGT
This sequence comes from Salmo salar, assembly GCF_965601325.2. Classification (NCBI taxonomy): domain Eukaryota; kingdom Metazoa; phylum Chordata; class Actinopteri; order Salmoniformes; family Salmonidae; genus Salmo; species Salmo salar. The sequence continues at coordinate 33,138,189 of NC_138314.1, forward strand.
CGTTTCCCAAGATATGAGAGGCAGAAAAATAAAGCAACTACTGAAAAAACAGAATGAGAGGAGAGGACTGCCGAGCTACTGGTGCTTCGCTTGGAGAGAAGCTTTAAGAGAAAAGGACGTGTCAAACTTTACAGGCTCAAATTGAAACTGGATTGCTATATTTTATCGACCCACTGTTCACCCGTCTTGGAGTACCTGATGGTCAAATGCTGACCCTTCTACCTCCCGAGGGAGTTTTCAGCTATTATCGTGACTGCTGTATACATTCCACCTCAGGATAGCAAGGTGCCGCTTAACAAACTGTACAAGACTATAAACAAGCAGGAAGACCTACACTCAAAGGCTGCCTTTCTGGTTGCTGGCGATTTTAATTTGGCGTCACTAAGACACGTGATGCCCAACTTCCATCAACCCGTCTCTAACACCACTAGGGGCGATAAAGTCTTAGACCACTTCTACTTTACACACAAGCAAGCATACAATGCCCTCCCTCGTCCGCCATTCGGCAAATCAGATAATGACTCCGTACTCTTGCTTCCTGTTTACAAGCAGAAGTTGAAACAGGAAATACCCGCGATTCGCTCCGTTGAGAAATTGTAACCAGAATCAGAGGCTATTCTACAGGACTGCTTTGCTAGCGCTGATTGAATATGTTTTGAGACTCAGCCGATAACATTGACAAGCTAACCACCTCCGTCACAGCTTCATTATAAAATACATCAGCGATGTTGAACCCATGTGAGGGTTCGCTGCTTCCCAATCAAAAGCCCTGGATTAACACCAAGTTTGGCGCTAAACTAAAGAACAGGGCTACCACACACAGAGCTATCGTAGACAACACTGATGCTGCGGCCGAAGACAAGAATAAGTACAAGAAGGCCCACTATGACCTCCGCAGTGTCATCAAACAAGCAAAAGGACTATATAGGAATAAGGTACAATCTTATTACCTAGGCTCCGCCGCCCGCCGCATGTGTCAGGGGCATCAGTCCATTACGGATTACAAAGGAAGACCCAACTGTGAGCTGCCCAATGATGCCTCTCTACTAGACGAACTCAATGCATTTCATGCACGCTTTGACAACAACATCGAGACGGGTGTGAGGGCCATCACCAACCCAGAGGATTGGGTGATCTCGCTCTCTGAGGCCGACGTGAGAAGGGTCTTTAATTAGGTCAACGCCCGCAAGGCCACAGGGCCTGATGGTTTTCCAGGGAACGCTCTCAGAGCATGTGCAGAACAGCTGGCAGGCATATTCACAGTCATTTTCAACCTCTCCTTGTCCCAGTCTGTAATCCCCACATGTTTTAATATTACCACAATCATTCCTGTTCCTAAAGACTCTAAGGCTTCATGCTACATTGACTACGGCCCTGTAGCACTCACTTCTGTAATCATTGGGTGCTTTGAGAGGCTGGTTATGGCACACATTAACTCCACCATCCCAAACACCCTAGACCCACTCCAATTTGCATACCGCCCTAACAGATCCATAGACGACGGAATATCAATTGCTCTCCACACTGCCCTCACCCACCTAGATAAGAGGAATACCTACAGTATGTGAGAATTGCTGTTCATTGACTACAGCTCAGAGTTCAACACCATTGTCCACTCCAAGCTCGTCACTCGTCACCAAGCTTAGGAGTCTGGGTCTGAACACCTCCCTCTGCAACTGGATCCTGGACTTCCTGAAGGCCGAACCCAGGTGGTGAGGGAAAGCAACATCAACTCCGCCACGCTGACCCTTAACACAGGGGCCCCACATGGGTGTGTGCTTAGTCCCCTCCTGTACCCCCTGTTCACCCACGACTGTGTGGTCACTCACGACTCCAGCACCATTATCAAGTTCACTGACGACACGACGGTGGTAGGACTGATCACCGGTGACGATGAGTCAACATACAGGGAGTAGGTCAGTGACCTGGCAGTGTGGTGCCGGAGCAACAACGTCTCCCTCCAATTCAGCAAGACCAAGGAGCTGATCGTGGACTACAGGAAACATGGGGGCGAGCATGCCCCCATCCACATCGACGGGGCAGCAATGGAGCAGGTAGACAGCTTCTAGTTCCTCAGTTTCCAAATCACTAAAGACTTAAAACACACACGCACAGTCGTGAAGAAGGTCTGACGGTGCCTCTTCCCCCTCAGGAGGTTGAAAAAGTTTTGCATGGGTCCTCAAATCCTCAAAAAGTTCTACAGCTGTACTATTGAGAGCATATTGACTGGCTGCATCACTGCTTGGAATGGAAGTAGCACCGCCCTCGATCGCATGGCGCTACAGAGAGTTGTGTGGACAGCCCAATACATCACTGGGGCCGAGCTCCATGCCATCCTGGCATGGTTCTACCTGTCACCAGAGGGCGGCAGAGACCGTCCTAGAGACATTAACGACACTCAGGTGTGTCCAATTTAACTCATTATGATTTCCCTGTTAAAAGAGGTGTGTTTTCTGTTGTCCTTTGCGGAAGCTTGAATTGTTTACCGTGTGCATTTGTTTCCTGAGCAAGTTTTTGAGACTTAGTGTTTGTTGTTTTTCAAGTGCACTGTGATCCTGTGGCTACCGTTTCTCAGAAAAGTATTACGTTTATCCTTAACCACTGATTCCTCGTCTGGTCTCTTCTCTGCACCTGGGTCCAACCTCACCACGTCCCACATCCAGGACCTCTATATCAGGCAGTGTGAAAATAATCTTCAAAGACTCCAACTACCCAAGCCATGGACTATTTTCTCTGCCGGTGCATCAAGTCTGACAACAACATGCTCTTGAACAGCTTCTATCCCCAAGCAATACGACTGATGAATAGCTAACAAAATAGCTTCATGGACTATCTGAGTTAAACTTGTATCTTTATTGAGCTTTTATTTAAATCTTTGCACTGTCTCTATGCACACTCACAGGGCCCTACACACTCACACACACTGTCACTCCCATAGACACACACTCCCATACACACACACACACACCCACACACACACCCACACACACACACACACACACACACACACACACACACACACACACACACACACACACACACACACACACACACACACACACACACACACACACACACACACTCCACCATTAGGTCACTCACACATAATATGCACATACTGTACATTTACACACCAGCACACCCACTCACATAAAAGCTGCTGCTACTCTGTTTATCTTATATCCTGTTGCATTGTCCCCTCACCCCTATACATACACTATCTACCTCCATCCCTCCAGTATCCCTGCACATGTAAAAACACTTTTTAAATATTTCCTGTATATAGTATGCTGACTTAATTGTCTATTTCATATTTCCTATTACTTTTCTCATGTTTTTTTCTACTAATACATTGTTATTGCATTGTTGGTTTTTGAGTTTGCAAGAAAGGCATTTCACTGTACTTGTGCATGTGACATTAAAACTTGAAACTTATTCCCATGCTCTGTCGTGCCAGAGACAGTGAGGACCTGTGTGCTGGAGCAATCCCACCAGTTGGTTACAGACAGAGAATGATTCCTGGATGACTGGTTCCCAGTAAGATCATCTCCCTGAGAGGCTGTTTTACTGTCTGGTTTCTTTTACTTTCTCTTTAAAACAAGACAAAATAAATAAAACATATCAAAAGCATTTCTGGATCAAAAGTACTGGCAATATTACAACTCTGCCATTTAACTATAGATAGGCATTCATGAAATGTTCTAAAAGCAGAGGGCATACTGTCATTATCGTCTATCACTACAGTAACTAGTTGTCACTAGTTACCACAGCTACAAAGTCAAAATTGACTATATCGTAAAAATATTTTTGTAGAAATAGGCAGGGTTTAGCCATAATTATGACTTTGTGGCTGTGGTAGCTAGTGACGACCCCTTCAGATGATGGTGATAATGTGATCATAACGTATGGATGCTGGGCCTCCGAGGTCTTGATCTTTGACCGCTCTTCTGTAGGGCATGAAGTGTCCTGATGGAGACACTCCCTCTTAGGCATATTTGCGCACCAGAGTGTGATAACCCACCTATCTACAGTGCTGGGGGCCAGTTGGGAGAGGCAACACCCTACACGTTGAGGCTGACCCAAGAATGAAATGGTTGTCAAAACACACTAACTACATTCCCGATGTAAACAGGGCAGACCTGGGATGGTTAACCTCTCTCCTGCCTCTGGGCTTCAAGCAACCTTCAAAGGCAAGATGCTACAGTATCCTGACATCATAGTGGAAGCGGCCAAACGTGGCCAAACTGAGTTGCTTAGTTATTTAACTAGGCAAGTCAGTTAAGACCAAATTCTTATTTACAATCATGGCCTACCCCGGCCAAACCCTAACCTGGACGACACTGGGCCAATTGTGCACCGCCTCATGGGTCTCCTGGTCATGGCCAGTTGTGATACAGCCTGGAATCAAACCAGGGTCTGTAGTGACCCCTCTAGCACTGAGATGCAGTGCCTTAGATCGCTGCGCCACTCGGGAGCTCATCTAAAAGAAGGCCTGGTTATGGGGCTTCCACCAGGGGGACAGTTAACTGTCAAAAAGTTTGATCCCAGGCTGTGTCACAGCCGGCAGTAACAGAGAGACCCATGAGGCGGCGCACAATTGGCCCACCGTCGTCCGGGTTAGGGGAGGGTTTGGCCGTCCAGGATTTCCTTGTCCCATCGTGCTCTAGCGACTCCTTGTGGTGGGCCAGGCGCCTGCAAGCTGACCTCGGTCGCCAGCTGGACGGTGTTTCCACCGACACATTGGTGCGGCTGGCTTAAGCGTGCAGTGTGTCAAGAAGCAGTGCGGCTTGGCAGGGTCGTGTTTCGGAGGATGCATGGCTCTCAACCTTCGCCTCTCCCGAGTCCATAGGGGAGTTGCAGTGATGGGACAAGATTGTAACTACCAATTGGTGAGAAAATGGGGTAAAAGTACAAATATATATTTAAATATATATATATATTTTAAATGTTTATTAGCAGGTAACCCTTTCCTTCACCACCACAGCTGATGCTAAGCCTCAACATGTAACTGAAATCAGAGTGATCTGAGTGACATCTTGTCAACTCACTCTGGCTTGTAATAATAATAATATATGCCATTTAGCAGAAGCTTTTATCCAAAGCCACTTACAGTTATGTGTGCATACAATTTACGGATGGGTGGTCCCGGGAATGGCCAAAAGTATGTGGATAACCCTTCAAATGAGTAGATTCTGCTATTTCAGCCACGCCCGTTGCTGACAGGTGTATAACATTGAGCACACAGCCAAGCAATCTTTATAGACAAACATTGGCAGTAGAATGGCCCGTAATGAAGAGCTCAGTGACTTTCAATGTGGCACTGTCATAGGATGCCACCTTTCCAACAAGTCAGTTCGTCAAATGTCTGCCCTGCTAGAGCTGCCCCAGTCAACTAAGTGCTGTTATTGTGGAAATGTTTAGGAGCAACAACAGCTCAGCCGTGAAGTGGTAGGCCACACAAGCTCACAGAACTGGACCACTGAGTGCTGAAGCATGTAGCGCATAAAAAATTGTCTGTCCTCGGTTGCAACAATCACTACCGAGTTCCAAACTACCTCTGGAAGCAACGTCAGCACAAGAACTGTTCGTCGGGAGCTTCGTGAAATGGGATTCCATGGTCGAGCAGCCATACATACTGTAAACCTAAGATTACCATGCGCAATGCCATGAGTCTGCTGGAGTGGTGAATCACGCTTCACCATCTGGCAGTCCAACGGACTAATCTGTGTTTGGCAGATGCCAAGAGAACGCTACCTGCCCGAATGCATAGTGCCAACTGTAAACTTTGGTGGAGGAGGATTAATGTTCTGGGGCTGTTTTTCATGGTTTGGGCTAGTCCCCTTAGTTCCAGTGAAGGGAAATCTTAACGTTACAGCATAGAATGACATTCTAGACGAGTCTGTGCTTCCAACTTTGTGGCAAAGGTTTAGGGAAGGACATTTTCTGTTTCAGCATGACAATGCCCCCGTGCAGAAAGCGAGGTCCATACAGAAATGGTTTGTTGAGATCGGTGTTGAAGAACTTGACTGGTCTGCACAAAGCCCTGACCCCAATCCCATCGAACACCTTTGGGATGAATTGGAATGCCGACTGCGAGCCAGGCCTAATTGCCCAACATCAGTGCCCAAACTCACTAATGCTCTTGTGGCTGAATGGAAGCAAGTGCCAACAGCAATGTTCCAACATCTAGTGGAAAGCCTCCCAGAAGAGTGGAGGCTGTTATAGCAGCAAAGGGGGGACGAATTCCATATTAATGCCCATGATTTTGGAATGAGATGTTCGATGAGCAGGTGTCCACATATGTTTGGCCATGTAGTGTACCTTTATACATGCTTTCCATTAGGGTTGTATGATATGATCTGGCTTTCTCATGAGGCTAACACTACGGTAATACTTGATTCCAACACTATGACCTTGGAGGAAGCACTTGGCTAAGGCTCATACCACACATCATAAATTGGCTTCCTCATTCATATTCTATTCATGTGTTTATATGGCAAACAAATGGAGGAAAAAGAAGAAAGAGAGAGAACGAAGAGAGAGAGAGAGCAGGAGAGAGAGGGGGGGTGGGGTATGTCTGAGAGTGTACCAGCAGCCCTCCTGTACCTCAGGAAAGCAGAGCTCCCAGCTCTTCAGCGGTGCAGAGAGAGATGAGACTGCATCCTCATCAGGAAACTGCTGGAAGCCAGCGATGATGAATAGGGTCGCTGTGACTATTAATTCCCTGTAAATGCGCCATTCTTCGCCTTCCATCTCCCACTGCTGAGATGTGCTCAGAAGGAAGAAAATGTATCTGAAATATAGGAAACTAACGCTCTCGTCGGTGGGAAGCAGCTTGGTCTGTAATATTCTCCTTATGAATTGCCTTACTATGGCTAATTAGTTTATCAGAGCCATTGGTCCTAATGAGCGGTGGTTGCCCACAGTTGGTTTAATGGAGAGCTAACAAAGGACTCTCCTTGAATGATTCATTGGACTCTTTGGTCTGGGAATGTGTCTCCTGGTACTACTCTGCTAAACCAACCTGAGCCAGTCTCTTGACATCAAGCTAAGGGGAGATGACTCTAGAGCCCTGGAGACCTCAACAAGTCATAGAGGCAATGCTGCAAGGTCACTATTTCAGCTATTGCCATCCCGCAGGGGGGAATGTATGAATATCACACTCTTTTCACTTTAAAAGGCCACTTCACCACAGCTCCTCTCAGCACAAGCCATCTGGGGATTTCTGCAGACCTTGACTGTGACTGCAGCCGGGGAAATAAATGGAACTTATTCAAACTGCACCAGCGGGATAGGGAGTCCACTTGCTGACATATGGGAGGAAGATGTCCATTGGGTGACCAACGACAAATAAAGCAAACCCCATGCAGGATTTTTTTGACCTCATGTCATGTTGTCATATGTAAAGTTTGATGCTCTGTACTACACTACAGTCTAGAACAACATAAAATGCAAGAGGTAGGAAAGCCAAGGAACCCATGGAAATTATCTTCAAGACACTTGAACAGTTCATTGGGCATAGTATTTGAAACACATTGTGATGCATTTGAAAATTGAGAAAGAGGCACTTTTAAGTGACCCCTCATAGAACCAGAATTCAGAATAATTGGCTTTTGAGCAATAAAGTGATAGAGGTCACTTTAATAATACTGATGAGAAAAGTAACACAAATTAATTTGTCCAAACATACCCTGAAAGTTAGACTTAATTAGAACTTTTCTAATAGTTTGCGGACCACTATTAAAGCTCCTATGTGTTTGATGAATTAGTGAGTAATACTTTTAGAAAAGGCCATACTTTTAACTGCTCTGTGACGCAATTAAAAAGAAACAAATAAAGTTGGTTTGGTGCTTGCATCTCTCTGCCTGCCTGCCTGCCTGCCTGCCTGCCTGCCTGCCTGCCTCTGTCTGTCTGTCTGTCTGTCTGTCTGTCTGTCTGTCTGTCTGTCTGTCTGTCTGTCTGTCTGTCTGTCTGTCTGTCTGTCTGTCTGTCTGTCTGTCTGTCTGTCTGTCTGTCTGTCTGTCTGTCTGTCTGTCTGCCTGCCTGCCTGCCTGCCTGCCTGCCTGCCTGCCTGCCTGCCTGTCTGTCTGTCTGTCTGTCTGTCTGTCTGTCTGTCTGTCTGTCTGTCTGCCTGCCTGCCTGCCTGCCTGCCTGCCTGCCTGCCTGTCTGCCTGTCTGCCTGCCTGTCTGTTTGTCTATTTCTTTTAAATGTGTGTTGTGCGCTACTTTCATAAACATTTTATTATTATCCTTTTTAGATAAAACTATACTAAATATATTCACGTCACCAAATAGTTGATTAAAACACACTGTTTTGCAATGAAGGTCTACAGTAGCCTCAACAGCACTCTGTAGGGTAGCACCATGGTGTACCCAGAAGACAGCTAGCTTCCATTCTCCTCTAGGTACATTAACTTCAAAACAAAACCTAGGAGGCTTATGATTCTCACCCCCTTCCATAGACTTACACAGTAATTATGACAACTTCCGGAGGACAACCTCTAACCTATCAGAGCTCCTGCAGCATGAAATGACATGTTGTCCACCCAATCAAAGGATCAGATAATGAATTTAGTACTGAAAGCAAAAGATAGATTAGCCAACTCAAACAGAGAGGGATGCTATGTTAACTAGCTGGCTATGACTATCCAACACTGGAACTCTTCCAAGTCAAGGTAAGCTTTTGGTTTTATTAATTTATTGATACTGGGGGCGACCGGAGTAACTGCTAAACTGTCAGTGGCGACCCGTCATTCAAGGCAGGTGGGGGAGAGCCCCATCTGTTTTGAGGCCAAAATATTTTGCAAAAAAATTATAATAAATAATATATACACTATCGTTCAAATGTTTGGGGCCACTTAGAAATGTCCTTGTTTTTGTCCATTAAAATAACAAAAAATGTATCAGAAATACAGTGTAGACATTGTTAATGTTGTAAATGACTATTGTAGCTGGAAACGGCAGATTTTTATGGAATATCTACATAGGCGTACAGAGGCCCATTATCAGCAACCATCACTCCTGTGTTCCAATGGCACGTTGTGTTAGCTAATCCAAGTTTATCATTTTAAAAGGCTAATTGTTCATTAGAAAATCCTTTTGCAGTTATGTTAGCACAGCTGAAAACTGTTGTCCTGATTAAAGAAGCAATAAAACTGGCCTTCTTTAGACTAGTGGAGTATCCGGAGCATCAGCATTTGAGGGTTCAATTACAGGCTCAAAATGTCCAGAAACAAAGCACTTTCTTCTGAAACTCGTCAGTCTATTCTTGTTCTGAGAAATGAAGGCTATTCCATGCGAGAAATTGCCAAGAAACTGAAGATCTCGTACAACGCTTCACAGAACAGCAAAAACTGTCTCTAACCAGAATAGAAAGAGGAGTGGGAGGCCCCGGTGCACAACTGAGCAAGAGGACAAGTACATTAGAGTGCCTAGTTTGAGAAACAGACGCCTCACAAGTCCTCAACTGGCAATTTTTTAAATAGTACCCGCAAAACACCAGTCTCAACGTCAACAGTGAAGAGGCGACTCCGGGATGCTGGCCTTCTTGGCAGAGTTCCTCTGTCCAGTGTGTGTGTTCTTTTGCCCATCTTAGCCAGTTTGAGATATGTCTTTCTCTTTGCAACTCTGCCTAGAAGGCAAGCTTATGACAAGACTTTGTCTTGAAGGTCCTCAGAACATTTCAAGAACATGTTATTTTTAAGTTTTACCTAATATTACCACAACATTCTCAGCATGCAAATGTGTATCTCCTTAAAGCCGTTTGGAATACATCCCCATTATGTTTTAATGGCAATTCACATTTGAGGCATTTTAATTGTATTTCAACAGCATTTAATCATACAAAAACAACCATATTTTTTTTGCACTTCATATGTTGACAACATGCACATTATTTCACTTGAACAGCACTTAATCTTGAAAATACTATATTTTTGATTATGTCAAATATATTTCATAGTTTAGATGGTACAATGATTCTCTACACTATAATTTATTGTTTTGTCACATAAACTGAAAACAGTGGAATTATTAGAATTGTAGCAACCAGGAAATGGCAGAGCCATTTTTGCACCGTGCATCTTTATAGGGAATCTTAGCTAATGTTCTGGGAATGTTCCCGGTTTGCTGGGACCATACATGAACATCGTCGTTTCTCCTACGCAACAGCTGGGCGTGACACAGGTTGATACAGGGATCAGACACTCACCGTCCATCCTCCTCCGTCTGTTGTCATGTCACAGAAGACCTGGAAGCCAGCAGGGTAGTGCATGGGAAAGACAGAGTAGATCCCATCCTCCCGCTGACCACTTGCGTAGATATCGCTGCAGTCCCGAGGTCTGGAGCCTAGCGAGATCAGATAGACACCAGATTAACGTTTAAATCCTGGATTTTATCATAGAAATTATTAAATGAAACCAGTGAGCTCCAACATTTTCTTCTCTTAATAGTCAGCTGTCTGAATCTGGCCAGACAGCTTCACTTCATCATGTCCAAATCCTGTACTTTATAGAAATGCAATTTTTTTACAAAACTAATTTGGGGTATCAGAGGTGTAGTATGCAAACATATTTCAGTATGAAGCTGTGCTTTTTTCCTTCTAGTGAAATTGTGAACAATAGCCTTGTCAGGCATTAAATACATCTAGTTGGCCAAAGATATGGTTTACTTCAGCTCAAAGGATCAACAATTTCTACAGCTGACATGGTATAGTTAGGAGATGTCCATGCACTCATTGCCTTTTTCTCCTTCCATCAGCCACCACTGGTGTCCATCCATAGCCTACCATTGGAGCAGCCTTTGGGCCGGGCACTGCGAACAGGTGCTCTCTGGAGGTCTGCCTTGAACTTGCTCTTCAGGTTCCCCGTCTCCTTCTGCATGGAGTTGAGAGCATCGTTCACTGAGTTCATCACCTTCACCATGTTGATCTGGCTCTCAGACAGCAGCTGGAAACAAACACACAAACATCCCATTAAACACCCACTCGGTAGTTGGAAAAACAACTTAACAACACACACACACACACACACACACACACACACACACACACACACACACACACACACACACACACACACACACACACACACACACACACACACACACAAATTAGATTACATTTCCCTTGACAGACATATGACTAACAGCAAACCCCACACAATTGGGAGTAAATGTAATTAGAAAAGGGATCTCCCTGAGTGTGAGTGTTCATTCATCAGAATGAGAATGTTTTAGGAAGTCCACAGTAGCCTCGTAATTAGTAGACTGGAATCTGAGTAGTGAAACAGAATGTAGGCTTGCAAGACATTCCGGATGGTTGTATGAGGTTAATTCTACAGTAAGGAGAGGTGACATAGGAACTCTTTGGAGACCCACAATGCCCCGGGGTTGACATTGATGACATCCGACGGGAGCTCACTTCCTGTGCACATGGTGAAAACATGATCACTCTCTGCACATATCCCCCCCTCCCCGTCCCCGTCCCCACCCGCCCCCTCCCTAACACGCTTCTGTAGCAACGACACTTGCCTGTCAATCACGAGTGGGCCTCAAACGACAATGCTGGTATGAAAAATGCATGCTAACCACAGGAGGTGTACACTCCACTCCTCTCTTCTCTGATCTGCTGAAGCCCTCTCTCTTCTCACACAGTAGCAACTCCTACAGCAGTTTGATACTGTACTTTGATATACTGTACTTTGTGAATATAAAACTATGAGCAGAGGTTCCACAGTATGTGTACTTCCAGCAATATGTTGTCTTGTAAAATTGTGCCATGATATATTTTGCTCTAGGATATGATTTACTCGAACTCTCGGCTTGGAAAACGTGATGTCGGCCTACAATCATCATTTTAAATCATATGTGCCATACAACAAAAATAACTATAAATATGACAAGGGGGTGCCAAATATAAAAATTACACTGTGCTTTGAGATTCAGTTATTACCCCTTAATAACTGAAAACACATCCAGAGGTCTCTCCATTGAAATCAATAACTAAATTCCCCCACCTCTCTCTCCTTTCCTCCAAAACGTTTTTCTTATCTCCTCTGGCTACTATTCTCAACACTGTCAAATGGCTTTCCAGAAAGCGCTGCCTGGAAAGCACAACGACACTCCTTGCATTTACCTGCTACCTTGTATGAGGGAGAAGGCCTCGGCTCTACTCTTTAAATGTCAATTTCATCTGAGAGTGTTTCTACAGCTTAGGCTTTGGGTCTCCGACACTCGGTGTGTGAATGTAAATGTGACTGTGCAGCAGAGTCGGCTGGCTGTCAGTGAGTGGATGCCACTTGAAAAGAGGGCAGGGACAAGGGAGGGGGAGAAGTGCCAGCCAGTATTAATTTAACGGCTCGGGTGACAGATGAATCGAGGTGAGTCATGCCTCCTTCTTGATTCCTATGACTTTGCGAGGGTAGAGACGGCAAAGGGCAGAGACGGTTGTTTCTGTAACAGAGGCTATAATCACCCCGGCCCTGATGGAATGTAGCACTGTAGCGACGGACTGGGTATCTATCGCCTGTAGTGGTCGTTCTAATGAGGTTACTTTGATAATAAAGTGACGATATGCAGCAGAGCTCTTGCAGGACTGTGAATTCCCAGCAGGTAGTGAACTACTACAGCACCAGCTCTATTCCTTTTTTTAAGGAGATCGAAATTCCAATTCCCTTTGGTATTCCATTATTTAGGACAGCGTGGTGGAAAGGAGATAAGGAGACAGATGCAGAGGGGGTAGTTAGATAGGAAGGGCTCAAACAGGTTTAGAATTCCTGGGGGATATGGTCTAAAGTCAGCAGCACTACTGTACCACTAGACCAGACTCTGGAACCATTCACTTCTACCACAACTGTTTACAAATGATGCCCTGCAAATAATATATGCGACTTTTATACAAAAGCGACTTACAGTCATGGGTGCATACATTTTACATATGGATGGAATCAAACCCACTACCCTGGTGTTATAAGTGCCATGCTGTCACGACTTCTGCCGAAGTCGGTGCCTCTCCTTGTTCAGGCGGGGTTCGGTGGTCGACAACACCAGTCTTCTAGCCATCGCCGATCCATTTTTCATTTTCCATTTGTTTTGTCTTGTTTTCCCACACACCTGGTTTTCATTTCCCTCATTACGTGTTGTGTATTTAACTCTTTGTTCCCCCCATGTCTTTGTGTGGTATTGTTTGTTATAAGTGCTTGTGCACATTTGTTTGACTGGTGCGCGTCGGGTTATTGTGCCCATATTTTGTATTACTTATGCCGATGGTTTTACTATTAAACTGCTCCGGCTATTACATAGTTCTGCTCTCCTGCGTCTGACTTCCCTGCCACTAGTTACGCACCCCATACAGAATACCACACCCAACCATATGGAGTCAGCAGGAGCAGGTGCCCCTGATAAGGGGGTAGAGGAGCGCGTCCAGGAGCAAGCGGCGATGATCCACCATCTTGGCGTCGCGATGGACCGCGTCGTTCAGACCATGGACCGCTGGGAGAGACAGAGAGTTCCTCCAGCGCCTCCACCAGCACAACCGGGCTTACCACTACTCATCCCTCCTGTATCCGGTCCCAGTGGGATGCGTTTCACCCTTCCTAGGGAGTATGATGGGACGGCGGCACGGTGCCAGGGTTTCCTGTTACAGCTGGACTTATACCTGGGCACCGTTTACCCGGCTCCCTCGGGAAGGGAGAGGGTGTCCACCCTCGTTTCGTGCCTCTTGGGGAGAGCTCTGGAGTGGGCTAACGCCGTGTGGGAAGAAGGAGATATGGCGTTGGACGACTTCGAGGAGTTCACCCGCCGCTTCCAGGCAGTCTTCGACCACCCGCCCAAGAGTAGAGCGGCGGGTGAACGTCTCTTCCACCTGTGGCAGGGGACGAGGAGCGCACAGGAGTTCGCTTTGGACTTTCGGACCCTGGCCGCCGGAGTGGGATGGAATGACAGGGCCCTGATCGACCACTATCTCTGCAGTTTGCGCGAGGACGTCCGTCGAGAGTTGGCCAGCAGGGACACCACCCTTACCTTTGACCAGCTGGTGGACCTGTCCATTCGGCTGGATAACCTGCTGGCTACCCGCAGAGGTCCAGATCGGGGTCTGTCGGTTCCATCCCCCAGCACCACCGCTCCGATGCCCATGGAGCTGGGAGGTGCTGCGCTCAGGCAGACCGGAGGAGGTTCCGTCTCGTGCACCATCTGTGGCCGCAGAGGTCACACTGCCGGTCGGTGCCGAGTTGGTTTCTCTGGGGGTCGAGGCAGCAGGCAGGGCACTCTGGCGTCACCCTAGGTGAGAAGGCACCATTCTCACCCAGAGCCCTCTGTTGCACACATGTTTTTGTTCGTTACTTTTCCTGAGTTTTCCTCGCATTCCCAGCATAAGGTGCTCATCGATTCAGGCACGGCAGGGAATTTTATAGACAGATCATTTGCCCATAGTTTAGGGATCCCCATCATTCCTGTGGCTATGCCCTTCCCAGGTCATGCCTTAGATAGTCGACCATTAGGGTCAGGGTTGATTAGGGAGGCCACCGCTCCTCTGGGCATGGTGACGCAGGGGGGTCACATGGAGAGAATCAGTCTCTTTCTCATTGACTCTCCTGCGTTTCCCGTGGTGCTAGGTCTACCTTGGTTAGCTTGTCATAACCCCCCTGTTTCATGGCAACGGAGGGCTCTCACGGGGTGGTCGTGAGAGTGCTCGGGGAGGTGCTTAGGGGTTTCCGTAGGTGCTACTACGGTGGAAAGTCCAGACCAGGTCTCCGCCGTGCGCATTCCCCCCGAATATGCCGATTTGGCAATTACCACCCCATCGACGCAGGGATTGTGCGATAAATCTCCTGGTAGACGCCGCACTTCCCAGGAGTCACGTGTATTCCCTGTCACAGGCGGAGACGGTGGCTATGGAAACATATGTTTCCGAATCCCTGCGTCAGGGGTACATTCGGTCCTCCACTTCACCCGCCTCCTCGAATTTATTTTTTGTCAAGAAGGAGGGAGGTTTGTGCCCGTGTATTGACTATCAAGGCCTTAATCAGATAACTGTGAGGTGCGATTGAGTCAATGCACGGGGCGCGCTTCTTCACCAAACTTGATCTCAGGAGTGCTTACAACCTGGTGCGTGTCCGGGCGGGAGACGAGTGGAAGACGGCGTTCAGTACGACCTCAGGGCATTATGAGTACCTCGTCATGTCGTACGAGTTGATGAATGCTCCATCAGTCTTCCAAGCCTTTGTTGACAAGATTTTCAGGGACCTGCACGGGCAGGGTGTAGTGGTGTATGTTGATGACATTCTGATATACTCCGCTACACGCGCCGAGCATGTGTTCCTGGTGTGCAAGTTGCTTGGTCGACTGTTGGAGCATGACCTGTTCGCCAAGGGTGAGAAATGCCTGTTCTTCCAACAGTCCATCTCCTTCCTAGGGTACCGCAATTCCACCTCTGGGGTGGAGATGGAGAGTGACCGCATTTCAGCCGTGCGTAGTTGGCCGACTCCCGCCACGGTAAAAGAGGTGCAGCGGTTTCTAGAGTTTGCCAATTACTACCGGAGGTTTATCCGGGGTTTTGGTCAGGTAGCGGCTCCCATTACCTCATTGCTGAAGGGGGGACCGGTACGTTTGCAGTAGTCGGCTGAGGCAAACAGGGCTTTTGGTCACCTGAGGGCTCTGTTTACCTCGGCTCCCGTGCTGGCCCATCCGGATCCCTCTTTGGCATTCATAGTGGAGGTGGATGCGTCCGAGGCTGGGATAGGAGCCGTGCTCTCTCAGCGCTCGGGTACGCCACCGAAGCTCCGCCCCTGTGCCTTCTTCTCGAGGAAGCTCAGCCCGGCGGAGTGAAACTATGACTTGGGGGACCGGGAGCTGTTGGCTGTCATCAAGGCTCTGAGGTGTGGAGACATTGGCTCATCTGGACTGACCACCGCAATCTGGAGAACATCCGGGCGGCGAGGAGACTGAACCCTCGCCAGGCAAGGTGGGCCATGTTTTTCACCCGTTTTGTGTTCACCCTTTCTTACAAACCAGGTTCCCAGAACGTGAAGGCAGACGCATTGTCCCGGCTGTATGACACAGAGGAGCGGCCCATGGATCCCACCCCCATACTCCCGGCCTCCTGCCTGGTGGCGCTGGTAATGTGGGAGCTGGACGGAAATGTGGGAGCTTGTTCGGGCGGTGTTCGGTGGTCGACGTCACCGGTCTTCTAGCCATCGCCGATCCATTTTTCATTTTCCATTTGTTTTGTCTTGTTTTCCCACACACCTGGTTTTCATTTCCCTCATTACATGTTGTGTATTTAACCCTCTGTTCCCCCCATGTCTTTGTGCGGTATTGTTTGTTGTAAGTGCTTGTGCACATTTGTTTGACTGGTGCATGTCGGGTTATTGTGCCCATATTTTGTATTTCTTATGCCGTTGGTTTTACTATTAAACTGCTCCGGCTATTACCTAGTTCTGCTCTCCTGCATCTGACTTCCCTTCCACCAGTTACGCACCCCTTACACATGCTCTATCAACTGAGCTAGAAAGAACCGCAAAGCTAGTTTCACAGCCACTATACCTCACACTCCTTATGATACAATTTTTGCTTGCCATAGCAACCTACAAAGTTCGACTAAGTGTCACGTCCTGACCAGTAAAAGGGGTTATTTGTTATTGTAGTTTGGTTAGGGCGTGGCAGGGGGTGTTTTTCTGTGTGTTTTGGGGTTTTGGGCATTCTATGTCCTTTTTTCTATGTGTTTGTATTTCTTTGTTTTGGCCTGGTATGGCTCTCAACATCGTTGTCGCTAATTGGGAGCCATACTTAGGTAGCCTGTTTTCCTTTGGGTTTTGTGGGTGGTTATTTTCTGTTCTGTGAGTATACCTGATTTTAAATGTAACCCCTTTTTTTAGGCACTAAACTATAGTACTTCCATAAACAAAATACTTCCCTTAATTGTTTTTTACTGGTACTTGGCTACCTTCAGACGAGTCTTGTGAGGCTAGTGGACATCTTAGAACAAAACAACCAACATGTAAGAGTCTCATATTTCCATAGACGGGTCATAATAGATTGGTTTAATCTCATGGTTATGACCCCGTCACAGCCATGATAAAAATGTCACAACACATTGTCTCTAATGTATTATTGCTTAATTATGACCTACTTCCCCCTGATAAAGGGTAGAAAAGACAGTAGGTTAGAAAAGTAGATCTCTTTTTCCATTTTGTAGTTGAATCCAATATTACAGAAGTAGAGTGAGTAGAGAGGTATGAGGTATGAGAGGAGATACAGACAAAGACTTTCCAAAAATGTTTTTTTTTCTCTCTAGCAGACCTTAAAGGCCCAATGCAGCCGTTTTATATCACTAACCACGTTTCCAAAAAATTACAACAGCTATGATGGAAACAAGTAGTTTTGGTACAATTTTGTAAATGCCCACAGATCATTTGTTCGTTTGACATGGTGGGATCTTTTTGTGTCTGTAAAGTTAATTATGCGAGAACTGGTGGTGGAAACACCTTTATGCGCAAAAATGAGAGTGCCCGGTGATGCGCTTGATGCTCCTTTCCAATAAACATTGAGGATCTTATTCTGGTGACATGATGATTGAAGCTTGACTGCCGTTTGACAAATAAAAATATTCTTGATCTTATCCATAATAATCTCATCATGTAGACTCCCCTACCCACACAGTATCTGTGAGCTGTTGGCTAGAGTGCATGTGCCAAGACCAGAGTAGGCACAACTGTTATTTAACACAACCATTTTTGTGACAAAACTATCGGCAGAGCTGAAAATGCGATGGAAACACATTGAACTTTAGATTTTTATTCTGTAAATGAAAACGTAAGCGAAAAAGTATATTTTGTGTGTAATACATCATCACGCACAGACTTTTATCCACAACAAGTCCATTTGGTGGAAACACACCACTGCTGCATATTTTCTTTATGCGGATTCTAGATATTCACATGAAAATCTGTCGCCGATTGAATGGTAACCAATCGGTTACTACTGTAATAGATTTTCATTCAAATTGGCTTTTTTTGGGGGGGGGGGGTTGTTTAGCAAACAAATATTTCTCAAGCAAGAATTTTGCTAGGAATGCGTGTGGTCTGAGTTGGGAGGGAACATTTGAAACCAGCTGTTTGGAACTCACTTTGTTATTGGTCTATTAACCATGGAAAAGCACAAAATCCGTCCATGAAAAACTGCTGATTAGAAGGTCCTGTGTCGATTGCATTTTCAACCAGCAACTATCAGGAAATAACACTGATCAAATGGTTTCACACTTTTACAGTGTTAGTTTCATCAGCTGTCGTACAATATGATATTAAACACAGGAACAACATCATTTTGACCACAATAGGCCTTTAAAAGGTTTGACAACTGGGCTATGGAAGACGGTTATTGCCTGCATCCCGACATACAGAACTCTGGTGCAATTTAGGCTCTAGTTACTGTTGAATGGATCTTGACGAGTTGTTGCTTTGTATTTTGCATTTCTCCTTCTGCTGCTACAGTATCATATGAACAGTATCCTACAATATGTAGCCTATATTTATAAAGCATTTTGTATTTTCCACGCAGGTGGTGTGTGTATTGAGATAATGAGGGGGCTATAGGGTGTCTTCAGGCCTCATTAGTGACAGAGCTCCTGTGCAGAGTCAGGCTCCCAGGGTTACATTGCCATTCGGGTTTCAAAGGCACTCAGAGGACACATACTTAGCATATCACCATTACCATTCAGGAGGAGATGAAAGCTCCTCTATTGATTAGAGAGGGGAACAACAGCATTGAAAATGCATGATAAATGCCAATACTGCAGCAGCTTCACCTGACTCATTTACCATGAATAATCCCCTTTTTGATAGGTGTTTGAGGGATCATTGATATCCTGCTCTGTATACAGGTTGGGTCCTCAGTTAAGATTCTTCCAAATCACTCTCGAATCAATAGTGACAAAAACAAAATATGTAGTGTGTGTGAGACTCACTCAACCAATGAAAAGATCATTTGGTAATCGCAAGTGAAAATGCCCCTGTGCTATGAATACAATTTATGGTGTGTTTATTCTTTACCCCCTGAAAAGAACCACTATGAAACATGTTTATGACAAGATAAAAGTACCTAACCTTGAGCCTTCTTCAGCAAATAAATATTCACATTCTATACAGTGAGTGTATGTATCCATCTCCTGGTATATCTAAAGCCTGCTGGAGGCAGAGCAGCCCCTGGGATGTGACTATAGCTTCTTCTCTAGGTTATCACCTCCCTAATGGGACTCAAGTGTAATTTAATAAAAATTGACTGATCTGAACGGTGCTAAGAAAAGTCCACTGCGCATTCACTCATACAGTAGGTCGTGTTCATTAGAGGAAAATGGACTGTGTTGTAAAGAGTTTTGCAATGTTTTCCATTGAATGCCCAAATAAACACACCCACGTTGATGCAGAGTTTAAAATGACATTGGTCACACCTTTGTCCAGAGTTGACAAGCAAGTTGTACAATGGCCGAGCAACAGCAGTCGGACTTAACAACAGGCCACAAAAAAAACGATATACACTATGTTACGGTAAATGCGTACAGACAGTGTTATTGTCTTCCTGATCCAGGACTAATCGGATTACAATGGTGCATTTTGTATTAGTGAGAAACTCACAGTGATAATGGTGTGTGTGTTTATATGTGTGTGTGTGTGCTTTCAACACAGGTACTTGAGAATGAACTCCTCCCGCTGTCAGGCTGCCAGTGGGATATTGCAGATTTTATTAAAAAAAAATCTCATTCTTATCACGCTGGGGATTGATCAAATGCGTGAGTTTGAAATAAATGCTGATGGGAATAACCTAACTGTTCATATCAAAATAGCAGAACGGACAATACCAAGTTGTCCTCTATTAGTAACAGTATACAGTACCAGTCAAAAGCTTGGACACACCTACTCATTCAAGTTTTTTATTTTATTTTTATACTATTTTCTACATTGTAGAATAATAGTGAAGACATCAAAACTATGAACCAAAAAAGTGTTAAACACATCAAAATATATTTTAAATTTGAGATTCTTCTAAGTAGTCAACCTTTTGCCTTGATGACAGCTTTGCACACTCTTGGCATTCTCTGAACCAGCTTCATCTGGAATGCTTTTCCAAAAGTCTTGAAGGAGTTCCCACATATGCTGAGCACTTGTTGGCTGCTTTTCCTTCACTCTGCAGTCCAACTCATCCCAAACCATCTCAATTGGGTTGAGGTAGGGTGATTGTGGAGGCCAGGTCATTTGATGCAGCACACTATCACTCTCCTTCTTGGTTAAAAAGCCTTTACACAGCCTGGAGGTGTGTTGGGTCATTGTCCTGTTGAAAAACACATGATAGTCCCACTAAGCGCAAAACAGATGGGATGGCGTATCGCTGCAGAATGCTGTGGTAGCCATGCTGGTTAAGTGTGCCTTGAATTTGAAATATATCACTGACAGTGTCACCAGCAAAGCACCCCCACACCATCACACCTCCTCCACCATGCTTCACAGTGTGAACCACACATGCAGAGATCATCCGTTCAACTACTCTTTGTCTCACAAAGACACGGCGGTTGAAACCAAAAATTTCAAATTTGGACTCATCAGACCAAAGGACATTATTCCACCCGTCTAATGTTCATTGCTCATGTTTATTGGCCCAAGCAAGTCTCTTCTTATTGGTGTCCTTTAGTAGTGGTTTCTTTGTAGCAATTCAACCATGAAGGCCTGATTCAAGCAGTCTCCTCTGAACACTTGATGTTGAGATGTGTCTGTTACTTGAACTCTGTGAAGCATTTATTTGGGCTGCAATTTATGAGTCTGGTAACGCTAATGAACATATCCTCTGCAGCAGAGGTAACTCTGGGTCTTCCTTTCCTGTGGCAATCCTCATGAGAGCCAGTTTCATCAAAGCGCTTGTTTTTGTGACTGCACTTGAAGAAACTTTCAAAGTTCTTGATATGTTTCCCTATTGACTGACCTTTATGTCTTAAAGTAATGGTGGACTGTCATTTCTCTGCTTATTTGAGCTGTTCTTGACATAATATGGACATGGTATTTTACCAAATAGGGCTATATTCTGAATACCACCCTTACCTTGTCACAACACAACTGACTGGCTCAAACGCATTCAGAAGGAAAGAAATTCCACAAATTAACTTTAACAAGGCACATCTGCTAATTGAAATGCATTGCAGGTGAATACCTCATGAAGCCTGCAATGAATACCTCATTTCATAGTTTTGATGTCTTCACTATTATTTTACAATGTAGAAAACAGTCAAAATAAAGAAAACCCTTGAATGAGTATGTGTCTAAACTTTTGACTGGTACTGTATATACAAAAGTATGTGGACACCCCTTCAAATGAGTTGATTCGGCTATTTCAGCCACACCTGTTGCTGACAGGTGTATGAAATTGAGCACACCGCCATGCAATCTCCATAGACAAACAATGGCAGTAGAATGACCTTACTGAAGAGCTCAGTGACTTTCAACGTGGCACCATCATAGGATGCCACCTTTCCAACAAGTCAGTTCGTCAAATTTCTGCCCTGCTAGAGCTGCCCCGATCAACTGTAAGTGTGGTTATTCTGAAGTGGAAATGTCTGGGAGCAACAACGGCTCAGCCGCAAAGTGGTATGAATCATGTTTCACCATCTGGCAGTCGACGGACAAATCTGGGTTTGGCGGATGCCAGTAGAACGCTACCTGCCCCAATGCATAGTGCCAACTGTAAAGTTTGGTGGAGGAAGCATAATGGTCTGGGGCTGTTTTTCATGATTTTAAACTTTTAGGCTATTATTCAAACCAAAAACCTGTGAAGAGTAAATACAGTGCATTCGGAAAGTATTCAGAACCCTTGACTTTTTCCATATTTTGTTATGTTACAGCTGTAACGTCTGCTTCCAACTCACACTCTCAAACACGTACATCCCCTGAACGCAGCTCACCTTCCAGCCCACTTTCCAACTCACACTCTCAAACACATAGATCCTCTGAATGCAGCTCACTCTCCAGATCCCAATCACCTGAATTCTGATCACCTGTTCACACACCTGTATGTCATTATCACACACTATTTAGTTCAGTTCTTTGCACCCCAACATTGTGAGGTATTGTTTGTATTGTGACACACTTCTATTTGGAGTGCTGTTTTTCCCGTGATTTAAATCCTCCCGTGTATGATAGTTTTTGCCTGCCTTACTAACAACTCCTTTTGCCTATTCCCTGCCTGTACTTTAGCCTATTGGATTTCCTGTTATCAACCTATTGCCTGATCTCCCGGATGACGTTACTAGCCTTTTCACTACGTGTACTGTTGCCTTTTTGGACCCCCTGTGTATGACCATCTGCCTGCTCCTGGACCCAGCTACCTGCCTCCTCCAGTGGTCCTTTACAAATAAACACCTGCTGCACCCTGCGCTTGAAACCAGCTCTCTGTCTCCCATCGTGTTCATTACAACAGCCTTATTCTAAAATTGATTTTAAAAATTAATTTGTCATCAATCTACACACAATACCCCACAATGACAAAGCAAAAACTGAAATATCACATTTACATAAGTATTCAGACCCTTTACTCAGTAATTTGTTGAAGCACCTTTGGCAGCGATTACAGCCTAAAGTCTTCTTGGGTATGACGCTACAAGCTTGGCAGACCTGTGTTTGCGGAGTTTCTCCCATTCTTCTCTGCAGATCCTCGATCGGGTTCAAGTCCGGGCTCTGGCTGGGCCGCTGAAGGCCATTCAGAAACTTGTCCCGAAACTACTCCTGCATTGTCTTGGCTGTGTGCTTTGGGTTGTTGTTCTGTTGGAAGGTGAAGCTTCGCCCCAGTCTGAGGTTCTGAGCGCTCTGGAGCAGGTTTTCATCAAGGATCTCTCTGTTCTTTGCTCCACTCATCTTTTCCTCGATCCTGACTAGTCTCCCAGTCCCTGCCGCTGAAAAACATCCCCACAGCTTGATGCTGCCACCACCATGCTTCACCGTAGGGATGGTATTGGCCAAGTGATGCTTGGCATTCAGGCCAAAGAGTTCAATCTTGGTTTCATCAGACCAGAGAATCTTGTTTATCATGGTCAGAGTCCTTCAGGTGCCTTTTGGCAAACTCCAAGCAGGCTGTCATGTGCCTTTTACTGAGGAGTGGCTTCTGTCTGTGTCATGGGCGTCGTAAAGGACAGACCAAGGCGCAGCGGATATCGTGCTCATCTTCTTTTTTATTACGAGTGAACACTTAAACAAACAAAAAACAACGCCAAACAACAGTTCTGTAAGGACACAAGGACTATACGAAAAACAACCACCCACAAAACCCAAAGGAAAACAGGCTGCCTAAGTATGGCTTCCAATCAGAGACAACGAAAGACACCTGCCTCTGATTGGAAACCACACTCGGCCAAACCTGGAAAACGGAACATAGAAAATGAAAACTAGAACCAAAATCCCCTAGACCAAAAACCCCAAAACACACAAAACAAACACCCCCTGCCACGCCCTGACCATACCACAATGACAAAAGACCCCTTTACTGGTCAGGACGTGACAGTACCCCCCCCCCCCAAAGGTGCAGACCCCGAATGCACCTCAAAACAAAAACCCCCACAAAACAACCCCAAACCTAAATGGAGGGAAGGGAGGGTGGCCACTGTCAACGGCGGTCCCTGTGCTACACCCCCCCTTCCCAATCCTCCCACTACGGAGGTGGCTCTGGCTCTGGGCATAGCTCCCGTTCAGAAGACTCTGGGCTGAAAGGCGTCACTGGAGGCCCCGGGCTGAGAGGCGTCGCTGGAGGCTCCAGGCTGGGGAGCATTGCTGGAGGCTCCAGGCTGGGGAGTGTCGCTAGAGGCTCCTGGCTGAGGAGCGTCGCTGGAGGCCCCGGGCTGAGGAGCGTCGTTGGAGGCTCCAGGCTGGGGAGCGTTGCTGGAGGATCCTGGCTGGGGAGCGTTGCTGGAGGCTCCTGGCTGAGGAGCGTCGCTGGAGACTCCGGGCTTCGGAGCGTCGCTGGAGGCTCCGGGCTTCGGAGCATCGCTGGAGGCTCCAGGCCAAGGAGCATCGCTGGAGGCTCCAGGCAGGGGAGCGTCGCTGGAGGCTCCTGGCTGAGGAGCGTCGCTGGAGGCTCCGGGCTGAGGAGCGTCGCTGGAGGCCTCCTGCGTGGAGCTGGGACCGGTCT
This sequence comes from Salmo salar, assembly GCF_965601325.2. Classification (NCBI taxonomy): domain Eukaryota; kingdom Metazoa; phylum Chordata; class Actinopteri; order Salmoniformes; family Salmonidae; genus Salmo; species Salmo salar. The sequence goes on from NC_138314.1 coordinate 33,162,345, forward strand.
CCCCGGACTGGGGAGACTTACAGGAGACTGGGTGCGCAGAGCAGGCACGGGGCACACTAGGCCGTGGAGGCGCACCGGCGGTCTGGAACTCAGGGCTGGCACACCCTGTCCTGGCTGAGTGGTCACTGTAGCCCGGCACGGGTGGAGTGCTGGCACAGGGCGAACTGGGCTGTGCTGGAGAGTGAGGGCTGCCGTGCGTAGAGTAAGCTGGACCGAGGAGACGCACTGGTGGCCAGATGCGCTGCGCCGGCACACTTCTCCCTGGCTGCCGGCCAACTCTCGCCCGGCAATGCTGCGGAGCCCGTACTGACCGCATCGGACTGTGCGTGCGTATGGGCGACACCGTGCGCATTTCTGCGTAGCTCGGTGCTCTCCTCGTTACCCGCTCCCCACGGTAAGCATGGGGAGTTGGCTCAGGACTCCACCCTGACTCTGCCCAACTCCCCGTGTGCCCCCCCAAAAAATGTTTTTTTTGGGGGGGCTGCCTCTCAGGCTCCTGTAGCTCCCTTAACTTCCAAACAGAGACAACGAAAGACACCTGCCTCTGATTGGAAACCACACTCGGCCAAACCTGGAAAACGGAACATAGAAAATGAAAACTAGAACCAAAATCCCCTAGACCAAAAACCCCAAAACACAAACACCCCCTGTGTCACATCCTGACCAGTAAAGGGGTTATTTGTTATTGTAGTTTGGTCAGGAAGTGGCAGTGGGTGTTTGTTTTATGTGTTTCGTTTTTTTGGGGTTAATGTTCTATGTTAGTATATTTCTATGTTCATTCTAGTTTTTCTATTTCTATGTTTGGTTTATTGCGTTGACCTTCAATTGGAGGCAGCTGTTCCTCATTGCCTCTAATTGAAGGTCCTATTTAGTAGGGGTGTTTTTCCATGGGTTTTTGTGGGTAGTTGTTCCATGTGTAGCTGTGTGCCTTACAGGACTGTTTCTCATCGTTGTTTTTGTTTAAGTGTTTATTTTGGTTTTCTTCTAAATAAAGAAGATGAGCATACACATTCCCGCTGCGCCTTGGTCCCATCAGTACGACGAACGTGACACCCTGCCACACCCTGACCATACTACAATGACAAAAGACCCCTTTACTGGTCAGGACGTGACTGTCTGGCCACTCTACCATAAAGGCCTGATTGGTAAAGTGCTGCAGACATGGTTGTCCTTCTGGAAGGTTCCCCCATCTCCACAGAGGAACTCTGGAGCTCTGTCAGAGTGACCATCAGGTTCTTGATCACCTCCCTGACCAAGGCCTTTCTCCCCCGATTGCTCAGTTTAGCTGGGCGGCCAGCTGTAAGAAGAGTCTTGGTGGTTCCAAACTTCTTCCATTTAAGAATGATGGAGGCCACTGTGTTCTTGTGGACCTTCAATGCTGCAGAAATGTTTTGGTACTTTTCCCCAGATTTGTGCCTTGACACAATCCTGTCTCGGAGCTCTACGGACAATTCCTTCGACCTCGTGGCTTGGTTTTTGCTCTGACTGTCAACTGTGGGACCTTATATAGACAGCTGTGTGCCTTTCCAAATAATATTCATCCAATTGAATTTACCCCAGATGGACTCCAGTCAAGTTCTGGAAACATCTCAAGGGTGATCAATGGAAACAAGATGCACCTGAGCTCAATGTCTAGTCTCATAGCAAAGGATCTGGATGCTTATGTAAATAAGGTATTTATGTTTTTTATTGGTAATACATTTGCAAAAGTTTCTAAAAAAACGTTTTTGCTTTGTCATTATGGAGTTTTGTGTGTAGATTAATGAGGAAATGTTTTCATTCAATACCTTTGAAAATAAGGCTGTAACCTAACAAAATGTGGCAAAAGTGAAGCGGTCTGAATACTTTCCGAATGCACTGTATCTATCTAGAACCTAAAATGGTTCTTCGGCTGTCCGCATAGGAGAATCCTTTGAAAACCCTTTTTTGGTTGCAGGAAGAACCCTTTTGGTTCCAGGAAGAGCCCTTTAGGGTTTCATGTAGGACGCTTTCTACAGAGGGATCTACATGGAACCCAAAAGGGTTGTACAAAAGGGTTCTCCCTGGAACCAAAAAGCATTCTCCTATGAGGACAGAGCAAGAACCCTTTTGGAACCCTTTTTTCCAAGAGTGTATGAGTTTCATGAGCATATGCAGCAGTAGAGGCAAGCTGTGAATGGTAACTAGCAGAAGGTTGACCAGAAGGTTGGTGGCCTAAATGTCAGGTGGAGAATAGTGCAGTTATGCCCTTGAGCACAATACTTAACCTGGATTACTTGAGTACAGAACCAACTCTGCTCGAAAAATCTAAAATGGGACAGCCGTGTAAGTCACTTTGGATGAAAGACACCACTAAGCAAAGTAACCATTAAACTCCCACTTTCCCGGGGTCAGATGAGGAATGGGGCTTTGGGGCGTTGAGGGAAGGGCTTTAACCTGGATAAGTCGGCCTTGCTCCGTTTGCAGAGTGTTGAGCTCTTGTCCCAGGTTCCCCTGGCCTCGCCTCAGAGATTCGTACTCCAACCTGAGCTGGCTGGCGTGGGCCGAGAGCTTGGCCACCTCCTCAGCCAACTTCACCAGCAAGGCTCGGTCCTGGCCCTTCACTGACTTTAGGCTCGTGTCGTGGTCGGTCAGCGAGTGGAGCAGAGAAGTCTGCACACCCTCCAGCCGCAGGAAGTTGTTGTTGTAGTCGGGGCAGTTGGGGTCGATGAAAATGTTGATGCGTGAGCCGTCGCCCCGCTCGACCGTCACCAGGGCATTGCCCTCATCCTGGTTGGTGGAGATGAGTGGGGGGCCGTTGTTAGTGCCGGGGGGCGGGGCTTGGTAGTGGTTCATGAAGAGGATGGTACCCGTTGCTGTGACGGCCAAGAGGACGGCCACGAAGAGCATGATGGTGCACAGGAAGTAGCTACAGCCCATCCTCTGGAGAGAAAGGAGAGAGACCCAGAGAGGAGAGAATAGCGTTAGATTAGGTCCCACTTTAAATAAACAACTTATACTGGCTTTATAGAGCATTCATAAAGGCTTTATAAGAACTCCATAGATACTTCACAAATAATTTATACATTTATAAGTACGGCTTTTAAAATAAAAATTGAATTGTCTGACTTATTTTTATTTTGCATAGGACGGCTCTTAAAACCTGTTTGGGATGGGGGCAGTATTTTCACGGCCGGATGAAAAAAACGTACCCGATTTAAACTGGTTACTACTCTTGCCCAGAAATTTGAATATGCATATTATTAGTAGATCTGGATAGAAAACACTCTGAAGTTTCTAAAACTGTTTGAATGGTGTCTGTGAGTATAACAGAACTCATATGGCAGGCAAAAACCTGAGAAGATTCCAAGCAGGAAGTGGCCTGTCTGTGAAATTGTAGTTCTTCTTTTGGTTCTCTATCGAAACTACAGTATCTGAGCTGTTACGAAGCACTTTCTAAGGCTTCCATTGGCTCTCTAAAGCCTTCAGAAAGTGGATTGAGGCGTCTCCTGTCTCTGGGCAAAGTATACTAGCACAGTTTGTCAGTGGTCTGCCTGGTGACAAAGAGATTGGAGATGCGCGGTCCCGCGACCATGCTGTTTTTTCTTTTCCTATTTGAATGAATACACTATTGTCCGGTTGGAATATTATCGCTATTTTACGAGAAAAATACCATAAAAATTGATTTTAAACAGCGTTTGACATGCTTCTAAGTACGGTAAAGGAACCTTTTGAATTTTTTTGTCTCAATATGCACTCGCGCGTTACCCTTTGGATAGTGACCTGAACGCACGAACAAAACGGAGGTATTTGGACATAACTATGGATTATTTGGAACAAAAACAACATTTCTTGTGGAAGTAGCAGTCCTGGGAGTGCATTCTGACGAAGATCAGCAAAGGTAATACCATTTTTCTAATAGTAATTCTGAGTTTAGTGTGCCCCGAAGTTGGCGGGTGTCAAAATAGCTAGCCGTGATGGCTAAGCTATGTACTCAGAATATTGCAAAATGTGCTTTCGCCGAAAAGCTATTTTAAAATCTGACATAGCGATTGCATAAAGGAGTTCTGTATCTATAATTCTTAAAATAATTGTTATGTATTTTGTCAACGTTTATGATGAGTAATTTAGTAAATTCACCGGAAGTTTTGGGTGGGAATGCATGTTCTGAACATCACATGCTAATGTAAAAAGCTGTTTTTGGATATAAATATGAACTTGATTGAACAAAACATGCATGTATTGTATAACATAATGTCCTAGGAGTGTCATCTGATGAAGATCATCAAAGGTTAGTGCTTCATTTAGCTGTGTTTTGGGTTTATGTGACATATATGCTTGCTTTGAAAATGGCTGTGTGATTATTTTTGGCTGTGTACTCTCCTAACATAATCTAATGTTTTGCTTTCGCTGTAAAGCCTTTTTGAAATTGGACAATGTGGTTAGATTAACGAGAGTCTTGTCTTTAAAATGGTGTAAAATAGTCGTATGTTTGAAAAATGGAAATTATTGCATTTTTGAGGTTTTTGTATTTCGCGCCACGTTCTTCCATTGGATATTTGGCGAGGCGTTCCGCTAGCGGAACGTCTAGATGCAAGAGGTTATAACTAACCACTAGACACATAACCTCACAATCCTTACACACAGACAATTCTGACATTTTTAAATATACTAAACATACCATTGACATCCATTGTTATAGAATATGAAAATAAATAAGAACTACAATAGGCTTTCCGTGATCATGACATAAGTGAAATGAAAAATTAAGTGATACGAGGGGCAAAGACTACAGCTCAGGAACCCCTGTCACTGCCATGTTGAAGACCTTGCTTTATAGTGTATTTTTCAAGGAAAAAGCGTTCCCCTCCTGCTGTTTTTCAATTCCCATTTAAATTTGCTTCTACTTGATAGGAGAGACTGCTTCCTCATGTGATCCCAGAGCGATGTTTTCATGCATTTTCCTTGTGCATTCTCTTACAAACACTACATACTGACAGCTACAGCACGACTGTGGGGCCTTAATTTGAGCAAGTTTTCTACAGCAGGAAAATAATCTTGCAGCAAAAGGAAATATGAATGAATATGTGGATTATATGCAATGGACATTTTAGTAGGGGTTGATACATTTTATAAGGGCAGATCAAGCCTGAAATGCCAAAGTAGAAATTAGAAACTTGACAAGCCTTTTTAAAACTCAACTACACCAAAAGTTTGCCTTTCCTGCTGTGCAGGAACATTCTCATCAACAAAAGAGTGATCAAATTAAGTTCCTACATCTGTACATGCTCTGGCACTACTGCATCACCAAGAGCATGGCATTAATGTCTGCTCCCTCCTACAGTATATACTGCCTCCTAGTAATGCATGTACTCTATAAAGTTACCCAACTCACACAATTTGGCATGGGATGTCATAATGACATCATTTTGTGGTTGTAAATTGGTTTTCTGGTTGCAGAGCCGTAAAATGACGGGATTAAAACCAGGTAACGATGTCAATCATGAAGAAATTAAGACGATCTGGGAAGGATGTCGGTTGTTATCTGATAACCAGATTGCTACCAGTTAAGAATGTGTTTTTCATTTCATCAGTTTACATTCAACCTGAACATGACGTCATAAAAGACGTCAGAATTACATCATTGCTGCCGGTTTTGCCCGCTGGGCATGGCATTAGAGAGGAAATGGGAAATACAGCCAGTCATTGAATTAGTGCCACTGCTGCAGTGGAGCATCCAGCCTGTTAAATCAAGGTCCGGCCTGGCCCCTCCACAGAGTGTGGAGCTACTTACTATCCTCCACAGCATCCTCTGCAGGCATTGTCATATTTATTTTAAAGACAATTAATGTTCACAAAGGATCCCAGCTTACTGCGCCATGCTGCACAAGAGGAAGAGTCCCCGACCAATTTGTTACACCAAAGCAACAATGCCGCCTGTCTGCAAGAATTATCAGCCTTTCACACAACACCAAAGCAGCCACATAAGAGGTGTGTGTGTGTGTGTGTGTCTCATCAATCTCTTTGTGTGCACTCTCCTCCACAGGCATTTGAAAGCGAGGCAAGTAGTCACCTCTCATATCTGATTCTGCCGTGGTGCCCTTGAATCGTCAAAGCAAGACAAGTCTGCCCAGCATTCAGAGAGAATGAGCGGGTCCTGATGCTGTACCACTGCTCGTCCCCACGGCACACGACAACGTCAAAGCAGCCGCTCATATCTTGGCATCTCTGCCACCTCTGGCCCTGTTTGGCACCGAGGTTGGGATTGAAAAAGCACACTCTGCCGAGCACAGACAATATTTGAGAACAGCTTTTATACGTCCATGCAGCAGAGAGAAAAGCTCACTGGGAGAACAGGCATGGGCTGCACCAGATGTGAGCTGTTGAACACAATGAGCCCCCCTTATTCCTCTCCTCCATCCCTCCACCTATCCTTTCTTCTCTCTCTACTCCGCCTTACCTCTCCTTTCCATTCCTCTCCTCTCTCCTGTTTCACCTAGTGTAGCCAGACAGGCCCCAGACAGGCAGTGACACTGAACACCTCAGGACTAGGGGAGGTCACTGCTACTGACAGCACTACTGATCACTTCTTTGGACTGTGAAAGGTGAAGTGTCAGGTACTCACAATGGAATTGAGCCTAACCTAAAAGGAAGGGACATTTTGAGGAGGACCTGTGTTTTTTGTGTAAATACTGTGGTGGGTTTTACTGTCATTTTTTTAAACCTCAAATAAGTCTTAGAATAAGATGAGAATACTGCGACTGGCAAAACTCTGTCATGTCATAAGATTATTATGTCACATACAGTACCAGTCAAAAGTTTGGACACGCCTACTAATTCAAGGGTTTTTCTTTATTTTTATACTATTTTCTACATTGTAGAATAATTAGTGAAAACATCAAAACTATGAAATAACACATATGGAATCATGAAGTAACCAAAAAAGTGTTAAACCAATCAATATATATTTAAAATTTGAGATTCTTCAAAGTAGCCACCCTTTGCCTTGATGACAGCTTTGCACACTCTTGGCAATCCCTTAACCAGCTTTACCTGGAATGAATTTCCAACAGTCTTGAAGAAGTTCCCACATATGCGAAGCATTTGTTGGCTGCTTTTCCTTCACTCTGCAGTCCAACTCATCCCAATTGGGTTGAGGTAAAATGACTGTGGAGGCCAGGTCATCTGATGCAGCATTCCATCCCTCTCCTTCTTGGTCATATATCCCTTACACAGCCTGCAAACCAGATGGGATGGCATGTCGCTGCAAAATGCAGCAGCATACCACCTTGCATCCCACTGCTGGATTGCTTCTGAAGCTAAGCACGGTTGGTCCTGGTCAGTCCCTATAAGGAAGACCAGATGCTGCTGGAAGTGGTGTTGGAGGGCCAGTAGGAGGCACTCTTTCCTCTGGTCTAAAAAAATATCCCAATGCCCCAGAGCAGTGATTGGGGACATTCCCCTGTGTAGGGTGCTGTCTTTCAGATGGGACATAAACGGGTGTCCTGACTCTCTGTGGTCACTAAAGATCCAATGGCACTTATAGTAAGAGTAGGGGTGTTAACCCCAGTGTCCTGGCTAAATGTACAATATGGCTGTCATACCATCATGGCCACCTCATCATCCCCAACTTACAATTGGCTCATTCATCCCTCCTCTCCCCTGTAACTATTCCCCAGGTCGTTGCTGTAAATGAGAATGTCTTCTCAGTCAACTTACTGGGTAAAATAAGTAAAAAAGTTGCCAAGCTGTGCCTTGAATTCTAAATAAATAATTGACAGTGTCACCAGCAAAGCACCCTCACACCTCCTCCTCCATGCTTCATGATGGGAACCACACATGCGGAGATCATCCGTTCACCTACTCTGCATCTCACAAAGACACAGCGGTTGGAACCAAAAATGGTTTCTTTGCAGCAATTTGATCATGAAGGCCTGATTCACAGAGTCTCCTCTGAACAGTTGATGTTGAGATGTGTCTGTTACTTGAACACTGTGATGCATTTATTTGGGCTGCAATTTCTGATGCTGGTAATGCTAATGAACCTATCCTCTGCAGCAGAAGTAACTCTGGGTCTTCCTTTACTGTGGCGGTCATCATAAGAGCCAGTTTCATCATAGCGCTTGATGGTTTTTGCGACTGTACTTGAAGAAACTTTCAAAGTTATTGACATTTTCCAGATTGACTGACCTTCATGTCTTAAAGTAATGATGGACTGTCGTTTCTCTTTGTTTATTTGAGCGGTTCTTGACATAATATTGACTTGGTCTTTTACAAAATAGGGCTATCTTCTGTATACCACCCCTACCTTGTCACAACACAACTGATCGGATCAAACGCATTAAGAAGGAAAGAAATTCCACAAATGAACTTTTAACAAGGTACACCTGTTAATTTAAATTATTTCCAGGTGACTACCACATGAAGCTGGTCGACAGAATGCCAAGAGTGTACAAAACTGTCATCAAGTCAAAGGTTGGCTACTTTGAAGAATCTAAAATCTAAAATATAGATTTGTTTAACACTTTTTTGGTTATTACATGATTCCATGTGGGTTATTTCATAGCTTTGATGTCTTCACTTTTATTCTACAATGTAGAAAAACCCTGAAATGAGTAGGTGTTTCCAAGCTTTTGACTGGTACTGTATGTATGTGATCAATACTATGGTAGATGATATCGTCCACCTTCCCAAGTGGTAGTGCTGAGCGATTAAATTACATTTAGTTTTTTGGTGGGTTGTTAAACAACTAATTGACCCACGTCGATTCAATTACTAAAATTCCATTTAGTAATTTTTTTTGGTGAGCTCAACATGCCGTTTCTCTAGAAATGAAGTCAAAAACTATGTGGCACGCTTGGCTGATTGGATGTTGTAATTTTCATTAGGCAAATATTCAACCTAGTTCCGTGCATAAATGTGGTAATTAACTACAATGACCATAATACATTGCACCTGTTCTTTCGAGCCACAGGCAGAGGTGGATAAACACACAGACCATATGAGACCGTAATAATAATAATAATCAAATAATACCGTAATAATAAATTAATAATCAAACCGAAACAGAACCGACCTCTAATATCCCATTCACTAGAGATGATCATTAAGAATGAAGTTAGATGCTTTTGGTAGCTACAGTGTAAAATGCATTAAGAAAGCTTGACTTATTCCACATTTTGTTGTGTTACAGTCTGAATTTGAAATGGATTAAATTGAGATTCTGTGTCACTGGCCTAAACACAATACCAGATAATGTCAAAGTGGAATTATGTTTTTAGACATTTTTACAAATTGATAAAAAATGAAAAGCTGAAATGTCTTGAGTCAATAAGTATTCAACCCTTTTGTTATTTGCAAGCCTAAATAAGTGCTAGAGGAAAATGTTCTGAACAAGTCACATAATAAGTTGCATAGACTCACTCTGTGTGCAATAATAGTGTTTAACATGATTTTTTAACGACTACTTCATCTCTGTACCCCACACATACAATTATCTGTCCCTCAGTCGTGCAGTGAATTTCAAACACAGATTCAACCACAAAGAGCACCTATTGGTAGATGGGTAAAAATAAAAGCAGATATTGAATATCCCTTTGAGCATGAAGTTATTAATTTCACCTTCCTAACTCAGTTTCCGGAGAGGAAAGAAACTGTTCAGGGATTTCACCAAGAAGCCAATGGTGACTTTAAAACAGTTACAGAGTCTAATGGCTGTGACAGAAGAAAAATGAGGATGGATCAACAACATTGTAGTTACTCCACAATACTAACCTACAGTTGAAGTCGGAAGTTTACATACACCTTAGCCAAATACATTTAAACTCAGTTTTTCACAATTCCTGACATTTAATCCTAGTAAAAATTCCCTATCTTAGGTCAGTTAGATCACCACTTTATTGTAAGAATGTGAAATGTCAGAATAATAATAGAGAGAATGATTTATTTCAGCTTTTATTTCTTTCATCACATTCCCAGTGGGTCAGAAGTTTACGTACACTCAATTAGTATTTGGTAGCATTGCCTTTAAATTGTTTAACTTGGGTCAAACGTTACGGGTAGCCTTCCACAAGCTTCCCACAATAAGTTGGGTGAATTTTGTCCCATTCCTCCTGACAGAGCTGGTGTTACTGAGTCAGGTTTGTAGGCCTCCTTGCTCGCACACACTTTTTCAGTTCACCCACAAATGTTCTATAGGATTGAGGTCAGGGCTTTGTGATGGCCACTCCAATACCTTGACTTTGTTGTCCTTAAGCCATTTTGCCACAACTTTGGAAGTATGCTTGGGGTCATTGTCCATTTGGAAGATCCATTTGCGACCAAGCTTTAGCTTCCTGACTGATGTCTTGAGATGTCGCTTCATTATATCCACATAATTTTCCTCCCTCATGATGCCATCTATTTTGTGAAGTGCACCAGTCCCTCCTGCAGCAAAGCACCCCCACAACATGATGCTGCCACCCCCGTGCTTCACGATTTGGATGGTGTTCTTCGGCTTGCAAGCCTCCCCTTTTTCCTCCAAACAGTTCTATTTTTGTTTCATCAGGCCAGAGGACATTTCTCCAAAAAGTACGATCTTTGTCCCCATGTGCAGTTGCAAACCGTAGTCTGGCTTTTTTATGGCGGGATTGGAGCAGTGGCTTCTTCCTTGCTGACCGGCCTTTCAGATTATGTCGATATAGGACTCGTTTTACTGTGGATATAGATACTTTTGTACCTGTTTCCTCCAGCATCTTCACAAGGTCCTTTGCTTTTATTCTGGGATTCATTTTCACTTTTCGCACCAAAGTACGTTCATCTCTAGGAGACAGAACGTGTCTCCTTCCTGAGCGGTATGACGGCTGCGTGGTCCCATGGTGTTTATACTTGTGGTCTATAGTTTGTACAGATGAACGTGGTACCTTCAGGTGTTTGGAAATTGCTTCCAAGGATGAACCAGACTTGTGGAGGTCTACAATATGTTTTCTGAGGTCTTGGCTGATTTCTTTTCATTTTCCCATGATGTCAAGCAAAGAGGCACTACATTTGAAGGTAGGCCTTGAAATACATCCACAGGTACATCTCCAATTGACTCAAAGGATGTCAATTAGCCTATCAGAAGCTTCTAAAGCTATGACATCATTTTCTGGAATATCCAAGCTGTTTAAAGGCACAGTCAACTTAGTGTATGTAAACTTCTGACCCACTGGAATTGTGATACAGTGAATTAATCTGTCTGTAAACAATTGTTGGAAAAATTACTTGTGACATGAACAAAGTAGATGTTCTAACTGACTTGCCAAAACTGTAGTTTCTTAACAAGAAATTTGTGGAGTGTATGTAAACTTCCGACTTCAACTGTAAATGACAGAGTGAAAAGAAGGAAGCCTGTACTGAACATTTTTTCCAAAACATGCATCCTGTTTTCACTAAAGTAAAACTGCAAACAATTGGCAAAGAACTTAAGTTTATGTCCTGAATACAAAGCGTTATGTTTAGGGCAAATCCAACACAACACATCACTGAGTACAACTCTTTATATTTTCAAGCGTAATGGTGGCTACATCATGTTATGGGTATGCTTGTCATCGGCAAGGACTTGGGAGTTTTTTTTAGAATAAAAAGAAACATAATAGAGCTAAGCAAAGGCAAAATCCTATGAGGAAAAACCTGGTTCAGGCTGCTTTCCACCAGACACTGGAAGACAAATTCACCTTCTGTCACGTCCTGTCCATAGAAAGCTGTTATTTTCTATGGTAGAGTAGGTCAGGGCGTGACAGGTTTTTTTTCTTCTAGTTTACATTTTTTATGTTGTTATGTTCTAGTTTTTATATGTCTATGTTGGGCTTTTTTGGGATGATCTCCAATTAGAGGCAGCTGGTCATCGTTGTCTCTAATTGGAGATCATACTTAAGTTGTTGTTTTTCCCACCTGGGTTTGTGGGAGATTGTTTTTGAGTTAATGTATGTTTCACCTCTTCGTCACGGTTTGTTATTTTGTTTAGTAGTTTATTTGTATGTCTTGCATAGTTTCACAGTTATAATAAAATGTGGAACGATACACACGCTGCGCCTTGGTCTCCTTCGTACGACAAACGTGACAGAATCTCCCACCACAACTGGATCAAGCAGCGTGCCCGGGAGGAGTTGGCATCCTGGTCTCTGGAGGAATTGGAAGAAAGAACTTGGGAGCAAGTATTGGAGAGATACAAAAACCTGCCGGGGAAGCAGGAGGAGGCAGCGAGAGCAGAGCGGCTGAGCATCCGGCTGAGCAGCAATACACTGAGCATCCAGCCAGGACAGGTTGTGCCAGCCATACGCTCCAGACCTCCAGTGCGCCTCCACGGTCCAGTATATCCTGTCCCGGCTCCTCTCACTCGCCCTGAAGTGCGTGTCACCAGTCTGAAGCCACCTGTCCCGGCTCCATGCACGAGGCCTCCAGTGAGTCTCTCCAGTCCAGTGTGTCCTGTTCCTGCTCCCCGCACTCGCCCTGAGGTGCGTGTTACCAGTCTGACGCCACCTGTGCCAGCCCCACACATCAGGCCTCCAGTGTGCCTGCCCAGTCCGGGGTGTCCTGTTCCTGCTCCCCGCACTCACCCTGAAGTGCGTGTTACCAGTCTGGCGCCACCTGTGCCAGCCCCAAGCATCAGGCCTCCAGTGCGCCTGCCCAGTCCGGGGTGTCCTGTTCCTGCTCCCCGCACTCGCCCTGAGGTGCATGTTACCAGTCTGGCGCCACCTGTGCCAGCCCCACGCATCAGGCCTCCAGTGCGCATTCCCAGTCCAGAGCTTCCGGCGACAGTTCCCAGTCCAGAGTTTCCAGCGACAGTTCCCAGTCCAGAGCTTCCGGCGACAGTTCCCAGTCCAGAGCTTCTGGCGACGTTTTACAGTCCGGAACCTCCTGAGACGGCCCACAGTCCAGAACCTCCTGAGAAGGCCCACAGTCCGGAACCTCCTGAGAAGGCCCACAGTCCAGAACCTCCTGAGAAGGCCCACAGTCCGGAGCCTCCTGAGAGGGCCCACTGTCCGGAGCCTCCAGCGATGTCCTCCTGTCCGCAGCCTCCAGCGACGTCCTCCAGTCTGGAGCCTCCAGCGACGTCTTCCAGTCCGGAGTCTCCAGCGGCGGTCTGCAGTCCAGAACCTCCAGCGGTGGTTTGCAGTCCAGAACCTCCGGTGACGATCCACGGTCCGGGTCCTTCGGCGACGATCCAGGGTCCGGTGACACAAAAGCGGAGGGATCGCCGGGCGGAGCGGGGGTTACGCCCCGAACCGGAGCCGCCTCCTCTGCTGGAGGATCAGCGGGATGAGAAGGTTGGGGTACTGTCACGTCCTGACCATAGAAAGCTGTTATTTTCTATGGTAGAGTAGGTCAGGGCGTGACAGGTTTTTTTTCTAGTTTAGATTTTCAATGTTGTTATGTTCTAGTTTTTGTATGTCTATGTTGGGCTTTTTTGGGATGATCTCCAATTAATTGGAGATCATGCTTAAGTAGTTGTTTTTCCCACCTGGGTTTGTGGGAGATTGTTTTTGAGTTAGTGTATGTTTCACCTCTTCGTCACGGTTTGTTGTTTTTGTTCTTTAGTTTATTTTGTATGTATTGCATAGTTTCACAGTTTAATAAAGAAAATGTGGAACGATACACATGCTGCGCTTTGGCCCGCTCCTTCATCATACGACAACCGTGACACCTTCAGGAGGAAAATAACCTAAAACACACAGACAAATATACACTGGAGTTGCTTACCAAGATGACATTAACGTCCATGATTGGCCTTTTTAACATTTTGACTTAAATTGGGTTAAAAAATCAGTGGCAAGACTTTAAAATGGCTGTCCAGCAATGATCAACAACCAACTTGACAGAGCTTGAAGATTTATTTTAAGAATAATGCAAATATTGTACAATCCAGGTGTGCAAAGCTCTTAAAGACCTTCCCAGAAAGACACATAGCTGTAATCGTTGCCTAAGGTGATTCTAACATGTATTGACTCAGGGGTGTGACTACTTATGTAAATTAGATATCTCTGTATTTCATTTTCGATTAATTTGCACACATTTCTAAAAACATGTTTTCTGTTTTTCATAATTTAATCCATTTTGAATTTAGGCTGTAACACAAAATGTGGAATAAGTAAAGGGGTATGAACACTTTCTGAAGGCACTGTATTCTGCTGCACAAGGCCAGTATATATGCTTGTACTACATAATGCTGATCCATGATATTTGGGAGGCTATCAGGCTATTCATTGTCAGGCGATGGTTTAATGGCTCCCAGATCACGACTCAGCCTGAAACACTACACACAATAATCCACTTGAGCAGATAACCTTGGATCTGAGCAATTCTGAGCTGTGGCCCTCACTTAAACAGAGCATGCTTGTACTCAGGATGTCTTCAAGTGCATTACAGTTTCTATGTGTCAGAGCGGAAGCTAGGGTGCATCTGAAATGGCACCCTGGGCTCTGGTCAAACGTAGTGCAAACTATACTGTGAATAGAGTGGCATTTCAGACACAGCCTATGTGGAGGGAGGCAGAGGGGAAGCTAGCTCAGATCTCTACACCATTAAAAAGAGGCAGGGATAATAAAGGTCATGACCCTCTGGTGTGACATGAGCAGGGGTGCTGGCCTTAATGGTGTACCCATGCTATGGGTACAGGGAGGGCGCACAGGGTCCAGGATATGTGTCTCATGCTAAAAGCCTGGCACCAAATCAAAAACCTTGCCGGCTGGGTATTACGAGGCTGACGCAGCAGCAATTTAATTTCAGTACTGTACATGCCGAAAAGGCCTGGTTCGACACACACACACACACACACACACACACACACACACACACACACACACACACACACACACACACACACACACACACACACACTCACAGGTTGATATTTATTGGGAGGCCTCGTACTGGAGGCAGCTCTAAAGGGTATCACTAACCCTAACCTTAACCTTAATCATACTGCTAACCTTATGCCTAACCCTAACCTTAAATTAAGACCAAAAAGCTAATATTTACATGCATTTTTATGATATATAGTACATTTTTGACTTTGCAGCTGGCCCATCTAGTGGAAGTTGCCCAACTTTGCATCCAGGACAAGATTCATCCCAATAAATGTCAACCTGCCCACACACCAACACAAAGAGATGCAGTTAGTTTCAGAATGTGTGGCAAGGAATAAGTTAGTCCTAAATATTTAAAAAACTAAATACACTGTATTTGGGACAAATCATTCACTAAACCCTAAACCTCAACTAAATCTTGTAATGAGTAACATGGGAATTGAGCAAGTTGAGGTGACTAAACAGCTTGGAGTAACCCTGGATTGTAAACTTTCATGGTCAAAACATGTTGATACAACAGTAGCTAATATGGGGAGAAGTCTGTCCATAATAAAGCGCTGCTCTGCCTTCTTAACAACAATATCAACAAGGAATGTCCTTCAGGCCTTAGTTTTGTCAGCTGCCACAAAGAGAAACCTCGGAAAATTACAATTGGCTCAGAACTGGGCAGCACGACTGGCCCTTAAATGTATACAGAGAGCTAACATTAATAAAATATAAACATTTCTCATGGCTCAAAGTGGAGGATGGATTGACTTCATCACTACTTGTTTTTGTAAGACGTGTTGACAAGCTGAATGCACTGAGGTGTCTGTTTAAACTACTAGCACACAGCTCGGACACCCATGCATACCACACAAGACATACCACCAGAGGTCTCTTCACAATCCTCCAATCCAGAACAGACTATGGGAGATGCACAGTACTACATAGAGCCATGACTACATGGAACTCTATTCCACATCGGGTAACTGAAGAAAGCAGTAGAATTAGATTTAAAAACCAGATAAAAATACCCCTTAATGAACAGTGGGGACTGTGAAGACACACACACACACACACACACACACACACAGAAAAACACATACGCACACACACGCACACACACACACACACACACACACTAGCACATGCACTCTACACACAAACAGTACATTATAATATTGCTGTATGGTGGTATAATACATTTTATATTGTAGATACCGTGCATTCGGAAAGTATTCAGACCCCTTCACTTTTGCCACATTTTGTAACATTACAGCCTTATTCTAAAACGGATTACATATATTTTTTTCCTCAACAATCTACACACAATAACCCATAATGACAAAGCAAAAACAGGGTTAGAAATTTCTGCAACTGTATAAAAAAAACTGAAATACCTTCCTTACATAAGTATTCAGACCCTTTGCTTTGAGACTCCAAATTGAGCTCAGTGTAATGATGTGCGCTGAGAGTCAGGAAGAAGTTCAGGGAGTGAGTGTTTTAATAAATAAACACACCATAATACAAAATAAGAAACACGAACAACGCACAGACATGACACAGGAACAGAAACAATGACACCTGGGGAAGGAACCAAAGGGAGTAACATATATAGGGCAGGTAATCAAGGAGCTGATGGAGTCCAGGTGAGTCTGATGACACGCAGGTGTGCGTAACGATGGTGACAGGTGTAAGCCATAACGAGCAACCTGGTGACCTAGAGGCCGGGGAGGGAGCACACATGACACTCAGGATAGTCCTGTTTCCATTGATCATCCTTGAGATGTTTCTACAACTTGATTGGAGTCCACCTGTGGTATACTCTGTTGATTGGAAAATGACTTGGAAAGGCACACACCTGTCTATATAAGGTCCCCCAGTTGACAGTGCATGTCAGAGCAAAAACCAAGCCATGAGGTCAAAGGATATGTCCGTAGAGCTCCGAGACAGTGTCAGTGTCGAGGCACAGATCTGGGGAAAAGTACCAAAACATTTCTGCAGCATTGAAGGTCCCCAAGAACAGTGGCCTCCATCATTCTTAAATGGAAGAAGTTTGGAACCACCAAGACTCTTCAAAGAGCTGGCTGCCCGGCCAAACTGAGCAATTGGGGGAGAAGGGTCTTTGTCAGGGAGGTGACCAAGAACCCAATAGTCACTCTGACAGAGCTCCAGTTGGGAGAACCTTCGAGAAGGAGAACCATCTCTGTAGCACTCCACCAATCAGGCCTTTATGGTAGATTCTCTGGTCGGATGAAACCAAGATTGAACTCTTTGGCCTGAATGCCAAGCGTCACGTCTGGAGGAAACCTGGCACCATCCCTTCAGTGAAGCATGATGGTGGCAGCATCATGCTGTGGGGATGTTTTTCAGCGGCAGGGACTAGGAGACTTGCCAGGATCGAGGGAAAGATAAACGGAGACAAGTACAGAGAGATCTTTGATGAAAACCTGCTCCAGAGTGCTCAGAACCTCAGACTGGGGCGAAGCTTCACCTTCCAACAGGACCACAACCCTTAGCACACAGCCAAGACAAAGCAGGAGTGGCTTCGGGACAAGTCTCTGAATGTCCTTGAGTGGCCCAGCCAGAGCCCGGACTTAAAACCGATCCAACATCTCTTGAGAATCTTGAAAATAGCTGTGCAGCGACGCTCCCCATCCAACCTGACAGAGGTTGAGAGGATCTGCAGAGAAGAATGGGAGAAACTCCCCAAATACAGGTGTGCCAAGCTTGTAGCGTCATACCCAAGAAGAGGCTGTAATCGCTGCCAAAGGTACTTCAACAAAGTACTGAGAAAAGGGTCTGAATACTTATGTAAATGTCATAGTTTTTTTATATATATATATTTGCAAAAATGTAAAAAAAAAACAGTTTTTGCTTTGTCATTATTGGGTATTGTGTGTAGATTGATGAGGGGGAAAAAACGATTTAATACATTTTAGAATAAGGAGATGTGGAGAAAGTCAAGGGGTCTGAATACTGTCCGAATGCACCGTATGTAGTGGTGTAATAATGATATGTGATGTACTGTTAATCTTTGATTTATGTGAGATATAAGTGCCTTAATGTGTTTGCACCCCTGCCTTGGCAGCAGCTAATGGGAATCTCTAATAAATACAAATAAAATTACCAGAGGAGCTGCATTTATTATACATTTTTTGGGGAAACATTTACCAAATATAAAAAAAATCATACAGGAAATGTAACAGCCGCTCCTCAGTGAAGCAGTTACAACCATTAACTGACCTGCTGTCGTGAGGTTTGACTGCTCTGTGTTCTAGAAGGTCACTCCCTGTGTTCGAGAATGTCAGTTTAGATGTCGAGGGTAGTTGGTCTTCCACTTGGGAATGGGGAAAGACCATGGGGTCTAGATCAGTCTTTGAGCAGATGCAGACACAGTCAATGTCACAGAATGTGTACCACTACCTGTGTACAGTAAGGGGTAAAAAAGCAACCAGGACAGCAGCCAAACATATGTTGTTGTTGTTTTTGCCTCAGATTTTGACATCCTGTGTTCTGTTTGGGACGGTAATTCCTGTTAAAGCACACTTCCTGTCAGTCATGGTGAGCCGTTCTAATGTTCTTACCACACATACAGTGGACTCAATCTGACAGTAATCTATCTGGAAACAGCAGCTGGCAGAAAGTGCCAGAGATAAGAGGGGTGAATTTGCTCACCTTCAAGACAAACATTGAACATTCTCAAGCATACTCAAGAGGGAGCTGGTTGCCTCCCTGTGACCGTGCTGGCACTGACATGCTATGATTCTCATCCATGCATACAGAGTGAACTGTTCACTCGACGGCACAGTTCATGCTTGTCTGTTTAACATCTAACAAATGGTAAATATTGCCCCCGGAATGGTCTATTCTGGTTGCTTTGCCTGCCATAGTACATTTAGCGCATGGTCATCCGAACCCCTAAGCCAGACTTATAAAGTCAATATAAAACTTTCATAGTAGGGGAGGGCTACAGGGCACGGGGGAAAAATTAAGAAAACAGTTTGATCTTTGGACACCACAGCCATGGGAGAATAATCCCAGAAAGCTATCAGAGTTTGCCCGAATCAAGAGGAGGATGTCTCATACTGTATCCTAACATATAATTCTTTGGAAGAGCACCAATCCCTACAAATAGGTCTGTAATATAAGGAGACCAGATGCTGAGGCTTACCCTTGATCTTTAAAATGGCTTTAGGCATATTTCCTACTGGGCTTACTTCGAAGTGACAAAGCTGCAGAGATACAGTGCAAAGCTGGGCTATACTGATGTAGGATTGTAATTTGAGCCAGTTTGCTACAGCGGAAAAAAGGATCCTGCAGCAATAGTAAATGTTAATTATAATTAATGGACATTTTTGTAGGGGTTGATACATTTTTTGTAACTTCAGAAGCCTTTTTAAACCTCAATACACTACAATTTTAAATGTCCTGCATTGCAGGAAAGTTCTCAAGCAACAGAGTGATCAAATTAAGATCCTACATCTGCACTGTATATTGATAGCTGGCTACCAAGCTTTCTTCATTCTCATGTTGACTAGTTTCACCAGTAACCAACAAACTGTCAAACCTAATAAAGATATCGTACAAAAATACACAATATGTCGTGGGGCTGTGACATGGTCTCCTTTGTCTTTTTAAACGGTCTAGCACAGCTAATGAAATGGCCAGAGGGGACTCTTTGTGCTCCGGGCTCAGTAGTCGACTTATTCCTCCGCAGCTGGGTGATTAAGACTCCCTCTTGTGTGTGTGTTAGTCTGATCCTCTAGCCAAGAGGGGAAAACACACAAGCCACACTGCTGTTCTGTTTCAGCATTCATTGGATTTCATCACTGATATTTGCACCTTGTCATCACGCCACAGCGAGAGCTTATTTAGGACAATATTGAGCGATACATCCAT
This sequence comes from Salmo salar, assembly GCF_965601325.2. Taxonomy (NCBI): domain Eukaryota; kingdom Metazoa; phylum Chordata; class Actinopteri; order Salmoniformes; family Salmonidae; genus Salmo; species Salmo salar. The sequence continues at coordinate 33,182,012 of NC_138314.1, forward strand.
TAAGTGGTGTGGTAGGGAGATTGTGTCTAATCGAGAAACTGATAGTGAGTGCAATGGGAATGGCTGTATATCAGTAATTATTAGGAAAGAGCTTGATTCCAATTGTGGTTAAGCTAAACTGTACTGCTATTGTATAATGTTAAAAGAATGGATGGCCGGATGCATATTTATCAGCTGAGTAGAGGAACTAGGGGGTAATGTACAGTAAGCAGTAAGTATGATGCATCGCCATTCAAATGCAAATATGAACAGAGGGTACCTCAAAATGTTCACCTCATTAAAGGAAGAAATTATGAGCCACTATGGGAATAACTTATTTTATTTTAATTCCACCGATATATCATTTCACAATATTATCGGACGATATTGGCCTTATAACGCTACATTGGTATTGGACAATATATCCACCGATAACCTTTATTCAGTCAATAGGATGAAAAAAGGGAATCTCATGCTTATCGAAAAACTTGTGGCCATCCTCATGATGTGTCATAAATTTCACAATATAAGAAATCAACTATTGAAGCATATTTCTTGAACAAAGCATATTTCTTGAACAAAAATTACACCTTTTAATTTCCCCAGCGTAAAACTGTATATCGGCAGATATATCGGTATCGGTAAGTTTTGTCCCCCAAAAAATCTGAATCTGTATCGGGTCCAAAAAAACGGTCGGGCTCTAAATTCCACTACTCTGCAACCACTAACTGTTCTGTTCATCAATTTAGCAGACCATTCTGGTATAAACTAAGGATGACTCTGTTCTTTAAGGACATACTGCATTTTTACAATGGGAAAAAAATATTTTTGTGATAGTCCAAAAGGAAAATATAGTACACACCCCTCACCCATCTGATGCAGAAAAACAGACATGTCTCATTTTAACCAGAGACCACAACTGCTAAAATCTTTATATCCCAACAGCTGGAAGCATTCGTTACACTTTACTTTACAGTGTGCTATTTTTTTAAAGTAGTATTAACAGAACATGCAAAATGATAAACATACTTAAGAATTATGGTTTGGTTTATTTGTGATTAATTGAAACAAGCAACTTTTGGGATGAGGTAGTTACTTCAAAAAATGATTAAGTAAGTGCCAGAATGTACCAATTGTTATATTCAAATGTCTTAAAGGGATAATCCACCCCAAACCACTAATTCCTAACAGTGTTAAACAGTGTTAAATGATATGTGGAGAAAAAAGAATTTGTGAACAAATTTAAAATGTTAAATAAGGTTGGTTGCAACATGTGCAAATCCTTGTGAAAATCTGTTGAAGTCAACTCCAAAACCCACAATGCAATGCTCTTTTTCTTGGCTGGCTGGCTAGCTAGCAAACGTAGCTACACACAATAATACCAAAGTCAATATCAGCATGTGAAGTAGTTAGCTAGCTGTAAAATCGCCTAAACAAACGTCACTATCAATTTAGGTGTCTATCTCACTGAGTTCAACTTGCAGTTCCTCTCTGACCAGAACGAGTGCAGAGCACGTTGTTATGGCAACAACAGCCCATTCCCACGTTTCCCACAGACACACAGGGTGCATTGAGAGATGGTACTTGAAGGGAAACTGAGTTTAATCATTTGGTACACTGTTTAGATTGAGCACATCTAAGCGAAATATATACTTTGTCATGAGGACACCACCACGCAGACAACACCATTCTGTATACTTCTGGCTTTTCTTTGGACACTGTGTTAACTAACCTCCAGACGAGCTTCAATGCCATACAACTCTCCTTCCGTGGCCTCCAACTGCTCTTAAATGCAAGTAAAACTAAATGCATGCTCTTCAACCGATCGCTGCCCGCACCTGCCTGGCCGTCCGGCATCACTACTCTGGACGGTTCTGACTTAGAATATGTGGACAACTACAAATACCTAGGTGTCTGGTTAGATTGTAAACTCCCCTTCCAGACTCACATTAAGCATCTCCAATCCAAAAATAAATCTAAAATCGGCTTCCTATTTCACAACAAACAACCTTTACTCATGCTGCCAAACATACCCTCGTAAAACTGACTATCCTACCGATCCTTGACTTCGGCGATGTCATTTACAAAACAGCCTCCAACACTCTACTCAGCAAATTGGATACAGTCTATCACAGTGCCATCCGTTTTGTCACCAAAGTCCCATATACTACCCACCACTGCGACCTGTATGGTCTTGTTGGCTGGCCCTCGCTTCATATTCGGCGCCAAACCCACTGGCTCCAGGTCATCTATAAGTCTTTGCTCGGTAAAGCCCCGCCATATCTCAGCTCACTGGTCACCCTAGCAGCACCCACCCGTAGCACACGCTCCAGCAGGTATATCTCACTGGTCACCCCCAAAGCCAATTCCTACTTTGTCCGCCTTTCCTTCCAGTTCTCTGCTGCCAATGACTGGAACGAATTGCAAAAATCACTGAAGCTGGAGACTCATATCTCCCTCTCTAACTTTAAGCACCAGCTGTCAGAGCAGCTCACAGATCACTGCACCTGTAGATAGCCCATCTGTAAATAGCCCATCCAACTACCTCATCCCTAAACTGTTATTTATTCATTTTTGCTCCTTTGCACCCCAGTATCTCTACTTGCACATTCATCTTCTGCACATCTATCACTCCAGTGTTTAATTGCTAAATTGTAATTATTTCGCCACTATAGCCTATTTATTGCCTTATCTCCCTTATCTTACCTCATTTGCACACACTGTATATAGACTGTTCTATTGTGTTATTGACTGTATGTTTGTTTATTTCATGTGTAACTCTGTGTTGTTGTTTGTGTCGCACTGCTTTGCTTCATCTTGGCCAGGTTGCAGTTGTAAATGAGAACTTGTTCTCAGCTGGCCTACCTGGTTAAATAAAGGTGAAATATTTATATATATTTTTAAATTATGATATAAAGGGATGGATGTGTTCTAGACAAGTATGCCCATACTATCTATGGGCTGATTTGGCGATCTGGAGTGGAGGTCATTTTTTTAAGCGTTATGAAATGTGATGGTGTGTTACCCCTATCTCCAGTGACGAGAACCATGTAGCTATGTTGCTTTCCTAGTTGGAACTTCCTACATGGTTTCCTGATTTCACAGACGGAGCACTTAGAAGTTAAATCATGGGGAACATTTATATTTTACCCACTGATAGAAAATAGGCTCTCACCAAATTGACAGGAGTTTCATGATTTTTATTTCTGGGGATGAATTATACCTTCAATGAATACCAGGTAAACACCTGCAGAAATAGGACTGTATCGGTACTTTGTATACAATTCTGTGTATTTGTGTGTGTGTTTTTGGCTAGTGTGTGTGTGTGTGTGTGTGTGTGTGTGTGTGTGTGTGTGTGTGTGTGTGTGTGTGTGTGTGTGTGTGTGTGTGTGTGTGTGTGCATTTACTGGACACACTGGTGTGTATGTGTGCAATGTGCCTAACTGTAGGTGTTCCTACTCTGCAATGTAGTTATGTTTATGCCTCTGTTCCTTTGCCCTTCTCTGCCTGAAGACAGTTCCTGTTCAGACAGACCGGGTCTCCAACTCCAGTAGCCCCCAGTGTGCAGGCAGGTTCCTCTGTCAGAGGACTCCAAGGACAGGCAGCCAAGTGTGGAGAAAGCGATTTGTCTTGCAGGCTGGAGCCGGGCTCCCGAGACCACTTCCACAGGTCTGATACTCAACATATCCTCTCTGTGCTTTAGAGAGCTCTTATAGGGGAAGGTTTGCTGCTCAACCCTGCCTTGTACTACCACACTCCAACGCATCCGAGGTACAAGTCTCACATCAAACACCCTCCCTCCCACTTCAACTGCTTTGTGATGAGCTACATCCACCCCGACTGTTACTCAGGAGTGTTGTGGCACCAGGTATACTTTCACAGCCTCCGCGGTGTTGAAGATAACAAGAGGATGTAGAGAATTGTACACTGGCGTGTATAAAGGAGTGAAAAACTAATAATAGTCACTGAGTGGGGGGTGGCTGTGCGCTTTTCAAAGTTATTACATTAAGCAGAATGAAAGTTGCTATTAATCGGTTTCTTTCACATACTGGGTGGCTTTTGGGAGAATTTTGTTCTAAATCCTTGGAGTTTTAGATGGATGAATGGTCTAAACCGTTGTTCATTAAATTTCACTGTCTACATGCTGAACCACATAACCTCCTACTGTAATATAGAATTATGCTGCGGTTAGATGGCACGAGGTAGACGCTAGATGCCAAACGTGATGTCATTGTTTTCAATGAGAGAACGATGGTAAATACCGTTGAGTCTGGCGGTGAATGCCTTCAGCCACTACGGTAGACGGGAATTGCCGCCAGAGTTCAAATATTTCAACTTTTGTCATCTGCTGTAGTGTTGTTCTCTACCGGATGTTGATTTGTACTGTTTGTTTCCTGAAATCACCATAGGAACACATCCCGTCATGCTGGCTTGCTTTTGTCATAACCGTCTTTCTTGCTTTCTTGTCCCACTATGCCGACTGGTATGCCGGTTTTTGCGTCCCTCATCTAAATGCAGCATTTGGTCTTGCCGTTAAAATATAATCTTCATTAATAAATCGGCAGGAGTTAATAGAGTTTGTAATAGTTATATTCTAATTCAAAGTTCACATGGAAATCAGTGGTGGAGAGCAGACAGGAGAGGACTATTCATTAGGAGCCATGGTGCCGTAAGATCAAATGAATACCAACCACTCGGTAGAAAATATATATCTTCTTATCCCTCGCCTTGACCCAGCCCTGCCTGCAACTACAAAGATAAATGAACAGTAAGTGCTCATTTAAGTAGAAAGCAAATGGAAACATTTTATCATTGGAAGGAAGGAAAGGAAGGCAGTTTCAGCCACTGGAGGTAATCACAGTAATCCATTCTTTTCAGTTAGTGGCTCACAGCATGTTTATAGGTCGGCATTAATCAGAGCAGAATGCATTAGCCGGGCATCACAGAGACATTGCATAGCAATGTGTTGTTTAGAAATGTATATGATGTCGGCCATACCAAATGCAGAGGAGTGAAGTCTAGAATCCAGAGACCACTGGAAATAAATATTTGGAGTTTTCAGATACACATTATGGACTAAAGTCTGTTGGAATGTACTGTATCTCTGGTGTTAGAGGCAACAACAAGTGACTTCTCTATCATATTCATCATCTTTAATCAACGTATATTGAAGCCAAAAATCTCTGCTCTGCTTAGATGTCAGGTTGGCACATTGGAACTGTGATGACTTGAAGCCGGTCTGACAGACTGACATGGCTAGTAAGAGTTTTAGAATGTACTGTAAAGCCTGATTCGATTGTCCATAATAGATTATGGGGCTTGGCAGTCTATCAGTCTATGATCTGATGGGACAGATGCCAAGTCCACTCAAAAGTCATCAACAGAATTAATGTTTCTCTACTACGCCATCATTTCTTCTTATTTTAACAGCTTGTGTGTGTGTGTTTGTGTGTATGTGTGCATGTGTCTGTGTGCGTGTGTGTATGTGTTGATGCTCCTTTCACTGATTGCTGACCGGCTAGTGGAGCAGGTCAAAGCCATTTGCACCTCCTCTGGGTGGCTTCACACCAGGGTGATCCCTGGCGTCTGTGATAACAGCGGTTTAAGAGCCCTCAGGGTTCCCATAGGCTTGGTAGAAATGGCAGGTTGTTACCAAAGCAGTATATAAAAAAAGGTCAAATTGAATATGAAAAAACAAAAACACATTGAACAAAGAATGGTTGGACATCAGAATGAGGGAAGAAGCGAGAAAAGGGTGGAAAATGTGTGCATTGGCAGTAGAGGTAGCTCAAATTATAACCCTCTTGACATTTTAGCCTGAGTATTTTTCGCTTTCAATGCTGAAGATGCGATTGTCGGCCGCTTCGCCGACTAAACGTTAACTTGCTTATCACTGCTCTAGAAAATAACACCATAACTTGTACCAATTTAGTCAAGGAGGCCTGAGCCTGTAGATGTATATTCTAGCGACAATTTACTCTAAAAATGGATTCCTCATGGTAAATGGTGAATGACTGATCCTATATCCACATCTGATCAATTCATCCTATATCCACATCTTGGATCAATTGGCTTATACAATAAGAAGCTAATGCAACAGACGCAAACACAACAAACCAGCATTTCCATACTGTCATGTGCAGACTGACGACAGTAACGTGGGCGTACTGGGACATCTTAATAGGTCCGACCGTGCAGCAAATGGGAGCTGGCAGATTGTGGGCTAGTCAGTGGATGGGCCAGTGGCAGGACAGGATGTTCTAATGAGCCATCTCCCAGAGATAACTGTCTAAGAGACATTAGGAGAGGAGGGGGCCCTATTAATATCTCCGCTTCATGTTTCCCTGTAAGACTTCCTCAGCATCTGCTTTCACAGTCCAGTCCCCAGCTGAAACACATACACACGTGTACGAGCACACACACGCCGAAGTTATCGTCATCTGCCGTCAAGTTACATTAGTTTGGTGTAAAAGTGTCACGTTCGTTGGAATGATCGGATCAAGGCGCAGCGTGAGTAGCGTTACACATATTTTATTAGAAAGTGAAACTAAGCAAAATACAAAAACAATAAAGAATAAACGAAACGTGACGACAATGCAACTACACATAAACAATATCCCATAACCCACAGGTGGAAAAAATGCTACTTAAGTATGATCCCCAATTAGAGACAACGATAACCAGCTGCCTCTAATTGGGAATCATACAAATCACCAAAACATAGAAAAACTAAACTAGAACCCCACATAGAAAATAATAACTAGAAAAAACCCCAGTCACGCCCTGACCTACTCTACCATAGAAAATAAGAGCTCTCTATGGTCAGGACGTGACAAAAAGTAACCCTGTGGCGTTCAAATTGATGCAGAGAAATAAAAACATCCCTTTAAGGTGGAAATAAAAGTTCCCGTTTCCAGGTAATGTTACTACTCATTAACCTTGAGCTGTCTGACTTCATTGAAGTGTAATTATTATTATTATTCTACATTTTTTAGGGGTGTGTAATTATGTTTTCTGCAGACATCAAACTTCGTCAACATTGTGCTGCTCACTGAAGTTTGCTGTGTTCACTCATGTCATTATCATGTCATTAAAAACCACAGGCTAAACGCTACATATAAAATTCTAAATTCTGAAACACTGTTATACATTTTCTTAGCAGAAGGTCATGTGATGATAAACAAATTCAATACAGATCAAATGGCTGCTGTCATGAAACAGAATATATTGGTCAAGGTGGACTCAGTAATATGACATTATAAACAACCGGGCAACTTCCTGCTTACAGCCGCTGTTTGTTCTCCCCAAAGTGGGCATGCCCCAAGGGAGGGAGCAAATTGGAAGAACAAATGCTGTCTTGGTAGATTTTAAGTCTATTGTTGTTGATATCTGTAAGCAGGAAACCACCATGTTGTTATATGGCTGAGTCTACCTTTAAGACATATCAAACTAGGAAAGGAGACAATAGCTAGGATTGACTGACATGTGACAGAGAGCACATGAGAACAATATGTAGGCTACCTGTGAAACTCCAGCATATAATACAGTACTAATTCCTGTGGAGTACTTATTATAGGCCTAACTACTGCACTCTGAGAGAGAGAGAGAGAGAGCGAGAGAGAGAGAGCGAGAGAGAGAGCGAGAGAGAGAGAGCAAGAGAGAGCGAGAGAGATGGATGGATTGATTCCCTTTCTTCTCTCATTACACCAAAGGAAGGACAGACAGTTATCAGGTGTGTGTGTGTGTGTGTGTGTGTGTGTGTGTGTGTGTGTGTGTGTGTGTGTGTGTGTGTGTGTGTGTGTGTGTGTGTGTGTGTGTGTGTGTGTGTGTGTGGAGTGTCTGCCTGTCTGTGTGCGTCCATGCTCCCTGGTCTGCGGTCAGTGTGTTACCGTACCATCAAGGCCACATATGGAGTTAAATTCAATCTTACTGGGCCTCATAAGGCTGATAACTTCCATCCAAGAATCTACTCTCATGTCTGCCTCTCGACTGCTATACTTAATTTAGTCCAACGCAGTGATGTAGTGGAGGGTAAATGCAAGGAAACACAGTTTACCCACAATTATTTTTGCTTGACAGTTTACCAACTTTTGCGGAAAGTGTAGGGAGTGTTACTTTTTTCACTGCGACCAGCGATAAGAGTTTACCCATCTATTTTGTTTTATCACTACATAACTGGTCCAATGTACAGACAGGCCATGTGGAACTATCCACAGCCATAAGTCCAAAAGCTTCACTAACCTTCCCTGTCAACTCAGCATGCCCTAAATGCATGGTCATTAACTTCACTGATTCATTTTCTGTATCACTCACAGGATATACTGTAAAGGTGTTGAAGAAGATCTGTCCACAAAATAAATAAATTGCTGGCTAACAATATGTGCCAACTGCTGCAGCATTCCAGAAATGCTCATACTGTAGATAGGCCTACAACACTTGGTCACAGCAAACAGTGAGGAATGGAGGCAGACTCTATAAGACAGAACGGTAATCTCATCTCCTTCGTCTCAACCAAAGCCAGAGTTTCCGGTCAGTTGTAGACGAGCATTCTTTACAACGATTACAGTTTTACATAAAGCCTTGTAGCAGTCAACCACACAGTGATAATAAACATAGTTATAAACTGGGTGGTTCAAACCCTGAATGCTGATTGGCTGACATATCAGACTATATACCATGAGTATGACAAAACATGTATTTTATCTGCTCTAATTACTGGTAACCAGTTTATAATAGCTTATAATAGCAATAACAGTTTATAATAGCAATAAGGCACCTCGGGGGTTAGTGGTAAATGGCCAATATACCACGGCTAAGGGCTGTATCCAGGCACTCCGAGTTGCGTTGTGTGTAAAGACCAGCCCTTAGCCGTGGTATATTGGCCATATACAACACTTGTGCCTTATTACATAATTATAATTAGGCTTAATTATAACATAGTTATGGGCTATATTTGTACTGCCAGAAGAGAAGAGAGTATCATGCCAACATGTATCATCTCAGACACTAAACTACATTTAAATAATACTACTTGACAACCCTAGCCCACCTATGCACGCCATTCCACAATGCCAAATACTCCACTAGATGGTTAACTAGCAGAAAGAAGTACTCTCACTCATTCACAGTGACTGTTATAAATCAATTTAAATACAATTGTATTTGTCACATGATTCGTAAACGTCAGGTGTAGACTTACAGTGAATTGCTTACTTCCCAACAATGCAGATAGATGAAATGATAAATAATAGAAAACTAGAAAAATGATAACACGAGGAATAGATCCGCAATGAGTAACGGTAACTTGGCTATATACAGTACCCTTACCGAGTATACAGCTAATAGGTGACATAAGGAACTGTTTAAAGAGGATCACATCACACAGGCATTTATAAAAATAACAAAAATATGCAGATTTGCAGCTGGCTCATGTTGTAATAGATGCACAAATCGTAGAGTAAGTGGACCAACAATGAATGGTCAACCTATTTTAATTTCTAAATATGACAAGCTAGGGGGGGAAAAGCCCAACGGTAGAGAGGGCTTCCATTTCCGTTTCTCCATGGATCATTTGGACATCTTTCCATTTGTCAATTAGAAATCATCATCAATTCAAGCGCTCCAGTAACAATTGACGAATAGACTACAATAAATGAATGTAGGCAATTCAATAAATAGGCCTACACCATTATGGATCTACCAGCAAATCATATATTATTGGAATTTAACACTGAATTCACATCATATTATCATAACTTTAAAGTCGGACCATTAGATATACCGTACGTGATAGGTAGGCTATGGCTTTCCCTACAAAGGCACATTTATTTCCCACGAAATAAATGGTCATTCGTTTTATATGTGTACCTATGTGCAATAGTTATGCAATACTATGAGCCACTATAATATGAATGCCATTTTATTAAATACTTTCTTGTACCTGCAGGCTTTTCACCGGCTTTTTTGTTTGTTTTTGAGCAGAGCAGAGCAATGAATGAATACTTGCAGCATGCAATGCCTACCTGAGATTTATGCTGATGTCCATCTTCGAGTTCTGAAACACTGTTCATGATTTTCCATCGATCATTTACCATTCTCTGAAAATCTTAAAATCCGAGATTTGACATCATTGGTAAAGGGAAAGTGTCAACCAAAGGGTCTATGTTTGAACTATTCCAATAAGGGGAAAAGGTTTACACATAAAACTACTTCAATCACTGCACAGATCTCTACAATTCTAAAGGAGGTCCAGATGGGAATCTAGTAGTACAAACATGTTGATATCATACATACTTGTAGGACCCCTTGCAAAGAATAGTTGCTTTGAATTTCCGAAATTAAGAAATTGCTATAACGTTCCTTCTTGTTACTAAAAAACACATGCACTTTGACAGTAAGCGTTCGATGCGTTGCAGATTCTAATGAATCAAAACTTCACCCGTGTTATTCAGAACCTAGAAGAAAACCTGCTTCTATTTCCTCCGTTCTGACTCAAAATTACACGTGTCCTGTCGAGGTTTTACGCGTGGGCTATGTACGTCCTTGTTAAAAAGTGAGAGAGCTCGGGCAAGAGATAAAACCGCCTCTGGTTTCCCTGGTTGACGTTGATAAACATGAAGCGGCTCTCTGATATGATTCAACGCGCAGCCAGATTAGCAACATATTGCATTGGGCAAGATCGTCTCGACGTGAAATCCAAGCTTCAGTGATTCCCCTTCGCCGTGCGAGTGCACGCGCGTGTATGCGTGTATTTTGTATTTTTTTTATTTAACCTTTATTTAACTAGGCAACTGTGAGAGAGGCTGTGTGTGTGTGTGTGTGTGTGTGTGAGCGCGCGCGCGCGCGTGTGCATGCGTGCATGCGTATGTGTGTGTTACATTAATGCCTGTCTGTAGTCTACCTGCATGGGCTTTATGCACCGTTTCGCCTCCCTCTGAGATGATGCAGTTAATTAATTTCATCTCAACATTTCCACAAGAGAATAAGGAGGAAGATAGCTTGTTCAACATTGCCCTTATACCTGTCATTAGCCTACATGGCGCTATACTCAGGGGCAGACTTAGTGATTTGGACGCCCCGGGCACAGGCCAGTCGAAGAGCTGTTCAGTAACAGCTCTTTTCGGTGAACGAATCAGATAAGAATGAAACAGCTAACTGAAAATTCTTGAAATGCCGTTCACTAGTAAAGGTCTTTGCATCAATATAGAAGACAAGGAGGCAGGAAAATAGATAAGAGACAAACTATTACTCTTGGATATATATTTGATATGATGAATAATATTCATAAATATAATATTTATTGTCTTATTCCCTCTTAGGACCTGCTTAGAATGCTGGAGGTGTGTGTGTGTTAGAGTTCTTATCAGGCATGAAAAATAGAACCGGTATTACCCAAGGCCTATGAGCTGAAGCCCGAGCCCTGGTCCGACACATAACAAAAAATGTAAGTGAACCCGAATAAAAGCCAGATTTCCAGAAAACTGCCTTTCCTGCAGTCAAATGACCATACCTTTCCTGCAGTCAAATGACCATACCTTTCCTGCAGTCAAATGACCATACCTTTCCTGCAGTCAAATGACCATACCTTTCCTGCAGTCAAATGACCATAACTTTCCTGCAGTCAAATGACCATACCTTTCCTGCAGTCAAATGACCATACCTTTCCTGCAGTCAAATGACCATACCTTTCCTGCAGTCAAATGACCATACCTTTCCTGCAGTCAAATGACCATACCTTTCCTGCAGTCAAATGACAACATCGCCCTCTAGAGGCCTCCTGGGTGGCATGTTATTAATAGTTTTCATAATTTCATAATTAATAAACATTATTTCACAAAACCTGCCGAAATTCCGGTGTTTCTATGTCAAATGTAATTGTTATGTTCTAAAAGTTTGGACACCTACTCATTCAAGGGTTTTTCTTAATTTGTACTGTTTTCTACATTGTAGAATAGTAGTGAAGACATCAGAACTATGAAATAACACATATGGAATCAGGTAGTAACCAAAAAAGTGTTAAAACATTTTATCAAAAACAAATCTAAATATATTTTATGTTTTAGATTCTTCAAAGTAGCCAGCCTTTGCCTTTGACAGCTTTGCACACTTTTGTCATTCTCTCAACCAGCTTCACCTGGGATGCATTTCCAACAGTCTTGAAGGAGTTCCCACATATGCTGAGCACTTGTTGGCTGCTTTTACTTCACTCAGCAGTCCAGCACATCCCAAACAATCACAATTGGGGTGAAGTCGGGTGATTGTGGAGGCCAGGTCATCTGATGCAGCACTCCATCACTCTTCTTTTTGGTAAAATAGCCCTTATACAGCCTGGAGGTCTGTTGGGTCATTGTCCTGTTGAAAACAAATGATAGTCCCACTAAGTGCAAACAAGATGGGATGGCGTATCGTTGCAGAATGCTGTGGTAGCCATGTTGGTTAAGTGTGCCATAAATCACAGACAGTGTCACCAGCAAAACACCCCCACACCATCACACCTCCTACTCCATGCTTCACGGTGGGAACCACACATGCGGAGATCATCCGTTTACCTACTCTGTGTCTCACGAAAAGACATGGCAGTTGGAACCAATAATCTCAAATTTGGACTCATCAGACCAAGGACAGATTTCCACTGGTCTAATGTCCATTGCTCGTGTTTCTTGGCCCAAGCAAGTCTCTTCTTCTTACTGATGTCCTTCAGTAGTGGTTTCTTTGCAGAAATTTGACCATGAAGGCCTGATTCACAGTCTCCTCTGAACAGTTGATGTTGAGATGTGTCTGTTACTTGAATTCTGTGAAGCATTGGGCTGCAATTTCTGAGGCTGATTACTCTAATGAACGTATGCTCTGCAGCAGAGGTAACTCTGGGTCTTCCATTCCTGTGGTGGTCCTCATGAGAGCCAGTTTCATCATAGCGCTTGATGGTTTTTGCGACTGTACTTGAAGAAACGTTCAAAGTTATTGAAATGTTATGTATTGACTGACCATCATGTCTTAAAGTAATGATGGACTGTCGTTTCTCTTTTCTTATTTGAGCTGTTCTTGCCATAATATGGACGTGTTTTTTTACCAAATAGGGCTATCTTCTGTATACCACCCCTACCTTGTCACAACACAACTGATTGGCTCAAATGCATTAAGAAGGAAAGAAATTCCACAAATTAACAAGGGACACCTGTTAATTGAAATTCATTCCAGGTGACTACCTCATGAAGCTGGTTGAGAGAATGCCAAGAGTGTGCAAAGCTGTCATCAAGGCAAAGGGTGGCTTCTTTGAAGAATCTCAAATATAAAATATATTTTGATTTGTTTAACACTTTTTGGGTTACTACATGATTCCATATGTGTTATTTCATATTCTGATGTCTTCTACAATGTAGAAAATAGTAAAAAATAAAGAAAAACCATTGAATGAATAGGTGTGTCCAAACTTTTGACTGGTACTGTATATAAAGTTTAATATTAAGATGCAAACTCCAAAACTGTATATCTGACATGGTATAGGCGTCTTCTTTTTTTAAGCCCATAACCATGTGTGTGAGGTGTATACTTTAGTTTCAAAGTAGATTTGTTTAAGACTACCAAGAAACGCTTTAGCCCACTGCAGTAAAATGTTTTACATTGGAGTTGAGAACAATGGGGGTGGCAGCGGAGTGACGAGATGAGGAAACAGCTCTTCTCTTAGAAAAGCGAGGAGAGAGGAAAGCTCACCTTAGTTATGATCAACTGAATGTTATTGGAATAAAGCAGGTGAATGCAATTGAAGGCATGTATCAAATTGTTGCTTATAGGCCTACTGAAACTCCGAAAATGATATCCAACCGTTATACAACATTTAAAGCAATATAGCCATGTGTGGTCAACTACTGTAGATGATCATTTCAGCACCATTTTGATTGGGACAGCGCCATCGTTCTAGTTTGAGACAAGTGTGGGGGACTTGTCTAGATAAATCAATCAATGTCAGATTTTAGTTTTCACTGAATCGCCGTATGGATATTTGGTTAACCTACAAATAGGCTGTTAAATTGTAAGCTAGGTGAAGTGAGTGCTCATGTTTATATTTTTCTAATTTGCCCATATATTAATGATCAGAAAAGTTAGCTGGCATGTTATGGAGTTTAAGAAGTGGATTTTTCTCTTCACACGTGTAGTAGCCTGTCCTACTCATGACAAAAAGCCTGTGACTTTCTTTCAATGAATCTCTGTCTGTATATTTGGTTAATTGATCTCTGGCTGAACAAGTGGAGGTGGTAGCTCATTTATTCGTTTGTTCATCTATCACTGATCAGAAACAGCATGTAATAATGTAGCCTAAATCAATGATATTATTTTGCTCTGGACTCATGTATAGGCCATAGTAAAGCCTTATACTGTATAATCTATCTACCATTGAGCTGTGAGTGCGCGTCCATTTACTTTTTTGGGGGACTTTTTTGTCAACATTTTCTTTGCAAATTTGAATCTTCCTGCAGATTTTGCTGCTGCTGAACCAATCTGCTGAAGCAAGACAGAATGGGAGCGGTGAGTTGAGCTGAGCAGCCAACGACAGGAGGTCGTTTGTCGGGAGGTGGGGGATTATGCCCAGTTCACGAGGCCCCTGATCATGTGAGGCCTTTGTAAGTCCACTACTGATTATACTGGCAGAGAATACAACAGTTTCAGATTTGTTTTAAGTTCAATCAATTAATTTAATTATAGTCCTTGGTACAGTTGTGATAAATTGCTTCAGACTTGACAGAGTGATGCGTCACAGTCCTGCTCAGAGTAGGGGCACATGGGCACGTTCCCACTCAGATTTGTCCTGTTTAAAAAAAAAAAAGTAAAAAAAAAATATTATATATATATATGTATATATATATATATATATAGATATAGAGAGAGAGAGAGAGAGAGAGAGATTTTTTTGTAAAAATGTTTGTTGTTATTTGTCCAGTACTAGCCACCTAGAAAAGTTATGAAGTTGGTTTTAGCTAGGCCAGATAGGTTCCCAATCTCCCGACTTCATAACTAGCCACCAAGAAGCCATTTCAGGCTATCAATCAAGTTAGAGTAGCTACCTTATTTCAAGTTTCTAGTTTTAATGTCACATGCACAAGTACAATGAAATGCCTTTCTTGCAAGCTTGTCTAACTATTCTAGCTGGCATGCCTGCTGGCAAGCATTGCAGACTTGAGAAAAGCAAGCAATAACTAAATGTACTGAATTAAGAATCACATTCCTTAAAAAAATTTACCCTGATTTTAGCAGAGATGCAGATAAATATATTTAGTTTCTTTAAAAAAGAACCACCAGTCAGGAGGATACCGACAGATCAAGAGGTAGGCTTAGATATGCATAAAAATAAACATGTTTTTTACATAGATTTAAGCATAATAATTAGGGCTCTACATTGCAGGTAAAAGCTGTTTCACATGTTCGAAAAATGCAAAATTCTCCAACTCCTCCGATTTTTGGTCCTGCTCACTCTGGCAGAGGATTACTGTAGGAGTATACCAGTTATTCAGTTAAATGTTATATAAAGGTTTTGTCGCAAGTCTGAAACAGAAACTTTCACGAACATGTGATGTAAGACCTCTCACATTCTCACAAACACCATAACTCCATCATGCATTTTTTTTTATTTCAAGTCCTCCTCAACACAACCAATCAATTGATCATTCTATGTGAGGAGCCTTCATGCTCGGAGAGGCAGAGGCCTGTAATCATCTGGCAGAATGAGCAGGGCTGTCAATGAAGCAGTTGTCTGATTTTTAAAGTGGCCCTTAAAATGGAGGGAAAAGACTCTCTAAAGTTAAAGCACCAATAAAAAACTGCATGGAGAATAAGAGAATATGATACACATCCCCGAAAGAAGAATTTGTCGATAGAATTTTCTTTTAAATTGTTTTATTGTTTGGACTAGAGGCTAAAGGAATAGTTTTCAGATTCTTAAATGGAAAGTAATTACTTATTTGGTACCCCATTCCTTTGTGTTGTGTGAAGGAATTAAGTTCTAAAGTCTGAAAAATTGTTAGAAAATTCATTGAGTCAGTCAACTAATCAAGAATATATATTTTTTTACCTGCTGTAGTCTGGGCCTATTATTTACATGGATGGTGAAACAATAGGTGTTTTTTTCTTGTTCTTGTGATAGGATGCCACTGCATTGATCTAAGACATTGGTATTATCTATTATTGATGTCCCTTGTCTTTACTCACACATCAATTGAAAACTTTTAAAAGATTATCTGAGGCTATGCGACCGGATCGGCAAGAACCTCTATACAACACCGGTGAGCGGCTTGTTGTCGTGCTTCCCGAGGGCAGTAGCTGTAGTTAATTGCCATGTCACTGTGACACCCAGATGGTGACCAATATTACAGGTTATTTCTCCTTCACCCATCGAAATATACAACATTTATTTTTACACTTTCAACTAGCGTCCTGCTGTTGTTTTCAGCACTTTGACATTAGCTACATCCCTTCTAACCAAGGGAGCAGCAGCTATGTAAAGAAATTGTCTATAAAGTAGCACTTTGTTTTGTGGAGCTAGGTTCTTTATGGTGGTGGTGGTCTGGAGGTTAGCGAGACAGACTAATAAGTGAAGGGTAGGTGCCGCCTACTGCTTTTGTGCCCTTGAGCAAGGCACTTCAACCTCTCAAATTTCAGTGATGATGGACAATAAAGTTGAATTCTAGATAAAGTATTACAAACTATCTCTGGATATCCTTATAGCATTGTTATACTGTAGCATTGTAAAGAAGCTTCATTTTGCTCAAACCCTCTTGGAGTGTGGTGCTTGATCTATCGACAAGATATTCCTATTTCATGACTTGGAAGGACTTCGCTATTCCAACTTAAAGCATATTCAGAAAGTGATAACACTGAAACACCAAGGCACTCTTACCAGACTTGACTAAATTGGCATATCCACATTAGAAAGCAGTCAAAAAGAGTGAAGATGAGAGAGATGGACACTTTCAACATGAAATGTACTGATCGATTGCCAAAGTGTACTTATGTCAGAGGTAATAAGACGTCCTTGCATCACGGAGATAAGATAGGGGATCATGGTCCTCTTAGAGTTCTCTCAGATAGTAACTGGTAGACTAAACGATGTATCAGCAATCGTTAGCGGCCCATCATCCATTCAGCAGACAAGATATCCTCTCTAGACTCTATTCTCTTTGATCAGATCAGAGTGATTCTATCAATCCGCAGTATATTGCTGATAAGGTGCACAATTAACGGATGAAAGAGCAGAAATGAAAATAGGACGAGCCTTTGTTTTACACAATGTATAATGAGAGCCCACAGGAGGTCCTTGATATGAACGACCAAACAAAAGAGCATCCAGCCAGTGCATTGGGTTGAAGTAGTGGTAAACAATAAATTCTGACACTATTCTAAGAAACTAATGGATAGATTTACACAAGTTATGGAAAATGGCCACGTGGTGAGTTGTATGTAATACAATTTCCTATACAATACCTTGAATGACTGCCCAACAAGAGGGATATATTCCTTTTTTTCCCTCTCGTTAATAATATAATTATGAATTTCTCAGTGCATTTTTTTGTCATATGACCAAATATCACACCAGCATTTACAGAGGCAGTTGAGAAGGGGGGTCTACAGCGAGTAGAAAGACAGAACTATAGAGAGGGCAGATACTGTAGGTAAGGGGAACACCAGGAAGCACTCCTCAGCCTTGACAGCACCGAGGCAGCCTCATTGAGCCGCATTTCATCCTCTACACCTCAGTGGCTCCGTAAATAGGCAATTATTTCAGAAGCAGATACTGCCAAGGATTTGCCTTGACAGCTGCATTGCGTTTAGCCGGCGTACTAATAACAAAATAGTGTCCGTCTCCACAATCAGTGGGATAATTTGATAAATTGGAATGACCCAAGACTCACAACCGCCTCCTCACTATAAAGGCTTCTGTCTGGGGTTTTAATAAGACACAAAATGCATTGAGAACATAAAGGCAGTTTCACATCCATTTTTCATTAATCCACCATCACACACCACCATCAGATGAACACAAAGAGAAAAGAGGACAAGAACAGTTAAATTCTGACTAAGTAAAAGGGACGCTCCCAAACTTTTGTATAATTTCAGTCAGTAGTTTTGAAAGTGATGCTCAAAGGCCAAAACGGGTCCCAGTTTTTTGTGTACTACGTCATCCTATTGTGTACTATATTATCCATTTCATATGATATGTTAAGTCCTGTGATTAATTTTTAAAAAGGGGGGGGGGGGAAATTTGTATGATATGTTACGAATCCAATTTGTACATAATGTTATGAGTTTGTTGTGCTTAAAGTGGAACTGACAGCATTTTAGTAATATGAAATATGATTTAAAAAATTGGTTCATATACAGTACAGTAGTGGCCAAAAGTTTTGAGAATGACACAAATATTAATTTCCACAAAGTTTGCTGCTTCAGTGTCTTTAGATATTTTTGTCAGATGTTACTATGGAATACTGAAGTATAATTACAAGCATTTCATAAGTGTCAAAGGCTTTTATTGACAATTACATGAAGTTGATGCAAAGAGTCAATATTTGCAGTGTTGAACCTTCTTTTTCAAGACCTCTGAAATCCGCCCTGGCAATTAACTTCTGTGCTACATCCTGACAGATGGCAGCCCATTCTTGCATAATCAGTGCTTGGAGTTTGTCAGAATTTGTGGGTTTTTGTTTGTCCACCCGCCTCTTGAGGATTGACCACAAGTTCTCAGTGGGATTAAGATCTGGGGAGTTTCCTGGCCATGGACCCAAAATATCGATGTTTTGTTCCCCTAGCCACTTCGTTATCACTTTTGCCTTATGGCAAGGTGCTCCATCATGCTGGAAAAGGCATTGTTCGTCACCAAACTGTTCCTGGATGGTTGGGAGAAGTTGCTCTCGGAGGATGTGTTGGTACCAATCTTTATTCATGGCTGTGTTCTTAGGCAAAATTGTGAGTGAGCCCACTCCCTTGGCTGAGAAGCAACCCCATACATGAATGGTCTCAGGATGCGTTACTGTTGGCATGACACAGGACTGATGGTAGCACTCACCTTGTCTTCTCCGGACAAGCTTTTTTCCGGATGCCCCAAACAATCGGAAAGAGGATTCATCAGAGACAATGACTTTACCCCAGTCCTCAGCAGTCCAATCCCTGTACCTTTTGCAGAATATCAGTCTGTCCCTGATGTTTTTCTTGGAGAGAAGTGGCTTCTTTGCTGCCCTTCTTGACACCAGGCCATCCTCCAAAAGTCTTCGCCTCACTGTGTGTGCAGATGCACTCACACCTGCCTGCTGCCATTCCTGAGCAAGCTCTGTACTGGTGGTGCCCCGATCCCGCAGCTGAATCAACTTTGGGAGATGGTCCTTGCGCTTGCTGGACTTTCTTGGGTGCTCTGAAGCTTTCTTCACAACAATTGAACCGCTCTCCTTGAAGTTCTTGATGATCCAATAAATGGTTGATTTAGGTGCAATCTTACTGGCAGCAATATCCTTGCCTGTGAAGCCCTTTTTGTGCAAAGCAATGATGACGGCACGTGTTTCCTTGGAGGTAACCATGGTTGACTGAGGAAGAACAATGATTCTAAGCACCACCCTCCTTTTGAAGCTTCCAGTCTGTTATTTGAACTCAATCAGCATGAGAGAGTGATCTCCAGCCTTGTCCTCGTCAACACTCACACCTGTGTTAACGAGAGAATCACTGACATGATGTCAGCTGGTCCTTTTGTGGCAGGGCTGAAATGCAGTGGAAATGTTTTTGGGGGATTCAGTTCATTTTTATGGCAAAGAGGGACTTTGCAATTAATTGCAATTCATCTGATCACTCTTCATAACATTCTGGAGTATATGCAAATTGCCATCATACAAACTGAGGCAGCAGACTTTGTGAAAATTAATATTTGTCTCATTCTCCCCAAAAAAATCCACGACTGTACCCCCCCGGAATAATATGACACTTTTTTAAAAACATTTTCGGACAAGTGAGCACTTACTGTAGATATGATCATTTTCATGTTTTCATAAATTCTAAGATTAGTAACTAATACTAGCCAGAGCAAGATGAGCTAAAATCTAACGAAGGAACATTAGATAAAAATTCTCTAACTTTTTCAGCTAGTTGGCCATAAAAATTGCACTGATAAACGATGTGGAAAATCCTGCTTGTCCTTCTGCAGCTTGCCTGCCAATGCATGTGTTGTCCCAACCAAGCATAAAAGCTAACTGGCTAAAGTTGGCTAGCTTGCTAGCTAGTTACTTCCATACACAAATGAGAGAACACCTCACAAACCATTTTACTCACCCTAGCAGAGCTGGTTAGGCCGTTTACATGTTATATTGAGCACTAGTGACTAACTATTACTTTTTTTCCCTACGTTTTCTGACACCGGTCATATTCAGTGGGTCTTGGACGTTCGTAAATGTATCAGTTATTCTGTGCTCTGGCACACTCAAGCTCTGAAATTGGAGTAGGTAGCTAGCCATAGTGAATTTGCGACCGCGAGAGATATGCTAACTGGATAACAGTTGTTCAGCATGGCTAGCTAGCTAGCAAAGCAATTCACATTTCTTGCTAGGTAACCAAATGACAAGTGCATCTCTAGCTGTGTAGCCAACGAAAAACAGTACGAGGGGAAAAAGTCAGTCACTCACCCACTCCTCCAATGACATGACATCCTCCATACGCTAGCATTTTAGCCATGTTATGACTAACTTGTGATCATAGCCCTTGCTAGTTTGTTTGTATTGACATTCCCAGCCTTAGTTACATTCGTTACATTTTGTCCAAAATATTGAGTCATTGAAACTGCAACAGCGCATCCCAAATGGAGGCAGCAAATAATGTAACAGGCCAGTTGGGATTTACAACCTGATGGCAAAAGGTTTTGGACTACCAAGAAATGTACTGGTGAATTATATTAATCATGCATTGAACTGTATCCATCTATTCTGCCAACAATGCCTTAGTTTACATCATGAAATGTTGAGTCAAATATAACCTATGTTTAAAACCTCTTATAAAGTTGGTTTTGTAGCATAAACTGGAAATGTTATATGTTTTACTGATAATATGATTGTCTGTTTGTTTCACACCTGCAAAATAGTTAGAACGCTGTCAGTTCCACTTTAAAATCCTGGGCTGCATCTTTAGTACAGACTGTTTGTCCTGGTTGCCTTCTAGCCCTGTCTTCATAATGTCAGCAAACCAATCACACTGTCCAGTAAAATGGTTTTATCAGAGAGAGAGGATGTCACTGTTACTTTTGGAGGTAAGTGTAGACTACAATTCAGACAACGTTATTATTGGTGTGTAGGATCATTAGGTGTCTTGTGCTGAGGACTAGGTCAAATCAAATCAAATCAAAGTTTATTTGTCACGTGCGCCGAATACAACAGGTGTAGACCTTACAGTGAAATGCTTCCTTACAGGCTCTAACCAATAGTGCAAAAAAGGTATTAGGTGAACAATAGGTAAGTAAAGAAATAAAAACAACAGTAAAAAGACAGTGAAAAACAGTAGCAAGGTTATAAAAGTAGCGAGGCTACATACAGACACCGGTTAGTCAGGCTGATTGAGGTAGTATGTACATGTAGATATGGTTAAAGTGACTGTGCATATATGATGAACAGAGAGTAGCAGTAGCTTAAAGAGGGGTTGGCGGGTGGTGGGTGGCGGGACACAATGCAGATAGCCCGGTTAGCCAATGTGCGGGAGCACTGGTTGGTCGTGCCAATTGAGTTAGTATGTACATGAATGTATAGTTAAAGTGAGTATGCATATATGATAAACAGAGAGTAGCAGGTGCCATGAACATTTGGTGAAGTGGAAAAACCGAGCAAAAATGCTTCCAGTTGCAAAAACACAGATGGAAATGTGGTCACGGGAATGGACATTAAAACAGTTATATTTTATGCTTTAAAGCTTTTAATGCTGTTTATAATATTTGACATGTTTTAATAATGTGTCAAGATTTATAGCCTTGTGTTGATCACACAAGTTATATAATATGTGCAATGTACCTTATGTGGAATGTGAACAATAGACTTGGATTGGAATTGGTTTGAACCACCCACATCTTTCACATAAAAGACAGAGCAAGTAACTACAGTACAACCAAAGACGATTAAGGAGATGCATTTGCTAACAGGTCTCTTGATGATTATTTTTAGTTTCATTTCTGATATTATGTTCTATTTCCATCTGCGGTGAGTGGACACAGAAGTCTCAGCTTGGCATACATTTATGAACTCGCATCAGGCTCATTATATGGTGAATAAGGCCTTTCATGTCCGTTCCAGTTTCATTCATTGGAACAGGGACATTTTACTACTCCATGTGGGTCATCTCACTGCTAAACACTCACAAATGCTCATGTATGAATAACAACAGCCTGAGAAACACTCTCATTTTCCAAATCTCAAAACGACCAACATTTATGTCATACATTATTGGCAGGTTAGGTTTAGGCATGCTAGTGAGTGATTAGGGTTAAAGCGATGCTCCAGAGGTTTTGTATAATTTGAGCCAGTAGTTTTGAAAGTAGTACTCACGAGCCAAAACCGGTCCCCAAAAATTGTGCACAATTGTGTGGTACGTCATCCATACTTTAGAAATTATAATTCTTAATGTGTATGTGTTAAGATCCCGGACTGCATCTTTAACTACAGTGATTTGGCAGTAGATTGGGGGAATGAGGATTATGAATGTTTGTTTCTGAGGAGACTATACAGTATCAAATCAAATCAAATCAAATGTATTTATATAGCCCTTCGTACATGAGCTGATATCTCAAAGTACTGTACAGAAACCCAGCCTAAAACCCCAAACAGCAAGCAATGCATGTGAAAGAAGCACGGTACCAGTCTCTAGGGTATCATCATAGACATGTACCTTTCCTTATGCATACATTTTAGCTCATACTAGAAGGAAGATGAGTGTTTGTCTTTTTGGATAATTATTAACATACAGATGGGGTTAGCACATGATCTATCTCCCGCAGATGGAGATGAAGACAATGTATTAGAAGAAAAAGATTGACAATCAGACAAAGAAGGTAGAGAGAAGAAAACAAACAGAAGGGGATGCTTCTGGGCTAGTGAATGTTGATAGAAGATTAATAGTAGAAATGTAGTGATTTTGATTTTGTTTCGATTGCTTTGGTGATTTCGTATTGTTTACATTGCTTTGTGGAGGCCCATAAACGGCAGCATGCATCTATTGCATTGTCACTGTGTTGATACATGAAAATGAGAAAAGGCCCAAGACAGTGGATGTTCAGTCAAGTAGAATGCCATTACGGCTGAATGTTTCCTCGAAGCCTCATTATACGATATGGAATACATAAACAGCACTGATTATGATTGGCAACGGTGAACAGTAGCGGTGCGTGGGAAGCCAAGACAGAAAAAAAGCCATATTACAACCTATGTGTTGTGATAATTGTGTTGTTTGCTCTATAACCTGTTAGTTCATATGAATTGCCACAGTGATATATAGTCCTAAGGCAGAGAGCAATAAGAAGACACAGTGGCAGAATAAATTAAACCACACCTTTGTTTCATTACAAAACCGGAGATCAACCTCTGTCCAGTGAAGTCCACAAAGCATATTGCATGTAACAAACAGTTACATGACCTACAGCATGGTCAAGCAAGTTAATGTTACCACAAGTCACAAAGAAAACTGGAGCTGCCTCCACTATTCCATCACCATTTCAACTTCAACATTTCAACATCATCAAATCACCTCTGCTTAGTCTAATACAGTGACAACTAAAAGATACCAAAAACAATTTAGTCCAATCAACGTAAGCTAAATATGATGTGGCTGTCCATGGTTCGGATTTCGGGGGGTGTGTGTGTGTGTGTGTGTGTGTGTGTGTGTGTGTGTGTGTGTGTGTGTGTGTGTGTGTGTGTGTGTGTGTGTGTGAGCGTTCGTGCAAGTACAAAAAACATGTTGACTCACCCTACTTATAGAGAAATGTCAATGCCATCCTACTCTCCTTCATGTTGACGAAAAGGTCTATGACTCTGTCATACAGTACAAGCTTTCATTTTTTGTTGTCCTAGGCTACCTGGCTAAAATGATTGCTCGCTAGACTAATTTCCATTCATGGGCAAAGTTAGCTAGTTAACATAACGTCCATCCTCTCAGGCCAGGGGTACAACAATGTATGAATTTATGTTTGGGTCAGAATCGCTGTTATAATCATTGTCCAGTACGGAGAATGTTTATTGGCTATTATTTATTTTTTTTATCAAGGGAGCCCAAATTCTCACTGGCTTCCCTTGCATTCAATGCTATGGGGCGACAACAATGTCATACTCTTTAGGACTAGACAGCATCAGATAGATGACCTACACACACAGAGACAGAGGGGTGCTGTTTCACTCACTTGGATGCTTATGAAACACAGAGAGACAAAATATACATTATTTTATATGTTTTTTTAGTTTTTTGTTGGTACATTTTTGGGGGAATCCTGGCTTCCCTTGGCATCCATGAATACACACCACTGATGGTGAATGAAACCAATCATAACCTCAGAGGGGCTTACAACTTTGACCCAAGAGGGACAAACATTTATAAAAAAAAACATGTAAGCAAGGGCTTGGCAGATCCTGTTTGGAGTGTGTGTCCTTGAATCTGCTACACATTGACAAAATACCATTACAGTTGACTAGTTGGCTTAGGACCCACTGGGCACACACTGGTTGAATCAACATTGTTTCCACATCATTTCAATAAAATTACATTGAACCAACATGGAATAGAATTTGAGTTAACGTCTGTGTCTAGTGGGGAGACTGCTGCCAATGAGAGAGTGGGAGTGTTCCAAATGCACACATACTGCAAACGCTGGCAAAGCATTACCATATTTTCAGTTACATTGAGTGAATAAAGAGCAATCTTGTGACTGGAAAAGGCATAAAATGAAATGCATATCTTATGTTTCCCGAATACACATTTTGTCACTGTCTGATAAAAACCTTGTTACTAAATTTCTGCCGATGTATTATTCTTTTTTTTACATTTGTTGAAAGCAGTAACTCCCCTCAATGTACTCTGAACATTTCATGACTCTAGGAACAAGAAAATACAGTGAGTTCCGAAATAATTCACACTCTTGATAAAGATTAGCAATAAAGGCTTTATAAAATAATAAATATAAATACTGAGCTATATTGTATGCTCCAAAAATGTTGGGATTATATTATTTTATACCAATACAATTGCTCACACTTTTACATTGATGTGGATGCTACCATGCTTATGGACTAAATTGTGAAAAATTATGAGTGACAAAGTTTCAGGTGGTCAAAGATCATACCCCAAGACATGCTAACCTCTCACCATTAACAATAACAGGGGAGTTTATGTCTTGGGGGTATGATTTTTGACCCTCTGTAACTTTCTCACTAATCATTTTTCACGATTCATTCAGAATTATCCATAATCATGGTAGCATCCACATTAATGTAGAAGTGTTTAGAAACAAATTATATTATTATTCACAATAAAAGTGACTCCAAAATGCATCCAACAAGTTTGTAGAGTTACAATCTTGATGTTGTCATTGCGTGCTAGGAATATTGGACTAAATGCTAAACTTTTGTCAACTTTATTTATAAGTATCTTTAGGAGTGTTAATCAATTTGACCCTAAGTTTTTGAGAGAAAAAATATTACTTGTAAAACTAAATCTCTTTCTCTGAGCAATTGTATTAGTATAAAATAACTGTGCCAATATTTTAGACCCCACTCTACAGTATATTCCAAATAGCTTCTGAAGTTTCATAATTGTATGCTCGTTAATGGGAAAATATGTCAATTTTTTTCAATTTCCGGAAAGGTTTCTGTTTTGGAGATAAAAGGTTTTAATCAGACAGCAACGATTTGTTAATGAAAATAGCCAAGGAAAAAAACAATGGGGATGGATTTCCATTGGTTGGTCTCGACTAGAGCACCTGATTGGAGTCCACAGGGAGTGGTCTACTGGAATGGACTGAGTCACTGAGAGACAGATGGAGGCCCCAGATGGAATCCTTGTATTGACTGGACATTCAGCGGGAGGGTCAACTATTGGTAATACTGCTGAACCTGATGGTGATCACTTGCGGTGATGCCAGAGGAGAGAGAGAATCAGAGAGTATCACAACAGTGGAAGCAGCAGCTCAATAATGTGAAAGGTTTTGTCATCTCAAAATAACCCACAGACGTTACCTTAATGGATTCCCTGGCTGACTATACCTCTCCAAAAGCTCTGGGGTGCAAACAGAAAAGGTTCATGCCTTCAGGAGCTGGATCAGAAGAATAGACACTTGCTGCTTTGCTAATTTGAGTTGACATTTGCTCCCTCGCCTCTCTTATACAGTAGTGTGAAGTCAACCCTCCCTATCAGTTATGAAGACGTCAAATAATCAAATCAAATCCAATTTTATTTGTCACATGCACCGAATACAACCTTACATTGAAATGCTTACTTACAAGCCCTTAACCAACAATGCAGTTTTAAGAAAATAGAGTTAAGAAAATATTTACTAAACTAAAGTTTAAAAAAATCTAAATAATTAATAAACAATAAAATAACAATAATGAGGCTTATACAGGTGGTACCGGTACTGAATCAATGTTAGTCGAGGTAATTTGTACATGTAGGTAGGGGTAAAGTGACTATGCATAGATATTAAACAGAGAGTAGCAGCAGTGTGAAAAGAAAGGGGGTTGTGCAAATAGTCAAATCAAATCAAATCAAAGTTTATTTGTCACATGCGCCGAATACAACAGGTATTACAGGGAAATGCTTACTTACAGGCTCTAACTAATAGTGCAAAAAATGTGTTAGGTGAACAATAGGTAAGCAAAGAAATAAAAACAACAGTAAAAAGACAGTGAAAAACAGTAGCGAGGCTATATACAGTAGCAAGGCTATAAAAGTAGCGAAGCTACATACAGACACAGTTAGTCAGGCTGATTGAGGTAGTATGTACATGTATATATGGTTAAAGTGACTATGCATATATGATGAACAGAGAGTAGCAGTAGCGTAAACAGGGGTTGGCGGGTGGCGGGACACAATGCAGATAGCCTGGTTAGCCAATGTGTGGGAACACTGGTTGGTCGGCCCAATTGAGGTAGTATGTACATGAATGTATAGTTAAAGTGACTATGCATATAGTCCGGGTGGCCATTTGATTCATTGTTCAGCAGTCTTATGGCTTGGGTGTAGAAGCTGTTAAGGAGACTTTTGGACCTAGACTTGGCGTTCTGGTACCGTTTGCCGTGCGTTAACAGAGAGAACAGTCTATGACTTGGGTGAATAAAGTCTTTGACAATTTTTTGGGACTTCCTCTGACACCGCCTTGTATATACTGTATGTCCTGGATGGCAGAAAGCTTGGCCCCAGTGATGTACTGGGCCGTACGTACTACCGTCTGTATTGCCTGACGGTCAGATGCCAAGCAGTTTCCATACCAGGCGGTGATGAACCGGTCAGGATGCTCTCGATGGTGCAGCTGTAGAACATTTTGAGGATCTGAGGACCCATGCCAAATATTTTCAATTCTCCTGAGGGGGAATAGGTGTTGTCGTGCCCTCTTCACGACTTTCTTGGTGTGTTTGGACCATGATAGTTTGTTGGTGATGTGGACACCAAGGAACTTGAAACTCTCTACCCGCTCCACTAAAGCCTCGTCGATGTCAATGGGGTCGTGTTCGGCCCTCCTTTTCCTGTAGTCCACGATTATCTTCTTTGTCTTGCTCTCGTTGAGGGAGAGTTTGTTGTCCTTGCACCACACTGCCAGGTCTTAGACCTCCTCCCTATAGGCTGTCTCATCATTGTCGGTGATCAGGCCTACCACCATTGTGTCGTCAGCAAACTTAATGATTGTGTCCTTTGAATAAAAGGTAATCATACAATGAACTCGAAATAGGAAGCGAGAGCATGGACATCAACATGCAAAATGCAGATTTGGTTAAGAGGGGAATAGTTGAAAGTAAATAAGTGGCTAAATTGAGTGGGAGTTGATTAATCCACAAGAGATGGCATGCCACTCAATCACACAGGCTCACTGTGTTGCTCCTGCTGCTCTTGTTCGTGGAGCAAGGCAATTCCCATGGTGAGATTTCAGTGGGCACAGAGTCCTGTGTAATGGCATATTAATGATAAAGGCTGGGAGGGGACACGTTTGGTCCCACCATTTATGTACAATGTATGAAGCAATTGATTTCTCCCTCAAAATAACAACTGGTTTCATAAAATGCTATATTTTATGTATATATATTTTACAGTGCATTCGGAAAGTATTCAGACCCCTTGACTTTTTCCACATTTTGTTACGCTACAGCCTTATTATAAAATGGATAAAATTGTTTATACTGAACTATCACATTTACATAAGTATTCAGACCCTTTACTCAGTACTTTGTTGAAGCACTTTTGGCAGCGATTACAGCCTTGAGTCTTCTTGGGTATGACGCTGCAAGCTTGGCACACCTGAATTTTGGGAGTTTCCCATTCTTCTCTGCAGATCCTCTCAAGCTCTGTCAGGTTGGATGGGGAGCGTTGCTGCACAGCTATGTTCAGATCTCTCCAGAGATGTTCAAGTCCGGGCCACTCAAGGACATTCAGAGACTTCTCCCAAAGCCACTCCTGCGTTGTCTTTGCTGTGTGCTTAGGGTCGTTGTCCTGTTGGAAGGTGAACCTTCGCCCCAGTCTGAGATCCTGAGCGCTCTCGAACAGATTTTCATCAAGGATCTCTCTTTACTTTGCTCCATTCATCTTTCCCTCAATCCTGACTAGTTTCCCAGTCCCTGCCACTGAAAAACATCCCCACAGCATGATGCTGCCACCACCATGCTTCACCAATAGTAATAGTAATTTAGTTCATTTACCTTCGCTTTCTTGGGTACAGGAACAATGGTGGACATGGACATGGAGAATGAAAGCTCACAGTCCTCAAGAGCGGCCCATGTCGGCAGGTCCAAGAAGGTGTTTAGCTTGTCAGGCAGCAAGACGACGTGCCTGGTTTTCCCTTTATAATCTGTGATTGTCTGGAGTCCCTGGTACATACGTCTTTTGTCTGAGCCGTTGAATTGCGCCTGTTTGATTGCCTTATGGAGGGCATAACTGGTCTATTTGTATTCAATCATATTCCCTGTCACCTTGCCGTGATTAAATGCGGTGGTTCGCGCTTTCAGTTTTGCACAAATGCTGCTACCTATCCACGGTTTTTGGTTTGGATAGGTTTTAATCATCACAGTGGGAACAACATCCCCTATACACTCCCCTATACACTTCCTGATAAACTCAGTCACTGTGTCAGTGTATACGTCAATGTTATTCTCAGAGGCAACCCCGGAACATGTCCCAGTCCGGGTGATCAAAACAGTCTTGAAGCATGGATTTCGATTGGTCAGACCAGCGTTGAATAGTCCTTAGCATGGGTACTTCCTATTTGAGTTTCTGCCATAGGAAGGGAGGAGCAAAATGGAGTTGTGATCAGATTTGCCAAAGGGAGGGCCTTGTAGGCATTTCGAAAAGTTGAGTAGAAGTGGTCCAATGTTTTCCCAGCACAAATACTACAGTCAATGTGTTGGTAGAACTTCGGTAGCGTTTTCCCCAGATTTGCTTTATTAAAGTCCCCAGCTATAATAAATGCGACCTCAGGATATGCAGTTTCCAGTTTGCACAAGGTCCAGTGTAGTTCCTTGAGCGCTGTCGTGGTATTGGCTTGAGGGAGGATATACACGGCTGTGATGATAACCAAAGAAAATTGTGAGGTAATGCGTTCGGCATTTGATTGTGAGATATTCTAGGTCGGGTGAACAAAATAACTTGAGTTCCTTTACATTACCACAATCACATGAGTAGTTAATCATGAAACATACACCTCCACCTTTTGTCTTCCTGAAGAGTTGTTTATTTCTATCCGCACGATGTATTGAAAACACAGCTGGCTGTATGGACGGGGACAGTATATCTGGAGAGAGCCATGATTCCGTGAAACAGAGTATGTTACATTCCCTAATGTCTCTCTGGAAGGAGATCTTGACCCTGAGTTTGTATCCTTTATTGTCCAGGGATTGAACATTAGCAAGTAATATACTCCGAAGCAATGGGTGGTCTGCACGCCTCCTAAGTCGGACTAAAAGTCCATTCCTAAGACCTCTTTTCCATCTTGAAACAGCCTCTGGGATAAGTTCAATTGCCTTGGAAGGTGCGAATAAAGGATCATAGAAAGTGAATGTCATTCTAGTTCTGTGAGAGATACAGGTGCGCTTCTCTCTCTCACCAAAGAAAATAATATACTGAGCCACCACAGCATGATTCTGGTCAACACGACAGTGTGAAAAATGTTTCATAGTAATCTCAATTACAAAGGTATACTGTAGTAGCTGTCAAGTGTGATGAACAATTTTGTTCCAAAAACATCAATATAATACAGTAAGTATAGCTGTATGAAGAGGAGATGGTGGGTACTGAACTTGATTAAACTCATCTTCTGGTAGTAAAACCACCTTGTGTAGGTCGAAGCCCTTAGATCGCAATATCTACTAAGCTAACATATGGATGTTTTCATTTAATTTTAAACCATAAATCTATTTTGCATGAAGAAACAACCTGTCATTCATCACAAACTTTGTGAATATCTGGGTTTTCCCTCTTCACAATGCAGAGTTTTATTACAACATACCTGTCATAGTTGTTTTCTTTACTAAAGTAGAGGTTTATTATTTATATTGCTAACGGTACTACATAGGTGTAAACATAATTTTTTTTAGCAAGAGATAGCACTTGTATAGTCTAAGAAAGTAGCAGAAATGCGCAGAAAGTAGTTTTGAATGCATTTTATTGAAGGAAACAATAACAGTCTTGACCTTTTTTGGCAACATAGTGATATATTCTTATATACTGTACAATGAGGAATTCAACTACAAAATACTAGTCTTCTTGTCACGTCCTGGCCAGTATAAGGTCAATTGGTATTGTAGTTTGGTCAGGACGTGGCAGAGGGTATTTGTTTTATGTGGTTCGGGGTGGTGTTTTGGAAAATAGGGTGTTTGATTTAGTATTTCCGGGTTATTGGTTTATGGTCTGTGTTTATGTATTTCTATGTCTTATCTAGTTAGTTGTATGTCTATGTTTGGTTAATTGGGGTGGACTTCCAATTGAAGGCAGCTGTGTGGTGTTGCCTTTGATTGGAAGTCCTATATTAGTTGGGTGTGTTTGTTTGTCTAATTGTGGGAGATTGTCTTTGGATTGCTGTGTTGCCTTCAACGCTGTCATTTTGTCGTTCATCGTTTTGCTTATTTTTTGTATACGTGTTTGTTTGTTTTTTTCCTTCTTTTCCGTTAAATAAAGAAGATGAGTATACACATACCTGCTGCGTTTTGGTCCGCCATTTCTAACGACAAGCGTGACACTTCTCCCATTTTTTTTAACAATTGCCCATACCCACAAGGTGTATAAACAACAACAATAAATAAGAATATAATAAGATAATAGATACAATACAAAACATGAAGAACATAAATCAATCAACTCTAGTTAACACATAGGACATTATGCAAGTGTCTGTGCATGGACTTTGCAGATGTATTTCTCACATGTGCAGCACATAGTATTTGTTTTACAGTCCTTCTTTGGGGGGGGGGGGGGGGGATTGGCATCTCCTCCACTTGCCTGCCCCAGCTGCAGCCTCAGGTGGATCAGGACAAGATTCAGCCCCCTGAACAGCTTTCACAAGTGCTGCGGAGGCTGCTGTGCGGGGGACGTGCTCCCTTCTTTGAATGTGTGGGGTTACAATTGCCTTTCCCAGCTGCTCCAGGAACACCCTCCTCTTGTTCCACTTATCAGGCATCCAGGTAGGGTTGATCTTGTTCCATATCACGAAGGCATTGTATGACACATCAATGATGTTATGGAAGATGACCAGGGGCCAGCAGGCAGTCATCCTCCTGCAGCTGTAAGTTCCAATCACCTTGTCCAGGTTGTCCACACCTACTTTGTTGTGATTTTTAGACCAGAATGATGGCTGGCTTCCTGTCCTCCCGATCACTGATCTCAGCCGTTTTGTGCGGTGTGCTCAGGAGGACCACATTCTTGTTCCTCTTTGGGAGGTAAGAAACTAGAGTGGTGGTGGGGGAGAAGGCAAACTTTTTTGAGAAGGCCCCTCTCCCCTTTGTTGCGAGGAGTGCAGGGGGGAGCTCAGGCTTGTTCTTTCTAACTATGCCAAGCATGGTGATCTTCCTCTTCAGGAGCTGCTGGCTGAGTTCATAAGAGGTGAAGAAATTGTCACATGTTACATTGTGCCCCCTCAATCCATCTGTCACATTAAGCACAACTCCTATCCCCTGGTTCTTCTCCGGGCCTCCATTGGTCGGCTTCCCTGTGTAGACTTGCATCTTCCAAGCGTTGCTGGATTGTACGTCACAGGCCACCCATATCTTGATGCCATACTTTGCTGGCTTGCTGGGCATATACTGCCGGAAAGGACAGCGACCTTTTGACAAAAGAGATTTACTATCAGTAATTAGTATCAGTGTCACAGAAAACAATCACATAAATCAATGATATTACAGCAATACATAATACAATTAACAGTGAAAATTACTTACGTTACAGATATGAAAATCTCTGAATTCATCTCTTGCTCATCCACGGTTACTTCAGACCCAGGGTTGTAGAGGAATGGCAGACGATCCACCCACTTCACCCAGACCTCTCTTATGTCTGCCAGTTTGTCTCTCACATGTCTTGCAGGTCTTGACTCAAGGTTATCAAATCGTAGCATTCTTGAGAAAGTGTGAAAGACTTTCAGTTGCATCGAGGCACGGAAAATCGCCCTTCCACTCTCTGCATCCCAGAGACTACATGTAGCCTCGCCTCGGGACCTATACACACCCGCTAAGATTAGCAGCCCTATGTAGGCACGCAGGTCAATCTCATCCATTGATGTTGAGATGCTGCACATGCACAAGAAGGTTTTAGTTTTGTCTGAGTTCAATCAGTAGCACACATAATCTCAATTTCTCATTGTGTGTGTGTCTTTGTGGTTTTTGTGGTGTGTAAATTATTTTATAACTGCCAGGTCAAAAATGACCCTAAGACAATCTTTGTACCCTGGTGGTGTACAGCTTTCATGGAAATATGAACAAAGGCGATGTTTCACTTTTTCTAATGTTAGGGTCACTCAAGGAAAAGTCATACAATTTCAAATTGAAAAAATATAATTTAGGGTGTTTTCTCTGCTGTTAATCATAGTGGCGGGTAATTTTTGACCCTTAAGACAACACAAGGGTTAAGCTGTTTTATTTTAGGGGTTTAGTGAAGGTGGGTCATTTTTTACCCTTAGGACTAGGGGAGTATACAGAATGTTAAGACTACACAAGGGTTAAGATGATCATAAATCTGAGAGATGATAAGAAAACCTTTGTTTAGACCCATATTTGGTCATGTTATTTTTGGCACATTTTACAGTTCGGTTTTTACAGACAATTTCGTGATGATTTTCTTGTCTGGATCCTCTCATGTGTAGAAAAAGGCCACTTTCACAAGCCCCATGTAATGGAATAGGTGCACACTTTATATCAGCGGAAAGAGGGGATTGCACTGCAGCCACGACAATGAACGGTAAGTCCCTAGCATAAACACACAGGGAAATCTGTTCATGTACAGTATTTGTGCCAGTCATGCATAGAGCAGTGGAGGGTTGCTGCTAGGCCTGTTCTATTACTGCCAAGGAGAAGTGAAACAATGCAACGGCATATGGAATTTCTATTGTTCCTGGGGGATCTCTGGCAGCAGAGCCTATCTCAGAATAATCAGGCCGATTGGAGCAGCTTCAGGACTCCTGAATGTGGTGGCATCTGATAATCAACTGCATGGAGTCCCCTGCAGTCAGTCAGCCATGAGTGAGTGTGTGTGACTGCGTCTGTGATTGACTGTGTGTATGTGTGCGTGTGCGTGTGTGTGTGTGTGTGTGTGTGTGTGTGTGTGTGTGTGTGTGTGTGTGTGTGTGTGTGTGTGTGTGTGTGTGTGTGTGTGTGTGTGTGTGTGTGTGTGTGTGTGTGTGTGTGTGTGTGTGTGTTGTGTGTGTGTGTGTGTGACAGGCACTCTTATACAGTCTCCCAGCACCTCTCCCTGTCAACGTAGCCCTGGGGCCAAGAGGTACAGTACCAGTCAAAAGTTGGGACACACCTACTCATTAAAGGGTTTTTCTTTATTTTGACTATTTTCTACATTGTAGAATATTAGTGAAGACATCAAAACTATGTCAGTCTATTCATGTCTATTCATGTTCTGAGAAATGAAGGCTATTCCATGCGAGAAATTGCAGAGAAACTGAAGATCTCGCACAAAGCTGTGTACTACAACTGAGCAAGAGGACAAGTACATTAGAGTGTCTAGTTTGAGAAACAAATAGTACCCACAAAACACCAGTCTCAATGTCAACAGTGAAGAGGCGACTCCAGGATGCTGGCCTTCTAGGCAGAGTTCCTCTGTCCTTTTGCCCATCTTGGCCAGTCTGAGATATGGCTTTTTCTTTGCAACTCTGCCAGCATCCCGGTGTCGCCTCTTCACTGTTGACGTTGAGACTTGTGTTTTGCAGGTACAATTTAATGAAGCTGCCAGTTGAGGACTTGTGAGGCATCTGTTTCTCAAACTAGACACTCTAATGTACTTGTCCTCTTGCTCAGTTGTGCAACGGGGCCTCCCACTCCTCTTTCTATTCTGGTTAGAGCCAGTTTGCGCTGTTCTGTGAAGGGAGTAGTACACAGCGTTGTACGAGATCTTCAGTTTCTTGGCAATTTCTCGCATGGGAATAGCCTTCAATTCTCAGAACAAGAATAGACTGATGAGTTTCAGAAGAAAGTACTTTGCTCCAGATACTCAATTAGTCTAAAGAAGGACAGTTTTATTGCTTCTTTAATCAGAACGACAGTTTTCAGATGTGCTAACATAATTGCAAAAGGGTTTTCTAATGATCAATTAGCCTTTTAAAATTATAAACTTGGACTAGCTGACACAATGTGCCATTGGAACACAGGAGTGATGGTTGCTGATAATGAGCCTCTGTACACCTACTGTATGTAGATGATACATAAAAAATCTGCCGTTTACAGCTACAATAGTCATTTACAACATTAACAATGTCTACACTTTATTTCTGATCAATTTGATGTTACTTTAAAAAACAAGGACATTTCTAAGTGACCCCAAACTTTTGAACGGTAGCATATACTGACCACTTGTTGGCTGGTTTTCCTTCACTCTGCGGTCCAACTCATCCCAAACCATCTCAATTGGGTTGAGGTTGGGTGATTGTGGAGGCCAGGTCATCTGATGCATCACTCCATTACTCTCCTTCTTAGTCAAATAGCCCTTACACAGCCTGGAGGTCATTGTGCTGTCGAAAAACAAATGAGTCCTACTAAGCGCAAACCAGATGGGATGGCGTATCGCTGCAGAATGCTGTGATAGCCATGCTGGTTAAGTGTGCCTTGAATTCTAAATAAATCACTGACAGTGTCACCAGCAAAGCACCCCCACACCATCACACCTCCTCCTCCATGCTTCATGGTGGGAACCACACATGCAGAGATCATCAGTTCACCTACTCTGCGTCTCAGAAAGACATGGCTGTTGGAATCAAAAATCTCAAATTTGGACTCATCAGACCAAGGACAGATTTCCCCGTCTAATGTCCATTGCTCGTGTTTCTTGGCCCAAGCAATTCTCTTCTTGTTATTGGTGTCCTGTCGTAGTGGTTTCTTAGCAGAAATTCGACTATGAAGGCCTGATTCACGCAGTCTCCTCTGAACAGTTGATGTTGATATGTGTCTGTTACTTGAACTCTGTGAAGCATTTATTTGTTTTTTACGACTGCACTTTAAGAAACTTTCAAAGTTCTTGAAATTTTCCAGATTGACTGACCTTCATGTCTTAAAAGTAATGATGGATTGTCGTTTCGCTTTGCTTATTTGAGCTGTTCTTGCTATAATATGGACTTGGTCTTTTACCAAATAGGGCTATCTTCTGTATACCACCCCTACCTTGTCACAACACAACTGATTGGCTCAAACACATTAAGAAGGAAAGTAATTCCACAAATTAACTTTTAACAAGGCACACCTGTTAATTGAAATACAATCCAGGTGACTACCTCATGAAGCTGGTTGAGAGAATGCCAAGAGTGTGCAAAGCTATCATCAAGTCAAAGGGTGGCTGCTTTGAAGAATCTCAAATATATATATATATTTTTTGGTTTAACACTTTTTTGGTTACTACATGATTCCATATGTGTTATTTCATAGTTTTGATATCTTCACTATTATTCTACAATGTAGAAAATAGTAAAAATGAAGAAAAACCATTGAATGAGTAGGTGTGTCCAAACTTTTGACTCGTTCCTTATGGGAATCTAACGTCCAGGCGTATTACACAGAGCTACTGCGTGAAACTGCCTATCTCAGAGTAATCATAAAGTCCATTATGAGGGGGAGTCTAGTTTTTTGTAATGTTGAAAGGAAAAAGCTCAGAGTAGCATAATCAATATTTTCATTATTGTGACAATTTTGTCATTTGGGATATATAAACGATTGCACTAATAGAAGGAGAGCTGAGCATGATAGAGTACAGGTTTTTGTATTTCTCACCCAACTTTATCACCACCACTGAATTAAAGCAGCAAAAACACTTTGGAGACAATGAATTTCAGGTGCAATCCTGTGGAGGACTGCTCACCACCACCTACAGTAGGCTTTAGCTCAGCGGGCTAACACCAGCCACAGGCTTATAGTGTGGAGAAGCCCTTGGTTTGAATGCCGCTCGCTAACATGGACCTTTACATTTCCTCCACTCTGACTCTCAACGGTTGATTGCAGGAATGAAAGTGAAGATGTATGGGGAAAGTATACAGACGATTCGACATCTGACACAGAAACAGAAAAAGAACAAACAATACGACATTTCTTCATCTTTGCACTCAAGATGTATTGTTTCTTTCTGGTTGAAGTGGAATTACTGCAAACATACCGTAGTGCATTTTTGCAAAACATATCAATACTTAATAACAGAAAATACAATCTCTTTTTTAGTGGAAAAATATATAATTTAATTTATTTGTTCACTAGAGTGCTGACTTGACAACCGCTAGGTTTGTTGTAGAAGCCACTTTACCTTCGGTTTGCAGCTTTGAAGAGGGGAGGGGCACTTTGGTCTCTCTCAGGGGGAAGCAGTAATATGGTCTCTCTCAGAAGGGAGCAGCACTGTGGTCTCTGTGTTCTCTCTCAGAGGGGAGCAGCACTGTGGTCTCTCTCAGAGGGGCAGCACGGGCCCTCGGGGGCGCACTGTGGTCTCTCTCAGAGGGGAGCAGCACTGTGGTCTCTCTCAGAGGGAAGCAGCACTGTGGTCTCTCTCAGAGGGAAGCAGCACTGTGGTATCTCTCAGAGAGGAAGCAGCACTGTGGTATCTCTCAGAGAGGAAGCAGCACTGTGGTATCTCTCAGAGAGGAAGCAGCACTGTGGTCTCTCTCATAGCCTTGATGGGTACAGGGATGTTCTAAGAGTGTTAGGGGAAATGAGGATGAAGCAGTGCCAGTGGTCTGGAAGATGGATGGAGTATGGATGAGAGTACTTTTTATTGGTAGTAGGCATTCATCAAAAGCTTCATGCAACGCTCTACCCTGTCTCCCCTGTTATAAGTGTGTACAAAAATGTTGCCATTTTAATTGATCCTCTTACATTACATACAGTATAATCAAAATGATCCCAATTATTGGGCAAATCTACTTTTAATACAGAGATTTATAAGAATGGTGGGTTATTAGGAACTGTAATGGCAATGGATTTCCTAATGCAAGTGGACCAGTGTGTTCTTATTGCTGATTTAAAATTTGCTTTCTGCTCCAATGTGTAATGATTGTGATAAGCGAGATGAATAAAATGTATAAACAATTCTAGCCTAATCCACGTTTGATTACATTTTTAAAGCAGACCTAGGTTTTAGTCAGAATATTGCTGGGGAGCTGTCATCCTATCACTTTGTTATTCATTATGAGAGATAACGGTATCCATAACATACAGCTCATGGCCATACAGGCCATGAGTGAAGGATGGGGCTATAGGCTCAGGTACAAACACTTCGTCATAGACTTGTTTTCCCCCATTGATCTATTAATTATACAATTATAAGTGTTATGCATGATGTTATTAATTAACCCTGGCTGTCATAACAGCCCCCAAAATAATTTCTCAGGACAACAAGGCCATCAGAACACCACCAACACCCTACATGAAGTTGAACAATTATAGTTTTAATGAATGTTGAAAATATAGTTTTGTTGATCAAACCCACGTTTTAAAAACATACAATTATAATAAAGCATCACAAAAAAAGTACATATTGGTACCACATATTTCCTTAATAAATACCAGATAAATACAACTTGAAACAGATCTATAAAGAAAAGGGTACTCATCTTACGTTGAAGTCCTGGGCATGAAGTAAGTGACATCATACAGAGCAGAGAGAGAGACTGAGAGAGGGGGAGAGGGACAGAGATGGAGAGAGAAAAACGGTACCACAGTAAAGTGACATGGGGGAATGTAATGGTTTCAGGCAGAGGGTACTTTTTTTGGGTGGGGTAGTAGATCAGCTTTAATATTGCAGATAGATAGATTGTGGCTTCCATCAATGTAATTGACTGCACATTTTCAATCCCCCATATATTTTTGGGTAAATATATATCTATTATATACAGTACCAGTCAAAAGTTTGGACACACCTACTCTTTGGGGCTCCCGAGTGGCACAGCGGTCCAAGGCTGTCACGTCCTGACCAGTATAGAGGATATTTTGTTATTGTAGTTTGGTCAGGACGTGGCAGAGGGTAGTTGATTTATCTTAGTGCTAGAGGTGTCACTACAGACACCCTGGTTCGAATCCAGGCTGTGATTGGGAGTCCCATAGGGCGGCACACAATTGGCCCAGCATCATCCGGGTTTGGCTGGTGTAGGCCGTCACTCTAAATAAGAATTTGTTCTTAACTGACTTGCCTCCTAGTTAAATAAAGGTTAAATATTTATTTATTTAATTTTTTTATATTTTCTACTTTGTAGAATAATAGTGAAAATATCAAAACTATGAAATAACACATATGTAATCATGTAGTAACCAAAAAAGTGTTAAACAAATCAAAATATATTTTATATTTGAGATTCTTCACCCTTTGCCGTGATGACAGCTTTGCACACTCTTGGCATTCTCTAAACCAGCTTCACCTGGAATGCTTTTCCAACAGTTCCCACATGTATGCTGAGCACTTGTTGGGTGCTTTTCTTTCACTCTGCGGTCCAACTCATCCCAAACCATCTCAATAGGGTTGAGGTCGGGGGATTGTGGAGGCCAGGTCATCTGATGCAGCACTCCATCACTCTCCTTCTTGGTCATATAGCCCTTACACAGCCTGGAGGTGTGTTTTGTCATTGTCCTGTTGAAAAACAAATTATAGTCCCACTAACCGCAAACCAGATGGGATGGTGTATCATTGTAGAATGCTGTGGTAGCCATGCTGGTTAAGTGTGCCTTGAATTCTAAATAAATCACTGACAGTGTCACCAGCAAAGCACCCCCACACCATCATACCTCCTCCTCTAAACTTTTGACTGGTACTGTATTTTCCTTCTTTATTATTTCTCCCTAACCCTAACATCCCTATTGGCTGCAAGAATTGTATACAGTATAATCGTTTACATCGAAAAACTCTAATCTGGCATCATTTTGTATATCAGTTCATAAACCATGTGCCATGGAATCGGTACATCGAAAATGTCTTCCCAACTATTTTACAACCTGTATTGCACAGCTGTCAATTTGTTGGTCCTTAAATGAAACTGGTATACTTTTTTATTTATCACAATTGTCTTTAACCAATTTTGTGTTCTTTGGACAGGAATGGTTGTACCAAACCCAGGTTCAAATGAATGGGGGGGGGGGGGGGGGGGGGGGGGGGGTTGGTGGCAACAAGACAAAAGGGTGTGGATAATTACAGTAACAGGCAGCCACAGTGGACACCTGCTGTTCCTTCCCAGAGGCCCCTTTTGTTACACAGTTTCCACTTTGATCCCACTGCAGCTCCAGTAAACATGACCGACAAACGACACATAAAACAGGTGGTGGGGGTGCATATAACCAGGAGGCCCAAAGGATAGTACGAGGGACGTGCTCACCCCAGGCTACAGGAACAGGGAAAAAACAATAGGCCTGGCTGAAACCACACAGTCGGCACTATTTCATCACATTATGTCATCGCTTTACTAAATAATTAAGGGAAACTTGAAACAGTAAGCTAGAATAGAGTTGAAAGGCTGCAGTCTCCTTTTTTTCTGTAGGAACTTGGTTTTCAGTATACTGGTATGTATGAACACTGGTGAAACTGAGTGCTATCCTTACCAAGCTGATGAAATGAAGCTTTGCCACAGGACTAAGCTACGGCTTCCTCCCAGCAGCACAGTCTATTACGGTTTGCAAACTGTTATAAGCTGTACTCATTTCACTGCCTTCTGTGAGGGATTTGAGTTCAGACACGATGCAATCTGGGTTCTAAATCAAAACATTGTGTTTAGGGGATAATCTCACAGTGATTTGTGTAGGAGTTGGTGGAATCAAGGCAGCAGTACACTGAAGACAGGTAGGGGTCTATTGGGGCTGGTTTATAGCAGGAATCATACATATAGCAAACAAGGGAGAAAGCAAGCTCTCGAGGTGGAGTTCAGCCGTTCCTAAATCGGGAAATGAAGTCAACCGTGACCCTTCCATGACCAGATGACCCCACAGCCACACATTCATAAAGGAAGTGACAGAGAGCCTTGTGAAGTGTTAAGTGACCGTTCTGGCTGTGTGATTAGAAAGGCCTGTCCTGTTCATCATTAATCATGGAGATGGCTGCAGATGAATTAACTTGGAGACATGGGGTTTTATTAGGAGGAGGCAAATCCCAGCGTAAACTCACATCTTTGATTACATCTCGTCGCCTGAAACTTAAACTGACAGTACTGATCTGATCTTATCCTCGCTGGCCCAATTTAGCTAAGTCCTCCAGAGAGTCTGTTGACCCTGTGCTTCCAGACCTGTCCGTGTGAAGGTGTTGGAACTGGGGCTCTGGCCAGGCCAGCTGGACAGGTCAGACTGGATAGGACACTTCAGGACAAGTCGTTAGATTGTTTATGACTTGGACTGTGCGTTGGAGGTGAGCTTGTTGTGTTGTGCAGCTGCCATGGTAATTCTCTGGAGCTGGGAGGCCAGCCTGGCAACAGAGAAGAAGCTTTAACTTCTTCTTAGAAAGAACTACTGATTAAGACTAGGTAATCTGCAAGTGAGGAATAACCAGTGACAGAGGCCTTTCCAGGTTAAACCCCAGCAGAGTGTGAGGATAGTTTGGATACCCTGCCAGTGGTCACGAAGAACCCCAGGATATGGAAGTGATCTGGTTAGCTGAAATAGACGATATAGACTATTCCTGTTTTGTTCCTTCTGATAGCCCTGCCAAAACATTGCAGAATACTAGTGCTATGTCAAAGACTTCATTCAGGTCTTTGACAAGTTGTTTTTCCAAATTGAAAACAACAACAACAATGTGTAGGAGTGTGCAAAACATTTATCTGGCAACATGCAGCAGTTGCCTACCTTTTGTTTGTGTTCTTAGATAATTCAATACAAGACATTTAGATAAGAGCTGGTCGCTAACAGAGTGCCAATTGATTTCTCATTCATAGATAAAGAATTATTACGCTCTTTCATAGTATTATTAGCCATCTGAACATGAGTACAAATTGTAATTGCGTTTTGTTTGAGTGTATGGATGTGTATCGTTTTAGCACATTTCTAGGCTCCCAGGGTCAGATGGTTGTTAAGTCATGTTGCCAGGCGGGATAGCTAGCTGAGAGGATTACAGAGCTACGTGAAATCAAAGAGAGCATTAACACCAACGACAGACGCCATCGGCCAACAGCTTTTAACTTGAAGGATTTAAGTAAAGGATAAATACTCAAGTGTTGTGGAAATAATCCTAGGTAGAACATGCGTGTGTACAGTGTATATCACGGGAGGCTGGTGGCACCTTAATTGGGGAGGACGGGGTCATGATAATGGCTGGAGTGGAATTACTGGAATGGTATCAAATACATCAAACACATGGTTTCCTCACCATGGGTATGTGGCATGTGGTATGTGTATCTAGTGATATGTGTGGTTTGTGTATCTAGTTGTACATTCTAATGGTGCTATTGACATAAACTTCAATAGCATTGAAACAACAGAAGGTGCCACAGGTAACCAGGTCAAAGTTAAACATTAAACATTCATTTAAAGGTGTCCAAGTCCCTTAGGGATGCTCAGGTGGTAGATTGATAGTGTCACAATCGTCGTAGTGATGGGACCAAACTGCAGCGGGTATGTGAGTCATCTTCTTGTTTTATTGAAAGAAAATGAACACTGAACAAATGAACAACGACAAACAGTCCTGTAAGGTACACTGACTATACACGGAGACAACCACCCACAAAACACAAGCTGAAAACCCCTACTTAAATATGACCTCCAATTAGAGGCAACTAAGAACAGCTGCCTCCAATTGAAGGCCAAACCAAAACCCTGAACATAGAAATAGAACAACTAGATAATCACATAGAAATAGATGACATAGAACAGTACCCAAAAAACCCAACAACACAAAACAAACACACCCCTGCCACGTCCTGACCAACTACAATAACAAAATGACCCCTTTACTGGTCAGGATGTGACAGATTGGGATTGCTTGGTGTTGCATCCGTTCATTTAATTATTGTACATCAACATCAACTTG
This sequence comes from Salmo salar, assembly GCF_965601325.2. NCBI lineage: Eukaryota > Metazoa > Chordata > Actinopteri > Salmoniformes > Salmonidae > Salmo > Salmo salar. The sequence goes on from NC_138314.1 coordinate 33,224,855, forward strand.
ATATATAGTTTACCAACTGAGCTATTAAAATTTCAACAAGAGGCCACACATGTTGTATTAAGGTTTGGCAAGTATACAAAAACATACAAAAAGAACTGCAAAAGTCTGAAAATAATAGCCTGAGGGCTTTTCAGGAACCATAGTTGAAGCTCTCACCCTTGGCCCCAAACATCCTCCCACACTGCTTCATTAACCCCAGCTGCTCCATCCCAACACAGCTGGAAGATATGTTGCTCCAAACTGGGCATAAGCAATTCAGCCCTTTCCTCCTCACTGTCCCGTGAGCTCAGAGCCACGGGATATGTCTCAGCCTCACCCAGCCGCTTGTTAGGGACGATGTGACAGAACTCTATAATCTCAATAACAGGTTGTGAGGAGGCCCCCCTGATCTCTGTCTGATGGTCACCTTCTAAGTGTTCCTGTTGACCAGATCTTGATAGCCAGCAACTGCTTTGTAGTCTAAAGTACATTTATTTGACAGGTAACGAGGACAATTGCAGTGGGGATACATACTGTAGATAAAACATTAATATAAATCATTATCTCCCGACCTACAAAATGTATGTATTCTAACATAATCCTGAGTATGCTTTTTGCAACGCAATGGTGAACCCTCTCAACTCTTGAAGAGGGAAGCCATGGGGAATTACATTGACCTAGCAAGTGATGTCCCCTTTTAACACCATTAGAAGACATTTGATGCCATTATGTACGACATATCCATCACTTTCAGAGGTGGTTTCCTACTTTACACATGCCAAGTATAGCCAAACAGTGGTCATTTTCTAATTAAAAAACAAAGAAGAGAAAACCCCGTGTACAGCAGTGCATCTAGAATCGGCTTCTGGTTTTGGGAGGAATTACTTTCGATCAACTTGACCATCTGTACAGCTACTTGAAGCCATTACTTCTAAAGTGAATGGTCCCATGGTGCTACTATAGACTTAATTATGCACTCTGAATTCTGCCTCCAAGCAAATTGTATATATATTGTCTGGCTAGTCTGATACTCTACATTTCCTTGCTGAACTGTAAACCCATGTAGAAATGCACTGCATATGAATGTACTCTAATGTAATATACCACCGAGCAGGTCTGGCACCAGAACGAATCAGTTAGACGGGCCTTTGATTTCCATAGACACGTATGTTTTTTTTTGGTTGTGAATAGTAAAGACCATAGGCAGCTTGTGAGTTTTAAGTTTGGGGAAGCTTACAATTTATGCTACCATTTCTACCAATCTTTGTGCCAGACATGATTATTTTATATTCACATTTTCGTGAAAAAGTTTCATTTCATCATTTTCCTTGGAACAGTTTCGTTTCAGCATTTTCATTGAACAGTTTCATTTCAATAATAACGTTTTAGTTTCTCAAAATCATTGTCAACTAAGCAAAATTCATAGGCCTAAAGCAACAACTAAAAAGTGTGGAAAATATTGTGATGAAAATTCTGGTTCTTTCAATCACATTCATCTCTTTTCTACATGTGTCTGCCTCCCTTTCTATCTGTCTTGACTTGATCAATTGCTAGTGAAGTACAATATTGTAGCAAATCATCACTGGGTCTGGCCTAGAGTATGTGAGCGGAGTTGAGCGGTTGGAAATGCTTATCTCTCACAGAGCGGTGTGCCTTGAGTGGTGCTTGCATACTGCTCCAGCACTCCATGACATTTCAACCCTCCGCTTAAAACTGCTCTTTGCTCACTGGGAAAAAAACGGACTCTCCTAATTCGCTTCATTCATTAAAATCCCTATTTAACCAGCAGCTATCTATTTCTGTGACCTACCATTTGATTTTGAAGTATTGAAACCAAACCATATGATTGGAATGAAAAGCATTTTAATAAACAACATGAAAAGGTGACTATAAAAAGCGCTCATCATTTGAAATGTCCTATGAAACAGCATTATCACACCCTGATCTGTTTCACCTGTCTTTGTGCTTGTCTCCACCCCCCTCCAGGTGTCGCCTATCTTCCCCATTATCCCCAGTGTATTTATACCTGTATTCTCTGTTTGTCTGTTGTCAGTTCGTTTTGTTCGTCAAGCCTACCAGCGGTTTTCTCCTTGCTCCTGTCTTGTTCTAGTTCCTGCCCTGAGCCTGCCTGCCGTTCTGCACCTTGTCACACCACCCGTGATTATTGACCTCTGCCTGCCCTGACCCCGAGACTGCTTGCCGTTCTGTACCTTTTGGACTCTGATATGGATTACTGACCGCTGCCTGCCCTTGACCTGTCGTTTTGCCTGCCCCTGTTCTAGTAATAGACTTGTGTTACTTTGACACTGTCTGCATCTGGGTCTTCTCCTGAAACGTGATAAGCATATAAATGCTCTAAATAGGTCAGGAGCCAGACATGTAGCCTAAGAAGGAATGAACATTAATTATTTAGTCTATATTATTAGCCTATTATTTCAATTATTTCAAACCTATAGCCAACAAAAAAAATACATTGTGAAGCATTTGCAAGTGCGACATAAGCTGGCAGGGACATTAAGCACTCATAATTTAAACAACATTCCTGTTGTATTAAATCATTATAGCCAATACATTGCACATGTGACTTACTTAGAATAAATACAAATATAACAAAAAAATCTCTTATTAGGCTCAGTTTACAGTTACTTTGAATTCCTTTTTAGAAACATGAGTTTGGCCAGAGTCTGGCTTCAGGCTCATGCAATGGTGCCTGGAGAGCAGGCCAGCAGCGGAGAATACCCTGTCTGCGCTTGCAGAACACCCTTCAGGCCACTCTGGTTTTTTTTCTATAGGTAGGCCTAAAGGTTTTTAGGCAAAATAGAAACAGAACGCTCCTTGAAAGGGGTAACATGTCAGGCCTATTGGGCCACAATCGTATACTATAGATAACATAACTTTTAAGAGATCTGATTATTACTTTATAAATACTTTTCTACAATGACACACTTAGCTAGCTACCAACCTCATTCTTTCTGTTAGCATGTGCACATTGTAAGTACACCATCATGCTTTTGGGATACCTTTCTTTTCAGATTCCACAATGATTCTTTAGTTGCGGACATCATACTCCCTCTCTTACTCTTGGTCCTCCTTATCTTTGTAAGTCACCTTGATTTTGCACCTGTGTGTTTTATCAGTTTCTTTATTAAAATATTTTGTGAACTCCATGACAGTAGCTAAAGCAAGGGGCTATAGCAGCACACAAGTAGACCACAAATGCATGCTGGGCCGGGCATGCCCTGAGCTCGTGAAGTGAGCTGTACTGGAGCGAAATTGGAGCGGGTGAGAAGGCTGACGCTCCAGCCTTTGGGAAGCTCGCTCACCGCTCCAGTCAAATTGGGCACACTGCTCCTCGCTCCTCTCCAGCTCTGCTCCTCTCATATACTTTGGTCAGGCCCGAAGCTGTTGCTAGTGATCTTGCAACATTGTATCAACTAGCCTATTCAGGGTGCTCAAAGTTTCCTGCGCCAGTGAGCCGGGGAAGACGTTTCCACTGGATAAATGGGATCATCAGATCATGATATTTTGCTCTTTCACACCTAGGTTTGGTGATTATCGAGGCCCGGAGTGTTGGAAATATTTGTCAAATACTGAGGAACTATCATTTGAAATGGAAGTAAAAAAAACTGAATTTGTTGATTTACTGTGTGAGGTGAAGAAACAATGACTGAGAAGCTCAGCTTATTCGTGGTGTAATGGTGAGTTAAGACAATCAGAAATCAGACATTGCCAAATGGGCACTTTCCTACATACAGTGCATTCAGAAAGTATTTAGACCCCTTGACCTTTTCCACATTTTGTTACATTACAACCTTATTCTGAAAAGAATACAATTATTTGTTTTCATCATCAATCTACACACAATACCCCATAATGACAAAGCGAAAACACTTTTTTTCAAATGTTTGCAAATTACAAATAAAAAAAATTAAGACAATCACAAATCAGACATTGCCAAATAGGCACTTTCCTACATACAGTGCATTCGGAAAGTATTCAGACCCCTTGACCTTTTCCACATTTTTGTTACGTTACAGCCTTATTATGAAAATAATTAAATGATTTGTTTTCATCATCAATCTACACACAATACCCCATAATGACAAAGCGAAAACATTTTTTTCAAATGTTTGCAAATTACAAATATATATATTTTCAAGTATTTAGACCCTTTACTATGAGACTCAGAATTGAGCTCAGGTGCATCCTGTTTCCATTGATCATCCTTGAGATGTTTCTACAACTTGATTGGAGTCCACCTGTGGTAAATTCAACTGATTGGACATGATTTGGAAAGGCACACACCTATCTATATAAGGTCCCACAGTTGACAGTGCATGTCAGAGCAAAAAACAAGCCATGAGGTCGAATGAATTGTCCGTAGAGCTCTGAGACAGGATTGTGTAGCGGCACAGATCTGGGGAAGGATACCAAAAACTTTCTGCAGCATTGAAGGTCCCCAAGAACACAATTGCCACCATCCTTCTTAAATGGAAGAAGTTTGGAACCACTAAGACTCTTCCTAGAGCTGGCCGCCTGGCCAGACTGAGCAATCGGGGGAGAAGGGCCTTGGTCAGGGAGGTGACCAAGAACCCAATGGTCACTATGGCAGAGCTCCAGAGTTCCTCTGTAGAGATGGGAGAACCTTCAAGCTGATCCTAACTGTTACAGGCCAACTACTCTTTTGCCCTGTTTATCAAAGGTGTTGGGAAAACTTGTCAATGATCAACTGACTGGCTTTCTTGATGTCTATAGTATTCTCTCTGGTATGCAATCTGGTTTCCAGTCAAGTTATGGGTGTGTCACTGCAACCTTAAAGATCCTAAATTATGTCACCATTTCCCTTTAATCTAAGCAATGTTGTGCTGGTATTTTTATTGACTTGGCCAAAGCTTTTGATACGGTAGACCATTCCATTCTACTTGACTGGCTAAGGAGTATTGGTGTCTCTGAGAGGTCTTTGGCATGGTTTGCTAACTACCTCTCTAAAAGAGTGCACTGTATAAAATCAGAACATCGGCTGTCTCAGGCACTGCCTGTCACAAAGGGAGTACCCCAAGGCTTGATACTAGGCCCCACGCTCTTCTCAATTTACATCAACAACATAGCTCAGGCAGTAGGAAGCTCTCTCATCCATTTATATGCAGTCTTGTACTAAGCTGGCTCCTCCCCGGATTTTGTGTTAAACGCTCTACAACAAAGCTTTAAGTGTCCAACAAGCTTTCTCTGCCCCTTACCTTGTTCAGAACACCTACAAAACAAAGATCACGTGGTTTGGTGAGAAGAATGCCCCTCTCCCCACCAATATGATTACTACCTCTGAGGGTTTAGATAGAGCTTGAGGTAGTCACCTCATGCAAGTACTTGGGAGTATGGCTAGATGGTACACTGTCCTTCTCTCAGCACATATCAAAGCTGCAGGCCAAGGTTAAATCTAGACTTGGTTTCCTCTATCGTAATCCCTCCTCTTTCACCCCAGCTGCCAAACTAACCCTGATTCAGATGACCATCCTAACCATGCTAGATTACGGAGACATGATTTATAGATCGGCAGGTAAGGGTCTTCTTGTTCTTTAGCATTCGGCCATCAGATTTGCCACCAATGCACCTTATACGACACATCACTGCACTCTATACTCCTCTGTAAACTGGTCATCTCTGTATACCCGTCGCAAGACCAACTGTTTGACGTTTATTTATAAAACCCTCTTAGGCCTCACTCCCCCCTATCTGAGATACCTACTGCAGCCCTCATCCTCCACATACAACACCCATTCTTCCAGCCACATTCTGTTAAAGGTCCCCAAAGCACACACATCCCTGGGTCGCTCCTCTTTTCAGTTCGCTGCAGCTAGTGACACTCAAACTGGACATTTTTATCTCCATCTCTTCATTCAAAGACTCAATCATGGACACTCTTACTGGCAGTTGTGACTGCTTCGTGTGATGTATTGTTGTCTCTACCTTCTTGCCCTTTGTGCTGTTGTCTGTGCCCAAGTTTTGTGCTGCTACCATGGTGTGCTGCTGCCATGTTGTGTTTCTACCATGTTGTTGTCATGTTGTGTTGCTGCCATGCTATGTTATTACAGTAGGTCTCGCTTTATGTAGTGTTGTGGCATCTCTCTTGTCGTGATGTGTGTTTTGTCCTATATATTTTTAATTTTTAATCCCAGTCCACGTCCCCGCAGGAGGCTTTTTGCCTTTTGGTAGGCCGTCATTTTAAAGAAGAATTTGTTCTTAACTGACATGCCTAGTTAAATAAAGGTTAAATAAATCAAATCTTCCAGAAGGACAACCAGCTCTGCAGCACTCCACCAATCAGGCCTTTATGGTAGAGTGACCAGATGGAAGCCACTCTTCAGTAAAATACATATGCCAGCCCACCTGGAGTTGGCCAAAAGGCACCTAAAGACTCTCAGACCATGAAAAACAAGATTCTCTGGTCTGATGAAACCAAGATTGAACTCTTTGGCCTGAATGCTGTGTCAAGTCTGGAGGAAACCAGGCAACATGGGGTATTGTGTGTAGATTTATGATGGAAAAAAACAATTTAATCAATGTTTGAATAAGGCTGTAAGGTAACAAAATGTGAAAAAAGTCAAGCGCTCAGAATACTTTCCAAATGCACTGTACTGTAGCCTATACATGCATTCTGGAGAGAGACACACCATATCTTCGCCACACACCGCACCCCTTCTTCTTGATGCAACATTTTAAATTATACTCAAGACACATTATATTGACACATATCTTAGATGCTTTTCACTGACAGCCGCAACTCAATCAGCTAGACCTATTGCCATGCGCATTACCCAAATTGGGAGCTTCCCAAATAGGCATAGACCTACACACTTGTGATTAGATTTTTTTCTTAACCGTTTGACGCATACAATCACGTATTTGTGATCATTGTTGAGTGGTCCCTGCAGCGTACGATCTCAAATACGTGATTGGAACAGTAGCAACAGAACGTATGACGCAACAAATGCGTCTGAACACCATTGTTGTCTGAACAGCATCTAAATATATTTTGGTACTGATGGAAAATAAAGATCTTAAACTTTATTCCTCAATTTAAAAATATAAATGCGAGCTTCATCATCCAAGCATCACACGGAACACATCCACAGCCAAACTCATTCCATAAACCAGTCTAAATAACAGGTTGCGCTGACAAAAAACTAAACATAAGTTAGCGACCTAACAGCTAGACTCGTTTACAATGTACAACATCTCTGGTGAGCAGAAAAGATTAATGTAATGTTGTTTAGAAAATAAATGCGTGTCAGCTAAGCTAGCAGCATCTTCTTTATGATGGCAGCCATGTTTGTTTACGTTTGCGAAAACTCCCTAATCCCAGAATGCGAATTCACTATAATGCCACATTCAAAACAACTGGGGAATCGGAAATCTCTGACATCTGACTTCAGTGTATTGAAAATCACTGGGAACTCTGAAAAATAATGAGCTCCGACTGGGAAAAATAGATTTGAACGGTCGTCCAACTCGGAATTACAACTCAGGGCCTCTTTCTAGAGGTCTGACTTTCCGACGTGAAGATCACTGATGTCGTGATTTTACCTTGTATTTTTCCGAGTTGCAAGTTGTTTTGAACGCGGCATAAGATGCAAATAAACAAAGTCGAAGATGGCTGCGCCCATTGCCCGGAAAATGTCAACTAAGTTTGGCCACTTTTCAGTATGAGCTTGTTACAGTGTATACAAGAACCGGAGCACATGACTTGACAAGTTGTTTACAGTTTTTGACCAATCACTAAGCAAATAAGATGTTATCGCCTCACAGATCATTACCCAAATACAAGCCTACTGCCTAGCTGTAGCGCGAGGAGTGTTGACAGATTTGGTTGAAACCATTTTAGTGGGTTTTTTGGGGGGGTGTTCATTTAATTTGTGGGGGGGATTCAGGTGCATGGGTGGGGTAGAAATGGGGGAAGGTATCGTGGGGGAGATATGATGGAGGAAATATTACTATGATGGGGGATTTATCAATAAATGGGGGCAAACACAGGAGAAGTTTATAAAGTAAATACTATAAACTATAAATATACTGTATAGTTAGTAATACCTGAAGTTTATATGCGGCTATGGAACCCTGACCTGTTCACCAGACGTGCTACCTTGTCCCAGACCTGCTGTTTTCAAGTCTCTAGAGACAGCAGGAGCAGATGAGATACTCTGAATGATCGGCTATGAAAAGCTAACTGACATTTACTCCTGAGGTGCTGACCTGTTGCACCCTCTACAACCACTGTGATTATTATTATTTGGCCCTGCCGGTCATCTATGAACATTTTAACATCTTGGCCATGTTCTGTTATAATCTCCACCCGGCACAGCCAGAAGAGGACTGGCCACCCCTCATAGTCTGGTTCCTCTCTAGGTTTCTTCCTAGCCACCGTGCTTCTACACCTGCATTGCTTGCAGTTTGGGGTTTTAGGCTGGGTTTCTGTACAGCACTTTGTGACATCAGCTGATGTAAGAAGGGCTTTATAAATAAATTGGATTAAAAATTTGATATAAATGTAACCACGTTTTGGAAGGAGAGTGATAACTGGTCCACCCACATAACATTCAGCCCCTTAGATGGCGCCAAAACATAAACCTAGATAAACCTGTCTAGCTCCATAGTTTACGATAACCCATTATATCTACAACTTCGCTTCACTCACGCCACGTTCTCTGCATGCAATATAGCTGATTAGACGCACGCACCATTCAATCTGATCGCCTGCACAAACTACCTCACTTTGTTGCTTACATGACTTTGTCCACCACCCTGTTGTCACGTCCTGATCAGTAAAGGGGTATTTTGTTATTGTAGTTTGGTCAGGACGTGGCAGGGGGTGTTTGTTTTATGTGGTTCGGGGTTTGTTGGGCTATGTTATTATGTAAGAGGGGTGTTTGTTTAGAGTGTTCCGGGGTTTTTGGTCTATGTTCTATGTTAGTGTATTTCTATGTTAAGGCTAGTCTTTCTATTTCTATGTTTAGGGTTTGTTGATTGACCTTCAATTGGAGGCAGCTGTTCCTCGTTGCCTCTGATTGAAGGTTCTATGTATAGGGGTGTTTGTGCTATGGGGGTTTGTGGGTAGTTGTCTCCTGTTTTGTGTCTGTGCACCTGACAGGACTGTTTAGTGTCGTTTTTTGTTTTGTATACGTGATTTGTTTGTTTTTCCTTCTTTTGATTTAATAAAGAAGATGAGTATACACGTTCCCGCTGCACCTTGGTCTAATCCTTACGACGCCCGTTACACCTGTTCTCATTATCCTCCGCCTCGACCAGGCTTTAACCTATCTAAGCCATAATACTCACCACATTTGATGAGAAACATCTTCCTCGCTTGGTGACGAGGCAGGCATCTGTAGGCTACATGTCCAGTGGTGATAATACGTTGACATGGTGATGAAATGTAGCCACCGCTATAGCCTGTTTTTTCCAGGGGAGAATAAATTAAATTCATTTTTTTTAATTAAGAAAAAGTATTTAGGATGCCAGCCTTTCCCAGCCTTAGCAATGGTCAGCATATGTAATATATGCTCAAACCACACTCTCACTTTTGTATGCCACCATTGTATCAAATACACCAGATTTAGCGCCTCAGGTTTCCCGCCCTATCTCACATGCGCAGCTCCGCAGACAGGCTAATACCAAAGCCTCTTTCAGATAATAATACATGTAATATAGATGATAATAATTATACAATTATTAATAATACTATAGATACTCACTGCTACTACTATAGGAAGAAAGTTTTATGAAGCCTCATATGAAGCAGACATTGCGGTATAGATACAGTGTGGGGTGTAGAGAATAGCGACAAAATGCAACAATCAAAGTCTAGAACAGCAGCATAGAATTATGGTACTGCGTGTTAAAAGAACTCACGCTGTAAGGGCCATTATTAATATTTAGAAGTTACGTGTCAAAAGGTTAATAACCTAACTCAATCATCTAGACCTATGTGGCAGGGTTTGCAAACTATTACGGATTACAAAGGGATGCACAGCCGCGAGCTGCCCAGTGACGCAAGCCAATCAGACGAGCTAAACCTACTTCTATGAGCTCTTCGAAGGCAAGCAACACTGAAGCATGCATGAGAGCACAAGCTGTACCGGACGACTGTGTGAGCACGCTCTCCGTAACCGATGTGAGTAACACCTTCAAACAGGTCAACATTCACAAGGCCGCAGGGCCAGACGGATTACAAAGACGTGTACTCCGGGCATGCGCTGACCAACTGGCAAATGTCTTCACTGACATTTTCAACCTGTCCCTGACTGAGTCTGTAATACCAACATGTTTCAAGCAGACCACCATTGTCCCTGTGCCCAACAACACTAAGGTAACCTGTCTGTAGCCATGAAGTGCTTTGAAAGGCTGGCCATGGCTCACATCAACACCGTTATCCCAGAAACCCTAGACCCACTCCAATTTGCATACCGCCCCAACAGCTCCACAGATAATGCAATCTCTATTGCACTCAACACTGCCGTTTCCCACTGGACAAAAGGAACACCTATGTGAGAATGCAATTCATTGACTACAGCTCAGCGTTCAACACCATAGTGCCCTCAAAGCTCATCACTAAGCTAAGGTCTAAACACCTCCCTCTGCAACTGGATCCAAAACTCGGCAAGCAGTACCGGAGCGCCAAGTCTAAGTCCAAAAGGCTTCTTAACAGACTTGTGTAGGTCTACAATTTTTTTTTTGTGTAGGTCTACAATTTATTTTCTGAGGTCTTGGCTGATTTCTTTAGATTTTTCCATGATGTCAAGCAAAGAGGTACTGAGTTTGAAGGTAGGCCTTGAAATACATCCACAGGTACACCTCCAATTGACACAAATTATGTCAATTAGCCTATCAGAAGCTTCTAAAGCCATGACATATTTTTCTGGAATTTTCTAAGCTGTTTAAAGGCACAGTCAACTTAGTGTATGTAAACTTCTGACCCACTGGAATTGTGATACAGTGAATTATAAGTTAAATAATCTGTCTGTAAACAATTGTTGGAAAAATTACTTGTGTCATACACAAAGCAGATGTGCCAAAACTATAATTTGTTAACAAGAAATTTGTGGAGTGGTTGAAAAATGGGTTTTAATGACTCCAACCTAAGTGTATATAAACTTCCAACTTCAACTGTAGCCTTGTTACTGTTATTTTATTTGTATTTATTGATGTATTGTTTACTTCAGTTTATTTAATTATTTCTTAATTAACACTTATTTTTTCTTGAAACTGCATTGTTGTGTAAGGGCTTGTAAGTAAGCATTTCACTGTAAGGTATTCAGAGCATGTGACAAATAAAATGTGTTTTGATTAGATTTGATCTTTTTTGGCTAAGTCATGCTCCCTGGTGAAGTATTTTGAATGATTTTATTTAGACAGGAGTAATTATATATTTTGGCGTAACATTTTACTTTAGGGCAACCCAGCATTCTAAAAGTGCAGTGCACCGGCCAACTTTCCTTTCCAATTCGCAAGAGGCTGAAACCAGGTATCTGTATATAATGACGAGATGCTCATGTCTCCGCCCTTACAAAGGGAGTCTTTGTCCCAAAGGCTGGAAGGCAGGTGACAAGCTTAGGTCTGCATATTATGCCCATAGAAACACATTGGGCTTATTCTGGACAGATGTTGGTGAGTGAGCCCTCACGCTTTGCCTCTCCTCTCTGCTGAAACTATGTTACTGGAGAAAGCAACCGAGCAAGCGAAACAGTGCCCCTCTACATGTAGCCCATGTATCTGATGCTGTCTGGACAGAAATAGTATGACATGACATACTCTTTTGGTCCAGACAGCATCAGATACATGTTCTACACACACTCAGATTGAGGGGCGCTGTTTCACTCACTCGGATGCTTTAACTGAGATAGATGCGTCTTTCTGTCGGCACGCGTTTCTGTCAAATAAATTATCAATATTTCAATATTTTATTTGGAAGGAGAAGGGTGTACGGTAGGGCGGACCAGGCCCCCTGAGGCCCACCCATAAAGCTAACCCTGTCACCGAAGAGAATATTTAATGCACATATACTTTTAATACCCAAATCTGTTTTGTATTTATTTTATTTAACCTTCATTTAACTAGGCAATATATGCAGCTAATGTATGTAAGCTAGGCCTAATGATCAACTTAGGGAATAAAAAAACACCATATCTGTAATTAACTAAGGTAATCAAAAAATCACAATTATAATTTACAGTCTATTTACATCCAGTAGACATTTATCATTCATTTTAATTAGAATAATTGACTTAACATTTGATTATTAAATATTATTATAATGTAATAACAATTGTATGTTTGCCAAAGGTCTTGCAAAGCAACACTCTGCTGGAAAAGCATTGGATATGTCTTTTCCTGAAAAATATTAAATAATTACAAGCTTTCAACTGTACACTGCTCTCTAACATCATACCATACAGATAACTCATATTCAAACAGGTGAGGAATGTAGACTTGAGAATTGGTAGATTTGGAGTAGCGTGAGCTGCGATTTCTATTGCTCTTTCTGACACACTCTAAAACCCATCTATAAAATGGGAGTATTGAGCAGGCACTGCCAGCTGGGTAATTGCAGAGGAAACACACAGAGCAACAAACTGCAGCAAAGGTCACATCTGCTGCAGAGGAGAGCAAAGGCAATGGGGCTGTCTTTTCTATCCTCTACCCTGAGCTAATTGTGCATACCATTGCATTCATCAGTTTCCAACACTCTACAGTGCTAACACGTTTATAAAATTGAATCAAATCAAATTGTATTTGTCACGTGCCGAATACAACAGGTGTAGACCTTACTGTGAAATGCTTACTTACAAGCCCTTAACCAACAATGCAGATATAAGAAAATAGAATTAAGAAAATATTTACTAAATAAACTAAAGTAAAAAATAAAAAAGGTAATACAATAAAATAACAATAATGAGGCTATATACAGGGGGTACCAGTACCGAGTCAGTGTGCGGCAGTACAGGTTAGTCTAGGTAATTTGTACTTGTAGGTAGGGGTAAAGTGACTATGCCGGGTGGCCATTCGATTAATTCTCCAGCAGTCTTATGGCTTGGGGGTAGAAGCTGTTAAGGAGACTTTTGGACCTAGACTTGGCACTCCGGTACCACTTGCCGTGCGGTAGTAGAGAGAACAGTCTATGACTTGGGTGACTGGAGTCAATTGACATTTTTTGGGGCCTTCCTCTGACACCACCTAGTATATAGGTCCTGGATGGCAGGAAGCTTGGCCCCAGTGATGTACTGGGCGGTACGCACTACCCTCTGTAGCGCCTTACAGTCAGATGCCGAGCAGTTGCCATACCAGGCGGTGATGCAACCAGTCAGGGTGCTCTCGATGGTGCAGCTGTATAACTTTTTGAGGATCTGGGGACTCATGCCAAATCTTTTCAGTCTCATGAGGGGGAAAAGGCATTGTCGTGCCCTCTTCACAACTTTCTTGGTGTGTTTGGACCATGATAGTTTGTTGGTGATGTGGACACCAAGCAACTCGAAACTCTCGACCCGCTCCACTACAGCCCCATTGATGTGAAAGGGGGCGTGTTCGGTCCTCCTTTTTTCTGTAGTCCACGATCATCTCCTTTGTCTTGCTCACGTTGAGGGAGATGTTGTTGTCCTGGCACCACACTGCCAGGTCTCTGACCTCCTCTCTATAGCCTGTCTCATCATTGTTGGTGATCAGGCCTACCACCGTTGTGTCATCAGCAAACTTAATGATGGTGTTGGAGTTGTGCTTCGCCACACAGTCGTGGATGAACATGGAGCACAGGACGGGAGTAAGCACGCACCCCTGAGGGGCCCCCGTGTTGAGGATCAGCTTGGCAGATGTGTTGTTGCCTACCTTTACCACCTGGGGGCGGCCCGTCAGGAAGTCCAGGATCCAGTTGCAGAAGGAGGTGTTTAGTGCCAGGGTCCTTAGCTTAGAGATGAGCTTTGTGGGCACTATGCCAGTTGGTCCGCGAATGCTCTGAGTACATGTCCTGGTAATCCATCTAGCCCTGCGGCCTTGTGAATGTTGACCTGTTTAAAGGTCTTGCTCACACCGGCTATGGAGAGCGTGATCACACAGTCATCCGGAACAGCTGCTGCTCTCATGCATGCTTCTGTGTTGCTTGCCTTGAAGCGAGCATAAAAGGCATTTAGCTCATCTGGTAGGCTTGCGTCACTGGGCAGCTCGTGGCTGGGTTTCCCTTTGTAGTCTATAATAATTTGCAAGCCCTGCCACACCCAACAAGCGTCAGAGCCAGTGTAGTAGGATTCAATCTTAGTCCTGAGTTGACGCTCGCCTGTTTGATGGTTCGTCTGAGAGCATAGCGGGATTTCTTAAAAGCGTCCGAATTAGTTTCATGCTCCTTGAAAGTGGCAGCTCTAGCCTTTAGCTCGGTGCTGATGTTGCCTGTAATCCATGGCTTCTGGTTGGGATATGTACGTATGGTCACTGTGGGGATGACTTCGTCAATGCACTTATTGATGAAGCCGGTGACTGAGGTGGTATACTCCTCAATGCCATTGGATGAATCCTGGAACATATTCCAGTCTTTGCTAGCAAAACAGTCCTGTAGTGTAGCATTCACATCATCACTTCCGTATTGAGCGAGTGACTGGTACTTCCTGCTTTAGTTTTTGCTTGTAAGCAGGAATCAGGAGGATATAATTATGGTCAGATTTGCCAAATGGGTTGGAAATTATACACTGAACAAGAACAACATTAATATTAATATTGTGTGCTTGTATGGGGTGGAATTGGGGGGATAAAACTCAACGTAAAATCCTAATGTGAATCCATTCATGCAACAGACTAAAGCATAGATAATAAAGCTGTCTGTATTTTCTTGCTTAAGTGCTGTGTGGCCAGATATGAGCAGATTGATTTAGCTTTGGCCCGTCTGAATACCCTGCCTGGAGATTGACATGAATACATTCAGCAGGTTGCTGCTGAGTCAGAGGACAAGGAGAGGCTGAGTTTGTTCGAAGAAATCAAATAACTCTCTCTCTCTCTCTCTCTCTCCCGCTCTCTCTCTCTCTCTCCAGAAAAAGGCCATGCACTCCATTACGTCCTCCATAGCTCTCTTTGCAAATCACACGTCCTTCTACAAAAGGCTCTTGGATAAGTGTTTGTACTCATCTTTCCCTCTCTCTTGATGTATGCTGAACACAATCAACACAGCAACGCATAATGAAAAAGTGTGCTGGTGGTTCGGTGATTTAACCCCAATAAGAGAAGTGTTGACTACCCACATGCAGGTCGGTCGATCCCATAGTACCTCCTTTTAAAATGTCACAGCAAAGGAAGTGATGATGATTTTGCATTGTCCACTGTGCTTGGGTCTCCACAATGTCTGATGACCACAAAGGATGAGTGTCTTGTTTTAAGAGACAAAGGAAAACCTGGTAGGATAGAGGTCTAAAACATTACATTTTATGCACCCCTGTGCTACAATTAAACTCAGATCCTATACAGCAAGGGGGTCATGGATTTCAGACCAATAAACAGTTGGCCTTGATCACCAGAGAGCTCATAGAGAAAACATAGTTTAACCAAGTAGAAATGACATCATTGCAACCAGGTTGATATCTGGTTGAAATTACATTATTGCATCCAGGTTGATATAGCCACCGTGCTTCTACACCTGCATTGCTTGCTGTTTGGGGTTTTAGGCTGGGTTTCTGTACAGCACTTTGAGATATCAGCTGATGTAAGAAGGGCTTTATAAATACATTTGATTTGATTTGATATCTGGTTGAAATTACATAATTGCAACCATATTAATATCTGGATGAAATGATGTCATTGCAAGCAGAGGGAGAGCGTCTCTCGAGGTTATAGTATGCGTCACCTTTGATGCTGGGAGGCTACACAAGCATTGTGAGTTTAAATAATAAATAAAGCCTTGAGCAAATGCAGACTGTGATAACAGCCCTATAGCTGTGATGAAGAGGATCACATTTCCCAGCGACATAAGGAAGGGGCTAAGCAGCGTCTCTCAAGGACTCTTTCACTGCTCCTTTTCTACAGGCAGATGTCATGTTCTGAATGCATTAGAGGGAAATAATTAATGAAGAAAGAAGTAGAAAGAGAGAGTAAGAGGGAGAGAGTATCTCCTCATAGTAAACATCACAATCATTGATGTAATAAATTTCTATTATGAACTACCACTTTTTTTCTACTGTCAAATACAACAGAACTTTCAATAAAAAAACAAAGCTCTAAAATGCACTTAACAGAGCCAATAACACTTTCAAGCTCATGCATAATTAACTGTAGAAACTCATTTAAAATGCAGATTACAGTCCAAAATAAAGGGAACATTTAACTACCCAACCACTGACTTATTCAGCATGATAAAGAGTCTTGACCGTATAGCTACCTCTAGCTGCTGCAAGTGGTCAGTTAAAGGAGTCATTTACCTCATCTTATGGATACCAAGAAGCAGTCTATGAATCCAGAGTAGAGCCAAGATCTGGAGTTTAGGTGTAGCATTGTTGGGTGCAAAACAATGGGAGTCGTAGGATGCTCCAAATTACACGCCTCTGAGTGGCGCAGCGGTCTAAGGCACTGCATCTCAGTACTTGAGGCGTCACTACAGACACCGTGGTTTGAATCCAGGCTGTATCACAACCGGCTGTGATTGGGAGTCCCATAGGCCAGTACACAATTGGCCCAGCGTCGTCCGGGTTTGGCTGCTGTAGGCCGTCATTGTAAATAAGTATTTGTTCTTAACTGACTTGCCTAGTTAAATAAAGATTAAAACATGCATAAGTTTGGAAACAGATTCAGTCTCTCTCAGAAGTAAAGTGTGGCCCAGTTAAATATGCGAAGGGGGAGGAGATTTGAGCATTCTGGCAGTTTTGTTTTTGTTACTGCATGCATGCTGTTGTTGTGGTTTTAGCTGTGCACAGAGAGACTACATACATCCCTCTACTGAAAGTGGCAGTGAGGGCAGAGGAAGAGAATGCGGGGAAATTACTTCCATATTAGCCATAAGAAATCTCCACTAGAGGTTAACTGAGGATGCTGGGGGGACTACTAAATGTTGTTGATCTACAATGTCTACGACTACAATGAGCCCCGAATATTGGCTCAGTGAGAGCGCCGCCAGCCTTTTCTCTACACAGACTTTCTAATGCAGACAAAGCTTTCTGACGGGACAGACGACCACACTGTTTTTATAGTGACAACAGGCCAGAACACTGTCATTAGGTTGTTCCCCTGCAACATAGCCATGGCCAAGGATATGGTACCAACACATCCTTCATATACTTTACAGGACATGAGCCTTTCAACCTTGAACTGAGTTTAACTGCAGTTTATACCATGGCATTGTTGAATACTCGTTTGTGATTGACTTAATGGCATTCTAGAGTGTGCGTTATTTCCCTGTAATGCAAGGTATATTTGCACGGTAGAATTCAATGGCTATAGTTAATTCTTACATGTTCTACATTTGAGCAGCTTTTGAAAGCAAAGTTGAATTGAAAACAATAATCTATTACGTTAAATGTTGCATTGATGGCCCAATAACATCAATTCCAATGGTGGATTGCTAAACATCTGCAGCCAGTAACACCTATTCCATCAAACACAAAGCAACAATATCTGTTGCAGCTGCAGTGGGCTGGCTGATAGTGTCAAGGTGCTGAGAATACAGAACAAAGCAACACAGAAAACAGAAACACAGAACACAACAACACAAAACACTACAAGAGAGAACACAGAACTCAGCAACACAGAACACAACAACACAGAACACAGAAACACAGAACACAACAACACAGAACACAGCAACACAGAACACAGCAACACAGAATACAACAACACAGACGCACAGAACACAACAACACAGAACTAAACAACACAGAACACAGAAACGCATAATACAACAACACAGAACAAAGAACACAGCAACACAGAGCACAACAACACAGAACACAACAACACAGAACACGGAAACCCAGAATACAACAACACAGAACATAGCAACACAGAACACAGCAACACAGAACAGAGCAACACAGAACACAACAACACAGAACACAACACAGAAACACAGAATATAACAACACAGAAACACAGAACAAAACAACACAGAACACAACAACACAGAACACAGCAACACAGAACAAAACAACACAATACACTACAAAAGATAACACAGAAATCAGCAACACAGAACACAACAACACAGAACACGGAAACACACAACACAGCATCACAGAAGACAGCAACACAGAATACAACAACACAGAACACAGAACACAACAACACAGAACTAAACAACACAGAACACATCAACACAGAACACAACAACACAGAAAACAACAACACAGAACACAGCAACACAGAATACAACAACACAGAACACAGCAACACAGAACATAGCAACACAGAATACACAATAAAGAACACAGAACACAACAACCCAGAACACAACATCACAGAACACAAAACACAGAAACACATAATACAACAACAGAGAACACTTTCATGACTTTACTTTCATTAATCTGATGACTGTTATTTATTTAATCCACTAACTATGTTTAATTGTTACCCAATGAAATTAATCACATAACAATTCACTCATTAGCATTTGGGGCACCACAGAAGAAGTTGTTTAGAGAGTTACCATCTCCCAAATTAAACTCTATAACACGTCTTTACCTATTTCATCGACAAACAGTTATATTATTAATCATTACCTCTTATCATATCATCATTCTGAACGATCGTAACCTTCTTGGATCTGCAAAACCCCCAGCCTTGCTCATTATTCAGTACTATACAAATTGGTTTAATGATTTATTTACTAGCTAACTAAATAGTAACACAGAATACACATACACCCTTTACATGAGACAAAGGTCCCTAGTGGACTGACAAAATATGACGGCTTGTTACAACATAGATGGAGAGGGGGGAACAGAAGAGAATAAACCTTTATTTTATACTCAAGTATTAACACAAATAATGGCACACTGTGCCTTTTCAGAAATTAAACAACACGTGTAATTCTTAAATAAAAAAATAAATAAAAAAAATAACAAAAAAAATAAGAAAAGCATTCAACTAATTTCATCAACAAAAAATACATGTAGTTCCCCCTCCTCCACAAAACAAACCGCACCTTCTTAAGCCCACTTCTCCTCAAACAATGGGAGATATTTTACACCCGAGAAGAACTCAAAATCCCCATTTTATTCTCGCTTTGACTAATCCCTTCAGGACACATCTTACATCCTGCCCATATTCCGTGTCTATCTTATGTTTCCTACTCAGAAAAATCGTAGCTTGTCCCAAAATAAATTTTTACAGTTGACATATTTTATTTTCTGTTGCTTGCTATATTGAAACCCCCAAATTAAAACAGTGTTATTGAAAATCTCCCCTTCAGCTGTAAACAAAGACTCTATTATTTCAAAGAGAGGCATTATCCTCTCACACTCCATAAAACAGTGAAACATTGTTTCTCTTATATTACAAAAAGGACATCCATCTCCAAAATCTTGAGTTAATGAAAGAAACAAAAGCGTTAACTGCAATGATGCCATGCAAAACCCTGCATATCACCTGTACCCTTTTGTAACGGTGGCTTGTACAGTGCTCTCCATGCTGGCTTTACCTTGTCATCAATGCCCAGTTTTACCCTCCAAGGAGTGTCTTTTCTATTTTTCAATTTATCTTTATTCAAAACCTTGACACTGTCACACCCTGATCTGTTTCACCTGTCTTTGTGCTTGTCTCCACTCCCCTCCAGGTGTCGCCTATCTTTCCCATCATCCCCTGTGTATTTATACCTGTGTTTTCTGTCTATCTGTTGCCAGTTCGTCTTGTTTGTTCAAGCCTACCAGCGTTTTGTCTCAGCTCCTGTTTTCCCCATAGTCTCTCTTTTTCTCGTCCTCCTGGTTTTTGCCCGTCCTGACCCTGTACCCGCCCGCCTGACCACTGCCTGTCTCTGAGCCTGCCTGCCATCCTGTAACTTTGCTCCTGCTCTGGATTACCGATCCCTGCCTGCCTTGACCTGTCATTTGCATGCCCCTGTGGTTACAATAAACATTGGTACTTCACAGTCTACACTTGGGTCTTACCTTGATTCCTGATAGACACACTCCCTATATAAATCCTTCACATTCTCCTCATCCAAACCCACCTCTTCCAACCTTCTCAAATCCAGTAATAACACCTTTCTTTCTGACTCTGAGATATTGGCTGTAATCCCTAATCTTGGAAATGGGACATTTTCATCTTGTACCTTTTTCTTGTGACTGTTAAGCATCATACACTCTTCTGCTGACAGATCCTTCCTGCAGCTTCCTAGAAGTTATCCGACAATCCTTTCTGACCTCACCCCCAAATGTTCAGCCACCCTTCTACCATCCATTAAGGTGGGCTCAGCCATGTCTATTATCATTTTAGGGTGATGATTTTGCCCTTCACTAGAATCTTGGAGAAATGTGGAACAGCTGCAGTTGTACAATCCAGTCTTGCCCCATAACACCAGAGGATCCTCCAGCAGCCAATGCACTGACTCCACTGTAGTGCTTCTGGACACCTTCATTATACTACAAACCCTAAGAAGTCCTCTATAAAACGGAGGTACTCCCTCCCTAGAAATCTGGCTACTATCAACCAAAAATAAAGCCTTCTTTAAACCTAATCCCCCAACCTGCTGTAATACAAGACCTGCCACCCCTCTCCAAACCACATTTTCCAGTCCATAAAGCAACCTTTGAATAAACTGGAACCGGAAAACAGCAGCCCTACTAGCAAGATGTACAAGACCTTGTCCCCCCCTTCTCTTTTGACAAATACAAAACACTTTGTGGAACCCAATGATATTTATGCCAAAAGAAATCTACAACAATTGCCTGTATCTTAACCAGAAGGCCAGATGGTGTCTCTAAACATGACAACCGATGCCACAGTGTAGAGGCAACCACATTGTTAACAAGAATAGTGCGCCCCCAATATGACAAGCGAGATAACAACCAATAACATCTCCTCATCCCCCTTCCACCATTTCAACCACCCCATTCCAAATGTTTTCAATAATCCAGTCATCCCCTAGGTACACTCCAAGATACTTAAAACCTCCCTTACACCATTCCAGAACCCCTGGCAAAGCCATGATCCCTCCAGACCATTTCCCAATCTGTAAAGCACAACTTTTTTCCCAATTTACCTTTGCAGAGGATATTCCCCTAAACCAATCAACTATGAGACTCAAACTATCTACCTCCGCTTGATTTTTCACTAAAATAACTACATCAGCATAGGCTGAGAGATGAATAGAAAGAATATCCTCTGAAAGGTACAGCCCTTCAATTTGACTTCTAATGCTATTTAGTAGTGGCCCTATAGTGATGGTATATAACATTCCCGACAACGAACACCCCTGCCTAATACCGGTACACACTTTAAAATGAGCACTCAAGCCACCGTTAACTTTCAATACACTTTCAATGTCACCATATATCACCCCGATCATGGCAATAAAACCAGAGTTGAAACTAAATTCCTCTGAAGGTGTGTCATTAGTATTGATGTTCAACTCGGTCAAATGCCTTTTCCTGATCAATTGAAATAAGACCAGAATTCAACCTGATAGCCCTAGAGACGTCCAAACAATTCAGAATCAGGGAAACGTTATCCCCTATCTGCCTGCCGAGAACCCAATAGGACTGGTCCGTGTGTATGATTTGCCCCATCACCTCCCTCAGCCTGTTGGACAAAGCCTTGGACAGGATCTTAAAATCAGTGCACAATAAGGCCACCGGCCTCCAGTTCTTCACCTCCCTAGGGTCACCTTTTTTTGGCATAGGGTGAGTACAGCCCTTCTGCAGCTTATCGATAGTAACCCTCCGGTCAAACTGTTGTTAACTACTGCTTGCCAATCCTCTCCCAACATAGCCGAAAAAGACTTAAAAAAGTAAATGGGAATCCCATCAATGCCCCGGTGCCCTTCCATTTTCCATGCCTTTTAATGGAGTGTATAGCTCCTGCAAAGACAATGGTTGATCTAGCTCAACTTGAGCTTCTGCTGCCACCTGTGGGAGCCCATCAAGGAACTGTTGTGTCACTATTATATCGTCTTCGTACTCACACTTGCAGAGCTCAGCATAGAACTCTACTGCCCTCTTTCTAATTTCACTTGGGCTAGTGAGCTCCTGTCCAACAGCTGATTTGAGGCAATTAATAATTCTTCTTTGTCCATTCTTCTTCTCTAAACCAAAGAAAAATTTGGATGAGGCATCCATTTTAGAGATTCCCTGAAACTTACTTCTCACCAATGCCCCCTGTGCTCTGATACCCAGCAGGTCTGCCAAAATGCAGCTTTTTTCTCTTGAGGGCCTGAATATGGCTTCGATCTCCTGTGGTCTCAACCAACGTCAGGAGTTCCACTATTTCAGACCCTAAGGCGTTCATTGATCTGGTGATATCTCTGGTGACACTCATCGTGTATTGATTACAGAATTGTTGAATCTGGATTCTCCCTATATCCCACCACTGTTGAAGGGATACAAAACTATCCTTTTGAGACCTCCACCTCTCCCAGAAAAAACTAAAACATGTCCTGAAGTGAGCATCACTCAATAAAGTTATATTAAAATGCCAGTATGCACTTTTGGGTTTTACAGCATTAATGTACACCACCTCTGTTATTAAACAATGATCAGAAAATCCCACTGGGGTTATCACACTTGATTTACAGAACTGAGATTGATGCTCAAAACAATAAAACCTATCTAATCTGGCCAGAGAGATGTTCTCTCTCACTTGGGCCCATGTGTGCTGTCTCGTGCCTCCATGTTGGCTCCGCCAAATATCACACATCTAATGTGTTACAATAAGGCGTTTTTAAAAAAGTCCTTGAGGTTATATGAGGTTCTTTGTGGTTTCTATATAAATCACTAACTGTGCAGTTAAAATCCCCAGCAAGAAATAATCCTGTGTTACATTTCTCAATGGTATTTGATAATGTCTCTAAAAACATACCCTCTCAACTGCCACTACTGGGGCATATACATTTATTAAACACATAGTGATGTTTTCATACTTCGCTCTAACTTTTAATAAACTCCCCTTAACTACCTCTTCAACCTCATATGACAAAGGCAAAAAACCCTTTGAGAACAGGATAGCCACACCCCCACTTTTTGAGCTTTTATGACTACACACCACTGTCCCCCCACTCCTGTTGCCACATAACTTCATTTTCAATATTACTATGTGCTTCCTGTAGAAAACTTATGTCACTTCCCTTTCCCTTCATTAACTCAAACACCATAGTTATTTTTTTAACGTCTCTCACCCCATTTACGTTTAAAGAAGAAATCTTAAAACTGCTCATGGCTGGGAAAAAAATACAGAGGAAGAGATAGAAAACACATCTCTTTACAGAGTTAAGACTGTGACTGAACTCTTTCATTTCCTTTAGAATTGAAATCACTTGTCATTCTCGTAACAACTTTCTTGAGTCTAGCAATTTCAGGGCTTGTCAAAACTCCCCCCGCTATTTTTGATATCAAAACCTTTGCTGATTCAATAAACAAATTACTTTCAGGAAAAAAATCTTAAATTATTAGCCTGCATATATATTTCTTCCCTTTTGTCAATTTCAGAAATGGACGTACCTTCTCAATCCCATAGCTCCCTTCCACTCCATTTCTCTCACTATTTTGTTATAATGCAGCACTCTCGGTATCCTCCCCCGAGGAAATTCCACCATCTCTATAACCTGTTTATTGTCAACTGGTTTATCAATCTCTACCTTCCTCTTAGAATTAGAACCTTCTTCACCCTTTGAATCCTTCCTCTTAATCCTCTGGACTTTAAACACAGCTGCTTCAATTTCCATTGTTTCAATCTCCTCTTGAACTCCACTTTCATTTTCCAACACAGACTCAGCGGCTGGTCAGTGACCCCAGTCGCATTCTCACTGGCTATTTCCCCTCCATCTTTGCTCTGATCCACCACAATTTCCCCCGTAGTCACCCCGCTCTCCTTTCTTACTTTTCTAACCACATCCGCCCACCTTCTCCCTTCCCCTGCATCCTTAGCACGTTCATCCCTTCGCGGTGGTGCATTAGCTGCACCAGCGCTAGAGCTGCTACCGGGCTCTGCGTGCTCGTTCTCGAGACAATAAAGTACCAAATGCCCCTCTCTTCCACAGCGAAAGTATTTCATTGATTCAGTAGAAGCGTATAACACATAATCAAATCCGTCAATCTTAAAACTGAATGCTAAATTCAGTTTGTCAGTATCCTTCTATAAAATCATGTGAGATATGACATGTTTCAGCAAAGGAGATTTACATCCAAAAATAACCTTTTTTATTGTAGATACAATTTCACCATGACGAGATAACTCGCTCCAACACTTAATCTCCAATGAATGGTGGTGCATTACAAAGTATAACTTTCTTCGCCGGATTCATAAGAGGAAATATCAACGTCTGCATATCCCGTAATACAACACCACTCAACTATCATATTCATCTTTTCAATGGAATCTAAGAATATCACTACAGCGGTATTCATCCTTCAGGCAGTTTTTATGCTATCATACCCAATGGTAGCGCTAACTGCTAAACTGCATTCTTCCACCGAACACCCTGCTGCAGCAGGAATCTTTACTCCATGCCGCTGACTAAGCTTTTCAAACCCCAACCCTCCACGAGGGGCCATTGCAACCAGCCCCATATTCTGAATGCACCCTCGAGAAAAACAACCTGAACTATCACACCTCCCCTATACGTGCTTAGTGAAAATTAGACAAATACAAGCATAAAACAAATAAACAAATCAATATATATATATATACACTGCTCCAAAAAATAAAGGGAACACTAAAATAACACATCCTAGATCTGAATGAATGAAATAATCTTATTAAATACTTTGTTCTTTACATAGTTGAATGTGCTGACAACAAAATCACACAAAAATAATCAATGGAAGTCCAATTTAGCAACCCATGGAGGTCTGGATTTGGAGTCACACTCAAAATTAAAGTGGAAAACCACACTACAGGTTGATCCAACTTTGATGTAATGTCCTTAAAACAAGTCAAAATGGGGCTCAGTAGTGTGTGTGGCCTCCACGTGCCTGTATGACCTCCCTACAACGCCTGGGCATGCTCCTGATGAGGTGGCGGATGGTCTCCTGAGGGATCTCCTCCCAGACCTGGACTAAAGCATCCGCCAACTCCTGGACAGTCTGTGGTGCAACGTGGCGTTGGTGGATGGAGCGAGACATGATGTCCCAGATGTGCTCAATTGGATTCAGGTCTGGGGAACGGGCGGGCCAGTCCATAGCATCAATGCCTTCCTCTTGCAGGAACTGCTGACACACTCCAGCCACATGAGGTCTAGCATTGTCTTGCATTAGGAGGAACCCAGGGCCAACCGCACCAGCATATGGTCTCACAAGGGGTCTGAGGATCTCATCTCGGTACCTAATGGCAGTCAGGCTACCTCTGGCGAGCACATGGAGGGCTGTGCGGCCCCCCAAACAAATGTCACCCTACACCATGACTGACCCACCGCCAAACCGGTCAAGCTGGAGGATGTTGCAGGCAGCAGAACGTTCTCCACAGCGACTCCAGACTGTCACGTCTGTCACATATGCTCAGTGTGAACCTGCTTTCATCTGTGAAGAGCACAGGGCGCCAGTGGCGAATTTGCCAATCTTGGTGTTCTCTGGCAAATGCCAAACGTCCTGCACGGTGTTGGGCTGTAAACACAACCCCCACCTGTGGACGTCGGGCCCTCATACCACCCTCATGGAGTCTGTTTCTGACCGTTTGAGCAGAGACATGCACATTTGTGGCCTGCTGGAGGTCATTTTGCAGGCCTCTGGCAGTGCTCCTCCTTGCACAAAGGCGGAGGTAGCGGTCCTGCTGCTGGGTTGTTGCCCTCCTACGGCCTCCTCCACGTCTCCTGATGTACTGGCCTGTCTCCTGGTAGCGCCTCCATGCTCTGGACACTACGCTGACAGACACAGCAAACCTTCTTGCCACAGCTCGCATTGATGTGCCATCCTGGATGAGCTGCACTACCTAAGCCACTTGTGTGGGTTGTAGACTCTGTCTCATGCTACCACTAGAGTGAAAGCACCGCCACCATTCAAAAGTGACCAAAACATCAGCCAGGAAGCATAGGAACTGAGAAGTGGTCTGTGGTCCCCACCTGCAGAACCTCTCCTTTATTGGGGGTGTCTTGCTAATTGCCTATAATTTCCACCTGTTGTCTATTCCATTTGCACAACAGAATGTGAAATGTATTGTCAATCAATGTTGCTTCCTAAGTGGACAGTTTGATTTCACAGAAGTGTGATTGACTTGGAGTTACATTCTGTTGTTTAAGTGTTCCCTTTATTTTTTTGAGCAGTATATATAAATACACACTGAAAACACCGAAACCCAATAAAGTGAAAAAATGTCAGTCGCTCTCACAGTAGTTCCTGCTTCCCGACTCACTCCCAGCATGCACTCCGATGAGAGAGAGAGAGAGAGAGAGAGAGAGAGAGAGAGAGAGAGAGAGAGAGAGAGAGAGAGAGAGAGAGAGAGAGAGAGAGAGAGAGAGAGAGAGATGCACACTTATTGTTGAGACATTTCAGAATTATTCTCACAGTAACGTCAGTCAGTGGCTCAATGCTATAGATAAGGGCAGGTTTGTGGGTGTACTATTTTTTGATTTTAATGCAGCATTTGATTTACTGGATCAATTTTAACAAAATGAATACATTATGGTTTTAAGGAGGTAACATTGAATTGGGTACAGTCATATCTAACTGACGGGAACAGTCCACCTATATCAATGGTTCATTTTATTCCCCTCGCGCTTTAAATTGTGGAATACTGCAGGGCAGCTGCCTTGGGCCACTTCTTTACTTAATATATACCAACCACCTTCCTTAAGCCTTATCTGAACCTCAAGCTACTATATTTGCAGATGATACTACAATTTATACAGCAAGACAATCGGTTCAACAGGTACATCAAGCTCTAGCCACTTTAATAATAAAAAATTTGATGTAATAAATGTATCACTAGTCACTTTAAACAATGCCACTTTATATAATGTTTACATACCCTACATTACACATCTCATATGTATATACAGTACTCTATACCATCTACTGCATCTTGCCTATGCCGCACGGCCATCACTCATCCATATATTTATTTCCACATATTCTTATTCATTCCTTTACTCTTGTGTGTGTGTATAAGGTAGTTGTTGTGAAATTGTTAGATTACTTGTTAGATATTACTGCATGGTCGGAACTAGAAGCACAAGCATTTCGCTACACTCACATTAACATCTGCTAACCATGTGTATGTGACCAATAAAATTTGATTTGATTTGATACAAGTACATTTGGAAAATATCAGGGAGTGGGTTTGCCGGAACAAACTTGTTTTAAACACCAAGAAAGTTATGTTGGTGTGTTCCAGCAGGAAAAGGCCAACACAGCATGGGATACAATTAAGTATCGGGGGAGTAGAAATTGAGGAAGTGGCAGAAACCAAACTACTACGAGTGCAGCTAGACAACTGCTTATCATGGTCGTCTCAAATAACTAATCTATGTAAAAAAAAATATTGAAACTTCATGCATGATCAGAAGGATAGCTAAATATTTACCAGGAAAGTCTAAGCAAATAACCCAAGCATTAATTGGGAGTCTGGTGCACTACTGTTCTGTGGTCTGGGGAAATTAATCATCAAGTGAAATTAGGAGGCTGCAGATTGAATGGAACAAAGCAGCAAGGATTGTTTTAAGGTGGAGATATGGTTCTTCTGTTGTAGTCATGCTCAATTCTCATGGTTGGTCATCAATCAACAAATAATAAAAAAAAAAAAATATTATTTCCTAATATACAAAATTTTAAACGGCCAAACTCTAGTCACAACAGTATTAAGCTGGTAAGAGACAGACATTCAGTAAATACTAGGAATCGATTGTCCACCATCTATGTGTTATCCAGACAGAAAAGTGAAATGGGAAAAATAAAATTTTGATTTAGAGCAATAAAGAAATTGAATCATTTATCTGAGCAAACTAGAAACCTTTCAATATATAAATTCCAACAATACTTTAAAACCATTTAAATATAATACATAGGACAGTTGTGCTGGACTATGGTAGATGAAGAATCAATCTATCTTTTTAGACTGTTAGAGTATTTATCTGGTCAATATGTTAGTGTATTATGTCTGTTTGTAACAGTGTCTTATATGTGAAAATGTGATCCTATTATAAACTGTCTTTTAATGTTTAAGGACTCTTGGAAGATTAGTCCAAATGAGGACCAAAAGAGATCCTAATAAAATAAAATAAAAATAAAATCATATAGTTTCCACACGAACCGTCGCCCGTTATGGAGTAAGAAATCATTAATGCATTTATGTGGGAAATGCCTTCATTCGTCGTTTATCTCTGTCGGAACCAAGCCTTCTTGGAAAGGGTTTGGTGGGCCTTTCCTGTGGGCCACTTGTACATGCTTTGATTGTCTATCTGAGGTCGCAATGTTCGACTTCTTAGTTGTCCGGTATCCATCGGTGTTCATTCCTCAGAACAGCTACTTAGCTGTACCAGTGGTAGCTAGTCAAAGTTCCAAATCACTTTACACGTGCAGCTGCAGACTGGTAGTGTCCTGGTCTGGTAGGTGAGTTCATTTTCTTCACCTCTTGTTGAGGTTGAAAGTTTCAACCATTTCAAACGTGTAGCTCGCCGCCTCACCTTTCCTGGTCTAAAGGTTGATTCCTCTTCCAAGCCTTTATGCAATCTTGGTCAAAAGGGGCGTTCCGTCATGCTGACAGGCTCTCTGACCTCATTTGGGGTGTGGCTACTTAATGTGCAAAGGATATCAACACTATTATCTAATTAGAAAACTAATATCACATTCCTATCTTAACACAAATTCCTTCATCACTTTTCATATTGTTTTCACAACATATTGAATGAAAACTTAAAAGATAAAGGGTGTATGCTTTACAAGTTACAGTATTTGGTCCATACAGATTTTAGAACATCACAAAATGACAACCAATATAACATTAGTTTTCCATAGTTCCCCACTGACCACTTCCCACATTGGTATGTTAACAATATTGTTCCATTATCACTTTTTGAACGTTAGATTTTGGGCTGGCAAAAATGTTTGTGAACAAAGACATTCCTTTGGTTGATACTAAAGAGCAAGAGAGAATCTCCCTCTCTTGTAATTTACGACTGAGTGTGAACTGTCGCCCACCCAGCAGTTCCCCCTCTCCTTTCTGTGGGAGAGAGAGAGAACTGGTTACTGTCACAATCTCGCCGGTCTGATCTGACACATTCTGATCCTCACAGGACAGATATGACAAGACAGAACACAGAAACACAGCAACACAGAACACAACAACACAGAACACAACAACACAGAACACAACACAGAAACACAGAAAAAACTAACAGACACAAAACAGCAACACAGAACACAACAACACAGAACACAGCAACACAGAACAGAGTAACACAGAACACAACAACACGGAACAAAGAATACAACAAACAGAACACAGAAACATAGAACACAGAACAGAACAACACAGAACAGAACAACACAGAACAGAACAACACAGAATACAGTAACACAGAACACAGCAACACAGAACACAGCAACACAGAACACAGCAACACAGAACATAGCAACACAGAATACAACAATACAGAACACAGAACACAACAACCCATAACACAGAACACAACAGCACATAATACAGAAACACAGAATACAACAACACAGAACACAGAAACAGAGAACAGAGCAACACAGAACACAACAACACAGAACACAACAACAAAAAACACAACAAATAAACACAACACAGAACACAACAACATAGAACAGATCAAAACAGAACAACACAGAACACAGCAACACCGAACACAGCAACACAGCAAAACAGAAAACACAACACAGAACACAGCAACACAAACAGAGTAACACAGAACACAACAACATAGAACACAGTAACACAGAACACAGCAACAAAGACTATAACAACACAGAATGCAGAAACACAGAACAGAACACAGCAGCACAGAACACAGAACACAACAACACAGAACACAGCAACATAGAACAAGCAACACAGAACACAGCAACACAGAACACAACACAGAACACAGAATACAACAACATGGGACACAACAATACAGAATACGACAACACAGAACACAGAAACACAGTACACAGCAACACAGAACACAGCAGCACAGAATATAACAACATAGAACACAGCAGCAAAAAACACCGAACGCAGCAACAGCCCAGGATCTGGTATGACAGCCTCACTGTTCATATAGCTCAAACAGTGTTAGCAGGGTGTAAATGAC
Organism: Salmo salar; assembly: GCF_965601325.2. NCBI lineage: Eukaryota > Metazoa > Chordata > Actinopteri > Salmoniformes > Salmonidae > Salmo > Salmo salar. The sequence continues at coordinate 33,255,246 of NC_138314.1, forward strand.
CTCTGCTCATCTCTCAGACACATTCAGCAGCATTCTGTATATTTCATAGATTCATATTTACAGTATAATCCCTTGGTACTAGCAGTAACTGTATACTTATCTCATTATACAGATGGGGACAACAAACTGTATGAAAGTTTTGATTGCCTTCTTTTTTTCCCCCTCATTTTTGTTAGTTTCCCCTATGGCAAATCAATTCAAAATGAACTAAATGACAGGTGAATGTAATATTATAGAGTATTATGCAAATGCAGTGAGCGGTGATAATACCTAAAGGGATATGTCAAGGAAGATCACTATATTGAAATGACCTCTGGATAGTTAGTGAAGGAATGCCACATGAAAAAATTGACACTGGCCCAAAAGTACATTATCATTTTGCTATAATTGTAACTTTCAATGCCAGAAATCTTTCTACAACCCCTTAAATGTGTGTAATTTCTATTAATCTTGAGATTTGGCAGCAGCCCTCTAGTCATTTTGAGAGACACACTTACAGTAGATTAAATGAGCGGCTCACAAATCTCAATAAAACATTTGGAAAAGACTACATGATTTCCACCGAGTTTGCCTTTTTAAACAGCTGCCAAACGCACAGAGAAATTGCTACAAATTAATTACAAAACTGGACCTGGTCCTCTGAGCTCTCCTGCCCGGAACCAGGCAACCCCGGCCATACATCTTTGAATTGCAATTGGAAGAATGACTGATCAGATTCAGACCACCAGAGCTGTAAGGATGATTATGGTTCTCACAATGTGCTGATAGTACTAGGCCCAACAGAAACCAATGATGCCTCCATCAGCTGTGCTGAATTCATTTGTCATTATAATTCATACAGGAGTGTTTAACAGAAGGGCATTGCTAGAACAGCTCAGAGAATTATCTTAACTCCATCACAACCACTCTTGTCTCTTCTGAACTTGGAAGGCTAGAGCAGTCATTGGTTTAAAAGATGGAAAAGGAGTATATTTACTGTATGTATGTTTGGGCCATGGGGTTGGAAGGCCCTGGGACAGAAATCACAGGTTGAATACATCGAAACCTACAGCAGTAAGGTGGTCAGCTGGTGATTGGGGGTTGACAGTGGTTATGCTATGTAGGTTACTCTACCTGAAGTTGTTGTTCATCCATCATTTCACTCAACCCCAAACACAAGAATCTTGAGCATACTTTCATACAACACAGGTATACATATACACTGAGTGTACAAAACATTAGGAACACCCGCATTTTACTCTCAGAACAGCCTCAATTCGTCGGGGCATAGACTCGCGTTCCACAGGGATGCTGGCCCATTTTGACTCCAATGCTTCCCACAGTTGTGTGAAGTTGACTGGATGTCCTTTGGGGCGTGGACCATTCTTGACACACACAGGAAACTGTTGAGTGTGAAAAACCCAGCAGTGTTGCAGTTCTTGGCACACTCAAACTGGTGCACCTGGCACCCATCATACCCCATTCAAAGGCAATTCAATATTTGGTCTAGCCCATTCACCCTCTGAATGGCACACACACACAATCCATGTATCAGTTGCCTCAATGCTTAAAAATCCTTCTTTAACCCGTCTCCTCCACCTTATCTATGCTGATTGAAGTGGATTTAACAAGTGACATCAATAAGAGATCATAGACTGACCAGGTGAATCCAGGTGTAAGCTATGTCATGGAAAGAACAGGTGTTCCTAATTTTTTGTACACTCAATGTACATCGTTGCTGTCTGATGAAAACCTTAACTCAATCTTTGACAATTTTCATTTTGTTTTACATGTCTTCAAATTAGTAACTCTCCTCAATGTGCTCTGGACATTTCATGACTCTAGGACCAATACAATTTATTCAAAATAGCTTCTGAAGTTTCGAAATTCTATGTTGTTAACGTAGCAGTGTTTTTTCAAAATTTTTCATCTGTTTTCATCCGACAGCAACAACATGCGTTTTGTAGCTGGCAAATCCACATTGGTAGTGGAAAATGATACCTTTGAAGGCAAAGGCCCCTGTATGGTCAACATAGTGTATAGGTTACAACTCTGCTCTCCTATTGTATTTTTATTATACAGATAGGAATGAGAGGGCAGACCGATTAGAGGCGAATACGTGCATGTGGAGATCGCTGAGGCAGAGCAGACTTGGTCACAGGCTACCGAATGTTCATGATGATTCCCTACCATTAGCATGAAAGACCGGGGTTTGAATAGTTTTTGTTTTCTTTTTAAAATGTTATGTGTTTGACTGAGCCTACCTGGAAGGCTTAGATGGGTTTTTCACTTTTGGGACTACTCCATTGGCTACTTTGCGCCAGGCAAGCTCAATCAAGTGCAGCTAAAGTATTTGGCAAGCAAATACTAATTGAATCCTGTCTGTAGCAGCAGGGTGATATTACTTTGGGAGAATGTGGGTTTTCTATCTACCTAGAAATTTTGGCAGCCAGGAAGAGTGAGTCACGAGGAGCAATGTGCTGTACAATGACGTTAACATTTTTAATTTTAAAAATGTTTTTCAGAACTCAGAGTTTAATATTATTGATATAGGATAATTTATTGCCAGATTCTTATTAGAACTGTTGGGGAAACAAACATTGACAGGGTTCACATGATCATTTTATATATAAAGTTGTGATTTGTGAATTGTTGCATAGAAATGAGTGGAAGAGCGAACAGATGCCATTGGGAAGAAGATCACACACACACACACACACACACACACACACACACACACACACACACACACACACACACACACACACACACACACACTGAAACATTATGTCACTGGAGTGCAGTTTGAAGCAACTGATTGCCTTTGCCTTTCAGATTTGTGTTTGTGTGCTATCAGCACAGTCTAATCCTCTCACACCAGGAAATGATTGGTGTGCAAAAGCCTTCCCACTGGGCAAAAACTGGTTGAATCAACGCTGTTTTCACGTCATTTAAACTAAATAAATTCAATGTGATGACGTTGAATCAACTTGGAAAACTGATTGGATTTGATAAAAGTCATTAATTAATTAATTTCGTGTTTTTTTACCCAACTTTTAACCTAAATCCAATGACATGATGATTTTTGTTGTTGTTGATTTCACGTTAGTTGACAAATTTAAATCAAATTTAAATCAAAACTAAACATTGAATTGACATCTGTGTCTAGTGGATTTGCATTAATGTGGACATATGTTTAATTGCATATATCAACTATCCCTTTGTTAGGGATTTGATTCCTGGGCCCAGTTTATCAAAAGTTATCTATCAGGATTTTGCCTATTGGATAGGATTGAATGTATAGAAATAGAATGAATAGAATGGACAAATAATTCACTAGAATGGGGACTCGTGTTCTATTCATTATATTTATATTAATTTAATCTTATCCTATAGGCGTTAATCCAGATAGACAACTTTTGAATTGTTGGGCTCTGGGGATACTTTGCTGCCAATGCCTTTGCCATGTGATTGTGAATCACTAAGTGTGATCACACTGGCTCTAACAACCTCACTGGCTCTTATTGACTTGCGAGCGCAACACTCCAAACTCAAAATATATAGAGTGCTACTTCCTGCTTGACCTCTTGATGAGAGGAAAGCAGCTTTATTAAATGTTTTAAATATCTGTTATAGCCAAGTACACTTGTGTTGTTATTATTCACAGAATATCTGCATCATTCATGAGGATGGATCCTTCTAACCCACACTGATTTCTTTCAAATCTGTAAGGACATGTTGTGACTTAGACGTTGTCTGAAATGGCACTCCATTTCCTTATGTAGTGCTCAACTTCAAAAGTTGTGCACTACGTAGGGAATAAAGTGCCATTGCAGATGCATCCATTACTACCCCCCAGTAAGCAAAACTTGTTAAAAATACGTATTTTCAACGTCAAAACTGGTTTGAAATACGTCTTTTCAACGTCAAAACTGGTTGAAAAGACGTCTTTCCAACCAGTTTTGCTCATTGTCCCAAGTTTGTCCTCTCCTCTGTAAACTGCTTACCTACTTCATCTGTGTGCTCATTAGACAGCGGATCACAGTCAGTCATTTGGTATCCATTTTTCAGGGTCCAGTCACCTTTTCTTAGGGTGACTACAAAGGATGTGCACATGAAGAGCAATGGACGTTTGGTAATCCAACCACATCAGCAGTCAGGACCAGTGGAGGCAAGTAACCTTTTCCTCAACCTCAATCTTCTCGGCTGAACTCAACTGGCAGTTGTACTGATTTAAATAACCTCTATAGTTCTCTGATGTTGTGTTGTTGTGAATTCTTATAAGCATGATCATGGTCAAGGTCAAGGTGTCAGTATTGACTAACAGTTGTGAGGATGTTTTATAGAAAGACAGGGCACCCGTCAGTGTTTTTAGCTCACAACCAAAATTGTCCTATGAAGTGAGTGTACTGTCAATGCACAATCATCACAATAGATATTCATTGTGATATATAATTTGAAGTATTCACAACAGCAAACATATACACTGAGTGTACAAAACAGGAACTCTTTCCTAAAATGTAGTTGTACCCCCTTTTGCCCTCAGAACAGACTCAATTTGTCGAGGTATGGACTCTATGAGGTGTCAAAAGCGTTCCACAGTGATGCTGACCCATGTTGACTCCAATGCTTACTACAGTTGTGTCAAGTTGGCTGGATATCCTTTGAGTGGTGGACCACAGGAAACTGTCGAGAGTGAAAAACCCAGCAGTGTTGCAGTTCTTGACACACTCACCTACTACTACCATTCCCCATTCAAAGGCACTCAAATCTTTTGTCTTGCCCATTCACCCCGTACACAAGCAATGTTTCAATTGTCTCAAAGTTTAAAAATCCTTCTTTAACCTGTCTCCTCCCCTTCATCTAAACTGATTGAAGTGGATTTAACAAGTGACATCAGTAAGGGATGATAGCTTTCACCTAGCTTCCCCTGGTCAGTCTATGTCATGGAAATATAATGATAGGAATGATGGGCTATTAAAACCTAGATTCCCTATTATTCAAATCCATTCAGAGGTACTCCATGGCCATGTGCATAGCACCATCTAGTGGTTACAGAGAGTTCTAGCCTTGGAGCAGGATAAATAAAAAGGAAGCGTTGTGTTTCTGAGTAACATTTCCCTTCACTTTTATTCCTTGATGGAATGTCAACGTCAGTTACATCTATTTAGTCATATGGGTCCAGCTACCACACCTCCACGCTTCCCATCAAGAGTTCCTAAAAAGTTATTTCATAATTATGTTTCTAAGGCTGAGCATGCATACTTACTATTCACTTCTGTACGGTGGAATGGTAGGGTCAAGTGTCTTTTACAATCTCTGATTGCTTTCTAACCTCCTCTCAGAATGATAATAACTGATCATAGAACAGTGATCCTGATGAGCAAATATTGTCATAGAACTTCAATTTGCAGACCTATTAAAAAGAAGAGGGCATGTCTCTATCTGAATTCATTCGTTTAATGGATTTAGAAACGGTTTGGTAGAATTTAAATATATTTATGTACATAGTTACACATTGTAAGGGATACTGTTTGATATTGACCATGAGGTGGAGGGAATTATCAGATATACAACATTTAGATATACTAGATACCACTCAGGAGAGGAAACCTGACTCAACATAAATCAGGGGAAACTAGATGGGCAGGTTGCCAGATGAAAGCGACTCTCCTGGGTAAAAAGTACGACCCTACCTCACACAGGAAGCGGCGCAGTTCTTAATCCAGGCATTTGTCATCTCCCGTCTGGACTGCTTCAACTTGCTGTTGGCTGGGCTTCCCACTTGTGCCATCAAACCCTTGCAATTTACCCAGAACGCTGCAGCCCGCCTGGTTTTCAACATTCCCAAATTCTCCCATGTCGCCCCGTTCCTCCGTACACTCCACTGGCTTCCAGTCGAATCTCGCATACACTGCAAGACCATGGTGCTTGCCTACGGAGCAGCAAGAGGACCCTTCCTATCTTCAGGCTATGCTCAAACCCTACACCCCAACCCGAGCACTCCGTTCTGCCAACCTCTGGTCTCTTGGCCCTCCCATCTCTACAAACGGGCAGCTCCCGCTCAGCCCAGTCAAAGCTCTTCCTTGTCCTGGCACCCCAATGTTGGAACCAGTTTCCCCCTGAAGCTAGGACAGCAGAGTCCCTGCCCTTCTTCTGATATCAGCTGAAACCTTACCTCTTCAAAGAGTATCTTAAATAATCCCCCTCTTCACCTCAACCCCCCCCCTCCCCCCAAATAAGATCCTGAACCCACCCCTCCCTTTCTAGCTCTGACTTTGATGATAACTACTTTATTGAGTAAAAGTCTACTTACTATGCCTGTGATATGTGGCTGTCCCACCTGGATATCTTAAATTGAATGCAGTAACTGTAAATCGCTCTGGATCAGAGTGTCTGCTAATTGACTAAAATGTAAAATGTAAATGCAGTTTCCTCTTGGTATCGATCTAGGATCAGCTTCCCCTACCCCAATCCTAACTTGAACCATAAGTGGGGAAAATGCTAAACTGACCCAAGGTCAGCGTCTAGGGGCAACATCACCTCAGTCCGAAAGCTACTAGAGCATTCCCTGTTGGTAGGAAACACTGGAACATGAACATTCCCCATTGGAGTTGAGAGGCCGCAGCTTTTAGCATATTCAACTTTGACTGAAAACCACTAATGTCTTTACATGAGCAAATCTTTCCACATTCTAACTACTAGAGCATTCCCTGTTGGTAGGAAACACTGGAACATGAACATTCCCCATTGGAGTTGAGAGGCCGCATCTTTTAGCATATTCAACTTTGACTGAAAACCACTAATGTCTTTACATGAGCAAATCTTTCCACATTCTAAAACGGCAAGAATCAATCAATCATTTCCCTTCACTTTTATTCCTTGATGTAATTTCAACGTCAGTTACATCTATTTAGTCATATGGGTGCAGCTACCACACCTCCACGCTTCCCATCAAGAGTTCCTAAAAAGTTATTTCATAATTATGTTTCTAAGGCTGAGCATGCATACTTACTATTCACTTCTGTACGGTGGAATGGTAGGGTCAAGTGTCTTTTACAATCTCTGATTGCTTTCTAAGTGGTTGTTCCACTGGATATCATAAGGTGAATGCACCAATTTGTAAGTCGCTCTGGATAAGAGCGTCTGCTAAATGACTTAAATGTTAAATGTAAAATGTTTCTAACCTCCTCTCAGAATGATAATAACTGATCATAGAACAGTGATCCTGATGAGAAAATACTGTCATAGAACTTCAATTTGCAGACCTATTAAAAAGAAGAGGGAAATTCTCTATCTGAATTAATTTCTTTAATGGATTTACAAAAGGTTAGGTAGAATTGAAAAATATTTATGTACATAGTTACACATTTACAAATGTACAGTACAGTATATTTAGACATTTAGATTTCCAAAGAGTCTCTTTCCACCTCCGTCAGCAATGACCATCACCATCTCATTCATGGTGAAGTATGAAAATCATAAGACTGAACAACATAGGATGGAAATTGTTTAACAATAAATAATCACTCATTTGAAGTCACTCCAGGTTCCCAGAGAATCTGCCTATGCTTTCTGTGCAACAGCTGTGGTTTGATTAACCATGCTCACGTGATCAGCTTCACTTAAGCGGGCTAACAGTCTTGTAACACACAGGAGAGGGTTCAATGTAACTTCTGCCTGTTATGTTGTGACTGTTGTGTTCAGTGTCTGTGTGAATGGACTTGTTACATATTTTGTTGTTTAGAGCTGAGGTAACCTAAGATGGAGTTTCCTGTCCAGAGGCTGGCTCCCACCAGGCCAAACCAGACCTGGGCAGGGGCCCAGGCAGAGGTGGTCAGCTGAGAGTGGACCAGGAACACCAGCAGCACCAAGCTGCCCTGAAAAACCAAGAGAAAACACTGCAGTCACCTTTCACATAAATCATTCAGTGACATCAATGGCAGACTTGCATGATAATTCCAGTTAAGCATGCAGGTCTCAAGTCAGAATAGGGAGGAGCCTGGCCTGTAGGCCTTCGTCGTGTGGAACTGCCACCTAGTCACAGCCTTGCCTGACATTACATTTTTGTGTGGGTGGGGAGGGGTGTGTATGATGGGGTGTTATTCAGTTGATTCTATGTATTTACATGGAAGCATCAGAACTCTCTATTGTCAAAAAGAAAAGACAAAAAAAGAAGAGATTGCTGAAATATCACATACCACTGCTCGGCTTATGAACACTGATGGCTTTTCTTTGTTGGGTTGGAAATTCTGTGTTGTAAAAGAGACAAAACTGTCACCCACCATCATGGCGCCAAAGGCTCTAGTGAGGTGAAGATGGAAGATGTCCTCAGAACCTGTAATGGGCTGAAAGAGTGAAGCAAACGTTTATTCAAGAAACATTCTCAACCTGGAACCTACTGACTTTTCTTAGTCATCCCGCATCTCCTCAATGTGAAATCTAGCTTCATAGTATTTTTATGGTACTAAGAGCCTACCTGGAATCCTAGGAGCCAATCGGGGAAGGCCAGCCAGAGTAGGCCAAAGACGAAGGTGGCAAAAAAGTCCATCTGAAGGAAGAACTTCTGAGAGTCACTGAAGATCATGCGCAAGTCCACTCTGCTCTGCAGCTGGCTATGGTCCAAAAAGAAGAGGAAAAGACTGCTCACTATGAAGAAAGAGCACACAGCCATGTCCACTGTAGGCCGCTAGAAGGAGAAGAAAATGACTGTCAGTGAAAACAATCGCAATCTAACAATTCAATATCTAATCATTAAAACATTCAAGAAAAAATAGATTTATGCACTTAAAACCTGACATACACATATAACCTAACCCAGGGTTTCTTTTTAAACTATGGGTCGGGTCCCAAAGTGGGCCCTGGGCATGGTGGGTTGCGAGTTACGAGAATACATCTATAATACACACAATTTATTCTTAAATTGGGTCGTTGGAGAACGATTTGGGTCATGGTATGGTAAATTTTTCATTTTGGACTCGAGCTCAAAATGTTTAAGAACCCCTGGCTTAACCTATTCATAGTTATACGGAGCTGCTAAGAATAATAATCTATTACCAACTTGAAAAAACATTTGCAGTAGCAAGTAGCCTATGATAAATGCATTTCTAAGCTTTCAATACTGTATCAACCAAATAATAGTGGGTGACTTACTTCGTTAGTATATACTCTCTGAGAATGAATTCCGTAGTAGCTATTCAGTAGAAGTGCCAGAAATGCCTGTAAATAGACAATTACTCAATAAATCAATCAATCTACTGAGGACAATCCCCTGTTTTTTGTCGACCAATCGCCTTTGAGGACTTGAATGTAGGCTACTTGCTTATTTATACAAGTCATGACTTTAGTGTAACCCAATGAACGAACCAGAAGATGACCTCTGAACGAAATAATACCTGCTAAACTTGCTGCAATTCGTTTTTTCTTAGCAGAGTTAAACGGGAGACCTGACTCTCTGTGGTCACTAAAGACCCCATGGCACTTATCGTAAGAGTAGGGGTGTTAACCCCGGTGTTCTGGCTAAATTTACAATCTGTCCCTCATACCATCATGGCCACCTAATTTGTATTTATTATGGATCCCCATTACCTGCTGCCAAGGCAGCAGCTACTCTTCCTGGGGTCCAGCAAAATTAAGGCAGTTCTACAATTTTAAAAGCATTAAAATAAATTCACAACATATTAAATGTGTGCCCTCAGGCCCCTAATCTACTACCACATATCTACAACACAATATCGTGTTTTTGTATGCATATGTCTTGCCTATGTTTGTGTTGCTAATCATTCCCAGCTTCTAATTGGCTCATTCATCCCCCTCCTCTCCCCTGTAAATATTCCCCAGGTTGTCGCTGTAAATGAGAATGTGATCTCAGTGAACTTACCTGGTCAAAAACAAACAATAAATTAATTAATGAATTCAGGAGAGATTTGGAGTACTCACAATCAGCCTGGATGTTGAATGTGCAGACAGTGAAAGTGGATTGCTGTTGCATTTAATGAGTAGGAACTTTATGTTGCTTGCAAGCCATACACACACTAGTGACCTTGTTAGCTCAAACTGTTCACTGTCAACAGGCTGACTCTCCTAAGAAATAGAAAATAAATGCACAGATTAAAGTCACAATCCTGAAGTCAAGCAAACAAATGGCAGCCCTGCCACTTGGTTTGCTATTAAGATGAGGGATGGGTCTGAAGAAATGGAAACGATGTCAAATTCATAGATGGATGCCAGGTAGACTTACCGTATAGTTTTTTTTATATCTATTTTGAAGCTACTGTATACATTGTTGGTTTACAAGGTTTACAAAGACTCACATATGCCACGTTCATGTGCTAGTGGGGAACTAGGACTCTTGGAAATGTTCGACTTGCTAACTGGTTGTTGTTATATGTGCCGCGTTCAAACATACTGTGTTTGCAAGTAGGAAATGTCAGTTTCCTAGTTCCGACTAGCACATGAACGCAGCAATAGACCTAAAACAACCGTATTGGGTTACTGATGTTATAAGAGAAAAGCTTCTTCAAGAATCAATAGACAAGAAACAGTGGGCTATAATTTGAAATGATCATGAACAAAAGGGAAAATAACACTTTCAAAATGCACATGTTAAAAGAAAAAAACTAGGCCTATTGATTTCTTACTCATGCAGTAACATCTTACATTTCCATTTTCTTTCTCCTAACCCCTACCAAATATCATTTCATTTTAGCATTATAAATTCAGCTTGTATCAAAAGTAATGTAAACATAGCCTACCTGATGACTGAAAATGTTCTTCGAAATGATCCGATATGCTGCACACAGAACAAGACCTAAAGCAATTTCTGCCGCAATAATTTGACTATCCATTGCGCTTTTTGTTTTTGGATACATCTTCACATGCGACGTGAGCGACTGACAACTTTACGGACTTCTGGAGACACTGTAGATAGCTACTACAGATATGTAATAGCCATTGAAGGCTATGTAACAACAACCTTACACAAGATCCTTACGAAACTCACGGGTGGGTGCTATGTCGGTGGCGGGCGATGAGGGATTCGCTCAACCGGGGACAATCCCCCTGTTTCTGGTCGACCAATCGATTTTGAGGACTCGAGTGTAGGCTACTTGCATATTTATATAAATCATTATGTTAGTGTAACCCAATGAACGAACCAGATGATGAACTCTTTGAACGAAATAATACCTGCTAAACTTGCTGCAATTTTTTATAAATCTTAGCAGAGTGATAAGATAATATTTTGTATGGGGAATAACACTCTTACTCTTACGATAAGTGCCATGGGGTCTTTAGCGACCAGAGGGTCAGGTCTCCCATTTTACGGTCCATTCCCGAAAGGCGGATTGATTGATAAAACATGTTAGTTATTGATCAATAATTCCAGTACGATTAGGGTAACCCCCCCAACCAAAAAATTCTGGTCTATTTCACTTTGATGACCAGCAATTATTTATCCACAAGTAACACCACTAAAGTGAAATGCAGTGAAACAATTCAAACGTATCATATACTCTTCTTAGTCACTTGGTGTCACGATCGTCGTAGGAACATTCAGACCAAAGCACAGCGTGATATCAGTTCGACATTTTTATTATAAGTCAACCACACAAGAAAACAATAAAGATTACATGACACGTGAAGCTACTGAGTGCTCACAGGCAACTACACATAAACAAGATCCCACAAAACACAGTGGGGAAATGGCTGCCTAAATATGATCCCCAATTAGAGGCAACGATTACCAGCTGCCTCTAATTGGGAACCATACCAAGCACACCAACATAGAAATAATAAACCTAGAACCCTCCTAGTCACGCCCTGACCTACTATACCATAGAGAACCAAGGGCTCTCTATAGTCAGGGCGTGACAGTACCCCCCCCCCCCCCCCCCCCCCAAAGGTGCGGACTCCGGCCGCAAAACCTGAAACCAACTGGGGAGGGTGGGGGGGGGGGGGGGTGATTAGTGTCGGTGGCGGCGCCGGTGCAGGTCGTAGGCCCCGCCCCGACCCCGGATCCGGCCATGGCGCTGGGCTTAACGCCGTGCCTGGGCTGGGCATCGGCGCAAAGGAGGGCTCCGGCCATAGAACTGGGATGGACGCCGTGCCTGGACTGGGCATCGGCACAGAGGAAGGCTCCTGCCATGGAGCGGGACTGGACGCCGTGCCTGGACTGGGCACTGGCGCAGAGGAAGGCTCCGGCCTTGGAGCTGGACTGGACACCATGCCTGGACATCGGCGCAGAGGAAGGCTCTGGCCTTGGAGCTGGACTGGACACCGTGCCTGGACTGGGCACCGGCGCAGAGGAAGGCTCCGGCCATGGAGCTGGACTGGACACCGTACCCGGATTGGGCACCGGCGCAGAGGGAGGCTCCTGCCATGGAGCAGGACTGGGCGCAGTGCCTGGACATCGGCGCAGAGGAAGGCTCTGGCCTTGGAGCTGGACTGGACATCGTGCCTGGACTGGGCACCGGCGCAGAGGGAGGCTCCTGCCCTGGAGCAGGACTGGACGCCTTGCCTGGAAGCTCCGGACCGTTGACCCCCGCTGGAGGCTCCGGAATGTTGACTGTCGCAGGAGGTTCTGGAACGTTGACCGTCGCAGGAGGTTCCGGACTGTGGACCGTCACAGGAGGCTCCGGACTGGGGACCGTCGCCGGAGGCTCCGGACTGGGGACCGTCGCTGAAGGCTCCGGACTGGGGACCGTCGCCGAAGGCTCCGGACTGGGGACACGCACTTCAGGTTGAGTGCGAGGAGCAGGCACAGGACGTACCGGACTGGGAAGGCGCACTGGAGGCCTGATGCATGGAGCCGGCACAGGTTGCACCGGACTGGTGACACGCTCTTCAGGCGAGTGCGAGGAGCAGGCACAGGACGTACTGGACTGGGGATGTGCACTGGAGGCCTGATGCTTGGGGCCGGCACAGGTTGCACAGGACTGGTGACACGCACCTCAGGGTGAGTGCGAGGAGCTGGCACAGGACGCACTGGGCTGTGGAGGTGCACTGGAGACATGGTGCGTAGAGCCGGCACACATGGTACTGGACAGATAACACGCTCCTCAAGGCGAGTGTGGAGAGCTGGCACAGGACGTACAGGGCTGTGGAGTCGTACTGGAGACCTGGTGCGTGGAGCCGGCACAGTTTTGAACAGACTGCTAGCACGCTCCTCAGGACGAGTACGGAGAGCTGACTCAGGTGGCATCAAACCTATAACACGCTCCTTAGGGCGAATGTCGTGCCTCATACACCAACACAACAACTCTCTCATTTCTCTCTCCTCCAATTTCTCCATCAGCTCACTGACGGTCTCTGACTCTCTCCGTTCACTCTCCTCCAGTTTCTCCCTCTTCTCCCAGACTGGCTCCGCCGACCACCCCGTGCCCCCCCCCCCCCCTACACAAAAAAAACATTTGAGCTGTCTTTTGGGCTTTGTACGTGGCCGCGAACTCCGGCGTCGCTGTCCTCCCTTCTCTCCTTGCGTATGCTTCCAAGGAAGGCTTTCGTCTCCAGCCATAATTTCCTCCCACGTCCAGGATGTCTTCTCCTCCTTTATCTCCTCCCGAGCCCAGGATACCTTCTCCTCCCGGGCACGCTGCTTGGTCCTGTTGTGGTGGGATCTTCTGTCACGATCGTCATAGGAACATTCAGACCAAAGCGCAGCGTGATATCGGTTCAACATATTTTTATTATTTATAAGTCAACCGCACAAATAAACAATAAAGAATAAAGAATACACAACATGTGACACTACAGAGTGCTCACAGGCAACTACACATAAACAAGATCCCACAAAACACAGTGGGGAAATGGCTGCCTAAATATGATCCCCAATTAGAGGCAACGATTACCAGCTGCCTCTAATTGGGAACCATACCAAGCACACCAACATAGAAATAATAAACCTAGAACACCCCCTAGTCACGCCCTGATCTACTATACCATAGAGAACCAAGGGCTCTCTATGGTTAGAGCGTGACACTTGGTTAATCATTAGAATCAGGTGTGTGATTATACATGCATATTGCACAGGTATACTAGGGCTAGGCCTATATTTTAGAATGTTTACCTCTGTCCTGTATAACTTTACAGTGTTACATAGGGTAAAATAATGGACAATCCTCTTTAATCCACTGCACACTGATTATCACATGCTTTGCCATTTGTGTTTTGTGACCTAACAGGATTACAATTCCCCATAGAATGAGCTAAAGTCATTAATTGAGGAACTCTGTGAGGGGAAAGAGGAAATGTGGCCTACTAACACAAGCAGAATGTGTGTATAGAGTTGGCTTCTTAGTTCCTTCCGAGTTGGCTTCTGAGTGGAATAATTTCTGTTTTTGTTATGACATTTTATATTTGTGACAAAGTTCTGGGCGTGGGAGGTCTAGAGTAAAGACTGGAAAAGATCCATGAACCAAAGTGTTGAAACAAGCAAATATGGAAATAGTGGTCATCTGTACATACAGTACCTCTTTCCAATCTATTGCCTTTATTGAATATAGATGTATTATATTGATACTGCACTGTTTGAGAGGAAAGCTCACAAGTAATTATGTCATTGTACCGTATACACCCTGCTGTATCCTGTGCATATGACAACTAAAAATGTGATTTGATATATATGTTCAAAGCAACAGCAGGGTGCGCTGTTCTTAGATCTTATTGGCTCTGTTGCTAGACCTTGAATCCACCCATAGAGATGGACAGCGGGCACACTTGCAACAAAGCCTTTTTCAGCATTCACGCATAGAAAAAAAGATTATGTATAGAACTCAAAAGGTTTCTATCGTGTGCTTCATATCTGGCACCCCTAAAGGTTCTATATAGACTATTTCTTGAAATAAGTTTTATTTTGAGTTTTATATAGAACCTTTAGTGGTGTCATATATGAAGCACATTATTGCTTTCTTGAGGAAAGGGTTAATTGGGGTTGTGTATTGAACCTTTAGAGGTGCCATATATGAAGCAATCGATAGAGTCCTTTTAAAACCTTTTTCAGTAAGAGTGTAGGTAGAAGGTGTGCCCTCTTTCCAGCTCTATAACCGCTAGTAGTTCAGGTCTCAGGTGATAGAAATTAGCAAACGAGCCCAGGTTATAAATGGGAGAGGACGACAGTCTGCCCTCTGTTGAAAAAACCCCAACTATGAACACACAATACATAATAATATTTGTGACAAATAAAATTTGATTTGATAGAATACTTTGATTGAGATGAACAGACTCACCCAGAGAGCAAGTGATGATGATGATGACTGCTACATGAATCTGCCAGGTGGCCCAAAAACTCCACAGGATACAGTTCTCTCTACAATTATTGAGAGGTATCCTCCTTCAATGGGCACACCAAGCATCCATGTTGCTTCTCAAGGGGATAATCCCCATTTTTTAAATTGAATCGTTTAGTTTATTAAAGCCTAATGCAGTCAAAATGTGATTTTCCTGTATTTTATATATATTTCCACACTATGAAGTTGAAATAATACTGTCAAATTGTGAAAATGATGATAATGCTCTTTTACTGTAAGTACTGTTTGAAAAGACCGCCTGAAATGTCATCCCATTTTGGTGGGATGGAGATTTGGCCCGCTTAATGACATCAGTTAATAGACCAATAAAAAAAGAGTTCCAAACCTCTATGCTAATAACAGACATTATTCAGTTTTCCCCTCCCTACTTCGACCACTCCCAGACAGTCCTAGCAAATTGTTTGCTTGAGAAATTGCTCTTTGTTAAGAAGCAATTTTTTCTTTCTTTTTGACCATTTTAATTGAAAACAATCACAGTAAGGTAGTTAATTGTTACCCAGATATTATTTGATATTGAGATAAAAGCGCCTGCATTGGAATTTTTCAAAGGCAGTACCTGTGTACTTCTAACTATGCATTTTTGTCCCTTAAAGCCAGCTTTAACATCTGATCTGAACCCTGTTACTGATGCAGCCAGTGGTCAAGTGATGAGGACAATTTCCTGAATGAATTTCAAAAGACAAGCAAGGAAGAATATTGCCAAGCAATGACCAACATCAGCAAAGCCTGTGTCATCAAGGGTAGACAAGGCAGGTATAGTTACAAGACCTTCCAGCTAAACAACATGTATAGTACTGTAGGTTACATCCCACTGTGACATTACACAAAATTGTCTTCACTGAAACAGATATACAGTGGGGTCCGGGAATTATTGGATCCCTTGATAAAGATGAGAAAAAAAAGACTGTAATAAATACATACAATATAGCTCAGTATTTGTATGCTCCAATTTTATACTAATACAATTGCTCAGAGAAAGAGATTTTGTTTAACAAGTAATACAAAATAAAAATAAAATATAGGTTATTGGATCCCGTTTTCCCAGTTTTTTACAGTAAGGACTAGGATATTTTTGCATTGTTCTTTCAAAGCCCAAATCCACTGCAGGTTTGCATGGCCAAAGACCTCTATTTTCATGTCATTTGACCATAGCACCAGTGCCAATGCCGTTTTACAAACTCCAGGCGGTGTTATGGTGCTTCCACTGGTCCTGGGGCCCTTGTTAAGGTCAATGGCATCATGAAGTTTACCAACTACCAGGACATTTTATCATGTATCAGGCCATGTATCATGGCGCCTGAGAAGATGGCGGACGTTTTACGTGCTCCTAACCAACTGTGTTTATTTGTTTGTTTTTTTGCATTGTTTGTAACTTTTTTTAACTTATTCTGTACATAATGTTGCCTTTACTGTCTCTTATGACCAAAAATAACTTCTGGACATCAGAACAGCGATTACTCACCACAAACTGGCAGAAGCTTTTTTTTCCTTTAACGAGTCCGACAAGCCAGACTATTTATATTTGTAAACAACAACTAGTACACGATATCTAAGGAAGTCTTGAGGTTTTGCTCGCCTGAGGTAGAGTATCTCATGATAAGCTGTAGACCACACTATCTACTGTCGTGTCTGTGACTATCATAAAATGTGTAGACTGTTATTTTATCAAATCAATTCTCTATGTGTAATTCTTATTACATAATTAAACTAATCATGTAAACTTTAATTAACTAGGAAGTCGGGGCACCACGGGAAAATGTTTATAGAGTCTCTATTTCTGGAATCGACTGTTCAGATATTTTCATATCTTATCAAACAGTCGCTTATTAATGAATTACTCCTCATCAGTTGTCATTACTAAACGTCACAAACCATTGGATATCTGCACGACCCCTAGCATAAATTATGAATCAGCGATATACAAATTGGTTTCATTATTTATTTACTAACTATCTAATCAAGTCACAGAAATACATGAAAACACACACAATTAGTTCATACATGTGGTATTACATGATAAAAAGAAAAAGTCCCTAGCGGACGAAACCGATATGACGGCTTGGTAGAAAAAGAGCGGGAAACTCATAGCTGATAACTACACTCATAGAAATTGCTAATACTTTACATGAACGACCGCTCATTCGAAAATAAATTGCAATTTACATATTTACAAGTGTATGTCTTGTTGTCTCTCTGTGGTCGACGGTCCATCTGCTGGAGAGAGTCGACAGAAAAGTCTCTGGTTGCTTTCCCCAGGAGTCACAGTCTGTCGTAGTTGTTATAGTGGATACTTCAGAGTACCATTCGGAACTGTTCTTAGATCGGGTGTGTTTACCAGACTAAAGTATTTAAACAGATGCAGTCTGCTCAAGAGCAGGAAACTCATAGCTAATAACTACACTCATAGAAATTGCTAATACTTTACATATTTACGAGTGTATGTCTTGTTGTCTCTCTCTGTGGTCGACGGTCCATCTGCTGGAGAGAGTCGACAGAAAAGTCTCTGGTTGCGTTCCCCAGGAGTTACAGTCTGTCATAGTTGTTATAATGAATACTTCAGAGTACCATTTAGAACTGTTCTTAGATCGGGTGAGATTACCAGACTAAAGTATTTAAACAGCTGCAGTCTGCATAATTGTTCTTCAGTTTGTAGATTTCTTTGCCATTTCAACGTGGGAATGACCTCCACATTCTCTGGTCTTGTCCTTTGGTAGAGTTGTAGTGCCATCCATTTCAACATGTAGCTACCGCTTCATATTTTCTGGTCTTAGAAATTCAACCATTTGCAACCTTAGCTTACACCGTGGTTTGCATGGTCTAATGTAAATTGCGTCACGGGGGCTTTTATACTTGGGTAGCAAAGGGGCCGTCTCATTAAATTTGTGCTCAACTGGGTGTGGCTACTGACTGTACATAAGTTACCATAAAACAACCAATTCATTTTAGCTGTATATCTGGTTTTGTGACGGCTATCCGTGCTTGGAAAATAGCTTTTTTTCTTATTTTGCTAAGGTGCTATGCTAAAATAATCTAATGTTTTGCTTTCACCGTAAAGCCTTTTTGAAATCGGACAATGTGATTGGATTAACGAGTAGAGTATCTTTAAAATGCCGTATAATACTTGAATTTTAATTTTGAGATTATTTTTTTTTACATTTCGCGCCGTGCTATCTCACTGGTTGTTGTCCAACCAATCCCGTTAACGGGATTTTATCTCGAAGGGGTCATCAAGAGGTTAAGAGATATAGTTATGTGTGTTTCCTGTCCTTCATGAGATCACCAAATGAAACACACTCGTCATGACTGTCCCTTAAGTGTCCACGGACCATTCCCTTATTCTCAAAAATATAAATATTGTTTAATTCTTCAATTTTGGGTATTAGCAGTTTTGGGAAGAAGAATGTCTTTGTTCTCCATAGGCTCCCTCCCACCATACTCCTTGGCAGCAAAGAGAGAGAGTTTCTATCAGGAATTTTTGACCATTGTAAAACCTGATGAGGGAGAGAGAGTTGAGAGAGGGGGGGAGCCACGATATACACTCCAAAGGGCCACATTGTGACACTACCTAGAGAGTTTTCATCTTTATTTTTCGTAGCTGTCTACATACCACCACAGACTGATGCTGGCACTAAGACCGCACTCAATGAGCTGTATTCCGTCATGAGCAAACAGGAAAATGCTCATCCAGAGGTGGCGCTCCTAGTGGCCGGCGACTTTAATGCAGGGAAACTTACATCCGTTTCACCAAATTTCTATCAGCGTGTTAAATGTGCAACTAGAAGGTAAAGAAAACTGTAGACCACCTTTACTCCACACTCAGAGATGCGTACAAAGCTATCCCTTGCACTCCATTTGACAAATCTGACCATAATTCTATCCTCCCGATTCCTGCTTAAAATAAAAATTCAAGCAGGAAGCACCAGTGACAAGGTCAATAAAGAAAGTGGTCAGATGAAGCAGATGCTAAGCTACAGGACTGTTTTGCTAGCAGAGTGGAATATGTTCCTGGATTTTTCCAATGGCATTGAGGAGTACACCACATCAGTCATTGGCTTCATCAATAAGTGCATTAATGACATCATCCCCACAGTGACTGTATATTTCACCTTTATTTAACTAAGCAAGTCAGTTAAGAACAAATTCTTATTTTCAATGACAGCCTTGGAACAGTGGGTTAACTGCCTTGTTCAGGGGAAGAACAACATCTTTCTTACCTTGCCAGCTCAGGGATTTGATCTTGCAACCTTCCAGTTACGAGTCCAACGCTCTAAACCCCTAGGCTACCTGCCACCCATATATACAGTTGAAGTCGGAAGTGTACATATGTAACCGATGTGAAATGGCTAGTTAGTTAGTGGTGGTGCGCGCTAATAGCGTTTCAATCGGGTGACGTCACTCACTCTGAGACCTGAAGTAGTTGTTCCCCTTGCTCTGCAAGGGCCGTGGCTTTTGTGGAGCGATGGGTAACGATGCTTCGTGGGTGTCAGTTGTTGATGTGTGCAGTGGGTCCCCGGTTCAAGCCCAGGTTGGGGCGAGGAGAGGGACGGAAGCTATACTGTTACACATACACCTTAGCCAAATACATTTAAACTCAGTTTTTTACAATTCCTGACATTTAATTAATTTTATCTGAGTAAAAATTCCCTGACTTAGGTCAGTTAGGATCACCACTTTATTTTACATTTACATTTAAGTCATTTAGCAGACGCTCTTATCCAGAGCGACTTACAAATTGGTGCATTCACCTTATGATATCCAGTGGAACAACCACTTTACAATAGTGCATCTAAATCTTTTAAGGGGGGGGGGGGGGGTTAGAAGGATTACTTTATCCTATCCTAGGTATTCCTTAAAGAGGTGGGGTTTCAGTTGTCTCCGGAAGGTGGTGATTGACTCCGCTGTCCTGGCGTCGTGAGGGAGCTTGTTCCACCATTGGGGTGCCAGAGCAGCGAACAGTTTTGACTGGGCTGAGCGGGAACTGTGCTTCCTCAGAGGTAGGGGGGCCAGCAGGCCAGAGGTGGATGAACGCAGTGCCCTTGTTTGGGTGTAGGGCCTGATCAGAGCCTGAAGGTATGGAGGTGCCGTTCCCCTCACAGCTCCGTAGTTCTATAAGCCCTCATCACTGTCAACCCCTGGATTGTTCTGTAGAAGCTTCCTGAGGAGGGCACCAAGGACCAATATGAAATATCCAAGGACAAAATATTAGAATTGGGCTGCCTGTGTAAAACACAGCCAGTGTTGGTTATTTTGCAATCTTGAGGTAGAATGCTGAATGTAATATTGATGTTTTGTGGCTCTCAGCTCTTGTTCCCACCCGAGAATCTTCACCAAGGCTAGCTGATGGAATTGAGCCAAAAGAGGCAGCAATGTTAGAAGCAGCTTGTTTTTTAAGTGGAAAGGGAACAGAATACCAAATGACCAGGAAATAAAACAGGGTTTGTAATGAAATGCCAAACCAACATGGTATTTTGTGGGTAGCTGGGTAAACTATTTCCCCAACACCGTCTAGACGTACAGTGGCAAGAAAAAGTATGTGAACCCTTTGGAAATACCTGGATTTCTGCATAAATTGGTCATCAAATTTGATCTGATCTTCATCTAGGACACAACAATAGACAAACACAGTCTGCTTAAACTAATAACACACAAACAATTATACTTTTTCATGTCTTTATTGAACACACCGTGTTAACATTCACAGTGCAGGGTGGAAAAAGTATGTGAACCCTTGGATTTAATAACTGGTTGACCCTCCTTTGGCAGCAATAACCTCAACCAAACATTTTCTGTAGTTGTGAATCAGACCTGCACAACGTACAGGAGGAATTTTGGACCATTCCTCTTTACAAAACTGTTTCAGTTCAGCAATATTCTTGGGATGTCTGGTGTGAACTGCTCTCGAGGTCATGCCACAGCATCTCAATCGGGTTGAGGTCAGGACTCGTATTTTCTTCTGTTGAAGCCATTCGGGTGTTGATTTAGTTCTGTGTTTTGGGTCGTTGTCCTGTTGCATCACCCAACATCTGTTGAGCTTCAATTGGCGGCAGATAACCTAACATTCTCCTGCAAAATGTCTTGATAAACTTCAGAATTCATTTTTCCGTCGACAATAGCAAGCTGTCCAGGCCTTGAGGCAGCAAAGCAGCTCCAAACTGATGCTCCCTCCACCATACTTTACAGTTGGGATGAGGTTTTGATGTTGGTGTGCTGTGCCTTTGTTTCTCCACACGTAGTGTTGTGTGTTCCTTCCAAACAAATCAACTGTAGTTTCATCTGTCCACAGAATATTTTGCCAGTAGCGCTGTGGAACATCCAGGTGCACTTTTGCAAACTTCAGACGTGCAGCAATGTTTTTCTTGGACAGCAGTGGCTTCTTCTGTGGTGTCCTCCCAAGAATACCATTCTTGTTTAGTGTTTAACGTATCGTAGACTCGTCAACAGAGATGTTAGCATGTTCCAGAGATTTCTGTAAGTCTTTAGCTGACTCTCTAGGATTCTTCTTAACCTCATTGAGCATTCTGCGTTGTGCTCTTGCAGTCAACTTTGCAGGACGGCCACTCCTAAGGAGAGTAGCAACTGCTGAACATTCTCCATTTATAGACAATTTGTCTTACTGTGGACTAATGAACATCAAGGCTTTTAGAGATACCTTTGTAACCCTTTCCAGCTTTATGCAAGTCAACAATTCTTAATCTTAGGTCTTCTGAGATTTATTTCGTTCGAGGCATGGTTCACATCAGGCAATGCTTCTCGTGAATAGCAAACTTAATTTTTTACATTTTTATATAGGGCAAGGCAGCTCTAAACAACATCTCCAATCTCTTTTCATTGATTGGACTCCAGGTTAGCTCCTGACTCCAATTAGCTTTTGGAGAAGTCATTAGCCTAGGGGTTCACATACTTTTTCCAACCTACACTGTGAATGTTTAAATTATGTATTCAATATAGACAAGAAAAATACAATAATTTGTGTGTTATTAGTTTAAGCACACTATGTTTGAATATTGTTGTGACTTAGATGAAGATCAGATCAAATTTGATGACCAAATCCAGGTAATTCCAAAGGGTTCACATACTTTTTCTTGCCACTGTAATTGTGCATGATCATCTTCACTTTTTTTTGTAAAAGAAAACGTCTCATTGCTGTTTGTGGAAGAAGGCAAAGGGTAAGGGTGAGTTTGAATACCTAAAGGGAATTGAGCCGTCTAATTCTGAAACTGGTTTATGGTTCATTTGTCTGTGTGTTACTTTGACAGTCTGACCTCCATTCCCAATGCTCAAATCTATAACAGGCAGACCATGGTATTTTCACATGTGTATGTATGTAATGTCCTTTTACAATGAAATATATGTATGAGTGATTAATAAAACTATATCATTAAGATCCAAGAACAGTGTCTTTGTCCTTTAACAAACATTTAAATCCCGGAATTGAACACCTGAATAAAATTTATTCATACAAATGACTGCATCATGTTGATGAAGTCCACAATGCTCCAGTAAGCAACAGCAAACAGGTGCTAAGTGTCAATGATGGTGAAACTGCGTCCAGTCCGGAAATAGTTCTCAATCTCCTCCAGTGATCTGTTCCTGGTCTCAGGGACACACACGGCGGTGAAAATTATGTTCACCACACACACCACCGAGAAGAACAGGAATGGAACAAACAGTCCATAGGTCTCCTGTAGAAAACATGGACAACATCTCATTACAAGAGCTTTGTAACACAAAACCATTTTGTATTAGTCGTTGAATGTAGGATTGTAATTTGGGATGTTGTTTGGTGGTGAGTAATAATGTATAAGGGACAAGGATGAATATTTCACATTCCCAACATACATGGATGGGATTAGATTAAGCTGTCCCAGGCTGAACCGGCCTATGGCCCGTTACGTGACCGGTAATCTGCAGCTGCTCTATCATATTGCCAACAATGCAACAGTGCATCGTTCAGCTACATACATCTCTTTTCCATAAAATACATGCTCTAATTTTAAAACTAGTTTTTCATTGGGAAGGCAGATAAAGCATTTTAATCAAAAGCAATCACTTTTGCATGTGAAAACACAGAATCATACTCATTACTCCACGTGCTTAACCAACTTCGCAGTCGGCCAGAACAGGCACCTGGCTCAAATTGAATGCAATAAACGCTAACCCAGATCCCCTCAAGTTCAGTTAAAGAGATGGGTAGGGCAATTACAGTCTTTGAATGTCATAGTAAGAGGATTTATGTTAATTGTAGTATGTTAAATATTTGTCATTAAAATGTACCCAGACATTGGATTAGTAGTCAGAGTAATGGAGCAATGAACTCACCACCACATGAATGAAGACATGACTCAAGACAAAGGCAGTCAACCAGCTGACCCCCACACACAGGCCTGACGCGACCCCCCGTGCTCCCAGAGGCAAGATCTCGGACATCAGAAGCCAAGTGATTGGGCCCCATCCCATAGCATAACCTTGATGAGAACGGAGCAGCACGGGAAAAAAAGATTACAGTAGGCCTATGTGAAACCACCTGAGTGTGTTGAGTGTGTTTGGGAAATTACGCATTAAACATGTATTTCAGATTCTTACCAAATATAAAGACCATGGTGCTTATTAATGGGATGAGGGTGATGGGGTTGAAGGCAGCTTCCCCCTGCTGTGCTATGACGTCTGTGGGGAGCACAGTGTCAGTCAGGTTACCGGAGGGGCAGGGGGTGGTGTGGGAGTACATGGTCATTGTAAGGGTAGCGAGAAACATCAGGAACCCTGCAGAGGAAGAACAAGTGAACAGAAATGCAGTCAAATAAAAATGTAATTTTTTGGATAAAAAAAATTCACGATAACACAGTTACACTTATGGTACACTGATTAAATCTGTGGGTCACTTCTGAAGGGCCTATTTGCTGAGCTCAGTGATGATTTTATGGCTTTACTCGTTTGAAAATCATGACTCTGGTCCGCGTCAGAGTACGGAACATGTTACTGTCACTTGGCCTACGAACGCACCCACCTGAGGTATAGAGGAGGGCCTTCCTTCCGGCCTTGTCCATCAAACTGGCAGCAATCACCACAGACAGCAGTCGAATTGCTCCCACCAGCGCAGCATCATACTTAGGTTCCTAGATCGAAGTGGATGCATTTTTTTCAACTGGCAAAGGTAATATAAAATGTCCTCGGTTATGAATGACATGTTCTGCAACATCAAGGTACTGAGGTAAAGGAGCCATTTGCTGATCTAACAGATTGTGTCGTAAGCTCACCCAACAGCTTGAAATGTCTCCACTGGTGCAACCGAATTGCTAGCTTTTCTGTGGAGCAGCTGGTTAGTATGTTGTCAAACAGGGTGGTTACGTGTGTTGGCGAGGCAGAGGGCACGAGACCAAGTACCGGTAAAGATGTGAGCGGGGAAACAATACTGCCAAGCAGCACAATGACGCCTGTTACACTGATACAGTTTAACTTGATCCCACCTAATAATCCATTACCCTTTTCTTACGATCGTGCCAACCTGAACCAAACTGCGCTGGCTCAGATATTTCCAAATTGTCAAGCACGGTTTCAGAAACTATGGTAGATGCGTAACCAGACCAGCTCAGTAGTGTGAAAAGCCCCATAGCAGGGAGACAAAAGACACGTACCAGGAAGACATCAGTCTTGTGGAAGATGGGCTCCAGATACACCAGGATGGGAGTTATGCCAGTCATCTGCTGAAGGAACCTCATCACTATGGAGATCAGGATGGGCTTGTAGTAGAATGGCGTTGTCAAATCAGACCACCTGATTTTCCCCTGGAGGAAAGGAGAAACACCAAATGTATTCAATCCGAACATCTACAGTAAGTCTTTGGAGGCAGTCAAACCAAAGTACTGTCTGTGTACCTGAGATGAGATACTGAGTTCAATCCTGTTGAATTCTGTCATGAAGTCTGAGTCGGGCCCCCTCAGAAACTCCAGGGCCTCGTGGGCCTGCTTCTGTTTGCCACAGATGATGAGGTAGCGGGGAGAGTCGGGCATGAAGCACAGCAGCAGCAGCATGAGCAGAGCTGGGATCTCCCCCACCACAGCCAGCCACTGCCACGGAACCACCAGCCCTTCACCAAACGCATACAAACTCAAAAATCTTAACAGCAACATAGACCTCTTGGATGGCCACCTACAGTATCTACCCATGTACGAGATGCGTCAGAGGGAGATTGGTTCTTACCAAGGGCATAGAGTGACAGGGCTCCAAACACAGCAGTGATTTGAGGGCACGATCCCAAAGCTCCCCTAAGTTTGGGGTGGGAGATCTCTGATATATACACCTGGAGCAGTGCAAGAGAAGAGAACACAACAACATCATCACTAATGTAAGGTGTGACAGTAAGCCCATAAGCCTGTTGTCTAAGATGGGTTTATATTTCCTGGAGAGGAGATTTCAGGACACATCAATAGATCAGGTTAACCAGTTTACTAAGGACATATTCTGAAGTCCACAGCAGTATCTAAATGGTCTAACTCTTTGTTATTGGATAAAGCATCAGAAGAGCACACAGTGGTGTAAAGTACTTAAGTAAAAATACTTTAAAGTACTACTTAAGTACAGATACCCAAAAAAATGACTTAACTGTCTATATTTTTGACAACATTTACTTTACTATATTCCTAAAGAAAATAATGTCATTTTTAATCAATACATTTTCTCTGACACCCAAAAATACTTGTTACATTTCGAATGCTTAGCAGTACAGGAAAATGTTCCAGTTCACACACTTATCAAGAGAACATCCCTGGTCATCCCTACTGCCTCTGATCTGGCGGACTCACTAAACACAAATGCTTCATTTGTAAATGATGTCTAAGTTTTAAGAGTTTGCCCCTGGCTATACATAAATGAATAAAAAACATGAAAATGGGTAATATAAGGAATTTGAAATGATTTATACTTTTACTTTTGATACTTAAGTATATTTTAGCAATTCCATTTACTTTTGATAGTAAAGTATATTTAAAACCAAATACTTTTAGACATTTACTCTAGTATTTTACTGGGTGACTTTTACTTGAGTCATTTTCTATTAAAGTATGACAATTGGGTACTTTTTCCACCACTGAGAGCACACAACATTATCAGACCTACAGGTATGGAAGCAGCAGTCATGCCACCAGCGATACCAGTCAGGAACCTGCCCAGGTGTAGCATCCAAGTAGCCTGTGCCCCTCCCATCACAATGTACCTGTAAGGGTTGGAAGGAGGTATACAACAAATATTTTTGTTTTTATACAAATCACTTTGTTAATAATTACTTTAAGATCACCAATGTAATGTGACCTAATGCATTGGGGCTTTTTTGTAAATACAATGAAATCAAATGTTATTGGTCGCATACACATGGTTAGCAGATGTTATTGTGAGTGTAGTGAAATGCTTATGGTTCTAGACCCGAGGTAATATCTAACAATTCCACAACAAAACCTAATATCTAACAAATTCCACAACAAAACCTAATACACACAATCTAGTAAAGGAATGGGAGAAGAATATATAAGTATAAAATATATGGATGAGCAGTGACAGAGGCTAAGATGCAATAGATAGTGGAGGATACAGTATACAGAGTACACATATGAGATGAGTAGTGCGAGATATGTAAACATTCTTAAAGTGGCATTATTAAAGTGACTAGTGTTCCATTTATTAAAGTGGCCAATGATATCAAGTCTGTAGGTAGGCAGCTGCCTCTCTGTGCTAGTGATGGCTGTTTAACAATCTGATGACCATGAGATAGAAGCTGTTTTTCAATCTCTCTGTCCCAGCTTTGATGCACCTGTTCTGATCTCGCCTTATGGATGGAAGCAGGGTGAACAGGCAGTGGTTCGGGTGGTTACTGTCCTTGATGATCTTTTTTGCCTTCCTGTGACATCGGGTGTTGTAGGTGTCCTGGAGGGCAGGTAGTTTGCCCCCAGTGATGCGTTGTGCAGACCGCACCACCCTCTAGAGATCCCTGCGGTTGTGGGCGGTGCAGTTGCTGTACCAGGCGGTGATACAGCCCGACAGGATGCTCTCAATTGTGCACCTGTAAAAGTAAGTGAGGGTTTTCGGTGACAAGCCACATTTTTTCAGCCTCCTGAGGTTAAAGAGGCACTGTCTGTGTGGGTGGACCATTTCAGTTTGTCGGTGATATGTACACAGAGGAACTTAAAACTTTCCACCTTCTCCACTGCTGTCCCATCGATGTTGATAGGGGGGTGCTCCCTTTGCTGTTTCCTGAAGTCCACGATAATCTCTTTTATTTTGCTGACATTGAGTGATAGGTTATTTTCCTGACACCACACTCCGAGTGCCCTCACCTCCTCCCTGTAGGCTGTCTCACCGTTGTTGGTAATCAAGCCTACCACTGTTGTGTCGTCTGCAAACTTGATGATTGAGTTGGAGGCGTGCATGGCCACGCAGTCGTGGGTGAACAGGGAGTACAGGAGGGGGCTGAGAACACACCTTGTGGGGCCCCTGTGTTGAGGATCAGCGAAGTGGAGATGTTGTTTCCTACCTTTACCACCTGGGGGCGGCCCGTCAGGAAGTCCAGGACCCAGTTGCACAGGGCGGGGTCGAGACCCAGGGTCTCAAGCTTAATGATGAGTTTGGAGGGAACTATGGTGTTGAATGCTGAGCCGTAGTCAATGAACAGCATTCTTACATAGGTATTCCCCTTGTCCAGATGGGATAGGGCAGTGTTCAGTGTGATGGCGATTGCATCGTCTGTGGACCTATTGGGGCGGTAAGCAAATTGAAGTGGGTCTAGGGTGACAGGTAGGGTTGAGGTGATATGATCCTTAACTAGTCTCTCAAAGCACTTCATGATGACAGGAGTGCTACGGGGCGATAGTCATTTAGTTCAGTTACCTTAGCTTTCTTGGGAACAAGAACAATGGTGGCCATCTTGAAGCATGTGGGGACAGCAGACTGGGATAGGGATTGATTGAATATGTCCGTAAACACACCAGCCAGCTGGTCTGCACATGCTCTGAGGACGCACTAGGTATGCCGTCTGGGCCGGCAGCCTTGCAAGGGTTAACACGTTTAAAAGTTTTACTCACGTCAGCCACGGAGAGGTAGAGCCTACAGTCTTTGGTAGCGGGCCGTGTCGGTGTCACTGTATTGTCCTCAAAGCGTGCAAAGAATTTGTTTAATTTGTCTGGAAGCAAGACGTCAATGTCTTTTTGTAATCCGTGATTGTCTGTAGACCCTGCCATATACGTCTCGTGTTTGAGCCGTTGAATTGCAACTCCACTTTGTCTCTATACTGACACTTTGCTTGTTTGATTGCCTTACAGAGGGAGTAACTACACTGTTTGTATTCGGCCATATTTCCAGTCGCCTCACTGTGATTAAATGCGGTGGTATTGTACGTGCTTTCAGTTTTGCGCAAATGCTGCCATCAATCCACGGTTTTTGTTTAGGGAAGGATTTATTAGTCACAGTGTGTACATCTCGTATACACTTCCATATAAACTCGCTCACTGAGTCAGCGTATACGTCAACGTTATTCTCTGAGGCTACCCGGAACATATCCCAGTCCACGTGATCGAAGCAATCTTGAAGAGGTCAGACCAGCGTTGGATAGACCTAAGCACGGGCACTTCCTGTTTTAGTTTCTGCCAATAGGAGGGGAGCAACAAGATGAAGTCATGGTCAGATTTGCCAAAAGGAGGGTGGGAGAGGGCCTTGTATGCATCGCGGAAGTTCGAGTAGCAATGGTTGAGCGTGTTACTCGCTTGTGTACTGCAATCGATATGCCGATAGAATTTAGGTAGCCTAGTTCTCAAATTAGCTTTGGTAAAATTCCCAGCTACAATAAATGCAGCCACAGGATATATGGTTTCCAGTTTGCATAAAGTCCAGTGAAGTTCCTTGATGGACGTCTTGGTATCCGCTTGCGGGGGGATATACACGGCTGTGACGATAACTGAGGAGAATTCTCTTGGGAGATAATACGGTTGGCATTTGCTTGTGAGGAATTGTAGGTCAGTTGAACAAAAGGACTTGAGTTCCTGTATGCTGTTACAATTACACCATGAGTTGTTAATCATGAAACATAAATGCCCGCCATTCTTACCGGAGAGATGTTTATTCCTGTTGACGGGATGCACTGACAATCCCGTTGGCTGTACGGACTTCAACAGCATGTCCCCAGCTAGCCATGTTTCCGTGAAACAGAGTATGTTACAATCCCGGATATCTCTTTGGAAAGCAACTCTTTTTTTGCAATAGTTTTTTTATTGGTTTTTAAAAGTAGATATTAAGGCAGTACATAATGTACAGCAACAACATAAATACAGCAACAAGTTACACTGATACTATCCTATGCAACAGCTGTTGGACAATATATATATATATATAACTCAGCAAAAATAAATGTCCTCTCAGTGTCAACTGTGTTTATTTTCAGCAAACTTAACATGTGCAAATATTTGTATGAACATAATAAGATTCAACAACTGAGACATAAACTGAACAAGTTCCACAGACATGTGACTAACAGAAATGGAATAATGTGTCCCTGAACAAAGGGGGGATCAAAATCAAAAGTAACAGTCAGTATCTGGTGTGGCTACCAGCTTCATCAAGGACTGCAGTGCATCCCCTCCTCATGGACTGCACCAGATTTGCCAGTTCTTTCTGAGATGTTACCCCACTCTTCCACCAAGGCACCTGCAAGTTCCCGGACATTTCTGGGGGGAATGGCCCTAGCCCTCACCCTCAGATCCAACAGGTCCCAGACATGCTCAATGGGATTGAGATCCAGGCTCTTCACTGGCCATGGCAGAACACTGACATTCCTGTTTTGCAGGAAATCACACACAGAATGAGCATTATGGCTGGTGGCACTGTCATGCTGGAGGGTCATGTCAGGATGAGCCTGCAGGAAGGGTACCACATGAGGGAGGAGGATGTCTTCCCTGTAAGCACAGCATTGAGATTGCCTGCAGTGACAACAAGCTCAGTCCGATGATTCTGTGATACACCGCCCCAGACCATGATGGACACTCCACCTCCAAATCGATCCCACTCCAGAGTACAGGCCTCGGTGTAACACTCATTCCTTCGACGATAAACACGAATCCGACCATCACCCCTGGTGAGACAAAACCGCGACTTGTCAGTGAAGAACACTTTTTGCCAGTCCTGTCTGGTCCAGCGACGGTGGGTTTGTGCCCATAGGCAACATTGTTGCCGGTGATGTCTGGTGAGGACTTGCCTTACATCAGGCCTACAAGCCCTCAGTCCAGCCTCTCTCAGCCTATTGCGGACAGTCTGAGCACTGATGGAGGGATTGTGCATTCCTGGTGTAACTCGGACAGTTGTTGTTGCCATCCTGTACCTGTCCCGCAGGTGTGATGTTTGGATGTACCGATCCTGTGCAGGTGTTGTTACACGTGATCTGCCACTGCGAGGACGATCAGCTGTCCGCCCTGTCTCCCTGGGGCGCTGTCTTAGGCGTCTCACAGTACAGACATTGCAATTTATTGCCCTGTCCACATCTGCAGTCCTCATGACTCCTTGCAGCATGCCTAAGGCACATTCACGCAGATGAGCAGGGACCCTGGGCATCTTTCTTTTGGTGTTTTTCAGAGTCAGTAAAGGCCTCTTTAGTGTCCTAAGTTTTCATAAGTGTGACCTTAATTGCCTATCGTCTGTTAGTGTCTTAACAACCGTTCCACATGTGCATGTTCATTAATTGTTTATGGTTCATTGAACAAGCATGGGAAACAGTGTTTAACCCTTTACAATGAAGATCTGTGAAGTTATTTGGATTTTTACAAATTATCTTTGAACGACAAGGTCCTGAAAAAAGGACGTTTCTTTTTTGCTGAGTTATATATATATAATAAATAATAAATAATAAAAGGATATGGGGGGGTTAGTTGCAGAGGCTTTATTAAGTTCTCAGCGCAGAAGTTACTCTCAAAGTAGTTCAGAAATTGCTGCCAGACCTTATACAACTTTTGAGAGGAGCCACAGGTGGAACATTTTAGCTTCTCAAGTTTAAGGTGGGCCATAACATCCCTAACCCAGTGAGCATGTGATGGTGGGGTACCTGACTTCCACTTAAAAATAACAAGTCAGCATGCCAGAAGGGACGAGAAGGCTGTGGGGTCTGCTTGGGTGTTACAAAGAGTAAGCCCTTTGGGGACTACCCCAGAAATAGCAACAGAGGGTTCGGGGCAATTTCCTTATTGCATATATGAGAAAGTCTCAAAAATAGAGGACCAGAATGGAACTAGTGTCGGGCATGACCAGTACGTGTGATACAGAGTGTGGGTGCCTGATGGCATCTAGAGCAGGTTGGGTCTATTTCTGGATACAATCTGGCAAGTCTACTCCTGTAAATAGTGAAGGCGATGGAATACTTTAAACTGTAGTAACCCATATCTAATGCAGATAGAGAATGAGTGTATCCTGTCAATTGCAGAATGGCAGGTGATATCGGAAATCTCGCTTCCAAACTCTCCCTCCCATGAACGCTTTACATGGTCAAGAGAGGGGCATGCAATATTCTGAATAATGTCATATAGCTTAGAAATGTGTCCCTTTACATAAGGATCGAGGTTCAGACATTCATCAAGCCAGCTGGTGGGTGGGAGAGATGGGAATGAGGGAAAAATCTTTCTTGTAAAGTTACGAATCTGCAGGTACCTGAAGAAGTGTGTCTGGGGTATACGCGCTCTCTAACTAGATGTTCAAAGGAGGTAAATATATGCTCATAGAAAAGTTATTTTACACTCTTCAATCCTTTCTGAAACCATAGCTGGAAGGCTGTGTCTATGAAGGAGGGCGTGAAGAGTGGGTTGGAAATAAAAGGCATGGATGAGATGTCCACGGTGGGTCCTAAACTGAGACCATATCCTGAGTGAACTTTTCACAATAGGGTTGTTTGAGTGGTAATGTTTGCTCAATGGTAGGGGTGCACAGACTAAGGAGACCGGGGAAAATGTTTGACATGAGTGCTTTTCCATAAGGGACCACACCGGTCCTTCCCCCTCTAAGAATGTTGAGACCCAAAAGGTTATCTTGTGAATATTAGCAGCTCAATAGTAATGGAGGAAATTGGGTAGGGAAAGACCCCCCTCTCCTTTCTGTCTCTCCAAAAATGCTTTACGCAACTGTGGGATCTTTTTATTCTAAATGAAAGTAGATATACACTGCTCAAAAAAATTAAGGGAACACTTAAACAACACATCCTAGATCTGAATTAAATAAATAATCTTATTAAATACTTTTTCTTTACATAGTTGAATGTGCTGACAACAAAATCACACAAAAATAATCAATGGACATCCAATTTATCAACCCATGGAGGTCTGGATATGGAGTCACACTCAAAATTAAAGTGGAAAACCACACTACAGGCTGATCCAACTTTGATGTAATGTCCTTAAAACAAGTCAAAATGAGGCTCAGTAGTGTGTGTGGCCTCCACGTGCCTGTATGACCTCGCTACAACGCCTGGGCATGCTCCTGATGAGGTGGCGGATGGTCTCCTGAGGGATCTCCTCCCATACCTGGACTAAAGCATCCGCCAACTCCTGGACAGTCTGTGGTGCAACGTGGCGTTGGTGGATGGAGCGAAACATGATGTCCCAGATGTGCTCAATTGGATTCAGGTCTGGGGAACGGGCGGGCCAGTCCATAGCATCAATGCCTTCCTCTTGCAGGAA
Source organism: Salmo salar (assembly GCF_965601325.2). NCBI lineage: Eukaryota > Metazoa > Chordata > Actinopteri > Salmoniformes > Salmonidae > Salmo > Salmo salar. The sequence continues at coordinate 33,288,220 of NC_138314.1, forward strand.
CTGCTGACACACTCCAGCCACATGAGGTCTAGCATTGTCTTGCATTAGGAGGAACCCAGGGCCAATCGCACCAGCATATGGTCTTACAAGGGGTCTGAGGATCTCATCTCGGTACCTAATGGCAGTCAGGCTACCTCTGGCGAGCACATGGAGGGCTGTGCGGCCCCCCAAAGAAATGCCACCCCACACCATGACTGACCCACCGCCAAACCGGTCATGCTGGAGGATGTTGCAGGCAGCAGAACGTTCTCCACGGCGTCTCCAGACTCTGTCACGTGCTCAGTGTGAACCTGCTTTCATCTGTGAAGAGCACAGGGCGCCAGTGGCGAATTTGCCAATCTTGGTGTTCTCTGGCAAATGCCAAACGTCCTGCATGGTGTTGGGCTGTAAGCACAACCCCCACCTGTGGACGTCGGGCCCTCATACCACCCTCATGCAGTCTGTTTCTGACCGTTTGAGCAGACACATGCACATTTGTGGCCTGCTGGAGGTCATTTTGCAGGGCTCTGGCAGTGCTTCTCCTGCTCCTCCTTGCACAAAGGCGGAGGTAGCGGTCCTGCTGCTGGGTTGTTGCCCTCCTACGGCCTCCTCCACGTCTCCTGATGTACTGGCCTGTCTCCTGGTAGCGCCTCCATGCTCTGGACACTACGCTGACAGACACAGCAAACCTTCTTGCCACAGCTCGCATTGATGTGCCATCCTGGATGAGCTGCACTACCTGAGCCACTTGTGTGGGTTGTAGACTCTGTCTCATGCTACCACTAGAGTGAAAGCACTGCCAGCATTCAAAAGTGACCAAAACATCAGCCAGGAAGCATAGGAACTGAGAAGTGGTCTGTGGTCTCCACCTGCAGAACCACTCCTTTATTGGGGGTGTCTTGCTTATTGCCTATAATTTCCACCTGTTGTCTATTCCATTTGCACAACAGCATGTGAAATTTATTGTCAATCAGTGTTGCTTCCTAAGTGGACAGTTTGATTTCACAGAGGTGTGATTGACTTGGAGTTACATTGTGTTGTTTAAGTGTTCCCTTTATTTTTTTTGCAGTATATGTCTATCCAGTTCTTTAAAACATGATTTTGCTATAAAGATGGGAATAGTCTGAAACAGATACAGGAATCTTGGCATGATGACCATCTTGACCGAGTTGACTCTGCCAGCGAGTGATATGGGGAGTGTCGATCAGCGATTGAGGTCTTGCTTAACCTTCTCCAAGGCTGGCTTGAAATCATAATTTAACAGGTCTTTGAATTTCCGAGTCACACAGGCCCCCAAATATGTCAAAGTATTGAGAGCTACCATAAAAGGAAATCCAACGATCCAACGATAGATCTATTGCTTGCTTATTGAGCAGAAAGAGTAAGCTTTTAGTGAAATTGATTTTGTAACCTGAAACATTGCCAAATTTGGAGATGATATCAATAGCGATCGGGATAGATGTGATGGGGTCTGAGATATACAGTAGAAGTTAGTCAGCATACAGAGACAGTTTGTAGACTGTCATCCCCGCGCTGCCTCTCAGGGAGATGGCTACGGGTTCGATGGCTATATCAAATAGGACAGGACACAGTGGACAGCCCTGCCGATTTCCTCTATGCAGGGAGAAATATTGTGAGAGAGTGCTGTTAGTACGAACAGATGCTTGAGGACATGAATACAGGGCCTTTATCCAAGAGACAAAAGTAGGGCCAAATCCAAATCTTCAAGTGCAGTAAAAAGGTATTCAAATTCAATGCGGTCAAACGCCTTCTTGGCATCCAGAGAGATCAGGGCTTCTGGAGTGGGGGAAGAATTTGATGAGTAAAGAATATTGAATAGGTTACCGAATTAATGTCTGCCTGTGATAAAGCCTGTCTGATTGGGGTGAATTATTGTGGGCATAACCGCTTCTAATCGGATAACCAGAGCCTTAGTAAGTATCTTATAGTCACAACAAAGCAGGCTAATGGGTCGGTAGAACTCACATTTCAGCGGGTCTTTCCCCTTTTTCAGGACGACTGATATTACAGCCTGTGACATGGTTGGGGGTAGTGACCCCTGCTTGAGTGCCTCAGCATAAACATCGTATAAAAAAGGTGTCAGCTTAGATCATCTTTTGTAAAACTCAATTGGGTAACCATCGGGACCCGGGGCCTTACCGCTTTTCATTGATTTTATTGCCAGGTCAATCTGCTACAGAGAAAGGCTTCTCAATATCTGATTTGTTTTCCGGAACTAGTTCAGGAATCCCAAGATCGTAAAACAATTGTGTGGTTAGAGATCTATCATTTGTTTCTGATGAGTAAAGGTCCTCGTAGAAATGTCTGAATTGATCATTAATATACTTTTGGTCTGAGGTGGTCACACCTGCCGAGGTTGTGATTTCAGGTATTAGGCCAGCTGCTGCCGATTGACTCAGTTGATGGCAAAGAAGTTTACTGGCCCGTTCACCACATTCATAGTGGTTTTGTCTGGATTTTAAGTGGAGGTCCTCTGCTAAACCGGTCGATTTAATATCAAATTCATTCTGTAATGTAATTCTCTCCTTATAGAAGTCTGCAGATGGCGTGGTTGAGTGCCTCTGATCAGTCGTTTATAAGGTCTGTAAGACGCGCTGATCTCTTCTTATTCACTCCGGCATTATATGATATGATCTGGCCACGTATGTATGCTTTCAGAGATTCCCATAGAATGCACACACTTGTCTCTGGTAGCCGATTGATCTCAAGGAAAAAAATCTATTTGGGCCGTTTATATGTGTTAAATTCTTCATCTGAGAAGAGACGTGGATTGAGTCGCCAAGTGCATTGTGGGAGAACGTTATCAGTAAAACACAGTACCATTACCACTGGGCTGAGGTCTGAGATGACAATACCCTTATAATCAGTGGACTTCAGTATCGGGAGCAACTTGTTGTCTAGGAGAAAAATATTGATTCTGGAGTATGTCTGATGGTCTGGGGAAAATAAAGAATATTGTTTAGATGTATGATTTTTAAATCTCCAGGGGTCTTTTACACCATATGCCTGATTAAAAGAATTAATAACATGTGCTGATTTAGAAAGGGACCCTAATACCGCTTTAGAGCGGTCTAATGTGGGTGAAGGACACAGTTCAAATCCCCTGCTAGTATAAGTTGGTGAGTGTTCAGATCTGGGAGGAGTGAGAAAAACTCAGAAAAACTGGTCATTGTCCCAAATAGCAGCATAAATATTGGCTAATACCACTGGCATGTTGAAGTTTGCCCTACACAATAACAAAACAACTATTTCTGTCCTATATCACTTTAGGCTCTACGAACTGAACATCTCTGTGAATCAAAGTAGCAGAGCCACGGCATTTAGCATGAAACTTGGAATGGAATATATGTGAGAATCCTCCCTGTTTTAGTCTAGAATGATCCGTAATGCAAAAATGTGTTTCCTGGAGATACGCTATACCTGCCTTTAATTTCTGTAAATGGGAAAATACCTTACTACATTTGACTGGGTCGTTCAAACCGCACGTTTTCCAACTGACAAATTCAGTTACTGCCCGGCCTAGCCTATTTGGCATTGCCATAGTTAAGGGTAAGGACATTTAAAACCTTTGAAAACCTCTGCAAGGGGGACAGGGAGGTGGGGAGGGGAAGAAAAAAAAGAAAAAAGTAATTATAATAAAAAAATACAATTAAAAACATACATTCACATTGAGGAGAACTAGTATGAACAGTAACACCCCAGTACTGTCCTCTCCCCAAATGAGAGGCTGCACTAACCCCTAGTACATACTTACACCATATACCGATAACAGCTTACATAGAGAGACTGAGCCTCACCAGAACGTATCCGAATACACACGCACACACGCAGTGATTAGTGAATTCCTTGCCATACGGCATAACATACAAACTTTCAATGTACATTTTTATGTAATTTATAGTGTCTGAGTCTGAGAGTAAATATCTCAGCATGGTTACCCTGTTACTTTTGTGTTCTGTAACACTTCAATTATGTTTGTTAATTTAAGATAGCCTGCTGACTGTGTAATTTGAGGTTATTAAATAGAGAGGAAGCAAAACTCCCTTAAAAATATAACAATAACAAACATATTTGGGTATACTGTAACGTGCCGCAATTCACAATAGCCCCTTTCAAATCACCCAGTTCAACCCGCTCTTATTGCTAAAATAGCAGGGCTATGCAGGTCAATAATCATACCATTAACTGGTATGCCCTCTAGTGAATTTAGTTGGTATGACATGTAATGCGAAGATTTGTATAAATGCCTCATGGCTACGGGCTACACTGAGCTACATAATAACGGAGGGGAATTACGAACTCGAACTAAACCAATGAAAGTAGAGATCCCATGATCTACAATGATAGTTTAAGCAAAAGACCAGCATTAAACCAAAAAAATGGAAACCCTTTGCTGTAAATTATACGTAAACTAATGGTTGCCTCAAAAAATGACAGCTAAACAAACTAGTGAGATCCTTAGATGTACATAATTTTCGATATATACTCTACTAGGTAGCCATCTAAGCAAAATAACAAGATTACTAAAGTATTATTTCACTTTTGGTCTAAGCATCATGAATATTAATGCTGATATGCTCTAGTCTGAATTATCTGAGATTGAGAACAAGTGCTGTCAGCTAACGTTAGTTTAAAAGGTCAGATCTGTAACATAAATGTTAGCTAACAAACTAATCTGGCATTAACATGGGCCATCATAATAAAAAATAATGATTACTGGAAAAATTCACATAAGTCATAGCTAGTTACCCATCTTCTCCAGGTGGAGTTACAGTCCCTTGCAGCACAAGTAACCAGTCCATTAACAGATCAACAACAGTAACGTCCATGCAACTGGATGGCCCGGTTCAGTCCTTAAACTGGCTAGCATAGTTTACCTCCAGATTGCCAAATAGCCCATTGCTTCCTAGCTTGGTTTGTTAGGCTAGAATTTCACCCAACATTGGAAAGAGAACTGAATTACTGTTGTGTTTGATCTTCACTTGTGTCAAATTCTTCAGAATGAAATCCTTAGCTAGCACTGGTTCTGAGATGCTTTTCCGAACGCCATTTGGGGTTGTTATCCTCAAATCCGCAGGGTACCACAGGCCATAACGGATTCCCTCACAGCCCCTGATCATAGCCCTCATCTCCCCGAAGGCAGCCATCTGCTTGGTAACCACCCGAGTGTAGTCAGGGTAGATTGTGGTGCTTGTGGTGGCTGGTCACCCCCGGTCTCTATCCTAGAGTGCGATGTGCGTGGTCTAGCAGTGGGGATTTATCCAGGCCGAGTGCCTGTTGTAGCATCTCTGCCATGAACTCTGTAGTGCGCTTGCCATCCTCTTGTCTCGCTCTCACACCCGCCACACGCAAATTCGTATGACGGGATCTAGCCTCCAAATTTTAGTTATTCTCTTTAAGATCCTTGATTTCCTTTTTCATTTGGAGAACATTCCTTTCCAGTGTGGTGATCGAGTCTGAGTGGCCATTAGCCGCGGTCTCCAGGCTGGTCATGTGGATGTCCAGTGCCTCATGGTTGGATCTAGCCTGTTCAGTGGCAGTTTTCAGCTCCTCTCTCAGCTGGCTAACCTGAATTTGTAACTCTGCCAACTGCATCTCTGCCTTTTTGTCCATTTTGTCAATTAATTCCTGCTTCATTTCAGTTAATGCCTGTAGAATAGCTTCTTGTCCAGTCACCTCGGATGTGTATTGTTCAGCCGTTGGTGTAGCCCCATGGTCCTTGGCTAGGATAGCTGGTCTGTTAGCATTAGCCTTGGGCTGATTCTTGCGGTTGGTGCCTGGCATCGTCAACAAAAATGACAAAGATGTGACAGTAAGGCATTTTGATCAAAATTACAATATGCCCATATGTTTTGGAACAAACCAATCAAATATTTAAATGTTCTGGTGAGGAGCTCAGAAAAGTACGTCTCACATGGCGCCGCTCCACCCTTGAGCCTTTGGAAAGCAAATATTGCCCTGATTTTGTTGACTTTGTTAACTTAGGGACTGAACATTAGCGTGTAATATACAGTACTCGGAAGCGGTGGATGGTGGGCACGCATCCGAAGCCTCACTAGAAGACCGCTCCGGCACCCTCTCCTCCGGCGGCGTTGTTTTGGGTTGGCCTCTGGAATCAGTTCAAATGGGTCCGCTTCGGGAAAGTCGTATTCCTGGTCATTGTGATGGTAAGTTGCGTCTCTCTGATATTCAATAGTTCTTCCCAGCTGTATGTAATAACACGTAAGGTCATCTGGGCTAACAATGTAAGAAATAATACACAAAAAAACAAAGTACTGCACAGTTTCCTAAGGATTAGAAGCGATGCTGCCATCTCTATCGGCGCCATCTTGGTAGTAGTGTATATGAGTATTCAGACCCATTCCTTTTTTCCATATTTTGTTACATTACAGTCTTATTCTAAATTGGATTAAATTACTTTATTTCCCCTCATCAATCTACACATAATACCCCTTAATGACAAAGTAATGTATTTGTTCCTTGTTCTTTCAGTAAATAACCAGAAATGTATATTCCCATCCAGAACATGTGTACATAGTTTACGTACCCGACTGTTGAGGGGACTGCTGACACCATGATGCTCAACTTCCGGCCAATCAGGTCATTCAGAAGCATGGCACCAAGTCCTCCTGCTGCAGCCCCCAGTGTGAAAATAGACTAATAAAAGAAAGGGTCACTGCACAGTCAAATAGGGACATGCTTAAAACTAAAGAGGAATGTTTCAGGACATAGTGCTACTTACACTTACATCTTACACTTTATACTGAATGGGTCAAGAATATGGATTGTCTGATTGACTTTTATTTTAAAAAACAATGCATTATCATTGAGGTAAGGCATTATCTTATTGGCTGTCATCGGACAACATTCTCTTATTGAAGGAGACACTGAATGAATGAGAAGACATCTGTTGTTTTTCCCACTCTGTCTCACTCACCCCAAACCAGGCTATCTGTTCTGTGTCCATCCTCAATTGAGGGTTATCACTGTTTTTGAGTTGAGGGATCACTGGGGAGGGGAACACCAAGGAATAGCCGAAATTGAAATTCCCCAAAACAGCAGAAAAAACAGCGAGGTATAGCCTGGCATTGCTGTGAATGAAAAAAAGGAAGTGATACGAATAAACAACTTATTTATTTTAAATAGCATTTGGTCAGAATCTCTGATACCTTTGATAGAAAGCAGCACATAAATTATATGATTGTAGCCTACCTTGTGCGCGATGTGGGCTTGATTATTAGCGGTGTTTTCTCGTCCATTTTCCTTGTAGCAACCTGTCCGAATAAGTCTTAAACTAGTTGGAATGCTATTGTCATTTAACAAGCTGAAAGTGAAACTAGAGTTTTGTAATCACAACCAATTCCATTGGGTCGTCATAAGAAGGAAGGAGAACATAAATCCCCAGTCTGTTGCAAGCTGTACATTTGTGTGTCATATGATCATAATTCCTTGGTTGAGCAACAGACCTTAACGTGTGAAAGGTTGTCCTATCTCATATAGCACACACATTGTTCAGTCATTACAGACTTGTCATTTACCAACAAATTATTTTAGTTTTTGTTTTAGGGGGTAGATCAGGTTTAATATAGCAGATATATTATAGCTTCCATCAATGTAATTGTCTGCATCATATATTTTCTTTGTAAATATATATATATTTTCTTTGTAAATAATAATAATACGGGGCGCTAGTGAGCACCACATGGAGTAGACGCTTCTCCGACTACCTTCTCCTCTCCCTTGCTTAAATTTGATTTAAATTCTACTTTTGCCTGACCAAAATGCTACAATGAGCAACTCCATGAGAAACAAGGCCAAGGGGAAACTAATTTATCCAAAAACAGAAATGAAAGACGGCAAAGTCCCCACCACAGCACAAGACGAGGATGGAGACACTTGGCCGTAATGGCTAGCATGGCTAGCATGGCTAACCCCGACTCGGAGCCCTCACCGACTATTATATTAGCAGCTATCAAGAAAATCGAAGAGGACATGAACACTCGATTTAATCATCTCGACTCATCCTTACAGTTAGTGCAAGCCTCCCTAGCTGAACATACAATCCGCCTTATTGATCTGGAAGGAAACGCAGGTGACCACGAGACACGCATCGCCACTCTCGAGGGACAATAGGAAGAGTTACTAACAGCAAACAAAGCTATGAAACTCAAGCTAATTGACCTTGAGGGACGTTCAAGGCGTTCAAATATCAAAATCACATGCTTGGAAGAAAAAATTGAGAAGGGCAGACCAACGCAGTATTTATACCAAAACTGTTAGGGATCGACCATTTCCCACAAGGCCGAAAGTAGCTCTCCGCTGCGCTGCCCGCGTCATGATTGCCAAAATACACCACGACCCCGAGAGGGAAAAGATTCTGCGCCTGTCCCGCCAGCAATTCCCCATGTCCTTCAACGGAGCTCGGGTTAACGTGTACCCAGACTACACTGCTGAGGTAACCAAGTAGCGCCAGGCCTTTGATGGAGCTCGGAAGAAACTCAGAGATGCAGGAATCAATCCTCTTCCCTGCTTGGCTGATTCTTACCCATGGTACGGTAGAGAAGGTGTTTTAAAAACCACAGGATGCCGAGTCTTTCATTGACAGGATTACTACTATAGCCACCAACGCCTAGAACCGTTAGGGCCGGCCAGAGCAGCTGTTCACAGTGATCAGTAGGCCAGTTTATCCCGCCGTTTTCAGATATGACAGCCCTGTCATAGTCCTACAGCGGGTAAAACTGCACCTGACCGATTTCCCTGTTCCAGTAGGGACATATTGACAACATTGTTTGGCTCAATTCAGTTATTTTATAAGAGCAATTGTTATAGACATAAGGGTGAGGGGGCCCAGTCGGACCACCTGAAGGTACGCTAATTTAGTTTCACTATACATTGGTTAGCAAACCTATGTATCCCTGTAGTGTCCAGCTGTTCCACAGTGTTTATGTGGGAATTTATATTCCACTTCGTTTGGGGAAGTGGACGGGGGAGGGTGGAGAATGTTTTTTTTTGTGTTTTTCATTTGTCCTTTGCTCTTTACATGTTGCGCCAACAATACTGTTACAATTATAATGTATTTGAGGACCAAATAATTATTTCTTATGACTACTGATAACTCTACTTCTGCGCCACGATGTGGCGACGTTACCCTTCTTTCGTGGAATGTACAAGGTTTGAGAACGAATTTGAAAAGAGGAAAAGTTTTCTCACATTTGAAATCTTTATCTGGAGATATTGTGTTTCTACGAGAAACTCACATAAAGCATACAGAGCAATGGAGATTAAAATGTAGTTGGGTATCACAGATTTATCAATCAACTTTTTCATCCAAGGCTAGAGGTGTAGCCATATTATTTCGAAAAACTGTCCCATTCAAACATATTCCAACTATAAGCGACCCCAATGGTCGCTTTATTATAGTAATAGGCCATATTCTATCACGACATGTAACATTTTTAAATCTTTATGCACCGAACCTCGATGACCCAGGGTTCTTTCGCAATGTCTTCAGTCTCTTACCAGATTTATCAACCACACATTTAATTACAGGCAGAGATTTTAACTACATTTTGGATCCTTATATGGATAGGCTTCCTACTCGCCCTACCACTTCACTGAATTCCACTACTGTCTTGGATGATTTCATTGGAACAATGAACCTTGTCGATATGTGGAGATTACAACACCCTACGGATAAGGATTATTCTTTCTTCTCACAAGTGCATAAATCATACACAAGAATTGACTACTTTTGAACAGGCTCTAAATTGACATTAACGTCACCTCTATAATATAATAACTTCCGATCACAGTCCCGTTTTATTACAAATGGATTTCGGCAGAACAAGGCCTCAGTTCAGTTGGCGATTTAATCCAACATTACTTAATGATGAACAATTTCACCAACAAACAGCCAATTTAATTACGGACTATATATCTCAGAATGATACTGCTGATGTATCCGACTCGACTTTGTGCGAGGCATTTAAGGCTGTTATGCCTGGGCATATAATATCATATGAGGCTACCATGAAAAAATGTAGGCCCAGCTCCTGGTGCTTGAGAGAGACTATATGGAAGCGCCCTTATCTTCCAATTTAAATGACATAATAAAACTCAAATATGAATACAATGCTATTCTCTCTAACCAAGTAAACACAATGCTATTAAATATTAAACAAAAACACTTCGAGTTGGCTTACAAACCGGATAAACTACTGACGCGCCAGCTGAGAGGTATACAGGCCAATAGAGCTATTAATATAATTACATCTAGTACAGGAGCTGTTACTACGGACCCAAAAGAAATTAATGCATGTTTCACAAAGTTTTATCAAGACCTCTACACCTCAAAGACCACTGCAGTTATCGCGAAAATTTCTGATTTCCTCCATTTCCTTTCCCTACTTTATTTATGCAGCACTGCTGAAATGGAGCTAAATGTAGAGATAACTTTAGAAGAGGTTGTCTCTGCAGTATGTAGCTGATGTTCTGAAAGAGCTGCAAAATCTGGACCCCTACAAATCAGACGGGCTAGACAATCTGGACCCTCTCTTTTTAAATTTATCCCCCGGAATTGTTGCAACCCCAGATTTTGCAACATGTTCAACCTATCTTTCGTATCGTCTGAGATCCCGAAAGATTGGAAAGCTGACGCGGTCATCCCCTTCTTCAAAGGGGGAGACACTCTAAACAGATCACCGACCATTTCGAATCCCACCGTACCTTCTCTGCTCTGCAATCTGGTTTCCCGAGCTGGTCATGGGTGCACCTCAGCCACGCTCAAGGTCATAAACGATATCATAACCGCCATCGATAAGAGACAATACTGTGCAGCTGTATTCATCGACCTGGCCAAGGCTTTTCGACTCTGTCAATCACCACATTCTTATCAGCAGACTCAACAGCCTTGGTTTCTCAAATGACTGCCTCGCCTGGTTCACCAACGACTTCTCAGACAGAGTTCAGTGTGTCAAATCAGAGGGCCTGTTGTCCGGACCTCTGGAAGTCTCTATGGGGGTGCCACAGGATTCAATTCTCGGGCCGACTCTTTTCTCTGTATACGTCAATGATGTCACTCTTGCTGCTGGTGATTCTCTGATCCACCTCTATGCAGATGAAACCATTTTGTATACTTCTGGCCCTTCTTTTGACACTCTGTTAACTAACCTCTAGACGAGCTTCAATGCCATACAACTCTCCTTCCGTGGCCTCCAACTGCTCTTAAATGCAAGTAAAACTAAATGCTTGCTCTTCAACCGATCGCTGCCCACACCTGCCCGTCCAGCATCACTACTCTGGACGGTTCTGAATTAGAATATGTGGACAACTACAAATACGTAGGTGTCTGGTTAGACTGTAAACTCTCCTTCCAGACTCATATTAAGCATCTCCAATCCAAAATTAAATCTAGAATCGGCTTCCTATTTCACAACAAAGTTTAACCGATTTGAAATGGCTAGTTAGTTAGCGGTGGTGCGCGCTAATAGCGTTTCAATCGGGTGACGTCACTCACTCTGAGACCTGAAGTAGTTGTTCCCCTTGCTCTGCAAGGGCCGTGGCTTTTGTGGTGCGATGGGTAACGATGCTTCGAGGGTGGCTGTTGTCGATGTGTGCAGAGGGTCCCTGGTTCGAGCCCAGGTAGGGGCGAGGAGAGGGACTGAAGCTAAACTGTTACAAAAGCATAATTCACTCATGCTGCCAAACATACCCTCGTAAAACTGACCATCCTACCGATCCTTGATTTCGGCGATGTCATTTACAAAATAGCCTCCAACACTCTACTCAGCAAATTGGATACAGTCTATCACAGTGCCGTCCGTTTTGTCACCAAAGCCCCATATACTACCCACCACTGCGACCTGTATGCTCTCATTGGCTGGCCCTCGCTTCATATTTGTTGCCAAACCCACTGGCTCCAGGTCATCTATAAGTCTTTGCTAGGTAAAGCCCCGCCTTATCTCAGCTTACTGGTCACCTTAGCAGCACCCACCCGTAGCACGCGCTCCAGCAGGTATATCTCACTGGTCACCCCCAAAGCCAATTCCTCCTTTGGCCGCCTTTCCTTTCAGTTCTCTGCTGCCAATGACTGGAATGACCTGCAAAAATCACTGAAGCTGGAGACTCATATCTCCCTCACTAACTTTAAGCACCAGCTGTCAGGGCAGCTCACAGATCACTGCACCTGTACATAGCCCATCTATAAATAGCCCATCCAACTACCTCATCCCCCATACTGTTATTTTTATTTATTTTTTGGTTCCTTTGCATGCCAGCATCTCTACCTGCACACTCATCTTCTGCACATCTATCACTCCAGTGTTTAATTGCAATTATTTCGCCACTGTGGCCTATTTATTGCCTTACCTCCCTTATCCTACCTCATTTGCACACACTGTATAAAGACTTTTTCTATTGTATTATTGACTGCATGTTTGTTTATTCCATGTGTAACTCCGTGTTGTTGTTTGTGTCACACTGCTTTGCTTTATCTTGGCCAGGTCGCAGTTGTAAATGAAAACTTGTTCTCAACTAGCCTACCTGGTTAAATAATGGTGAAATAAATAAATAAAAATGTTCCTTCCCTAATGGAAAAGCGGCTGGCCCTGACGGCTTTGGTATCGAGTTTTACAAAGCTTATTCAGAAAAGGTTACTCCTCTATGTTGAGAATGTTTAAACACTCTATTGAAACTCGCAGGCTCCCAGAATCTTTATATCTCTAATATCTCCCTAATATTAAAGAAAGATAAAGATGAAACAGATCCATCTTCATATCGTCCTATTGCCCTCCTCGGATGCGATCTCAAGGTTTTTACTAAAATACTCGCGAACAGACTAAATAAATCAATTTCGACTATAATTCATCATGACCAAACTGGTTTTATCGAAGGCAGATTTTCATTTTCCAACGTTAGGCGACTGATGAATATCATGTATTCCAAACATGACAAAGATTCTAAAGTTGCAATACTTTTAAATGAGTTTGGTCTGGGCGAGAGTTTTGTCTCTTGGGTTGAAGTACTATATGTGTGCCCGATGGCTTCAGTTTTCACTAATTACAATAAATCACCTCCGTTTTCACTTCAACGTTCCTGCCACCAGGGATGCCCCTTGAGTCCGTTGCTATTCGCCGTTGCTATGGAACCCCTAGCTATCAGTATCAGAATCCATTCTGCCATTGCTCCACTAAACATAGGCAAGGTTGATCACAGCATCTCGCTCTATGCGGATGATAGCATCTTGTTCGTCTCACGCCCCAAAGAGTCACTTCCACCGCTGTCGGGGCTAATCGAATCATTTGGAGAACTCTATGGGTACACCATAAACTGGGATAAAAGAGATTTTATGCCTCTTAAAGGTGACTTAAACCCAGAGTTCCTTAAAATTATTCCTTTTAAAGTCACAGGAGACAAAATTAAGTATTTAGGGGTTGTCATCCCTAAGGACCCTAAATTGATTTATAAATTTAACTACCTCGACAGGATAGGGAAGTTGAAGCGCAACATTGAGATCTGGAGAGTGTTGCCTCTATCTATGATAGGCCGTGTTAATGCTATTAAAATGGTTACACTCCCTAGATTCTTTTATCTCTTTCAAAATCTGCCTATATTTTTTAAGTAAAGCTTTTTTCAAATCCTTGGTTTCTATTATCTTGCCTTTTGTGTGGGGATGCAAAGTACACCATATCTCTAAAAAACAAAATCAAGCCCAAAGAATTAAGGGGCCTGAGTCTGCCAAATGTTCAGCATTATTATTGGGCAGCAAATGCTAGAGCACTGGTTTATTGGCAGGATGCATACTCTGGTGTGGTGGATCCCTTCACCCCTTCATGGCTCGCTATTGAACAAGATATACAGAACACCTCTCTTCCAGCACTTCTCTTTTCATCAGCTAAATCCCCTACATGTATTCCTGGCAATAACTTTATGCAAAAAATGCATAAAATGTTAGGTATCAAATCAGGAAAATATTTGGTCTCCCGGAGACTGCTGTCTGTACACCTATTTGCCATAACCATGCTTCCCCCCCCCCCCCCCCCCCCTCACTAACAATTTTTTTATGCTGGAAGAGAAAGGGCATTATTACTATTGCAGACCTTTACATCAATAAATTTTTTTTGCCACATTCACACAGTTGAGGGAAATGTACGATCTCCCGCATCTAACTTCTTCCGATATCTTTAGATAAGAAACTACTTTTGCTTAAATATACCACATTGAGGCAATTACACCAGCCAGCGAATTGTATATTTTCATGAACCTCGCCCCTGGCTCCAAGAGTTTGATCTCCAGATTTGTAGATCACTTTACAGCATATTACTCTGTATGCACACAACATTTGAAGTAGACCTGGAAGGAAGACCTTGGTATGGAGATTACTGATGACTGTTGGGCTGGTTGCCTTCGAGATATTCACTTGTGCTCGATAAACTTCGACACCAATTTAGTGATTCACAGACTACAATATTCCTGTACCAAATTACACTCGTTCTACCCCTCGGTCTCTCCGATATGCCCTACATGCACATCTGCAGAGGGTACCCTGGGTCACCTCTTCTGGTCATGCCCCAAACTGCACACACTCTGACAGGATATTTTTAAGTGTTTCTCACGTGTATACAGGTTTAACATCAAACCAGCCCTGGACACTGCAGTTTTAGGCAGACCACATCATCTAACAACTTTAACCAACTGGGAACAGAAGACTGTACAATATGGCATGTTTATTGCAAAAATAAACATTTTAAGCCTTTGGAATAAGGAGACAGTACCTGTTTTTAAAACCTGGTTAGCTGAAATCACCAGCTTGCTACATATAGAAAGGATTCGACATGATATCTCTGGCAGATCTAATACAGTTGAAGTCAGATGTTTACATACACCTCAGCCAAATACATTTAAACTCAATTAGTATTTGGTAGCATTGCTTTTAAATTGTTTAACTTGGGTCAAATGTTTCGGGTAGCCTTCCACAAGCTTCCCACAATAAGTTGGGTGAATTTTGGCCCATTCCTCCTGACAGAGCTGGTGTAACTGAGTCAGGTTTTTAGGCCTCCTTGCTCGCACAGGCTTTTTCAGTTCTGCCCACAAATGTTCTATGGGATTGAGGTCAGGGCTTTGTGATAGCCACTCCAATACTTTTACTTTGTGTTCCTTAAGCCATTTTGCCACAACTTTGGAAAAAAAAATACTTGGTGTCAATGTCCATTTGGAAGACCCATTTGTGACCAAGCTTTAACTTCCTGACTGATGTCTTGAGATGTTGCTTCAATATATCCACATAATCCTTCCTCATGATGTCATCTATTTTGTGAAGTGCACCAGTCCCTCCTGCAGCAAAGCACCCCCACAACATGATGCTGCCACTCCCGTGCTTCATGGTGGGAATGCTGTTCTTCGGCTTGCAAGCCTCCCCTTTTTTCCTCCAAACATACCGATGGTCATTATGGCCACACAGTTCTATTTTTGTTTGATCAGACCAGAGGACATTTCTCCAAAAAGTACGATCTTTGTCTCTATGTGCAGTTGCAAACCGTAGTCATGCTTTTTGATGGCGGTTTTGGAGCAGTGGCTTCTTCCTTGCTAAGCAGCCTTTCAGGTTATGTTGATATAGGACTCGTTTTACTGTGGATATATATACTTTCATACATGTTTCCTCCAGCATCTTCACAAGGTCCTTTGCTGTTGTTCTGGGATTGATTTGCACTTTTCGCACCAAAGTGCATTCATCTAGTTACTGCATTGTCGGAACTAGAAGCACAAGCATTTCGCTACACTCGCATTAACATCTGCTAACCATGTGTATGTGACAAATAAAATTTGATTTGATCTCCAGGAGACAGAACAAGTCTTCTTCCTGAGCGATATGACGGCTGCGTGGTCCCATGGTGTTTATACTTGCGTACTATTGCTTGTACAGATGAACGTGGTACCTTCAGGCGTTTGGAAATTGCTCCCAAGGATGAACCAGTCTTGTGGAGGTCTACAATTTTTTTCTGAGGTCTTGGCTGATTTCTTTTGATTTTCCCACAATGTCAAGCAAGAGGCACTGAGTTTGAAGGTAGGCCTTGAAATACATCCACAGGCACACTTCCAATTGACTAAAATTATGTCAATTAGCCTATCAGAAGCTTCTAAAGCCATGACATAATTTTCTGGAATTTTTCAAGCTGTTTAAAGGCACAGTCAACTAAGTGTATGTAAAATTCTGACCCACTGTTGGGTGATACAGTCAATTATAAGTGAAATAATCTGTCTGTAAACAATTGTTGGAAAAATGACTTGTGTTATGCACAAAGTAGATGTCCTAACCGACTTGCCAAAACTATAGTTTGTTAACAAGAAATGTGTGGAGTGGTTGAAAAACAAGTTTTAATGACTCCAACCTAAGTGTATGTAAACTTCCGACTTCAACTGTACATTTGTTAGGATATGGCAGCCCTTTATCGTGTCTTTCCCATCATCATGTGAAAGATACAACACACAACCTGCAACCAACCCTGAACCACAGTAATTATTTTTAATGCCGAGCATAGTCCTTATGCTGTACAGTAGGTCAAATATCAATGAAGCAAGGTGCCAATTCCTTATTTTTATTTTTTTCAGGTAAGGGGGGGTATTCTCAATGTATTGTTTTCTGTCATTATCTGTATGTTTGTAAAACCGAAAATTCATTAATAAAATATATATATATATAATAATAATAATACGAAAAATATATATAATAATACAAAATGTGCATTCGGAAAGTATTCAGACCCCTTCCCCTTTTCCACATTTTGTAACGTTACAGCCTTATTCTAAAATGGATTAAATTACTTTTTCCCCCTCATCAATCTACACATAATACCCCTTAATGACAAAGCAAAAACAGTTTTTAAATGTTTGCAAAATCATTACAAATAAAAAACAGATATACCTCATTTACATAAGTATTTAGACCCTTTGCTATGAGTCTAGAAATTGAGATCAGGTGCATCCTGTTTCCATTGATCATCCTTGAGATGTTTCTACAACTTGATTGGAGTCCACCTGTGATACATTCAATTGATTGGACATGATTTGGAAAGGCCGGGTTTGGCTGGGGTAGGCCGTCATTGTAAATAAGAATTTGTTCTTAACTGACTTGCCTAGATAAATAAAGGTTTAATAAAAATAAATAGAAGGCACACACCTGTCTATATAAGGTCCCATAGTTGACAGCGCCTGTCAGCAAAAACCAAACCATGAGGTCGAAGGGTTCGGAACAAGTCTCTGAATGTCCTTGAGTGGTCCAGCGATGTTCCCCATCCAACCTGACAGAGGTTGAGAGGATCTGCAGAGAAGAATGGGGGAAACTCCTCAAATACAGGTGTGCCAAGCTTGTAGCGTCATACCCAAGAAGAGGCTGTAATCGCTGCCAAGGGTCTTCAACAAAGTAGAACTAGAATAAGAATAAAAACAATTCCTTTTAATTCTATGGGTTCTATGGATTTCAGGTCCAAGCGAGGTGTTGTCTGTCTGTCTGTCTGTCTGTCTGGCTGGTGCTGCCATGGGGTAGCCTTAAAATTCCAAGGAGGGTCATGTGACCCCCTGAGTAGCATTATGGGTAATTATTAGCACTGTGTCTGTCATCCAACCTCATCCGAAGTTATGTCTCGCAATCGCCAGCGGAAAAGTAAAACAAACAAAAAACATTACTTAGTTTTAGTTTTTTGCAAGGCAAGATATGGTGTTACTTAACATTTACTGTATCTTAAGCAAAACAACTGCAAACCCTTCCAAAAAAACATTTGAAAAAGGTTTTTAAGTTTACAGTCTTAACAGAAAGCAAAACTCTTCAGGTCTATATCTTAAAGGACTGGCTTTTTGGAAGAAGAAAAAACATGACTTATTTTTGGTAATTTGTTATTTTTTTATGGAAGAGAACTAATCTGAAAGCTCACTGGGTTTTTCCACCACTATAATCATACAAGAAATCATGAGAGAACTACAAATCATATTTACTGTGTCTTCACTTCTTATTACGTGCCTTCTAATCTAATGTGTTCATAAAGGTTTTAGACAGCGTTTGAAATGGCTCCCTATCCCCTATATGGTACACCATATCCCCTACTTTACAGTAGTGCACCATTTAGAGAATAGGGTGCAATTTCAGATGCAGACAATATCTTATGTACTATCTAGTGGGATTGGTGAGGGTTGATTTCATTCACTTTTTCATGTAGACAAATGTAGATGTGTTTCTTCATGGGGGGGTCGACTGTATTATATGGTCTTTTGACATGGAAGTTAATGTTTGGTGCTTTGAGTGCACTTAGAGAAATGGACAGGTAACTGAAATGACACAGTGCGTACTGTGGGCCTCTCCATCCCTGTGTGTGTGTGTGTGTGTGTGTGTGTGTGTGTGTGTGTGTGTGTGTGTGTGTGTGTGTGTGTGTGTGTGTGTGTGTGTGTGTGTGTGTGTGTGTGTGTGTGTGTGTGTGTGTGTGTGTGTGTCGAATTCCATCACACAAACACATACTTTTAACACATTCATCAGAAGGATGAAGAAGAATGAAAAGTTGGAAGACTTATTCACTCTTCTTTACTTATTTGGAAATGATGATCTGTTGTTACTGGCTTTAGATTCTCACCTTCTAAACCGTTCTACAGCACCATCTTCAGAACTGATGCCGTGATGATCTGTTGTTACTGGCTTTAGATTCTCACCTTCTAAACCGTTCTACAGCACCATCTTCAGAACTGATGCCGTGATGATCTGTTGTTACTGGCTTTAGATTCTCACCTTCTAAACCGTTCTACAGCACCATCTTCAGAACTGATGCCGTGATGATCTGTTGTTACTGGCTTTAGATTCTCACCTTCTAAACCGTTCTACAGCACCATCTTCAGAACTGATGCCGTGATGATCTGTTGTTACTGGCTTTAGATTCTCACCTTCTAAACCGTTCTACAGCACCATCTTCAGAACTGATGCCGTGATGATCTGTTGTTACTGGCTTTAGATTCTCACCTAAACCATTCTACAGCACCATTTTCAGAACTTTTGATGCAGAATGTAGCTCAGTTCAAATTTTTTAAACAATCTATTTAAGTCAGTACTGACTGACTCCTGCTTAGCAAATCTGATAAATAATAATAATAATAAAATAAATAATACTTTACCAGCTAAAAATATTGTAATCAGATTACAGAGGATTACTTCTTGGATTACTTTTACATTCAGAAAGGATGTTTGTGAAAAACATCATACATTATGACCAATGTTCCCAACATTTTTTGGGGGGCACTGAGCTATTTTCACATCTGCTGAGCACAAACTTGAACATTGTGAAAATCCTGTGCAACTTCCAGTGCACGTTTAATGTGAACACTGAGGCTGTACCCGCTTTAAGTTACAGTTTCAGACAGTGGTCAAGTAGGCTCCTGTGGCTATTTGATCCTAATGTAGGTCTACCAGAGTGGCCTACCATCAAACACAATGGAGAAAATGCATTCCATAACATTTTAACATGGAAATAGCTGTTATATCATTCAGCCTACAGTAGCAGCCAATGTAGGCCTACAGGGCTTGACAGTAGCAGCCAATGTTAACCATACAGGGCTTGACATTAAGGGGGCGGCAGGTAGCCTAGCGGTTAGAGCGTTGGGCCAGTAACCGAAAGGTTACTAGATTGAATCCCCGAGCTGACAAGGTGAAAATCTGTTGTTATGCCCCTGAACAAGGCAGTTAACCCACTGTTCCTAGGCCGTCATTGTAAATAAAAATGTGTTCTTAACTGACTTGCCTAGTTAAATAAAAGTAAAATAAAAGAATTACCGGTTTATCCACTTGTCCTTCAGACAAGGAGGTGACTGAAAATGTTGTGTTGTTTGGGCTCCTGAGTGGCGCAGCTATCTCAGTACAGGTGACACCTGGTTTGAATCCAGGCTGAATCAAATCTGGCTGTGATTGGGAGTCCCATAGGGTGGTGCACAATTGGCCCAGCGTCGTCTGGGTTTGGCCGGGGTAGGCCGTCATTGTAAATAAGAATTTGATCTTAACTGACTAGTAAAATAAAAAGTCCTGAGTAAAGGGTCTGAATACTTATGTACATTTCATATTTCTGTTTTTTATTTGTAATACGTTTGCAAAAATTTCTAAAAACCTGTTTTTGGTTTGTCATTATGGGGGAAAAAAACTGTCATCCATTTTAGAATAAGGTTGTAACATAACAAAATGTGGAAAAAGTCAAGGGGTCTGAATACTTTGAATACACTGTGTATAATGATGTTATAATTTTTGTGACAAATTCATCTTTCAGCAGGACAATAACCTAAAACACAAGGCCAAATCCCGGATCAAATACCTAGCTTACCAAGATGACTTTGAATATACCTGAGTTGCCTAGTTACAGTTTTGACTTAAATATGCTTGAAAATCTATGGCAAGACTTGGAAATGGCTGTCTAGCAATGATCAACAACCAACTTGACAGAGCATGCATCATTTTCTAAGAATAATGTGCAATATTGTACAATTCAGGTGTACAACGCTCTTAGAGACTTACCCAGAAAGACACAGCTGTAATTGCTGCCTAAGATGATTCTAACATGTATTGACTCAGGGGTGTGAATACTTATGTAAATTAGATATTTACGTTTGTCATTTTCAATAAATTAGCTAAAATGTATAAAAACATGTTTTCACTTTGTTATTATGGGGTATTGTGTGTAGAAAATAAGTATATTAATATATTTTGAATTCAGGCTGTAACACAAAATGTGGAATAAGTCAAGGGGTATGAATACTTTCTGAAGGCACTGTAGATTCGCGGTGGCAGGTAGCCTAGTGGTTAGAGTGTTGGGCCAGTAACTGAAATGTTGCCAGATCAAATCCCTCACAAGGTAAAAATCTGTTGTTATGCCCCTGAACAAGGCAGTTAACCCACTGTTCCCCAGTAAGTGGTCATTGTAAAAAAGAATTTAAGAACTGACTAGCCTAGTTCTTTTTCAAATTCAACATTTTCAGTTGGGTTCCTCCAAGAACCCCACCAACTATTGGGGTCTGTTCAATAAGAAAAACCATTAGAGGCATTTTTTTATTGCAAGAACCCATATGGTTTTAGAAGAACACATTGTTGAACCCATAATTTAGATATACAGCTCTGGAAAAATTAAGAGACCACTGCAAAATGATCTGTTTCTCTGGTTTTACTATTTATAGGTATGTGTTTGGGTAAAATTCAAATGTTTGTTTTAATCTATAAACTACTGACAACATTTCTCCCAAATTCCAAATAAAAATATTGTCATTTAGAGCATTTATTTGCAGAAAATGACAACTGGTCAAAATAACAAAGAAGATGCAGTGTTGTCAGACCTCCAATAATGCAAAGAAAATAAGTTCATATTCATTTTTAAACAACACAATGCTAATGTTTTAACTTCAGAAATCAATATTTGTTGGAATAACCCTGATTTTCAATCACAACTTTAATGCGTCTTGGCTTGCTCTCCACCAGTCTTTCACATTGATGTTGGGTGACTTTATGCCACTCCTGGCGCAAATAAATCAAGCAGATCGTCTTTGTTTGATGGGTTGTGACCATCCACCTTCCTCTTGATCAAATTACAGAGGTTTTCAATGGGGTTTCAATGGGGTTCTTGATCTGGTGGTCCTCCATCCACACCTTGATTGACCTGGCTGTGTGGCATGGAGCATTGTCCTGCTGGAAAAAACAATACTCCGAGTTGGGGAACATTGTAAGAGCAGAAGGAAGCAAGTTTTCTTCCAGGACAACCTTGTACGTGGCTTGATTTATGCATCCTTCACAAAGACAAATCTGCTTGATTCCAGCCTTGCTGAAGTACCCCCAGATCATCACTGATCCTCTACCAAATTTCACAGTGAGTGCGAGACCTGGGGAGGCCTACAAGCCACAGCGTCTCGCACCCACTGTGAAATTTGGTGGAGGATCGTAATAGTAAAACCAGAGAAACTGGTCATTTTGCAGTGGTCTCTTCATTTTTTTCCCAGTGTAGAACTACATGTGAAAATGTAACAACAAGGTTCATTCAAGGTTCCTTTAAGATGTTCAAGAGTGGCCTGAAGTGTTTTTCTAACCTAAAAGAATCACTCGCAGTCCGGGTGAGTAGTCTGCCTTTCAGTGACTTGCTCAACGCTCTTAACGCCTAGGCTACCTGCCGTCATCTGCGCCACCTGCGGCAGCAAGTCTAACACACACATACAGGAATAAATATGAAAAAAGTGGAACTAAGGTGTGCCATGCATGGCCAGCCCTTAGATATATATATTTTTTAAATACCCAATATATCATACACAAGAATTACCTTTATTGGCAGTCTCCAAGTCCAGTAAAAGACATGGTGCACACCACAAAAAAAGATAATAGCAGTCCTGACTACTTGTAAAAGGCTATACAATAAAGAGAGTCGCAAACTTTATATATTCCAGAAATGTACTGGGTAAACCACCAACGTGTCGGCCATCACACTGCCTTCTTCCGTCTCCTAGTCCACACAGCCACCAACTCAAATTGTACTCAAAATACTTACAATTAACAGTGTGTGCCTGCAACCAATCACACGCTCGCAGCCGGCAGGTCACAATCACATGTCTACCGCCGTACAGTTAATTTTATCTCAACGTATAGCCTCGGCTGCCAACCTTCGCTCACGTTTTTAAAAAATTGTTACCAACATAATGGCAACATTAACATTACTGAAGATGAGCTGAAAGTCTGTGGCAGAGGCTAAACTCAATGTGAT
Source organism: Salmo salar (assembly GCF_965601325.2). NCBI lineage: Eukaryota > Metazoa > Chordata > Actinopteri > Salmoniformes > Salmonidae > Salmo > Salmo salar. Next base: position 33,310,971 of record NC_138314.1, read on the forward strand.
GTATCCTGAACGGTTAAACATAATTGTGGAGTTGCATTGTGTCCCAGGCTGAGACGTTACATTGATTCATATCTGAATACGCGTGTGCGCAATTGAGCATGCGCATATGCAATCCCCTCATAACCGTCACAGCCCTGTTTCTATGCACATATTCGAAACACAACACTGAACACTGCTGTCAAAGCAGCGCACAGATTTCTACATCTTGAACACACTGCACCATGGACGATTATATGGTAAATATGTATATTTTCATGGTTCAAGTTTCTGCCTCAACAATTAACCTCAATGTAGTTTTCTGACAGACGTAATGTCAAGGGGCCTGCAATGGTTACATTAAAACGTGCCCATTTGTTACAGCATAATTAGTAGCTAGTGTTTTTGTTTATTTATTCACTCGCTCATTTGCATTACTGTAACATGTAAAGTAAACATTGTTTTTAAGATTTTGGATGCAATGTGCCCCGGATGCTTTGGGACAGTTATATTTGTGAAGGAAAGAACGTCAGATCTGGAGTTTACACTAAAGAAGGTAACGTTATACTGTAGTGTAGTGGGCACACATTTGATAAGGATTTGCATTGGTTCTTTTTAGAATAGATGCTGACATGCTGATATAATTCTGTCCGCCACAGGTTGAGTGTTTCGATGAAGGCAGAGCCAACCAAGCATACCAGGAGGTGAGATCCTGTAGGCCTCTCACAAAACTAGTATTGATACTATGCAAAGTTACTTAATAATCTACCGTGTAATAGTACAGTAGTAAGCCTGGTATATGTCAGCTACTTGATCCACATGTCACAATCTGGCTATTCCATCTGATAGGCCTATCAGTTAACATTTTGGTACACACTGTCACTGTCCATCAAAGTCATGTGTTCTTTCCATCAGGCTCATTGTCTGCTGAATGTGAGACATCCCAACATTGTCACGTATAAGAAGTTATTCATTTTTTGGGATGAAAGTGTAAGTTTGTTATTTACAGATGAAGTATATGTCCTGTATATGACACATAGGGCAGCAGGTAGACTAGCGGTTAAGAGTGTTGGGCCAGTAACTGAAAGGTTGCTGGTTTGAATCCCAGAGCCGACTAGTTGAAAAATGGATAAGAGTGTCTGCTAAATGACTAAAATGAACATTTACAAATGTAAAATCATGAATGTCAGTCTCATTAAATCATTTTGCCTTCTCAGGTATCTTCTGTCTTCCTTTCAATGGTAATGGACTGCCCATACATGACCACCCTGTCCACTGTGGTCACTTATCACAGACAGGAGGAAAAGAAGATCAACAAAAAGGTCATCAACAACTCAATAGATTTTTCCATGACTAGTTGAACAAGTATTAACACGTACTGTATGTTATCAACCCCTTAAGCATTGAGGGCAATAAGTGTTGTTTTCCAACCAGGTCATCAAGACATTTTTGGGACAAATGGTGGATGCTTTGGCCTACTTGCACAAACGGAGTATTGCTCACAGGTAACCTGCCCCTCACATTGAAATGTATTGCCAGGCAAGCCTGTATAGTTTGCATGAATGAATAGCCTATGGTTTCTAAAAATTATAATTTCAGAGTACAATTTCTCTGTAGGAATTTGAAGCCATCAAATATTCTGATGACAAAAGAGGCCAAGTTTGTCATATTTGATTTTGGAACTGCCTCCATCACAGGAGATAGAGTAAAGTTACAGAAAAGGGTAAAGGACTGTATGTATAGAATATTTCTTTACTTTATTTTATTAAATTTAATTATGTAGTAATTAATAACAGTACAGTTTACTTTGTTTGCTATTTACTGTATCTCTATAGATGCCAAACGATGGATGGCTCCAGAGAGCCTGACCCATCATCAGATGCCTGAGAAGTCCGACATTTGGTCCCTGGGGTGTGTCCTTCTCGACATGCTGACCTGTCACATGCTTGATGTACGTCTATCACTGACTAGTTACTCCTCATTTACCATAGAGGTGGGATTGATTTGTAGATCAGCATTTCCCAAACCACTCTCCTCGAGTATCCCACCTATGTACTGTAAATCATTTCATCTAGTCCAGTACTATCAGGGGCGGTAAGTAGCCTAGCGGTTAGAGCATTGGGACAGTAACCGTAAAGTTGCTTGTTTGGATCCCCGAGCTGGCAAGGTGGAAAAATTGGCCTTTCTGCCTTTGAGCAAGGCAGTTAACCGACACAACAACTGCTCCCCAGGCGCCGGTGACGTCAATTTAGGTAGCCTCCCGCACCTCTCTGATTCAGGGGTTGGGGGTTGGGTTAAATGCGGAAGACACATTTCGGTTGAATGCATTCAGTTGTGCAACTTCCCCAACTTCCCCTACTAGCACACCTGCTTTGACTAGTTGAATAAGGTGTGCTGTAATGGATCAAAGAAGTGGGAAGGCTGAGGCTACTGGAAGAGAGGTTTGAGAAACACTACTGACGGTTGTAGTCACTAGGCACCAAACAGAAGAAAGCGGACTGAAACAGGGAACTTGTCCCCCCCCCCCCCAAAAAAAATCCTTGTTTTCCGTTGCAAAACATTTTGCTACAGTGTGGACTAATGAATAAGACCCTGATCTCCCATCCACAGCCAGAGGGATCTATCTCTCAGCTGCTGAGGATCAGAGAGGACCAGACATCACTGGACGTCATCGTCCTCAAGGGCCTCCACCAAGTCCTCACTATGATGTTGGACCGCAACCCAAAGACCAGGACCAGCGTGTGGTGAGCAGTGTAGTCGCCCTTGACCAGGGGTGTCAAGCTCATTCCACTGAGGGCTGAGTGTCTGCGGGTTTGTTTTTTTCCATTCAATTAAGACTTCTATAACCAGCCGAGGGGAGTTCCTTAATAATTAGTGACCTTAATTCCTCAATCAAGTACAAGGGTGGAGCGAAAACCCGCAGATACTCGGCCCTTCATGCAATGAGTTTGGGACATGTGCCCGAGACTGTCAGCTGTCACAGTTTGGTTAAAATCTGGTTGAGCTCTTATCACAGAGACATTCCAAGGTTGAAGTCTGGTTGAGCTCTCACCACAGAGACATTCAAAGGTTGAGGTCTGGTTGAGCTCTCATCAGAGACATTTCAATGTATGTATTGTACTTATTAATGGCAATATAAATTAAACTTGAACTTTAGTTATAGATACAGGGGGATAGGATGAACTAGTGTTATGCTATCCCTTCACTAATGCCTCGTGAACAGACTACGTAAACATAAATGGTACCATCTGACAAATTTACACAAGATTCTAGTTCTGGGTCAACTGAGATTATCTCTCCAATAAAGGGAACTGGTGAATGAGGATCTGGTGAAGCAGTGTCTGCTTTTGTGTGGCTCCCCTCTACACACCATGAAGAAAACACTGCCCCCTGGTGTCCATGGGCTGCCATTCCACCAAGGCTTTGACGGTGTGCTCGGTCGGTACTTCCTTTTACTGTCCTCCGTTCCCTAATAGTTTTATTAAAATTGTGTATGTTTTTGTACAATACTGTGCGAATGAAAGTACGTGTCCAAATTACTGCAGAGGTTAATAACTATAGCCTACTTGTCCTTAAGAGTTTGCAGTTGTGTTCTGACGAATAGTGGTCAATTGTAATTTGCAGAGTTCATGCAGACCTACAGAGATGTGGAATCTGTCCAGATGTCAGCTCTGTCATACCTGCTGTCTGAGGAAAGGAACGGTAAGGCTGTTTACTTTGCTCATTATGGGTGATATGATCTTTAAAATTCTTATCATACAAATCTAGCCTGGTCCCAGATCTGTTTCTGCTATATAGGTTGGGCTCCTGAGTGGCGCAGTGGTCTAAGGCACTGCATCTCAGTGCAAAAGGCGTCACTACAGTCCCTGGTTTGATTCCAGGCTGTATCACATCCGGCCATGATTGGGAGTCTCATAGGGAGGGCACAATTGGCCCAGCATTGTCCGTGTTTGGCCTGGGTGGGCGGTCATTGTAAATAAGAATTTGTTCTTCACTGACTTGCCAAGTTAAATAAAGGTTAAATAAAAAATAAAAATAGGTAACTCATGGTCCTTGTCATGCCAAACAATCAGATCTGGGACCAAGATATTACAAATGTTCCTCTAGAAAAACATGCCCTCTAGTTTAACTTTAAACTGTTATGGTAGTATTCTACAGGGTAACTGACGTTGTTATAGCCATCACCACTGCCATGCAAAGTCACATGGACTGTGCAGGTGTTCAGCAAAATGGTTGCCAGGTCCTACACCAGCGTTTAATTGCAGGTAGGTGAACACTTGGGGTGGGTTGCATGAATGTGGGTTAGATTCCTCTGCCATGTTGGTATTAGGTTTGGTTGTATAGACAACAAGGTTATCATCTCTCTGCAATACCCTTGAAGTGCTGGGCCAAGCTGGGGATGGCTCCTGTCTGCTTACCAAGGAAGTGATCACCTGTGTCCTGAACGCCGTGCACAGTCACCCTGAGAAAGCACCACTGCTCTCTCATGCCTTTCAGCTTCTCTTCTGTATCTCCGGGGATGGTCAGTAATACTTTAATAATAGGTCATCTACCATTTTAGATTCAGGTTACCTGGATTTTCCCAAATGCACAGTGTGCTAATACATTCTTTACTTGGGGGAGCACAGTCTGTTTAGCTATCATTCCACTCCTGTCCACTCCTTGTCATGCTAAACATGAATTTGGCATATGTCACGGAGTACTATGAGTGAAATATTAGCTAAGCAGTCTGGTACCCAGGCTAGTGCAAATGGGGGTGCTAAGCCTATTGTTGAGGGTACTTCAGCACTGGCAAGCCCCTCCCTATATTATTACTGACATGCCTCCCTTTCATCAGAGCAGGCAGCCAGAGAAGTGCTGGACCTGGACGGTATCAGAGAGGTGCTGAACACACTGAGGAAGTTTCCAGAGGATTGTGACATTGTCGTGCCCTGTTGCAAATGCTTATGGAGCATACTGGCACAAAGTGAGAGCTGTCGTGTAAATGGAATGATCTGCAATTTCTTGATAATTTGCACACAACATGAGCTCTACCACCAGCCAAAGTTTTGTATGTGTGAACAGCACATTGTGCATTTCCAGGACTTTGCCTTGGAGTTGTACCTTTGAAAGATGCTGTGGAGGCTGTGTGTGTGGCAGCAGAGGCACACATGCAGGACAGCACAGTGATGGAGTCTGTGTGTGCAGCCCTGTCGTCCCTGACCCTACAAGGTAGGCTAAGACCTTCAGAATATTAATATTATATTAATATCACATATCCCCTTATGGCCCAGATCCATGCTATAAAGCATGTGTGAAATGCAAACGAACCCTGGCTTAAACAAATCCTGGACCTGCTTGAGTAGTGGGTCCAAGATCCAGGACCCGAGTACCAGGTAACTTGAGTTGCATTATTTTTTTGGGGCCCATTGTAAATAAGCTAGCTCGCTAGCATCATGTAGAATGTGCTTCTTGCTGATTGCACCCTGAAACTGTTATTTTCAGGTATTGTGAAAGCAAAACATGTTCTGTAGAATTCTCACAAATGCTCCAGGAAATCGAACCAGGGTACTGAACCAGGGTACTACATTTTGTATGTGAAAACACCCTAAGTCAAATTATACAAATTTGTCCGAAAAGTAGTTTCCACAGCTTGTCTTTGCACACCAGCACACCCAAATGATTGATTCATCACCAGATTGATCGATTGATTGATTGACTGACTGATTGGCGGATTCTCCACTGATAGGTTTATCTGAAGACCAGGACATTGAGGATTCTACCCTTCTGTTGATGCACGCACTCCAAGCACATTTAAAGCATAGCTATGTGGTGAAGTATGCTTTCCTTGCTCTGGACAGTCTTGTCAAAAGCTCAGGTGAGTCAACATAAACATTGAGACTTTATATCAGAACATATGAGAACTCTCCCTGTTCCTCTATTCCTTTTAGAGTTAGCTGCTTTCAGGCTTCTCACCCCCAATGGAGGAAGTGGATTAGTTATTGTCAAGGAAGCAGAACTCGAACACCATGACAACCCAGAGATCGTAGGGAACTTTTGTAGCCTCCTCAGTGCTATGGCCCGTTATGGTTAGTGTACACTCCTCACCTTGAATGTAGTGCTATAATTTTCCCTTCAGAAAATCATAGCCCCTGTATGTGACTGTTTTCCCAGGTGATGTTATACCCGAGTTAGTTGCTGAGAAGATACCAGATGTCTTGGAGCAGATTGAGAGGGAGTTTTCATCAAATAAGGTAAGTCATTGACTGTGCCTAAAATGCAGTTAATGTAGACTAAGATTGATTTTAAGGTATTTATAATCTGGCTGGTTCGAGTCCTGAATGGTGATCAGCTGAAAGCCATGGTATGTAAGACCTTATACCACGGGTATGACAAAATATAACTTTTTACTGTTTTTAATTACGTTGGTAACCAGTTTATAATAGCAATACGGCACCTCGGGGGTTTGTGGTATATGGCCAATATACTACGGCTAATGGCTGTATCCAGGCACTCTGCGTTGCGTCATGCTTAAGAACAGCCCTTAGCCGTGGTATATTTGCCATATACCACACCCCCTCGGGCTTCATTGCTTAATTATAAACTGGGTGGTTCAAGCCCTGAATGCTGATTGGCTGACAGCCGTGGTATGTAAGACCTTATACCACGGGTATGACAAAATATAACGTTTTTTTTTTTAAATTACGTTGGTAACCAGTTTGTAATAGCAATAAGGCACCTCGGGGGTTTGTGGTATATGGCCACTTCGTGTTCCGTTGTGCATAAGAACAGCCCTTAACCGCGGTATATAGGCTGTATACCACACTCTCTCGTGCCTTATTGATTAAATATAACAAAAGTTACGTTTTGGGGGGGGCTCAGATGTAAGTCTACTACACGTCTGATTCTTATTGCTTTATTGTATAGGTCAGCGCTCTCCAGGTAATTGATCAGCTAAACCTCTGAACAACCTCTCTCTGATCCCACAGGAGATAGCTCAATTGGCAAAACATGCCCTCCACAGCACAACAAGCTTTGGAAGAGTCAACATGACAAGCTCAACATAATTCAAAGTGTCACGTTGTGTTTCATGGATTGCTATAGTGACAGTCAAAATGGTGGTTATTTCAGTTTGTTTTTATTATCAGCTGTACTAGTTGCTATACTGTATAGGCCTACATGTCCAAAGAGTAAGCTGTTGGTTATTAAACTTATCCAAAAAAACATATCACCTTATCTGTTCAACAGTTTTATTGCCTTATCTAGGTGATTTAGCTGTCACATTATCCTTTAAAATCAAAATATTATGACATTATTAAAATGATTAAATGTTATTACATTAGCCAATGTTATTACATACTGTACCAGTTGAAGATCTTTCAGTATAGAGACACATAGGCCCAATGGTGGGAAAAAGTACTCAATTGTCAAATTTGAGTAAAAGTAAGGATACCTTAAATAGAAAATAACTCAAGTAAAAGTCACCCAGTAAAATACTAAAAGTCTAAATGTATTTGGTTTTAAAATATACTTAAGTATCAAAAGTAAATGTAATTTCTAGAATATACTTAAGTTAAAGTATACATTTCTAATTCATTATATTAAGCAAACCTGTCACGTCCTGACCAGCAGAGGGAGTAGTGGTTTAGTATTTTGGTTAGGACGTGGCAGAGGGATGTTTGTTTTGTATGGTGGTGGTTTTGTGTGTGTTGTAGAGGGGTGTTTGATTTATGTGTTCCTGGGTTGTGGGTGTATGTTCTAGGTTAGTATGTTCTAGGTTGTATTTCTGCATTCTGTCTAGTTTAGGTTTTCTATGTTTAGGTTTGGGTGCTGGACTCTCAATTGGAGGCAGGTGTTTCTAGTTGCCTCTGATTGAGAGTCCTATATAGGGGTGTGTGTTTGTTTAGTAGGTTGTGGGTAGTTAGTTATCTTTTGCATTGCTGTTTGTTCACCCTGTGAAACTGTCATCTGTTATCTGTCGTGTTTATTGGTTTTTCGTGTACATCATATTTAATAAAATGATGTGGAGCACGCAACCCGCTGCGTATTGGTCTGACAGTGATTTCGAGATATCTTCTGATGAAGGTGAAGATTGTGATAAAACCAGATAGCACAATTTATGTTTTTTTTTTATTTAAGGATAGCCAGGGTCACACAAAAAAAAACCAGACAAGATGTACGAACAAAGCATGTTCTCTTGATAAGTGTGTGAATTGGACCATTTTCCTGTCCTGCTAAGCATTAAAATGTAATATGCACTTTTGGGTGTAAGGGAAAATGTATTGAGTAAAAAGTGCATTATTTTCTTTAGGAATGTAGTGATATAAAAGTTGTCAAAATATAAATAGTAAAGTAGAGACCCAAAAAACTACTTAAGTAGTACTTTAAAGTATTTTTACTTAAGTACTTTACACCATTGCATAGGCCTGTATGTATCATGTTTATTTTGTAATTATGTTCTTCTGTATTTGTGGTCTACAGCTGCAACTTCTGCAAAGTGCAATCGGAAAGTATTCAGACCCCTTGACTTTTTCCACATTGTTATGTTACAGCCTTATTCTAAACTTGATTATTGTTTTTTTCTCCCTCAATCTATACACAATACCCCATAATGACAAAGAAAAAACAGGTTTTTAGCAATGTTTGCAAATGTATAAATAAAAACGTATATTACATTTACATAAGTATTCAGACCTTTTACTCAGTACTTTGTTGAAGCACCTTTGGCAGCGATAGCCTCAAGTCGGTATTTGGGGCGTTTCTCCCATTTCATCTCTGCAGATCCTCGCAAACTCTGTCAGGTTGGATGGGGAGCATTGCTGCACAGCTATTTTCAGGTCTCTCCAGAGATGTTAGATTGGGCTCAAGTCCGGGCTCTGGCTGGGCCACTCAAGGACATTCAGAGACTTGTCTTGAAGCCTCTCCTGCATTGTCTTGGCTGTGTGCTTAAGGTCGTTGTCCTGTTGGAATGTGAACCTTCGCCCCAGTCTGAGGTCCGGAGAGCTCTGGACCAGGTTTTCATCAAGGATCTCTCTGTCCTTTGCTCCGTTCATCTTTTCCTCGATCCTGACTAGTCTCCCAGTCACTGCCGCTGAAAAACACCCCCACAGCATGATGCTGCCACCAACATGCTTCACTGTAGGAATGGTGTCAGGTTTCCTCCAGACGTGACAATTGGCATTCAGGCCAAAGAGTTCAATCTTTGTTTCATCAGACCAGAGAATCTTGTTTCTCATGGTCTGAGAGTCCTTTAGGTGCCTTTTGGCAAACTCCAAGCGGACTGTCATGTCCCTTTTATTGAGGAGTGGCTTCCGTCTAGCCACTCTACCGTAAAGGCCTGATTGGTGGAGTGTTGCAGAGATGATTGTCCTTCTGGAAGGTTCTCCCATCTCCACAGAGGAACTCTGGAGCTCTGTCAGAGTGACCATCGGGTTCTTGGTCAGCTCCCTGACCAAGGCCCTTCTCCCCCGATTGCTCAGTTTGGCCGGGCGGCCAGCTCTAGGAAGAGTCTTGGTGGTTCCAAACTTCTTCCATTTAAGAATGATGGAGGCCACTGTGTTCTTGGGGACCTTCAATGCTGCAGACATTTTTTGGCACCCTACCCTGGATCTGTGCCTCGACACAATCCTGTCTTGGAGCTCAATGGACAATTCCTTCGACCTCATGGCTTGGTTTTTGCTCTGACAGGCACTGTCAACTGTGGGACCTTATGTAGACAGATCTGTGCCTTTCCAAATCAGTCCAATCAATTGAATTTACCATATGTGGACTCCAATCAAGTTGTAGAAACATCTCAATGATGATTAATGGAAACAGGATGCACCTGAGCTCAATTTTGAGTCTCATAGCAAAGGGTCTGAAAACGTATGTATGTGTTTTTTTATTAATTTGCTAAGCATTCTAAAAACCTGTTTTCGCTCTGTCATTATGGGCTATTGTGTGTAGATTGAGAATAAGGCTGTAACGTAACAAAATGTGGAAAAGGGAAGGGGTCCTTTCCCGAATGCACTGTAGTAGGCTATAGATTGAATAAGCTTTGAATAGTTTCACGTTTAAATAATATTCACAGTTTAAATAACAAATATTCACCGTTTTGAGTATCACAACGTCTATCCATTCATTATACATCACAACAAGCGCTCGATACTACCGGTGAGCAGCAGCTTGGAGAGATTCCCCAGTGAAGCGCGCGGCCGCGTGCTGTTATCGGGCATGGCGGATGGATGACCCACATGTAGGAGCAGCAATCAACCTGATAACTGACGGCAAATCACAATTTGTAATGACAGGATGTGTCGGTGAAAAGCTACACAAACCTTTGTACTCAGATATAGTTCTGAACAATACCATTGGGCGCATGCTTAGAAATCGTGGATCATTTGGAAGAAATTGCTCTGAGACCATGAGTTGCAGATGGGGGACGGAGCTGTGGGTACGTAGAACTGCGCAAATATTTCCGTTAATGAAAGTTGTTCTTGCTTTTAGCTGATGGTCAACCTTATGATCTGTTGAGGTACGAAGTATTTGTGTATGTCTTTGCAACAAAGTAGCGCGCGAGCATAACGCTCATGCTGCCATGAAGCTTCTCTGCGCGTGCATGCAGGCTTCATTATCGGAGGTATAGGCTAGTAACAGTGGCGGATTCTATACTGGGTCGACTGTTGCGCTGTTGGCTACAGAACCGGGTTTTAGTCACGCTGATGGATATACGTATTTGTATTTCTTATGAACCTCAATATCTATCCCCCATGTTGTCTACGTGTAAAGCTAGAGTTGCTTACACTATAATTCCCTATGAACCTATTCCAATCACTAAGTCATTGCAAATGGGGTCCATACCACGGGTCTATACTCTGCAGATACAGGAGCTACGCTACAGCGTGTAGCATACAGCTGCATTGTGGTACAGCTACATAGTAGCGACTCTGGCAACATGTTTCATTTGTAACATTGTAGCGAGCGCGGTATTGTAGGCAACGCATTTGGGAATGTGTTTCTTCCGAGTTGTCTGTCTCATTTCACCTTATTATAATAATTATGATGATGATATTATTATTATTATTATTATTAAGAAGAAGAAGAAGAATAAATGAAAAGACTATTGAGACTCTAGAACAGCGAACACGACGTTTCTGCGCTCACAAAAGGGCCTATTGCAAATCTCGGAGACGGTGAAGTCCAACATGACGAATTCAATATTTGCAACGATTGTTTTCTTTTGGAAAATGGAATCTAGCCTATAGTTCAATAGGATTGTTCTTTTATTTTATTAAGTTGTTTAGATGTGCCAGCCTATGCGTGTGCACAAATAGGCCATTGAATGCATTGCATAGATGCAAAAGTACATTGTTCATTTGAGTGCACAACATATAATACATATCCCACCGCACTGACTGAACCCCAATAGTCCTATTATGTTCACAATTTACCTCCTGTATCTTATGTTGTAGGCCTACATACAGTTGTAGCCGTACAACAGCAGAAAGTAAAGTAGCAGCAGAATTACAGACCTAGTGTTGCAACAAAGACTGATGTACACTATCCCTATCTAATTTAACCATTATAGCTCATTGCTATTCATTTTTCATAAACATTGCCTCAAGCCTGCAAAATAAAATAATGTTCTTTAGGAAGAAAAGGCACTGAGATAATTTACGTAATTTAGCAGACACTCTGGAGCGATTTACAGGAGCAATTAGAGTTAAGTGCCATTCTCACATCGGCAGTATTGCCACCTAGGGGATTCGAACCGGCAGCCTTTCGGTTACTGGCCCAACGCTCTTAACTACTAGGCTACATGCCGCTTCAGAGCCAGTCTTGCCAGGGCTAGTTATTTGTTGTGAGTTTGAGAATTAACTTATTGCTTTGTTTTATAATTTATTCTCATTTCTCTCTTTTCTTACAGGACCAGTTTGACAACTTGGAAAAACACACCCACTGGGGCATTGAGTTTGTGGAGAAGTATACAAAATTTGTCAAAGAGAGATCTGAAATTGAAATCAGCTATGCAAAGCAAATCAGGTAAGGGCTGGGAAAACATTACCCTCATCACTCCCCATTTTGATACTGTCTGTCTCTCATGGCAGAGGTGTGACCCCTTGAGTACAGGACTACTAAAACATGTTTTGGTATGTTTTGTTGATTTGAGTAACTTTGATAAAACACTACAGAGCCTGTATCACCAATGTCGTCTAAGTCATGTTACAATCAAGTGCAATGTCACGAGGTAATGCTCTCGAAGAGTGACAAAATTATCTGTGGGATTCAGATTTTGTTTCAACATTTCTGACATGCATACACCAGGCCAACAGGGCCCTGTGGTAAAGTAATATTACTTTGCTCTAATCTATCACTGCACATTACAATGTTGTAGTTGAAAGAGAATACCTTCTCAATAACCTACCTGCTTAAATAAAGGGCAAAAATACATGTATAAATATCAGCCCACTTCAAAGTGATGTTCTAAATTCAGAGGTGAATGTAGGCCTACCTAATGGTGGTAGTTAATGTAACAACAAAGTGAGATGGATTAGAAACAGATACAGGCCTTTAACTTGATGCAACCGGAAGTGTAGGTTGCGTAGGTAACACATTACCATGGTTACTAGGTTATCCATAGCAATGACCCACATTTGTTATCCTCCAATGGTCTTGGGAGCTTCCCACTGTATAATATGGGAGTACTTGCCAGACAGTGATAGTCTCTGACAGAGTAGTCCCCGGGGACAGTGGATGAGTTCCATCGCTGTCTGCCGTTCACTCACCAAGGAATACACACCAGCAAATTCCTGCATGCATAATGAACCAACCTTGATACCTTGTATCTGGAGAACATTATAAAGGGTTCTCTGGAGAACATTATAAGGGGTTATCTGGAGAACATTATAAAGGGTTATCTGGAGAACATTATAAAGGATTATCTGGAGAACATTATAAGGGGTTCTCTGGAGAACATTATAAAGGGTTATCTGGAGAACATTATAAGGGGTTCTCTGGAGAACATTATAAAGGGTTCTCTGGAGAACATTATAAAGGGTTCTCTGGAGAACATTATAAAGGGTTCTCTGGAGAACATTATAAAGGGTTATCTGGAGAACATTATAAGGGGTTCTCTGGAGAACATTATAAAGGGTTATCTGGAGAACATTATAAGGGGTTTTCTGTGCCTCAGCAATAGTGCTGCAATCAGCTCTGAACTGGATTGTCCTATCGGTGTGTTTTGTTCTCCAGACAGTATCATTAATGGCACCATTTTAGATTGCACATGAGGTGTCTTGTTAAATTGTGACTTTTCAACACCAACCATAATAGATTTGAATTCTTTACATATGTTGATGGTACAGTTGATAGTATATTGATTTAGGAAACCATAGACTAAACACATCAGAATATGGACAGCACGGATTGGACACTGAATGGAGGAATTAAGCCTTTATAAATTAGGCAAAAAGCTCCAAAAGAAAAGCAGGGGTTTAAACTGGCCAGAGAAGACAGACTAGGGTCTTATGAGTCATTTTATTTCCAACGGGTTAACGTGAATCTGGGCGTATGGAATTTGCACCATGTGCTGTTGTGTCAGGATCCAGATTTGTCATGTGGCTGCAAGCAGACAAAAAGAGGTGGCTGGCACGTCTGGCAATCTGCTTAGCAACACATAAGAATAGATGGTCTGGAGCAGAGCACAGTGAGTGGAGGCTACCAGTGATTCATGGGGAGAAATGTATTCTGGAATTCTTGCCACTGTGTCATTTCATGGTAGCCTCTGTATCTGCTTTCAATAGTCCACTCAGAGGATGCATATTATATTACATGATGTGAAATATCTTCCATTTTTCTTTTGAACCATAAGTGTCATTGTACAGATAGTATGATGATATTTCAAGATGAATCTTGCACATCCAGTTGTGCTTTCACAGGAAGGCTCTATCCCCAGTTGGATGAATCATCCTGAGATTCACGATAAAGCTAAGGGATGACTTCCCCTCTCATGCTGCTCTTTCTTGTCCAATCACACTGTTGTTCATAGAGATGTGTACATATGAGACCCAGATGCAGAAGTACAGAGAGGATAATCTGTCACTTGTCAGGATCAAAATTCTAGTTGCCCATTAAATATATTAGTAGGCTTCTGGATTACCCCTCTCTGTTAGGGGTCACCATAAAGCAGGATTTAGCATCGTGAGAGACCTCCTGAGCCCCGTCCATTCATCAACAGATTTTGACATCCTGTCACTGGGCGTCCCTTCCCCATGAGTACACAAATATACTATATTTTTGTTTACATGTGTCCCTCTGTATCTCTCCACAGTGACCTCATTTACAGTGTATTACATGTTTTCTACACCTGTACTGAATTTTGTTTCCATTCCGTAACAGAAACCTATCGAAAAAATATCAGCCGAAGAAAAACTCAAGAGAGGAAGACGAATACAAGTGAGTGAAATGTAAATACATAAAGGATTAATGTTCACTATATCAGGTTGACCGTGCACATTAATGTGACTATTCTTTTTGTGATGAATTCATGAAGTCATGTAATTAATTAGCTGATTTCCTATCTCCACTCGTTACCGGCTGTTAGTGGGTAAAAATAGCTGTTTCAGATTAACATGGCTAGACTCTCATGGCTTGCAGTGAAACACTCCATATCTGCCCTGGAGGTTACTGTGTAGCTAAAGCCAAGGTTATTTCCAGATGGATACATTTTTTTCATCAAGAAGTTATCCTTCGTTGTATGTGCTAAACAGTTGGACAATTCCAAGACACATGTGCATAGTGACTGTTTGAGAGAAAATTAGAGACATTTCTTAAGGCAAGGGAGGAAGCCTTTGAAGAAAGTAGTGCCAGATGAGGGGGGAAGGGCTATACGGACTCCCATGACGCTTAAACCGACTAACCACCCTTAACCCTGACCCTAATCCTTACCCTAACCTTGACCTAATTTTAACCAATTCTAAAGTGAAATATCGGTTTAAGCATCAGGGGTGTCCATTTAACCTTTTCCAAATGAGGGTGTTATCCGTGTCTTATTTCCCCTCCTTAGTCACTAAAACACAAAAACCCAAATTCTAAGTATGTCCTGTCGTTCAAAGACCCTGTCAAAGTGGTCTGTAAATTCTATCATTTTGAATATTATATAGTCCATAATATACAGTACTTATACATTTTTTCTTATGATATTATATGACCAAATATATTCCTCTCTGATAGTGGAATGTGCTGATAATTTTCTGTAGAAGTATGACATTAATATTTCTCAGGATGTATAATAATAAAGCTGTCATGATTAAATGTGAAAAAAGTTTTTAAACACATTTCGTGGTCACGTCTCGTCTTGTTACCAGGTACACGTCCTGTCGGGCCTTCCTGATGACCCTGAACGAGCTGAACGACTATGCGGGACAACACGAGGTCATGGCTGAGGATCTCACCACTCACATCATCTGTGAGCTGACGCGATACATCCAGGAGTTGAAAGCAGAGAGGAAATCGGTAAAACATCCCTTTTCCTGTGTATCGCTCGTTCAGACATGACTTGAATTCTCCCAGATCGTGATCATTGGCAGCTCAACCATTTTGTAGTGAGGCTATCCAGAGATTATGGATGTCACATGATCTGAACCAAACCAGCCAATCCCAGGTCAACCAGTGCATGGTGCTTTGGAAACCATAACAATCAGATCAACAAATGTGCAAAATCAATTGCTGGAGCAGATACAAAAATGCTATTATGTCATTGGTGATTGTCATTGCTCTGTCCGACACAGCCAGGGATCAAGCTGATAATCTGTCATGGTGTTGATCATCATTTTACACCAGCCCATCCAGTAAATCCCGGGGTTAGAACTGGGTCAAGTATCCAGGTCAATGGATTGGGAGCAGGTTGACACTAGTGCCCCCACCCATCCATAGTAGCCTCCACTGCTGATAAGTGGACCAGGCCTCTGTCTGGAGCTGGGTGGCTGGAACTAATATGACATGGGGGGAGGGGTGTGTATGATAAGAGCAATGTATAACACACACACACACTTTTGTAAGGCTTTGGTTTTGGCCTCTTGTCTGACAACATGTCTTTGACCATGGCTCAGCTCAGAGAGAGTTAGTTCTTTTTAGTTTTTTGAAACCAGCTTATTTCAGGCCTGCCATTCCTGTTGCATTATTTCGATTTTCTAACCTGTAGTAAAGATAGATTTGATCGATAGCTCACTCCGACGTATGTTTTTTCATTTATAAAATTCCCAAATGGAACATGGTGTAGTTAAATAAGGTCCTGATACCAGGCATTGAACATTAGCTTTGAAAGCCACACCAATGGTTTACGTCTCCTATCATTTAAATTCAACTCACAACAAAAGCAGAAGTGCCTTTAGAGCCTTCAGTGAGATTCCGTAAGTGCCCTTGGAGGTGGTTGCATATGCTGTGAGGAGCATTAAATTAGTCAAGAATAAACACATCAGCAAATCTCTTTAGTCAGTTTAGTTTTGGCTCAGTAGTTTTGATTCCATGGAATGGTTAAGGAGTAGATGTGTCTTTTTGGTGGGGATGTTGTGTGCTTGTAGTCTACAGTGCGTAGCTCTTCCATTCATCATAAGGAGTGTCATAAGATATTTCATAAGAGATGTAGAAGTCTCTTGACTGTCTAGTTCTAGATACTAAACTGTTCAGGGTTCAAACCACAAATGATTCTACTGCTGTTTATGCGTCTTTTAACAGATTAACATATACCATTTTTTTTGCAGCATTTCCATGATGGCCGCAGAGCTCAGCAACACATTGAGAATTCTTGGAAACAACTAGAATCCGTAAGTGTCCTCCTGAGGTAGGAGTAATTGAAGAGATACACGACTGAACCATTCCAACTTGACATGTGAATTGCTTCTTTTCAGAGTAAACGGAGATTTGAGAGAGACTGTAAGGAGGCGGATAGAGCCCAGCAGTACTTCGACAAGATTGATGCTGACATCAACGTGACTAAAGCGGACGTCGAAAAGGTAAGTTATAGACTGACGTAGAAATGTTCACTCCTACACACAACTGACTTGAGCTCATCACGTGTGTGTGTGCGTGCATGCGTGGGCCCACACGCATGCGTGTGTGCGTTTGGCGCCGTGTGTGTGTGAGAATGTGCAGCTACTCTTAGTCGCCACTCCACTCCACTCCTACTCATAAAGCTGTGAACATGGTTTGCGTGGCAACAGCTGCACTGACAAGAGAATGCTGTGGCCCTCTTTGAAGTGGGGTAGGAGCCAAATATGAATCACTGCTGGTAGACAATGGTATAGTGCTTCATGGCGCTCCAGCAATGGGCTTTTGTCATTGTTCGCTCTAAACTCAGTTCCTCAGATGCAAACCCAGCCGTGTTACTGTACCAGTGCAATGCCGATTCCAAAAAACATTGCTATTATTTCAGTACTGATTAGATAAGTGCTATTTCAGTATTGATTGCAAAAAACAGTTTACCATGTCTATCAGGTATCTGATCTGTCTAATGTAGACACAAAGCTATCTCAATGTACAGTAGTGGCAACAAGATTGAGTTTAAACAGCCACTGCTAATTCCAGTTAACATAAACCACCACTAACCAAAAATCAATGGTAGGGATGGGGGCAAATGTGCAGTGTTGAAAACATTTGGCCAAATCACCTGTAACTTTAAACCAAGTCAAAGAGTTGATTTCAGTTGATTTAGCCATGACATTGCACGGTTGCCTACAACTGTACAAAGATGCAAACAGTTTGCAAACCTTCTCAGGCACTATTGACATCACGCAGTGAAATGTACCACCTAAATGTACAAGTCAAGAATCTCAGAAAGCTAACACGGACTAACCAAACAGAATAAGTTATCATTAAACGTTAATATACATTTTGCGTGTCAGTTATTGTTGTACAAAGTCACCTTCCCTATGAAATTCGTTGAAAACGATACAAGCAATGCCATAGTCAAAGTATAAAAAACTATATTCCACATTAGGTACCAGTCAAAAGTTTGGACACACCTACTCATTCAAGGGTTTTTCTTTATTTTTACTATATTCTACATTGTAGAATAATAGTGAAGACATCAAAACTATGAAAGAACACATATGGAATCATGTAGTAACCAAAAAACTATTAAACAAATCAAAATATATTGTACATTTTAGATTATTCAAAGTAGCCACCCTTTGTCATTGACAGCTTTGCACACTCTTGGCATTCTCTCAACCAGCTTCATGAGGTAGTCACCTGGAATGCATTTCAATTAACAGGTGTGGCTTGTTAAAAGTTAAGTTGTAGAATTTCTTTCCTTCTTAATGCCTTTCAGCCAATCAGTTGTGTTGTGACAAGGTAGGGGTGGTATACAGAAGATAGCCCTATTTGGTAAAATATCAAGTCCATATTATGGCAAGAACAGCTCAAATAAGCAAAGACAAATGACAGTCCATCATTACTTTAAGACATGAAGGTCAGTCAATCCAGAAAATGTCAAGAACTTTGAATGTTCCTTCAAGTGCAGTCGCAAAAACCATCAAGCGCTATGATGAAACTGGCTCTCATGTGGACCACCACAGGAAAGGAAGACCCAGACTTACCTCTGCTGCAGAGGATACGTTCATTAGAGTTAACTGCACCTCAGATTGCAGCCCAAATATATGCTTCAGAGTTTAAGTAACAGACACATCTCAACATCAACTGTTCAGAGGAGACTGCGTGAATCAGGCCTTCATGGTAGAATGGCTGCAAAGAAACCACTACTAAAGGACACCAATAATAAGAAGAGCCATGCTTGTGCCAAGAAATACGAGCAATGGACATTAGACCGGTGGAAATCTGTCCTTTGGTCTGATGAGTCCAAATTTGAGATTTTCGGTTCCATCCACCATGTCTTTGTGAGACGCCGAGTAGGTGAACGAATGATCTCCGCATGTGTGGTTCCCACCGTGAAGCATGGAGGAGGAAGTGTGGGGGTGCTTTGCTGGTGACACTGTCAGTGATTTATTTAGAATTCAAGGCACACTTAACCAGCATGGCTACCACAGCAATCTGCAGCGATACGCCATCCCATCTGGTTTGCGCTTAGTGGGACTATCATTTGTTTTTCAACAGGACGATGACCCAAAACAGACCTCCAGGCTGTGTAAGGGCTATTTGACCAAGGAGAGGGATGGAGTGCTGCATCAGATGACCTGGCCTCCACAAAATCACCTGACCTCAACCCAATTGAGATGGTTTTGGATGAGTTGGACCGCAGGGTGAAGGAAAAGCAGCCAACAAGTGATCAGCATAATATGCAGTCCAACTCATCCCAAACCATCTCAATGTGTGGGAACTCATTCAAGACTTTTGGAAAAGCATTCCTCATGAAGCTGGTTGAGAGAATGCAAAGAGCGTGCAAAGCTGTCATCAAGGCAAAGGGTGGCTACTTTGAAGAATCTCAAATCTCAAATATAGTTTGATTTGTTTAACACTTTTTGGGTTACTACATGATTCCAGATGTGTTATTTCATTGTTTTGATGTCTTCATTTTTCTACAATGTAGAAAATAGTAAATATAAAGAAAAACCCTTGAATGAGTAGGTGTGGCCAAACTTTTAACTGGTACTGTAGTTCAAGCCTTTTTGCAGTCTAGATGTTCATTAGTAGTTCATTCAGTACATTACTAATAAATTAATACAACTTTCACATAATTAGGACGTCTAAAACCTGTCTGTAGTGCTCTGAAACTAACTCTGTTTCTGTTTTCCATCACGTCTTATAGCGGTGCTATCTCAAGGTAGGTTTACCAGGCGTCTGTATGTCTTTAAGGATCTGTCTCTATGTTCAATGTACACCCGTAGACATACACTACATGGCCAAAAGTATGTGGACCCCTGCTTTTGAACATCTCAATCCAAAATTATGGGCATTAATATGGAGTTGGTCCCCCCTTTGCTGCTATAACAGCCTCCACTCTTCTGGGAAAACGTTCCACTAGATGTTGGAACATTGCTGTAGTGACTAGCTTCCATTCAGCCACAAGATCATTAATGAAGTCGGGCACTGATGTTGGTCAATTAGTCCTGGCTCGCAGTCGGCATTCCAATTCATCCCAAAAGTGTTCGATGTGGTTGAGGTCAGGGCTCTGTGCAGGCCAGTCAAGTTCTTCCACAATGATCTCAACAAACCATTTCTGTATGGACCTCCCTTTGTGCACAGGAGCATTCTTATGCTGAAACAGGAAAGGGCCTTCCACAAACTGTTGCCACAAAGTTGGAAGCACAGAATTGTCTAGAATGTCATTGTATGCTGTAGCATTAAGATGTCCCTTCACTGGAACTAAGGGGCCTAACCCGAACCAATGAAAACAGCCTCAGGCCATTATTCCTTCTCCACCAAACTTTACAGTTGGCACTATGCATTCAGGCAGGTAGCGTTCTCCTGGCATCACCACACCCAGATTTGTCTGACGGACT
The DNA here is from genome assembly GCF_965601325.2 of Salmo salar. Taxonomy (NCBI): domain Eukaryota; kingdom Metazoa; phylum Chordata; class Actinopteri; order Salmoniformes; family Salmonidae; genus Salmo; species Salmo salar. Next base: position 33,331,361 of record NC_138314.1, read on the forward strand.
GCCAGATGGTGAAGTGTGATTCATCACTCCAGAGAATGTGTTTCCACTGCTCCAGAGTATAATGGCGGCGAGCTTTACACCACTCCAGCTGATGCTTGGTATTGCGCATGGTGATCTTAGGCTTGTGTGTGGGTGCTCGGCCGTGGAAACCCATTTTGTGAATCTCCCGACAAACAGTTCTTGCTTCCAGAGGCAGTTTGGAACTCAGTAGTGAGTGTTGCAACTGAGGACAGACAATTTTTACACACTATGCGCTTCAGCACTTGGAGGTCCTGTTCTGTGAGTTTGTGTGGTTTGTCACTTCGCAGCTGAGCTGTTGTTGCTCCTAGACGTTTCCACTTCACAATAACAGCACTTCCAATTGGCCGGGGCAGCACATTTGACTGACTGACTTTTTGGAAAGGTGGCATCCTATCACCTTGCCACGTTGAAAGTCACTGAGCTCTTCGGTATAGCCATTCTACTTCCAATGTTTGAGATTGCATGTTTGTGTGCTCGATTTTATACACTTGTCAGCAATGGGTGTGTCAGAAATAGCCAAAGGGGTGTCCACATACTTTTGTATATATAGTGTACTATTGCTGGTTTCACTCGCTGGTTTCACTCGGAACGTCATTTCAAAATAAGATCTCCAAAGACTTGGAAGGGACACAGTTATTGGAATGGGTATTTAAAGTAAGAAACTTCTGTGGTCAGTTAGTGGGTACATTATTCCTAAATGGTAATTGAATGATACTCCAGTGAATAGACGCATTTATAAACATATTAATATGTAAACATGTAATAAATATAGGCACAAATAAAATGCATCATTGTTTAGATTGCAAAGTATAATGTCATGCATACAAAATGTTTTGTTTTGTTTTCTGTGAGTCCTGTTATGCTATGGATACAGTTCTCAACAGTCTGCTGAAACAACTTCCAGATCTTGTCCTGTCAGTGTACAGTTTGTCTGTGCTCATCCTGTATCTTTGTGGAGTATGTGCATGCTAAATTAACCTGCTTTCTTTTGTTATTGTTGTTTGTTATGGTCAATGTTTCCGTCATCTGGTCATCATAAACATTACATGTGAATTGAGGAGCTGCGTTACATGACATTAACCAATGGTCTTGACTTCCTGGCATGGTAAAATACACATTCTTGACACTATAGGGGAGGCCCACTCCCAGCAAAGTAACACCGCATAGTTCAGCTTTGACACACATACAAATGATGACCTGAGGGTTAGTATAACTCTACTATGCTTTACTATATCCACTATCAACACTCCTCTCTCCCTCCAAGAGGAAAGGAAAGCCACAGAATTCTAGTTTCCTGCCACTAATGTATCTATGGTCTAAGCGCTTCCCTTAGCCGTTCTTCCTTGTCTTGTTCGACGTGGCAGAGGAGGTTTAAAGCCATATGAAATATTAATTGACACTGTTAAGATCCTGGAATGTCAGATGCATACATGTAACTGTAATAAGAGGATAAGGGTGGGTTGGTTCTACTCTCTCATGATCATTTGATGAAAATATATTTTTTGGGGGTGAATAAAGTCTCCACACTGTATACAGTCCTAGGCCACGCTTGGGTATTTTTTTTACAACACGCTGTGGACCATAACGACAGTGGTACTTATATAATGTGTGGTTTTGAAATTTGTGTTGTTTTTGTGCTTTAACTCAAGCATACTATATGTCTGTATGGGGGTTTCAGTTCAATATTATTCACATTCTGTTTATCATTTTTAAATATTGACTTTGCTTTGTTCAATGTTATGCGTGTTAACACACAATGTACTTTGTCAATGTTCTGTGGAAGTACGCAAGGTTTACAGTCCCACTTGTTGGCGTGCGTGCAAATCTTTAAACCCTCTCTGAACTCCCTCTCGGTATACAGGCCAGACAGCAGGCCCAGATGAAACACCAAGTGGCAGAGGACAGCAAGAATGAATACCTCACCTTCCTGCAGAAGTTCAACAAGGAGCAGAATGCACATTATCATACCCTCATACCTCACATCTTTCAGGTAGTTCACCTCACTCACAGTACCGGTTGATTGGAAGCGCTTCGGGGAGAAACTCACTGCATTCACCGGTGCTCAGTGCTTGACTTGGGCAGGAGCTCACTGGAGCTCCTCAACATTTCTACTGCTTGAGCACCTGCACCTCATAGAATATTTGCTCAAAACTATTATGGAGCTCCTGCACCAATACATCAACAGTACAGGCACCCAAAATGAGTACCGGCACCTATTTCAGTACTAGTAAAGTACTGCCAGTACTCACATCCACCCTGTTCACAATATAACTGATTTGTATGTGATTGGCAACTCACAATCCTATTTTAATCAAAGAATGTCTTCTTTACTGCAGAAACTACAGGAGATGGAAGAAAAACGTATAGAGAGAGTGGGAGAGTCTATGAAGACTTACGCAGAGGTCGATCGGAAAGTGTTACCTATTGTTGGCAAATGTTTAGATGGCATGACCAACGCAGCAGAATCCATAGAGCCAAAAATGGTTAGTAGGGCTACTGCATGTTTATAACATGGTTCTTGTTATGTACAGTCATTTTACATAGTGACAAACTGCGAGGAAAGTGCATAGAAAAATCAGTTATACATTTCAGTGAAATCATTTGACTGGATTTCTATATAAAAGAGCGGAGAGAATATTATTGCATTTGTTCTATTCGCTGAAGCGGTAAAGGGTTAGCAGCCCACTAAATATAGGAGGAGAAGATAAATTATTCACACCATCAAAACGCTGACTTTGGTGCTTATTTAATGGTTGTCCCACTTTCACATTAATGAAATGTGATTGTTGCTAGGCAAAGTCAACACGGATGTCGTCACCGATAGTGACCAGTTTTATTCTATATCTCAAAGGAATCCAGTTTTGGGGCATTTGTTGACATACACATTTACTAACGGTAAAAAAATACAAATAAATACAGTAGCGTGAACTCAGTTTTACTATGTATCTGAGATCAGTGTTGGTCTAGGATCAGCCCCCCCAACCCCCATTCATTTATTATTGTGAAGATAAAACTCATCCTAGATCAGCACTTGTACTCTAAAATGCTTTCTGTGGTGTGTTTGAAGAGCCATGGCTTTGCTGTAATTGTGTCTCCCTGCGCCAGATAAGAGTTTAAAATGCCGTAGTTTTGAAGTTGGCTTCCGTGAGGAATACTTGTACTTTAAAGTGCAAATGCGTTTCTGCAATTTGGTTCATTTTGGTGCCCTCAAGCTGAAATGCATTTGGTAAATATTCATAATATTCTGTCTGTTATACATTAATGAACTCACTATCCCCAACAGGACACCAAGCATGTGGTGGAATCCTACAAGTCTGGCTTCGAGCCACCTGGCGACGTAGAGGTTGAGGACTATAGTCTGTCTATGAGGCGAACAGTGTCAGAGTCCAGCTATCTAAACTCGCAAGGGGAGAGCAAGCCCAGCCGCAGCAACAGCAGGGGAAAACTGTGGCCTTTTATCAAGAGAAACAAGGTAAGGACAACACCATCAGTCCACAAGACTGTCCTCTACCTACTGTACTAGCCAGGGCCGCGTTCGGCAAGGCACCACGCTGTGGCATGTTCAGGCACAAATATATGTTGACGAACACACGCACATCTCTGACATGAAGAATAAGGAATCCTATCCACTCTCGTCATTGAATTTCTATTTGAAATGTTCCACAATGTTTCTACAACTGCACGTGGCCCAAGTGTCCGACTGAACGCGGCCCTGGTGTCCGACTCAAAGCGGCCCTGGTGTCCGACTCAATGTGGCCCTGGTGTCCGACTCAATGTGGCCCTGGTGTCCGACTCAACGCGGCCCTGGTGTCCGACTCAATGTGGCCCTGGTGTCCGACTCAAAGCGGCCCTGGTGTCCGACTCAATGTGGCCCTGGTGTCCGACTCAAAGCGGCCCTGGTGTCCGACTCAATGTGGCCCTGGTGTCCGACTCAAAGCGGCCCTGGTGTCCGACTCAATGTGGCCCTGGTGTCCGACTCAACGCGGCCCTGGTGTCTGACGGAATGCGGCCCAGGTGTCCGACTCAACGCGGCCCAGGTGTCCGACTCAACGCGGCCCAGGTGTCCGACTCAACGCGGCCCAGGTGTCCGACTCAACGCGGCCCAAGTGTCCGACGGAATGCGGCCCAGGTGTCCGACTCAACGCGGCCCAGGTGTCCGACGGAATGCGGCCCAGGTGTCCGACGGAATGCGGCCCAGGTGTCCGACTCAACGCGGCCCAGGTGTCCGACTTAATGCGGCCCAGGTGTCCGACTGGACTGCAGAGGGATTCTTTTTTTTGTATTATGAAATAAATGCTTGTTGGAAACACTATTTCTCTAAATGTTCAACTTGTGCTGGACACAGTGTCTTAACCGCTGCCGTCTTAAGTGTTGGTAACCAGATTCTTTCTGTTGTTCTTCCATCATTTCTGGTGTTACTTTTCCTGATTTCGTTCTGTTATTGTTTTGTTCCATACCACTCCATGACCCTTACCCATAGCTTATGTCTTTGTTAGCTTCCCCACGCCAACCACCCCCTCCCCCCCCATCACCTGGTGCCGTGCACAACGGCCCCCAGTCTCCCCAGCAACCCAGTGAGCCCCTCTCCCACCGCCTCAACGAGTTCATGACCTCCAAACATAAAATGCAATGCTTAAGGAGTCTGAAGCGTGGGGTAAGTTGATTGTGTACAGGGAGATTGACTCTGTGCTTATGACATTGACGTGGTGCCTATGGGCTACTGATAGTGGCTCCTACTGTTGCTCGTTCCCTTTGAATGGCATCTGACCTGGCCTACCACCTGCAGACAATCTTATGGAAGTTGTGTTTGTTTATTCAGGCACTGTGTCCAAATTTCCAATTTACGATTGGTGTGTGTGTGTGTCATGTTGTTTAAGATTTGTTTATACTGTAGGTGGACAAAATGCTGCAAATGGCGAATTAACTGTTCAGACTGACATGCCATGTATCTTAATATCCACAACCCTTCATTGCTGCTTGTACGGTGTCATACTTCCGTCTCAAAGTTTCAAGCGTATGTTGACATTGTGTCTTTTTCGTCCCATTGTCTCCCCTCACTTGGAAAGCTTTCTCTCAAGCTGGTAAGCACGACTGTTTTCATAACTCTTCAGATGGTTGATGATTGTGGTTTTGTAATGCACACATTACAAATGCAATCTACATCACTATAGAGGAATCTAAAGGGTGTACTTTCAACTAAATATGCTCATCTCAGATCTCATTGTTGCTGACAACAATAAAGTGCAGTGAAAAAGTATTTGCCCCCAAATTCCCCTGTGTGAAAACATTATTGCCCCCTTACACGCAATAACCGGTTGTGCCACCTTTAGCTGCAATGACTGCAACCAAATGCTTCCTGTAGTTGTTGATCAGTCTCTCACATCCCTGTGGAGGAATGTTGGCCCACTCTTGCATGCAGAACTCCTTTAACTCAGCGACATTTGTCGGTTTTCAAGTATACTGCTCAAAAAAATAAAGGGAACACTTAAATAACACATCCTAGATCTGAATGAAAGAAATAATCTTATTAAATACTTTTTTCTTTACATAGTTGAATGTGCTGACAACAAAATCACACAAAAATAATCAATGGAAATCCAATTTATCAACCCATGGAGGTCTGGATTTGGAGTCACACTCAAAATTAAAGTGGAAAACCACACTACAGGCTGATCCAACTTTGATGTAATGTCCTTAAAACAAGTCAAAATGAGGCTCAGTAGTGTGTGTGGCCTCCACGTGCCTGTATGACCTCCCTAAAACGCCTGGGCATGCTCCTGATGAGGTGGCGGATGGTCTCCTGAGGGATCTCCTCTCAGACCTGGACTAAAGCAGCGAGACATGATGTCCCAGATGTGCTCAATTGGATTCAGGTCTGGGGAACGGGCGGGCCAGTCCATAGCATCAATGCCTTCCTCTTGCAGGAACTGCTGACACACTCCAGCCACATGAGGTCTAGCATTGTCTTGCATTAGGAGGAACCCAGGGCCAACCGCACCAGCATATGGTCTCACAAGGGGTGTGAGCATCTCATCTCGGTACCTAATGGCAGTCAGGCTACCTCTGGCGAGCACATGGAGGGCTGTGCGGCCCCCCAAAGAAATGCCACCCCACACCATGACTGACCCACTGCCAAACCGGTCATGCTGGAGGATGTTGCAGGCAGCAGAACATTCTCCACGGCGTCTCCAGACTCTGTCACGTGCTCAGTGTGAACCTGCTTTCTTCTGTGAAGAGCACAGGGTGCCAGTGGCGAATTTGCCAATCTTGGTGTTCTCTGGCAAATGCCAAACGTCCTGCACGGGGTTGGGCTGTAAGCACAACCCCCACCTGTGGACGTCGGGCCCTCATACCACCCTCATGGAGTCTGTTTCTGACCGTTTGAGCAGACACATGCACATTTGTGGCCTGCTGGAGGTCATTTTGCAGGGCTCTGGCAGTGCTTCTCCTGCTCCTCCTTGCACAAAGGTGGAGGTAGCGGTCCTGCAGCTGGGTTGTTGCCCTCCTACGGCCTCCTCCACGTCTCCTGATGTACTGGCCTGTCTCCTGGTAGCGCCTCCATGCTCTGGACACTACGCTGACAGACACAGCAAACCTTCTTGCCACAGCTCGCATTGATGTGCCATCCTGGATGAGCTGCACTACCTGAGCCACTTGTGTGGGTTGTAGACTCCGTCTCATGCTACCACTAGAGTGAAAGCACCCCCAGTATTCAAAAGTGACCAAAACATCAGCCAGGAAGCATAGGAACTGAGAAGTGGTCTGTGGTCCCCACCTGCAGAACCACTCCTTTATTGGGGGTGTCTTGCTAATTGCCTATAATTTCCACCTGTTGTCTATTCCATTTGCACAACAGCATGTGAAATTTATTGTCAATCAGTGTTGCTTCCTAAGTGGACAGTTTGATTTCACAGAAGTGTGATTGACTTGGAGTTACATTGTGTTGTTTAAGTGTTCCCTTTATTTTTTTGAGCAGTGTATATTAATTGTTGTGATATTTGTTCACTCAGGTTCCCTTTATCTAATATTAGGTTTTGGTTGAAGATCTGATAACATTCAGTATAAAAAAATATGCAAAAGTAGAGAAAATTAGAAAGGGGGCAAAAACCTTTTCACAGCAAGGTAGATAAAGACATTAAACATATATAAAACAATATAAAAGTCACTGCTCCATGGCGTTAGGCTTCTTTTAGTAGGAGTATGTCTGGGTGTTTATTTGGTGGTTTGTTTTTTCATAGGGTTCTGGCCCTGAAGATTGTAGTCACCTGCCTCCTGAACAGAGGAGGAAGAAGCTCCAGGCCAAAATGAATGACATCAACAAGGAAATACAAAAAGAGATGGATCAGAGGTAGAGTACATGTGTGAAAGTCCAATTGTGAATCTAGATAAGGAGTTTTAAACTAACTCTGGTCTATTTAAAAACGAGAACAATTCTTCAATATGAATGTATGAATGTGTTGTAGGGATGCTCTGTCTAAAATGAAGGACGTGTACATAAAGAACCCACACATGGGGGACCCCAACAGTGTGGACCCACGATTAGAGGAGATCTGCCAAAATATTGACAAGTTACAACTGGATGCAAGGAAATATGAAGTAAGTTGAAATGTTACAAAGGATCCATGTCGATGCATGTTAGATATTTTATGTTTGCCAGAGTATGTTCTAGTGGTGGTGCTGACGACTTCAGACCACACACTAAGATCTGGGTTTGAATCCTGTGTCTGAGTCTTTCACCGCTGACTCTCCCCTCATTTTCCCCACGCCGATCCAAAATAAAGAAAAAGGGAGTGGTATTCCACACGCTAGTTCATGTATGTCTGTATTGTTATATTCGTATTCTTATCTTTTATTGTTGTTGTTGCATTGTCAAGAAGGTAAGCATTTTGTTGGACGATTAATAAACCTTGACATGTATCATCAAGTACAAATCAAGTATTGTTGAGTCTAAACCTTTTGATGTCTGTCTGCAGGCCTGGCTGGTAGAGGTGGAGACCAGGTTAGCAGAGAAGAGTGACCCACAAAGACCACCAAGTGGATTGTACAACTCCCAGACTACTACACCAGTCAACAACAACTGTGCACATGTCAACCGAGAGAGGTAGAACCTATGTGCCCCTTACTATATCTCAGAAACAGTGGACTAGCAGACGGGGAAAAAAACACAGCCAAACCTCGCGCTAGCTAGCTAACAATGTCTGTCACAAGAGATTACCATATGTTTTGACTAAAACTTGTTTGTGGGCTTGTTGCACATGATCTATTATGCTCTAAATATTACTGACAAGGACTGTCTATTGACTCAATGTATGCGTATTAATACTGCTTTAAATGTATGGGTTTATGGATTTGACAAATCTCACCAGGGCCATATGTGCAACCTTGAATGATATATTTGGGTTTGCACCAGTGGAGGCTGGTGACTTGAAAAATGACACATATAGTATCCATGTTGTTGGTCTTTACTGTTGCTCTTCATGTGGTTAGCCCGGACGGAAGCTACACAGAGGATCATAGCACAGAGCATCACCTCAAATCTCGGAGCACCGACTTTGATGACGACTTTGATTACGAGGAGCCACTCCCCACTATCGGAACCTGCAAATCACTCTACCCTTTCGAAGGTATGCCAAGGCCCCTTCTGGAAATATGTGTTGTTGTTAGATTGGGGTTTGATGTATTTTTCAGAACAGATGTCTCGCCTGGGTCAAATAACAGGGAAGCGGCTTCTTCCGTCATGTAAAAAAAAAAAGGTCTGCAAAGAGGATTTCAATCGTCGGGGCATATTCAGAAATGTAAACTTTATGTCATTACATAGGTTATTGTTAAATGATTGCAAATGAACTTGGTGCTTCGCATCACCCTGCGAGAGTTTTTCACATGAACGATCTACTGTTGGTGCAGCATAGGCATTTTGGAAGTAAGTAACATTTTAACACAGTCAGCTGTAAAATAACAGTAACTTGCTGTTTTCTCTTTCCTGTCTCCCCTTCTCAGGTCAGAATGAAGGCACCATTTCCATGACCGAGGGGGAGCTGCTGTATGTCATAGAGGAGGATAAGGGTGACGGGTGGACGCGGGTGCGCAGGAACGAGGACGAAGAGGGATACGTACCCACATCTTACATCAAGGTCTTTTTCGACACAAATGCCAAAGGTGCTATGACATACATATAATTGTCATTGTTTGAGAGAGGGGAAAACAAATATCCTGACATTTCAACCCCCCTGAACTCTGGTGTTTCAGAAATATCCCAGAATCATTTGAGACGGAACTCTCAGAACAACGGACTGTATTTACATTTGTACTTGGGCTTTTTACGTTCTACCATTTTGCACCCGTTGAAACTCATTTTGGAGAAGTGTTTGTTCGTGTGTATGAAGACGTGTGGATGTGATAAGTTGTCAGAACCAAGTTAAGTTGTCTCGACCCCACTGTCGATATCAGCTACGCCTTGCTTCTAGCACTAATAATAATAACCAATGTCAATTTATTGATTTATTTGACCAACAAAATACAGTTTCTCATATTAGAGAGCATTGCATCTAAACATATCAATTTCTATTTGGAATGGCTATTATTGCATGCCTGAAGGGAGACTCGTTATGCTCTGCACGCCTCCACTGCATGTCAGCTATGCCTTGCTTCTAGCACTAATAATAATAACCAATGTCAATTTCTTGATTTATTTGACCAACAAAATATGGTTTCCCATAGAGCATTGCATCTAAACATATCAATTCCTATTTGGAATAGCTATTATTGCATGCCTGAAGGGAGACTCGTTATGCTCTGCACGCCTCCACTCCATTGCATTAACTGTACATCGCATATCTGCACTTGAGCAGCAACCATCATTGGCAGGGGATTACTGTAAGATTGCCTCTCTGCTTCGCAAATTAAATCAGTTGTTGCATGTGGCATGTTTCAAAGAGGACATGCCTGTTTACACAGTAAAGAAAAAGAACATGGCTTGCATGATATCTTGATTAGGATGGTACAACAGACTAGTAATGTATTCTCTTCTTCAAACTGTTGTTGACTCCTCCAAAATCTGACAAAGGGGCTTCATTGAAGCTCCTAAATTACTGAATGTCGTGCCAGGTTTACAGTGGTGTTCTCGACAGACAAACGTTCATTTCATTCTGAGACACATGGTAACGCACCCACCACCATTCTATCATTGGCATGTGATTCATTTATTTTTTAGAATGAATAATATCCCTGCTTTGCTTTTTTTATTTGATACGGAGTTGTTCTGCATGCTTGAGCCAATGGATAAGTCAAATCAGATGAATGAACATAGTATTGCAACCAGGTGATATTCCTCTGTTTGGAAAATGATTAGCATGTAGCCTCAAGTTTTCTGTATGTTGATTTGCCATTGACGGTCAGAAACATGCTCTCGTGCAGCATAGACTCAACTCTAGGGAAACGTAATCTGCCACAATAATTGTCAGAATGTGAAGGAATGTCATGGAATGACTTTCCTCGTGTCTTGATGCATCACCTCTAACATGTCGTGTCATTTTTGTTTGTTTGCTTTTTTTGTTTGCTTTTTTTCTTATTGCAGATTCCTAAAAGTCTTTGGCTCGCACAGGGATGGCAGGGCACAGGTCCTTCAAAAAGCGCCCTCCTCTTAAAACTGTAGTCAGAGAGACGACAGACTAAAGGGACAAGTTGCAAGGCAGTCCAATTTGCGACCCAGTACAGAAATCCATTGTGTGGTTCTGTTGAATGGAGCAAAAACAACACACATTGCGGGGCAACCTCCATTTCTAGTCATTTTCCTATTGATTGTTTCTGCAAGCTTGCTTGTTGTTTTTCTAACTGCAGATGAGTATGTTCATGTTGTGGCTGCTTGCTATTCTACTGTACCTTGAGCCCAGGGGCGGTACCTGTTTAAGGGGAGGGGGGAGTCTGAGACGGCCTTGTTACATATTGACTATTCCAAACCTGCCTTCAAGCTATCATCACAACAAACACTACACCTTAGGAAAATACCCATGGAAAACACCACTACACTTGGGCTGGAATTTAATTGCTTAATCCCCATGGCAAAGAAAAAAAATCCACTGTGTCTGCGCCACAAAACAACATGTTTACAGTAATGTCAATTAGATAAAACAGAATACATCAGTCTTTCTTAGCACTGGAACAATGTTGCTGATTTTCCAGGGGAATTCAATTCCAGCTCTTATTCAACACAGTAATGCCTCACGATTACTGTACACACCCACATATCTATTTTGGGGTATATAGGTTATATACCGATCATACTTAAATGACACTGATTGTTGGCTTGCAACAAATCTGCACAAATTTGTTTTGGCACCAATTTTACTTTTGAGTTTTAGTTGGAAACTTTGACAAATGAGTGCATTGTGTTATAGTCTGACTCAAGCACTCAGTGCAGGTCTACTGGTAAGCATACAATCTGAGCGTAGATGACGGATCTCTCATTTTGCTTTCTCCTATTGCCTTTCAATATGAGTGACAGCTGCTCTCTCTGCTACACCGCCATACAGGCAGTAACTACGGTGATTGTCTCACAACTCTTTCTCCGTCTCTCACACTTTGTGTTTCCTTTTCTCTCTCTTTCTGGCTACTTGTGGTGGCGGTAGCTACTCTTCGGTTGGCGCTGTGTTTCTCTACGCATGCATGCTTGCCCTGTCATGCCTGTGCCAGTCCTATAGGGGGTCTGACTATCTATTACGTTAACTCATAACTTATGGGATCCCACCTTGTTCCTTTCTTACCCTGTGTTTGTGCCTGTGGTTTTGTAATTTTAACAAAACGTGTTTGTAATTTCTTTTGTCAATGCAAGCATGACCATTTTGCTTTCTCAATGAATTATTGATATGTCCATGCAGTTTTGTCATCTTCCAGAGAGACACTGACAGTTTCATATCTCACTTCTGTTTTAAAGCTTATTTTCACTGAAGTTATTCTGGGAGCTGCAGCTCTTTGCATTAGCTGATTACCAACCCAAACTGACAAATGGCAGTATTTGTATGTCTACTGATAGAGATGCGAACTGAAGTTTCAGTGTATTCTAGAAGTATTTTGTGCTTTGAATTCACTGTGTACTGTTCCTTATACTGTACAGAACTGGTGTGAAAGCAAGGTTTGTTTCTTGACTGTTGACATTAATGATGTAATTATATACTCTGGTGTGTGATATGTGATAACTATATGCTAAAGCTTGGAATCATGTCTTTATTTTAAGTTTATTTATTTTATAGTCAAATAATGTCCGTTTTATTTATTTTGAGAAGAATAATACCTCTGTTCCACGTTGGGATTTGTTTCATCTAGAAATGTTTTCTGAAATTTAATATACTATGTTGGAGTTTGGAAATAAATGACACTATGAAATGGAATTAAGGGATGTATTATATTCTTTAGAAAAGCCAAATGATGAATACATACTGTTATATACAGTTGAAGTTGGAAGTTTACATTAGGTTGGAGTCATTAAAACTCGTTTTTCAACCACTCCACAAATTTCTTGTTAACAAGCTATAGTTTTGGCAAGTTGGTTAGGACATCTACAATGTGCATGAAACAAGTAATTTTTCCAACAATTGTTTACAGACAGATTATTTCACTTATAATTTACTGTATCACAATTCCAGTGGGTCAGAAGTTTACATACACTAAGTTGGCTGTGCCTTTAAACAGCTTGGAAAATTCCAGAAAATGATGTCATGGCTTTAGAAGCTTCTGATAGGCTAATTGACATCATTTGAGTCATTTGGAGGTGTACCTGTGGATGTATTTCAAGGCCTACCTTCAAAATCAGTGCCTCTTTGCTTGACATCATGGGAAAATCAAAAGAAATCAGCCAAGACCTCAGAAAAAAAATTGTAGTCCTCCACAAGTCTAGTTCATCCTTGGGAGCAATTTCCAAACGCCTTAAGGTACCACGTTCATCTGCACAAACAATAGTACGCAAGTATAAACACCATGGGACCACGCTGCCGTCATACCGCTCAGGAAGGAAACGCGTTCTGTCTCCTAGAGATGAAAGTACTTTGGTGCGAAAAGTGCAAAGCAATCCCAGAACAACAGCAAAGGACCTTGTGAAGATGCTGGAAGAAACAGGTACAAAAGTATCTATATCCATCGTAAAACGAGTCCTATATCAACGTAACCTGAAAGGCCGCTCAGCAAGGAAGAAGACACTGCTCCAAAACCGCCATTAAAAAAGCATGACTACGGCTTGCAACTGCACATGGGGACAAAGATCGTACTTTTTGGAGAAATGTCCTCTGGTCTGATGAAACAAAAATAGAGCTGTTTGGCCATAATGACCATCATTATGTTTGAAGGAAAAAGGGGGATGCTTGCAAGCTGAAGAACACCATCCCAACCGCAAAGCACGGAGGTGGCAGCATCATGTTGTGGGGGTTCTTTGCTGCAGGACGGACTGGTGCACTTCACAAAATAGATGGCATCATGAGGGAGGAAAATGATATGGATATATTGAAGCAACATCTCAAGACATCAATCAGGAAGTTAAAGCTTGGTCGCAAATGGGTCTTCCAAATGAACAATGACCCCAAGCATACTTCCAAAGTTATGGCAAAATGGCTTAAGGACAACAAAGTCAAGGTATTGGAGTGGCCATCACAAAGCCCTGACCTCAATCCTATAGAACATTTGTGGGCAGAACTGAAAAAAGCGTGTGCGAGCAAGGAGGCCTACAAACCTGACCCAGTTACAGCAGCTCTGTCAGGAGGAATGGGTCAAAATTCACCCAACTTATTGTGGGAAGCTTGTGGAAGGCTACCCAAAACATTTGACCCAAGTTAAACAATTTAAAGGCAATGCTACCAAATACTAATTGAGTGTATGTAAAATTCTGACCCACTGGGAATGTGATGAAAGAAATAAAAGCTGAAATAAAATCACTCTACTATTATTCTGACATTTCACATTCTTAAAATAAAGTGGTGATCCTAACTGACCTAATAGTGAATTTTTACTAGGATTAAATGTCAGGTATTGTGAAAAACTGAGTTTAAATGTATTTGGCTAAGGTGTATGTAAACTTCGGACTTCAACTGTATCTTTGTAGGTACAACTTGTCCTAACACTTATTCAACCCACTAGATGGCATATTTGTCCCAGCAAATCGTGGTTGCTGGTTCTTTCCCAGAGAGATAGTATGTGTGTGTGGTGTGTGTGTGTGCATGCTAGCTTGAATACTTACTTTAATCTTTAGATGGATTATTTCACCACAAAAATATTATTTGCTCAACATGCACGTCACATACACTGAGCTCCAAAATTATTGGGACAGTGACAATTATGTTGTTTTTTTGGCTATGTACTCCAGCACTTTGGAGTGATACAATGTCTACGAGGTTAAAGTGCAGACTGTCATCTTTAATTTGAGGGCATTTTCATCCATATCATGTGAACCATTCAGAAATGATAGCACTTTTTGTACATAGTCCCCCCATTTTATGGAACCAAAAGTATTGGGACGAATACTTGTGTATTAAAGTAGTCCAAAGTTTAGTATCTGGTCCAATATTCCTTGCATGTATTGATTACTTCAAGCTTGTGACTCTAGCTTGTGTTTCAGATTATTTTGTGCCCAATAGAAAGTAATGGTAAATAATGTATTGTGTCATTTTGGAGTCACTTTTATTGTAAATAAGAATAGAATGTGTTTCCAAACACTTCTACATTAATGTGGATGCTATTATGACTACAGATAGTCCTGAATGCGTCATGACTAATGATGAGTGAGAAAGTTAGAAACACAAATCATGCCCCCAAGACATGTTAACCTCTCACCATTACATTAACAGAGAAGGTTCGCATTTTGTTGGAGGTATGATATTTAGGCCTCTAACTTTCTCACTCATTATTCACAATTCACTCAGGATTATCGGTAATCATGGTAGCATCCACATTAATTTAGAAGTGTTTAGAAACATTCTATGCTTATTCTTACAAAATGACACACTACATTATTTACTATTAATTTCTATTAGGCACAAAATAATCGGAAGCAATCAAAACAAACAGCAAATGCATCCAACAGGTTTGTAGAGTCACAAGCTTGATGTAATCATTGCGTGCCATGAATATGGGACCAAATACTACATTTTTGACTATTTTAATACACAAGTGAATTAGTCAGAATACTTTTGGTCCCCTAAAATGGGAGGGCTATGTACAAAAAGTGCTGTAATTTCTAAACGGTTCACCTGATATGGATGCAAATACCCTCAAATGAAAGCTCAGTCTGCACTTTAACCCTCATAGTCATTTCACCATTTCAAAGTGCTGGAGCACACCACAAAAAAATGTTTTATTGTCACTGTCCCAATATGTTTGGAGCTCACTGTAGATTGGACAGAATCTTATGGTGACTGATACACAGATAGTCCTCATCATGTGTCAATTCCCTCGTTGGATACCCTTTTCACACTATTGTGCCAGAAGAACCATACTGTACTGGCTTGGATATTTCCTTTCCAGCATGGCTCCAACAACTATGGGCGATGCATAACCAGGCCTGTGCAGTATGGCTTGGCTTGATTTGACTGGGCTCAGTACTGTGTAAAGGGTGTTAGATGAGGTAGGCCCTTGAGCCCTCAACGCTGAACGGTGAGGGGGTAATTAGTTTTGCAGGTGAAGACTGCTAGGCCCCGATAAAGTTAGGAACTTCTTACATCACTTCCTTCATTTGTTCTCGATTTGATCTTCAAGTTTTAGAATGCAATGGGCCTCAGTACTGCGAGTAAAGGAATTCAAAATTAGTTTAGTAACTATGCTTTACCCAGTAGCCCTGGCGTTTTGTTTGTGTGTGAGAATTAGGTAGTGTCTGCACCACACCCATCATACATCCTGTGCTGCTCCTGCCTTTCCCTCTTGTCCATTATGAACTCAGTCTTTTTCGGTCCTTGGCTACATGAATCATTCATACAGACAGCAGACCCTTCTAGAATGGCTGCTTGTTCTACTAATGTACGATCTCGGAGCATGAATGAGCCATCCTAACACAAGCTGTACTATTGAGCTTGTCTAATTTAAATACTCAAGCAGATGCAGCCCTGGGGCAAGAATCCCCCTTCTGAAGACTGAACTGTGTGTGTTGAAGGTGATTTGGGGATCAAAATGATGGACAGATTAGGCTCATTATGTTCCTAATTATGAGTCCCAAATTGCACAATGATGCCTTTACTGCTGCTTTAGATGAGCTGGGGAATGTGCAGCCACGCCCCTACAAGGTCGCTCTGTGTTCTCTGAAGAGGAAGCGGAGACTTGCTATGGGGAGCCAGGAATTCCTGTTTGGCTCCTAGCGCTGGAAATCATGTCACAGCTCTGGATTGAGACCCCACCCCCCTTTATTTGAAAGAGGTGATTTACACCACCCTCATACACATCTTTGTGTCTAATTTTTTTAAACGTCTTCAACTGTGCTGATCTAGGCTCAAAATTAAGGCCATGCAAGACAATGTATTGAAACATTCTGTAGTTGATCATTAAAATGTGGGAACCATTTATGCTGGACTTGGACTTTAGTTATACTGTAGCCTTAACGCTTGCACACGTATTTAGACTCCTATGGATTTATGCATTGGAGATGTGTCTGTGCAGTCAAGGAATGTCTTTACATTCCTTGTGTGCTGTTAGTTAAAAAGACCAAGAGCCTTCCATTTAGACCAAGACCACTCCCAGAGACTAGTTGTCATGTTACTAAGATTACAGGCTGAATATACAGTGCCTTCGGAAAGTATTCAGACCCCTTGACTTTTCCCACTTTGTTAGTTACATGTGAAGGTTCACCTTCCAACAGGACAACTACCCTAAGCACACAGCCAAGACAACGCAGGAGTCTCTGAATGTCCTTGAGTGGCCCAGCCAGAGCCCAGACTTAAACCCAATCGAACATCTCTGGAGAGACCTGAAAATAGCTGTGCAGCGACGCTCCCCATCCAACCTGACAGAGCTTGAGAGGATCTGCAGAGAAGAATGCGAGAAACTCCCCAACCACTGGTGCGCCAAGCTTCTAGCGTGATACCCAAGAAGACTCGAGGCTGTAATCGCTGCCAAAGCTGCTTCAACAAAGTAGTGAGTAAAGGGTCTGAATACGTATGTAAATATAATATTTCCGTTTCTTTTAAAATACATTATGGGGTACTGTGTGTAGATTGATGAGTAGAAAAAAACAAATTCAATCAATTTTAGAATAAGACTGTAAGGTAACAAAATGTGTTAAGTCAAGGGGTCTGAATATTTTCCGACTGAACTGTATCAAGCTAGAGTGTACATGAAGTGTCATGGTTTAGCCTTCATTTTGGTGTTTATTCCTTGCTGAACACTTAGTAAATCTGGCCCAGGCCTAGGTGTATTAACACACCAATGCTTACAATGGGAGACTCCTTCACCATTTAACGGTCAATAGGTTTATAAATCCTCTCCTTAATATTTTGAATTTAAATCTGGATCATTGGTGGAAAATACCAATGCAGCATTTCCTGGTTGAGAGGAAGCGGGAAGTGACTGGAGGATGGTGATACTGCATGGTGGGCCCTCAGAACAATACAAAGTCTCCTTCACACAGGAAACGGATCTGCGTCAAAGAGGGGGCCTGACAGAGTTTTATAAAGACCAATGGCACATACCCTAAGGAAGCAGGATAAATCACTGTTTTCATCCACACACTCACTTATACCCCAGACTTGTAGTAAAAACATCCTTTAGAAAAAATGACTTAGCAGCTAACTATATGTTAACTTGGCCTTTATAGTGTACAGTGAAATTCCTTTCTTGCAAACTCAAAATACTTAATGTTCTATACAACACAAGTAGACAACTTACTACACTATTATACTACTGTGCTAGTGGATAAAAAGCTAAATAGTCCATGTTGGTGGTAACAATCACGGTCATGCCTTATTAGATTTAGGGTCATTAAATTGGTTTAGAGCAATGCTACAGTAGGCTATGGCATGTATGACCGTACATGCATTTTAATGTAGAGGAAGTAATTTCAGTTGACACATTAAGTTGCCTTTATATGCCTTCATAATCATCTTTAGGCCTAATTAATGGCAATATGCAATGGGATGAATTACAGTAATTCTGGTCTAATTAATTGATTTTTACAAACACAAACAATGGATTTTATAACTCAAGCTGCTTTACACATGGACGCTAAGAAAGCACGTACTTCTTTGAAGATGTCATTTGTGAAGCATTTTCAGCAGGATGGAGGGTGTTTGCGCTTTACAACTTATTTTATCAGTTGGAAACACACACAGGAATTCCGGCTTGGGAATGACCGTCCAGTTCCCGGCCGCAACAGGAAGGTATGCATAAAAAGCACTTCCAAAACGGCAGGTTATACCATTCCTCTCCATTCGGCAGCGACGGAACAGAAGGGAAATACACATTTGTAGCCTATACTGTGATGAAACCAATATTGGGAGATGGTCGCGATGGCAAAATAGCCCAACAAGTCAGTCAAGTGAATAGAGGTGATGTGGCAGCTGCAACCAGGTAGACTCAAGAGGCTTGGCATTGTGTTCTCCATTCTATGGTAAGTAGGGAGGTCATTTCACCATTATAGATTATACTTTATTTTTCCCAGAGAAAACGTAAGAGTCAGTATTATCATGATGCAGTTGTGATATACAAAAGGTAACATATATTCAAAACTCTACTTTTTGTGAATCCAATCAGTTTTCCACGTTGATTTTGTTCAAATGACAACATTGATTCAACCAGTGTTTGCCCGGTGGATAATGATGTTTGCATTTTCAAGGTATTATTGCAATAGTGGGAAGTCATTAGTGGGACATTTGTGTTTGAGGGTAGGCTTGAAACCACTGGCCTAATAAACCAAGGAACTTCTTAGACCATTGATAAGCACAAGATATTGAACATTTAAAGCTTAAAAGCATCAACAAATTCAGGTCATACGCTATTATTAGACATTACAATGATCATCCATTGACCTGATTTGAATTGAAGCCAGTGATGTAAACACCCACCTTGATGCAATAAAAGTTTGTGATTTTACAGTAGACCTACCCTCAAACACAAGTGTCCCACTAATGACTTCCCACTATTGCAATAATACCTTGAAAATGCAAACATCATTATCCACCGGGCAAACACTGGTTGAATCAATGTTGTCATTTGAACAAAATCAACGTGGAAAACTGATTGGATTTGCAAAAAGTAATCAATTTAAGGGCATTTCGTGTTTTTTTCTGCCAACTTTTAACCTAAACCCAATGACTTGTTGATTTTTTTTTTCAAGTTGAATTCACATGAGTTGAAAACTCATCCAAATGTAACTCCAAACTAGACGAACATGGAACATGACATAAACAGTGAGCAGGCTTCATGGCGAAGGACCCCTGGCGGTTCTTGGCCTATCCACAGGGGTTACTTGAGAAGACTTATGAGACCATAGGCCTAATGGTAAAATGCACATGAGGGGGTACTTCAGAGGTACTCTGGGTAGAGCAAAATACCGTTGGTGGTACAGTAGTAGAAAAAGGTTGGGAACCACTGTATTAGGCTATGCATGCTGCCCTCTAGGCCTGATTATTGTTCTGCTTTTCAAAATGCAGCCCTATAATATAGGCTAGATATTAGTAAAGCTCATGTACCTTTGACATCAAATTCCCACTGGGCACAGATGTCAATTCAACATCTATTCCACGTTGGCTCAACGTCATTTCATTGAAATGAATTGGAAACAACGTTGATTCAACCAGTATGTGCCCAGTGGGTTGTGTCGGCTAATATTACATTTTTTCTTCTCTTGTTTCAGATAGATGGAAGCTACAATCTCACACCCCAACCTCAATGCCCAAGGGAATTTTACAATATTGTACAATGGGATGTAGAGGATAGTTGGCTTCTCATAGCCAGATCAAACCTGGGATTCCCCCCCCCCCCCCCCCCCCCCCACAGATAAACCGAAGATAAGAGTTTCTGCCTGCTTCACGGTCCATTATTACTTTTGGTACGCGCTCGGCCAGTCTCAAACTCGTACCGTGAGTAATAATGCACTGTGGCTGTCACTGCCAACGAGAGACGGACAGCACCACAGTTCTCCATAATCCTATGCATCTCATCGTTGTATAGCCAGTTGTGAAGCAAGAAATGTGATGAAAACTCAGCCCTTGTCTCAGAATGACAGCATTTGAATATAATAATTTAGGATACTTTCATATCCAGTGAAGAAATTGACTAGCCAGTTAAATATTATTATTGAATTATTTACTTTAAATATGTTGTTGAATGTAACACTGACATTTGAAAATTATAACTCTAAATGGTAAATCTTATTTATACTTGCAAAATAAATTCCCTGTGCCTTGTGACTGTTATATTTATGTTGACTGCATATGTCTTGAAACAGTCAAATTAGGCTATAGCCTATTATTATGTCTTAATTTTTTGTAGGGAATTTTTTTTTGTTCTTCTCAAATATCAAAAAATGTGCCTATAATTGAATAATGTTCAGAAACATTATAGCCAACTCTCCTAGTTGGACATGTTTTGAAATAGGCACTGCAATGTAAGTGTCTGTTTAATAAATTATCATTACAATTGACAACTCAATTCCACACTAAGAGGTGAAATTGAATACACAATCAGTCTCTGAACAAAGCGACCCTGATGAACCCATTGACAAGTTGTTTTAACAGAGAGGCTATGTCATTAACCCTCAAAGTTCCAGATGGGGTGAAAATGGCAGCTATTGTGGTTAGGGAGAAATCCTAACCAATTGGAATGAATGGCAGTAGAGGCAGAGGTGATGCATTACCTGGTTTTACTTATGCAGTAAAATAAAAGTAAGGCACGGGATATATCTGAAATTGTGTAATAGAATTATTGTCAACCTACAATATTGTTATATAATCACAAATACAGTTTATATGGGTTTTATACAAATGTTCTGTATAAATAGCCTCTAAAATACAGCATATGTAAACAGACCATAAATGTCTAAATGTTGTATTTTTGTGGAAAGCTGTGAGTGCTATTATATAATACAATATCATTACTTGTTGCATTTACAATTTGTCTAAATCCTTTCAGCAAATTATTAAGCCACTGTATGGCTGTGGATTGGCTGCATTTCTTTTTATGGAATGTTGTCATATTGGCAGTTAATTGGAAACATTTACGTTATCATTCTGCTTAAACTGGCTAGCTAGCTAACATACAGTACAGATAATTCTTCAAATATATTGTTTTACACAACATCTTATCACAGCACTGGCAAACCATGGCTGACCAACTCCCTGACTTTTATACTATCATAAGGTTCATGATCATTCTAGTATTCTAATTTCTACGGCCCGTAAAATAGGATCTCTATGGTTCCAACCCTCCGACGTCACTTCGTTACAGTTGTGTTGGTAGCAACTCATTTAAACAGTAGCCTACTCCTTGTTGTCGTGTGCAATCGGGGCCGGAATCCTTCGTCTCATAATCATGGATTCTGAAAACTATGTGGAAACTCATCCATCAGACGACAATGAAGCAATGAAAACCAGTGACGTTTACAAAGTGGACAAAAATCTTCCTAAGCGTTTTAATAACCCCGATTGCTTTCAAGGCTACAGGTAAATCCTAATTACAGCATGTTAAAGTGCTCATTTAAATCGAACCAGCAATGCGGTTATGCACGCTGTGTCCCCGATTGCATTATCACCACTCACAGGGTAGCCTCGATGCTTCCAATTTTCAGGAAAGTTGTGTGTGTGTGCAACATTGAAATTTCACAGCAATTCAGTTGCCTGAAACTAGACATTCACAATAACAAGACTAACCTAATTTTAAATAAGATAGGTTAGTGTATACACTATGAGGTTGGAATAATACTGTGAAAATGATAATGCCCTTTTAGTGTAAATGCTGTTTGGAAAAGACTGCCTGAAATTTCAATATGGTTTGGTGATAAACTATTTTTTTTAAACCTACCGCTTTGTACACAATGTGTAGTTCATACATGCATAATCTATGAGCAGAATTATTGTTTTACCTCAATTAGCCATGGTAACCCATGTTGGAAAGCAGCTGTTTTCTTGAAACTGCTGTGCCATTTTCCACAATTTGGGCCAGCCCCCTAGCAATTCTAGTTTTTGCCAATGAGCTTCAGCCCCTAGCATTTGAGTGACAGCTAGCAAGAGGCCGGCCAAGTATTATCCAATGAGGTTGCAGGGCTAGCCCAACTGCTCAGTGGACACAGCAGAGAGAGGGAGTGTGAGCGAGAGATCCTCCAAGTACGACGTAAAACCAAATAATGCATGCAGAGCAAAATTAGGTCGATACCCGCTAATTATCAAAATCCAGAAAAGAGCTGTTAAATTCTACAACCACCTAACAGGAAGTGATTCCCAAACCTTCCATAACAAAGCCATTACCATCAGAGAGATTAATCTGGAGAAGAGCAAGCTGGTCCTTGGGCTCTGTTCACAAACACAAACAGACCCCACAGAGCCCCAGGACAGCAACACAATTAGACTCAACCAAATCATGAGAAAACAAAAAGATAATTACTTGACATATGGGTAAGAATGAACAAAAAAACAGAGCAAACTAGAATACTATTTCAAATCAAATTTTATTTGTCACTTGCGCCGAACACAACAGGTGTAGACCTTACAGTGAAATGCTTACTTACAAGCCCTTAACCAACAATGCTTTTAGAAGAAAAAGTGTTACGTAAAAAATAGAAAAGTAACGTAATTAAACAGCAGCAGTAAAATAACAATAGCGAGGCTATATACAGGGGGTAACGGTACAGAGTCAATGTGCGGGGGCACCGGTTAGTCGAGGTAATATGTACACTACCGTTCAAAAGTTTGGGGTTACTTAGAAATGTCCTTGTTTTTGAAGGAAAACCACATTTTCTGTCCATTAAAATAACATCAAATTGATCAGATATACAGTATAGACATTGATAATGTTGTAAATTACTATTGTAGCTGGAAATGGCAGATTCTTTTATGGAATATCTACATAGGCGTGCAGTTACCGGTCCGCGGCCCGGGGGTTGGGGACCGCTGCTTTAATAGACCAATAACAAAGAGAGATTCAGACATCTCTGCCAATAACAGTGATTTGGAGGCCCCAGACAGAGGCCAGTCATGTGCCATGAACACAACCAGTCATGTTTTCATATGATGACAAACCACTTCAAAATGTAGGTTACTTTCACACGTTCATCATTGTTGGAAAAATCAATTCCATAGAATATTTGTGGGCAGAACTGAAAAAGCTTGTGCGAGCAAGGAGCCCTACAAACCTGACTCAGTTACAGCAGCTCTGTCAGGAGGAATGGGTTAAAATTCACCCAACTTATTGTGGGAAGCTTGTGGAAGGCTACCTGAAACGTTTGACCCAAGTTAAACAATTTAAAGGCAATGTTACCAAATACTAATTGAGTGTATGTAAACTTCTGACCCACTGGGAATGTGGTGAAAGAAATAAAAGCTGAAATAAATCATTCTCTATTATTCTGACATTTCACATTCTTAAAATAAAGTGGTGATCCTAACTGACGTAAGACAGGGAATTTTTACTAGGATTAAATGTCAGGAATTGTCAATAACTGATTTTAAATGTATTTGGCTAAGGTGTATGTAAACTTCTGACTTCAACTGTACATGTCCTCTGCCTCTTCCTTGACGATTATGGCAGTATTATCAGCAGCACATGTTTTTTTACTAAAGAAATGAATATCGGATGGTTTTCTACTAAGCTAACATATGGAATTGTTTTTAGATGGTCATACCAAGGATAATTTTGCTATTTGATTTAGAATGAATAAAAATGTAAAAAATATATTTAATGGAACATTGAATTTGGTTTTACTGCTATTAGCCCATAGAAATGCATCGAATGACATTTTCATACATTGAAAACCAGAATCCCTGGTGTTGCCCAAACCGGTCGGACGCTACAGATGTTTTAGTGAGAAGATTTTCGGAATGTCTCCTGGTCTGACAATCACCGCTGTCACAGATGAAACATTGAGACAGATGTTTCACCGGATGTATAAATCTGAAGCATCCGGTTGGCATTGTATACTCACCACCAAATATGTTGTAGTGGGAGAAGATGATGCAAGATGGTTTTTGGCCAACATTCTGCACATTTTCTCATCGATGAAACATTTGATCTCAATAGGTTCCCAAAACTAGAATATGTTACAAACAGATTGAGAAATAAAAAGTTGCATTGGTCCTGTAACCATTTTGCTAATAAATGTTATGCACCAAAAAGGTTGTTTGTTTTTGATGATCAATGCACTGAGACAATATTTGTCTATTTCAGTACGAAGATAAACCACCCATTCTACCAGACATCAAGCCAAATATATGGAAGCAAGAGACCAACCGTTCATGAAATGCCTGTAAGAAAGATGCCATAAACAGTATTAAAATCTAAAACCAAAAAAACATTTGCACTGATCTGCCTGAACCTGATTTTGTTTCATTTTTCCTATCCCATCAGACAACGTTTAATGGCAGTTATCGGAAGTTTTCAGAACACATGCTGAAAAGTGGGATGTTCAGAGATAACGGTTTCAACACGTCCATTGAGAAGAGCAAAATTACAGGACACGACACCATCCCCATGTTTCAAGACAGGATCAACTTTAATTATGCATACGACAGTGGGAATGGTCCAAAGAATTGAAAACATTACTCCACCTACCTTAATGTATTTTCATTGCTACATTTGTATGCCATTCATTCTATTTGCTTTTTATAAGGCACAATTCCTATAATGAGTATTTAAACATTATACAGAACATTCACCTTGTTTTATTCGACCCTACCTACCATTGGTGATTGGTTCAATAAAAACCTTACCTCAACATCAGTCTTGGCCACAAGGTGGTGATCTAACAACTTGCTGAGTATTTTGCTGGCATATGCATTGAGGATATACGCTGAGTGTTCAAGACATTAAGAACACCTTCCTAATATTGAGTTTGCCCTTAGAACAGCCTCAATTCATTGGGGGATGGACTCTACAAGGAGTCGAAAGCGTACAACAGGGATTCTGGCCCATGTTGACTACAATGCTTCCCACAGTTGTGCCAAGTTGGCTGAATGTCCTTTGGGTAGTGGACCATTCTTGATATACACGGGAAACTGCTGAGTGTGAAAAACCCAGCAGCGTTGCAGTTCTTGACACAAAATCGGTGTGCCTGGCACCTACTACCATACCCCGTTCAAAGGCACTTTTCATGCCCATTCACCCTCGGAATGGCACACATACACAATCCATCTCTCAATTGCCTCAAGGCTTAAAAATCCTTCTTTAACCTGTCTCCTCCCCTTTATCCATACTGATTGAAGTGGATTTAACAAGTACATCAATAAGGGATCATAGCTTTCACCTGGATTCACTTGGTCAATCTATGTCATGGAAAGAGCAGGTGTTCATAATGTTTTGTACATTTAGTCTATGTTTTATTACTCTACGATTGTGTAAAGGATAATGATTGATCTAACTCCTGGTACCTTTCAAACAAGATTTGTACAAGTTTTTGGACTTCAAAAGATATTCTATCTAGGTTTTAATTGATCCTGCAAATTATATTTAACCACCTTGAATTATTCCAGAAAACTGGGTCATGGTAACACAAGTAACACAAAATATTGTCTTAAAGTGGTTGCTAGGAAACTAGTGAACCCAAGACAAGTATCAGAAGGAAAATAAATCAGTGGCAAATCATCTAAGGCGATATTAAGACATTTTGTTTGATGAACATGAATTAACTCATGTACATGGTGTAAATGTTAAAATAAGAGAATAGTAGTGAAATGCCCTCCTCACAGGGCTATTTTGAGGAAAGTGTACAACAGCATAGAGTAGGTATATCTGTGCTTTAGCTCCTTTTGAGTAATGCTTGGAGGGGTTGAGGCTAGCTGGCGGATGGAACTAAAAAACAAACAAAGGATAACTATTGTAAAATATACTGTGTCCATAAAATATACATAGTATGTACTGTATAAGCTGGAAATAGATGCCTAAGTGTTGTGGTCTAATAGTTTATGCCAATTAAGGGAGGGGTAGTAGGGTTAGGGGAGAGTATGTATGTATGTATGTATGTATGTATGTATGTATGTATGTATGTATGTATGTATGTATGTATGTATGTATGTATGTATGTATGTATGTATGTATGTGGGATTGGAAATGATGTAGACAATTATATTGATGGAACCCACAATCTGAAATATTAAAGCTGATCTAAAAAAATATGCAAAATAGAAAAAATGCTTCTACACCCTATACTTTGAATCAATGAAGCCATCTCGTATGTGTGAAGCCATACACAATTAGAAAAAAAATTGCTATCTAGAACCTAAAAGGGTTATTCGGCTGTCCCCATAGGAGATTAACCCCGTTTGGTTCCAGCCCACTGGGCACAGACATCAATTCAAAGTCTATTCTACATTGGTTCAACGTCAACATTGATTAAACATGTTTTATATATTGAACCTTTTTTTTTAACTAGGCAAGTCAATTAAGAACAAATTCTTATTTACAATGAAGGCCTACCACGAGGTAAAATGCCTCCTTTTACGCAGATGGGGGCTGGGTTTAAAAATAAAAATGTAGGACAAAAGACACATCATGATGAGAGCAACCACAACAATTAAGAAAGACTTAAAGAGAGGCCTAAGACAACAACACAACATGGCAGCAACACATGACGGATTATAATTAGATGTAAGTGTCCCAACCAGTATGTGCCCAGTGGGAGGTAGAACCCTTTTGATTCCAGGTAAAACCGTTTTGGGTTACATGTGCAATCATTTCCACAGAGGGTTCTACATGGAACCCAAAAGAGTTCTACCTGGAACCAAAAAGGGTTTTACCTGATATCATTAAAGGGTTATCCTATGGGGAAAGCCGCAGAACCCTTTTGGAAGCCTTTTTTCTAAGTGTTATTTAAACGCTAGTATTATTATCTAGCATAATTTAAAGCAACGTTTCCCTTCTAAGGCCCGCTGAATACATCTGGGGATTGATCCCTCATATCATAGATCACATATTTAAGAGTAGAATGTGTGCTCAATATTAATTGTAGACACATATCAATATACACTGAGTATAGAAAACATTAAAGACACCTGTTTTTTCACGCTCAACAGTTTCCTGTGTGTATCAAGAATGGTCTACCACCCAAAGGACCTCCAGCCAACTTGACACAAATGTGGGAAGCATTGGAGTCAACATGGGCCAGCATCCCTGTTGAATGCTTTCGACACCTTGTAGAGTCCTTCCCCCAACACATTTTGGGTGTGAGGGGGATGGGGGGAGGGTTCCTAATGTTTGGTATACTCAGTGTGCAATACAATATATCACATTGCATAACTAGACTGCACGTCGTTGTCTGCAATTTCTAATAGTAATTTCCCTTACAGTGTAAGATTACGTTTACAATTGCCATTTCTCCTTATAACTCCTGTTCTCCAAAAGCTTATTTCTGGGCACATTTGAACCATCTCAAATTAAATGCTTCCCCTGTCTGCTACAGATTCTAATTAGGTGTCGCACAGAGAGGAAAACTGTCCTAAAAGCCCCTAGCACGGTCACAGACACATTTTCCTCTGTTTTAGAGTGTAGAGCTCTCTCACTCTCCACGGAGACTAGACCCATTTCCCTCTGTTTTAGAGTGCAGAGCTCTCTCCCTCTCCACGGAGACTAGACCCATTTTCCTCTGTTTTAGAGTGCAGAGCTCTCTCACTCTCCACGGAGACTAGACCCATTTTCCTCTGTTTTAGAGTGCAGAGCTCTCTCACTCTCCACGGAGACTAGACCCATTTTCCTCTGTTTTAGAGTGCAGAGCTCTCTCACTCTCCACGGAGACTAGACCCATTTTCCTCGCGTTTTTAAAATCACATTTTTGGGTGGCTATAATTTCTTAAACCGACACTGGTTGTGAGGCTGTGTGTAGAGTTGTAAAGGGTTTTGGATTTAATCCACACTGATAATGAAGAGTTGATGCGGTTGGATGGAAGGCTTGCTAGCTTCTCACACTGAATGCTGATGAAGTGGGTCAACGGAGGTCTGTGCAGCCAAAATAGCCCCAGCTACGTTCATCTTGGTTACGGTCTGGTGCCAAGCCACAGACACAAGAAGGCAGAGCATTGTAAGACAATCCTTAGTAAACACATCTGTTGTTACTTACATTGTGGAAGCCACAGGTACAATGAAGACATCTAACTAGCCTGCGAAAATCACTTGTTATTCCCTATTACCGGTGTACAAACATTCAGAACCCTGGACAGTGCCATGACAGTGCTAACTTCAAGTTCAGTAAAAAAATGAAAAAGTGGATAGGGAAGTGGAGGTGGAAATAGACGTCACCTTCCCAGCGTATACTGCTCTCAGACTCTTTGGTATCCTGCTACAACATCAATGGACTGTGGTTGCTGACTAGAACCCTTCATGGTTCCAGGAGTTATTATAACGGTTGTTAACCCTTGACTTGGTGTAACTTTCCACCTTGATTATACTATAGATAATACATACCATTTGCACTACAGATTATGCCATCATCTAAACACATCAGTGGAAGTAATTTTGCAAGGTTAATTTCCCAAAGGTACAGCAGGTGAGTTAAATACTGAAACACTAAAGAAGTGGCACAGAATGTGCCCTGGAAGAATGCATCCAGGAATCTAAGCACATCAGGTTTAATCATCATTTTGCATTTTGTTAACCTCTAAGCTGACCTCCTGTCAAATCTGTCTGAGTACCTACATACACACTGGCTGTACACAGATGCACTTTACTAGAGACTCCTCTGACATTCTACAACTATTTGTCTGTGTGTGATAAGGAAGCAGATGGAGCTGTCAGCTTGTCCTCCATGCACAGTGATCTCCTGAAATCTAATCCTGCCATTCCCACCATTGCTGCTCTCTACACCAGCGCTAACCAATTTTTTTAGGTTTTGGATCCTATCCAGCAGATTTTGTGAAAATAAGGATAATAAGGATAACACAGTATGGCTGGCCACTATTATTAGTTATGGATACTTTTGTTTTGGATGTCTCCTATAAGCTGAGGCATATTGTTCCAATATTGTTGATTCATATAAAGTTCAGTTGAAATTGTGCTGAATTTGTACCTTTGAAACAACATCAGATATTCAAAGTTATATACACTTTAAAATAAAATACAAATAATAGCCTTGGCAGCACCTCCTACTGGAGAGTTGATCTTCAGCTTTTGATTTGGCCTCCCATCCAGGGTTTTAACCAAGCCCAACTTTTATGTTTGTCACTGACTACTACCAATGTGCTATCGTGAGAGTGATTATTGAGAGACCTCTTAATATTTAAATATATTGACTGTTGCTATCGAAGTCATTCCAAAGGGCAAATGAGCAAATTAAATGTAACCATACTTTACAAGTCATATATCATCAATGAAACTACTTAGATCGATATAGCATTTGCAAAGTCATCAACAGCTATTGTTTCTATCAGGAATCAAGGTAAGACCCAGATGCAGACCGTGTTGAAGTAACAATGTTTATTACAGCAACAGGGGCAAAGGAACAGGATGGCAGGCAGCCTCAGAGTCAGGGGCAGGCAGAGTGGTCAGGCAGGTGGGTACTGGGTCAGGACAGGCAAGGGTCAAAAACCAGGAGGATGAGAAAAGAGAGACTGGGGAAAAGCAGGAGCTGACACAAAAATGCTGTTGGCTTGACAAACAAGACGAACTGGCAACAGACAAACAGAGAACACAGGTATAAATACACAGGGGATAATAGGGAAGATGGTCGATTACAAAGACAGGTGAAACAGATCAGGGTGTGACAGTTTCAATTCAACCCAGGGTTCAACTAAAAATAGACAATACATATAGGCCTAGGGTTTCAAGCTTTGGTTGATTTCAAATTTAATCTGCAAGTTTATCATTAATATGTTGGATTCACGTCTCCATCTTAACCAAATATAAAATAAAAAACACTAAATCAAATCAAACTTTATTTGAAGTGCATTTAAAGTGATTAGATTTAGTCATATTCTTTAACTTAGAATTGTGTTTGAGATGGAGACATGAATCCAACATATCAATTATTAATTTGCAGACAAATTGGATATTGAATTGTGTTTGGTTGTTAACACAACCAAATATCTACATTTGAAGGAGATGTATCTTCGCTTGGATAGTGCCATCTGTGCCACTGACTTAGTCTGACTTCAATTCCAGTTTGTACAAATGAATAATTTATATGTTGGATTTATATGTTGGATTAAAGAATAGGACTAAATCAAATCATATCAAACTTTAAATAAAGTTGGATTTAATTTAGTCTTATTCTTTCATTTTGATACTTGGTTGAGATGGAGACGTGAATCCAATATATAAATCATACATTTGTAGACAAAGTGGAATTTGTTGACAACGAAACACAATTCAATATCAATTTTGCAGTACAGTAACAAATGAACAAGTTAATAAATTATATGTTGGATTCACATCTCCAACTAAACCAACAAGTTAGGATAGGATCAGGGGCGAAAATCTGATATCAACTTTGGAGGGGACAATTACATACCATTTTCTCAAGAGCAATTCCTGAGGGGGACACCAAAATTAGTGCTGTAACACATAGCCTACATTGTAATATGGTAAATGTATATTGAGGAACCAAAGAAATAAGGTGTTTGCCGTACTCCTAACTACCGGCACCCAAAACTACACAACTAATCACAACAGCAATACCATTGCCTTTAACAAATCTTAGTTCAGTCACCAGTTTAAGTTGAGAGTGGGGATATCCATGGCATTTTCCAATTATGTTCCTATTTTACAAGTCAACAAAAATGGAGAACCTTTCATAATGTTGCCAAACAAAGACTCAACAAACTTACCTGAGACTCCCTGTCTCTGCCAGTCTGTCCCTGCATATCTGTCCCCAACTCTGCTGTCTGTGTGCCATCTGTTGCCTGCACTGCCTAATGACATCATTGTGAAACATTTCCATTAGAATTTCATTTCTTTCTTATGAACATTTTATCAACTAGTCTTTGAGATATTAGGCTACTAGGGTTCTTACTTTGCGTTTTGGTGTACTGAAAAATACTCTGATGTCCGTCTTTTATTTTTCTGCCATTTTTCTACCTGGCTGGCTGGCTGGCTACACACACACACAGTGTAGGTTATTTACAGTAGGAGATGGGCTTCTATCATCTTATCTTTTATCATTCTATTTGGGCTTCGATCTAAAGGTAGCTAGCAAATGTGAAACGGATTAAAATGACAAGAGTTGACAGCTGTATGAGTTCACCATTTACACAACATATGCTGCAACCTTTTATAATTTTAATAGTTTGTTTCATATTGGCTGGCTTCCAACAATAGCTGAATTTGCAAAGCTAGCGAGCACCAATTCCGTTTCAGTGGTGTTTGCTATAATCTTTGCTACCCAGGTTAAATAAAGGTGAAATAAAATAAATAAATAAAAGTTCCCTTGCGACAATTTACCTTTTGCAACGAGACCATTAAATATATTTAAGACAATGGTAGAAGAGAGTGTAGTTCTGTTCAGTTTGGACTTCAGTTTATCACTAACCTTATCACAGGGACTTTGAAGCACTAACTTACATCATCTGCATGCTGATCTTGGAATAAATTGACGATAGCAAAGATTCCATCTTTGACGAGGCCACATAAATGGAATAGGTACTAGCTAGCTTAATAGTTAATATTTGCGCGCTAGCTCTGCATATTCAGCTAGTGTGTGTGCGCGATTGACTGGATTAACCTCACGTCAGTTACGTTCATTGAGTGCCTTTCAGACAGTAGATACGACCCCTCTGTTACCTTGCCAACTAAGGAACTGGCAGTGGATCAAAACATTGTGAGGCAAAGGGTGGGGGGGTTGCAATCTTTTGAAACTTAAAAATGCGCTATTAAGTGTCTATAATCAGCACAATTGCTTTCATTGCGTATTATTAATATTATTCAAATTACATAGTTATGTTTCAGTGATATATTGGGGGGGACAAATCATATTTTTCCAAGGATGGGGGGGTCGTGTCCCCCCCGTCCCCCCCGGGATTTCCGCCCCTGGATAGGATTAACCTGTTGGTGACCATTTCCCGTTAACGGGATTGATTTTGACAACAGCCAGTGGAAAATCAGAGCGGCAAATTTAAAACAGCTAAAATCTCATAATTCCATTTTCTCAAACAATCAACTATTTTACACCATTTTAAAGATAAACTTCTCGTTAATCTAACCACATTGTCCGATTTCAAAAAGGCTTTACGGTGAAAGCACAAAACTAGATTATATTAGGACATAAACTTCACAAGAAACACCACACAGCCATTTTCCAAGCAACTAGATGCATCACAAAAACCCAAAACACAGCTAAATGAAGCACTAACCTTTGACGATCTTCATCAGATGACACTCCTAGGACATTATGTTACACAATACATGTATGTTTAGCTCGATAAAGTTCATATTTATATCCAAAAACAGCATTTTACATTGGCGCGTAATGTTGAGAAATGTTTTCCCTCCAAACCTACCGGTGAATGAGCACAATGAGCACACATATTACGTAAATTCTCATCGTAAACATTGATCAATATAGAAGTGTTATGCACAGAATTATAGATACACTTCTCCTAAATGTAATCGCTTTGTCAGATTTTAAAAAAGGTTCACGGCGAAAGCACAATTTGCAATAATCTGAGTACAGCCCAGATGACACTAACAACTAGCAAACAGAAACCCGCCATCTTGGAGTCAATAAAACTAAGAAATTACATTATAAATATTCACTTACCTTTGATTATCTTCATCAGAAGGCACTCCCAGGGATCCCAGCTCCACAATAAATGTTCAATAAAGTTCATATTTATTTCCAAATAATCCATTTTGTTCGCGCGTTCGGTTCACCCTCCAAATACACTACGCGCATGCTTACTTAGTCCAGACGAAAAGTCAAAAAAGTTATACTATAGTTTGTAGAAACATGTCAAACGATGTATAGAATCAATCTTTAGATTGTTTTTAACATATACCTTGAATAAAATTCCAACCGGACCTATTCATTCTCTTTAGGAGTGAATATGAACTCAGCTCGCTCCCAAGTCATTGCGCGTGACTTGAGTCCATGCCTTATAATGGGACACCAGTTTACCACAGCTGGTATTCCCTTCAAATTCACCATAGAATCTTCAAACACCGTTCTACAGACTGCTGACATCTAGTGGAAGCTTTAGGAAGTGCAAAATGAACCCTAAGTCACTGTATACAGTCAAGGCAATCACTTGAAAGGACTACAAGCACCAGACTTCCCACTTCCTGCTTGACTTTTTCTCAGGTTTTTGCCTCCCATATGAGTTCTGTTATACTCACAGACACCATTCAAACAGTTTTAGAAACTTCAGAGTGCTTTCTATCCAAATCTACTAATAATATGCATATTCTAGTTTCTGGGACAGAGTAGTAACCTGTTTAAATTGGGTACGTTTTTCATCCGACCGTGAAAATACTGCCCCCTATTAAGAATAGGATTAAGCCAGTGGCTAAAATGAAACTATCCAAGCATTAGATATCCTTTCAAAGTTGATATTTGGTTGCGTTGTCAACTAAACAAAATTCAATTATGTATTTTTTGTAATACATTAAATAGCCTAAAGTTAAGGCTTACAAACTAATGTAACGGTATTTATTCAACCTTTAAAATGAGTAACACATCCATGGCTACATTTTGAGATTAGCCTACTGTAACTATAAATGTATTTTTATGTAATCATAGAAAGAAAGCATGTTCAAGATAGCATACAAAGGTCACAGGTCTGTGGAAATCTTCACAATTGCTTTAAAAATCTGCACAGAATCTTGAACAGCATTGATCACTTGCAGTAATATTTCATTTTTAATGTAATCTCAACTGCAATCCAGGTCATTTGGTTGTGCTATTAGATGAAGCACAGTTTTAACACATTAAGTTGTTGTATACTGTAAATACAAAATATCTGACATTGTATTTCCATTCAAACTTTGTTGTGCTTTTAAATGGTTGAAAGCGCAGTAATTACACATTTAGATGACAACTAAACCAAAAATCTGACAATGGTTTTCCATTGGAATTTGGTTGTGCTTTTAGATGGTTGAAAGCATAGTGATAACACGTTGAGGATTTAACAAACTTCTGGCTGTCTTTTTGAGTGGGTGAAAGAGGTTGAAATCTCATTGATCAATACCTCAACTAAATATTACCCAAATGTCCATGCTGAAATGATGTGGTGTGCCCAGTGGGCTAGCATTATGGTTGATTAGAAAGTGCTGTTGCTACCTTGCCTGCAGATTCAAGAACAATGGAGCAAACTGAAGATGAAAGATAATGTAACTCTTGGTAGGACAGTGGAAGTTTTCTTAAAAAATAAATTTTTTATTGTTACAACCAACTTATCTGGGAGAGTGCCAAAATCAGGTATGACAGAAAGTAGTCAAAGGGGATTTATGTATCTTTAAAATGGCCACCTTTGTGTTAGACTGTAGTGATGCACTGTTTGACTCATAACCCGCATAGCACAGCAGACAGGTTTAGGGTCATTAAATATTGTGTGGATGAAGGTCTGGTGGGTGGTGGGCGGGTTGAGTAAAGAGAAAACAATACCTTAAAAAATCCATAAGTGTATCATTCTAGCGCAATTTATATCTATAGGCTACATTGAGGCTATCTGGCATTAGTGCATAAGCCTAAGCTTTAGGGCCAAACTGTATGTGCGCCAAGTAGCCTACATCAAATCGCCAAATGCTTTTCAGAACGGGCAGAAAAAGTTGTCAATCCATGGAGGCAAAAAGGACAGTGTTAGGGTTTAATTCAGTAAGAGAAAAGCTGTGAAATGGAGAGTTGAAAATAAAGAGAAGGGAGGGCCAGAAAAGTAATGTTTGGTGAAGTGGTAAAAGAGGATGATAGCAGTGCTGGCTATGTTAAGCCTATGTGTGATGATTGTGACAGTCAAAAGATGGGACTTCAGATTATGAAATGTAATGGAACTGTATTCTACTGTTCAGATGGGTTAGTGGAAACTAAAATCTGGACGCTGACTGTAGGTCTATAACCTCTTACATAGCCTTAATATTAATACTGCAAAATTAAGCATTTCTTGCAGTGAAATAAGATACCAAATGTAGGCAAAATCATGATAGTATTTCAACCACATAAAATATGTATCCAAGCCATACTGAAATCTTATCAGAAACATGTTGGGTCATTTTCACAGCTTTCTATTTCAATACAACCAGTCAAACTAATGTCATCTGGACATTTTGCAAAGAAAATCTTTCCTATTGTTTTTGTTATGGCATTTTCTCCAAGGTCCCTAAGTATCTTTCCTCTACGAAAGAAGATAACAGAGAACTATATGTCAACTATACTGAACAAAAATATAAACGTGTAACCGATGTGAAATGGCTAGTTAGTTAGCGGTGGTGCGCGCTAATAGCATTTCAATCAGTGACGTCACTCGCTCTGAGACCTGAAGTGGTTGTTCCCCTTGCGTTGCAAGGGCCGCGGCTTTTGTGGCGCGATGGGTAACGATGCTTCGTGGGTGTCAGTTGTTGATGTGTGCAAGGGTCCCTGGTTGGGGCGAAGAGAGGGACGGAACCTACACTGTTACAAACGCAACATGTGAAATGTTGATTCCGTGTTTCATGAGCTGAAATAAAATATCCCAGAAATGTCAACAAGTTCTCATTTACAACTGCGACCTGGCCAAGATAAAGCAAAGCAGTGTGACACAGACAACAACACAGAGTAAACAATAAACAAGCCAATAACACAATAAACAAGTCAATGACACAGTAGAAAAAAAACAAAGTCTATATACAGTGTGTGCAAAAGGCATGAAGAGGTAGGCAATAAATAGGCCATAGGAGCGAATAATTACAATTTAGCAGATTAACACTGGAGTGATAAATGAGCATATGATGATGTGCAAATAGAAATACTGGTGTGCAAAAGAGCAGAAAAGTGAATAAAATAAAAACAGTATGGGGATGAGGTAGGTAGATTGGGTGGGCAATTTACAGATGGACTATGTACAGCTGCAGCGATCGGTTAGCAGCTCAGGTAGCTGATGTTTAAAGTTGGTGAGGGAAATAAAAGACTCCAACTTCAGCGATTTTTGCAATTCGTTCCAGTCACTGGCAGCAGAGAACTGGAAGGAAAGGCGGCCAAATGAGGTGTTGGCTTTGGGGATGATCAGTGAGATATACCTGCTGGAACGTGTGCTACGGGTGGGTGTTGTTATTGTGACCAGTGAACTGAGATAAGGCGGAGCTTTACCTAGCATAGACTTATAGTTGTGCTGGGGACAATAAAAGGCCACTCTAAAATACCTGCTGACTACAGGAATATCCACCAGAGCTGTTGCCAGAGAGTTTTATGTTCATTTCTCTATTATAAGCCACCTCCAATGTAATTTTAGAGAATTTGGCAGTACTTCCAACTGTCAGAAACCGTCTCAGGGAAGCTCATCTGCATGCTCGTTGTCCTCACCAGGGTCTTGACTTGACTGCAGTTCAGCATCGTGACTTCAGTGGGCAAATGCTCACCTTCGATGGCCACTGGCACCCTGGAGAAGTGTGCTTTTGACGGATGAATCCTAGTTTCAACTATACCGGGCAGATGGCAGACACGGCGTGTATGGCGTCGTGTGGGTGAGCGGTTTGCTGATGGCAACGTTGTGAACAGCGTGCCCCGTGGTGGCAGTGGGATTTTGGTATGGGCAGGTGTAAACTACGGACAACGAACACAATTGCATTTTATCGATGGCAATTTGAATGTCCCAGTTCTTCCATGACCTGCATACTCACCAGAAATATCACCCATTGAGCACGTTTGGGATGCTCTGGATCGACGTGTACGACAGCATGTTCGAGTTCGCACTAATATTCAGCAACTTCGCACAGCCATTGAAGAGGAGTGGGACAGCCACAATCTAGCACCGGATCAACTCTATGCAAGGAGATGTGTCTAGTTTTCTGATTCACGCCCCTACTTTTTTTTTAGGTATCTGTGACCAAGAGATGCATATCTGTATTCCCAGTCATGTGAAATCCATAGATTAGGGTCAAATAAATGTATTTCAATTAACTGATTTCCTTATATGAACTGTAACTCAGTAAAATCTTTGAAATTGTTGCATGTTGCATTTATATTTTTGTTCAGTGTAGATTGAAGCATTCATTATATCGGTTTATGACAATCTGGTGAGCAAGGGTTTATTTAGTCTTCTAGGGCAACATACAGTATAAGCGGAATGCACCTAATTATAGACAAGTTGACTACCAAAATGTCGGAAATAAAAAAATCAGGCACAACAAAAAATCATGCACCCCCTGTCAAAATATTGTTACATTGCTTTGACTAGCCTACAGCGCATTTTCTATGTTGGCGGGTTAGGGTCGGGTGCAGGCCTCAGATTTCCACTTTATCACACATAGTAGGGGGTTGCGGATGGGTTATTAGCAATTGTGGGCAGGTGCGGGTGAGTAAACAGCTGACCCTCTGCAGGCTGCATTGTGCCAATATGTGGATGGAATACCTCTTTGATTTGGCTGCGGAATGTGAGTCAGTCACATAGCCGCAGGAAGTAGGGGTGCTTAGGGTGCTGCAGCACCCCCCCGAAGAATCAGAATGTAAAAACATATATTTGTTAAAAAATATATATATATTTATCAAGAAAATGATTTTCTCACAAAAGTTGTGCACTGACCCTTTACTAGTCCTGTATTATAGCCCCCTGTAGCGTTGACAAAAAAACAACAACATCTGCACTTCCTCAGTCAGACAATTAAATCTGTCTTGATCCTAATGAACTGGAAATGGGATTGGAGTCACATCAATTAATTTATATTAATCTTTCTATTATTTATAGAGAGAGGGTTTCTTCAAAGCAGGTTTTTCTCTCCTTTGATTAGATTTTTTGGCACAGCCCTATTGAATGCATTACATGTAACCCTTAAAAATGCACTTGCAGTTGCCTTTGTGGATACACTAGTTATGTATTGACAACATGAGTTTAGTGGTACTGGTGCTGGATGAGTATGTCTGCAATGTTGGACAGCATAATATGAATGCAAAAGACTAGGCTACCAAGGGAAATACATGCCTTGTTCTCAACCCTTAGGCTACATAGCTGTGAACAAAACCCATCAACAAATGCTGTAGTACAGAATATTACAATCATCAAGTTTAGATTTTCGCAACAGTCTTTCCCCCACTAAGAACTGTGCTGTGCTTGTCAACTAGATTGTTTGAGGAGAACTCAGTCTCTTGACACAGGAATAGAAGCTGTGGAATACACATACGACCATGCCATGCCAGGGTAGTCTCTATGTGCCTAAAGTGTCCTTAGCTCTCATTGTCTTGGCTTCAGCTAAAGCAAAATGAGAGAGCACTCCTCAGTACTTGTCTTCTTTCTCTTGGAAGCCTTTTAAATATTAAGGACTGTGTTCCCTCCCGCAAGGCATCGTTTGCCAATGTGGCCCTCTCTTTGGTTATTTATTCTGAGTGAACATAGGGCCAAAAGACTGATCAGATTTGACCATTATATTGTAGGCCTACCAACCCCTTGGAAATTGGAAGCATTGTTGCTATTTTTGTGATTAACTAGCTCAATGTCGGTGGCAGGTGATGTTTGATCCCTGACAGAACATTGTTGGTCTCCACAATTCCTTCATATCGTTAATGTTTTTCCTTTTTCATCCTATTACTCACCAGAAATTCAGAGTGCCAACCTGCACATACCACAGGACTTGAGCCTCTGACATATGCCATTTGAAGTTCAGAGACCATCTGGGCCCTAGCCTTTCTATGGCACATTGCCCTGCTCCTCTCCTCAGTTGAGTAGGCAAATACTGGAGCTCATCCAGAATGTCATCCAAATGTCCCACCAAATGAGAAACTATGAGCAGACTTCGGCCAAAACAGAAATACTACATGTATCATCTATTTGTAATAATCGGTATTCATCATGTTTTTATATATTGGAAGGGATCACATTTTGCATGTGGTCCAACTGTCAGTCCAGGCTGTAATTGTGGATGATGAGTTGAGCACCTGAGTTAAACAGCTCAATTCTAGTTTCCTATATTCCATCCTCTTCCATGTAACCCATCCTCACATTATCTGAGCATTCTAATTCCCCCCAAGTATATCTCCATATTACCCCTTTGATTTTCTCTGTGATGCATTCAACCCCCCCCCCCCCCCCCACGGAGCAAGAGAAGCTCATTACTTTCACTGAATACTGTTTATTCTCCTTCATTTGTATCACAATATAATGTTTAGAAGGTGCAGCACAATTATTGCCCTTGAGCTATAGGCTAAGCTGGCTATTTATCTGAAAAGAACACCCCTATAAGTTTTTATAAAGCTTTTTCCATTCATGTTATCATATAATTTGTTCTCTGTAGCTCTTGGGGGTTTCTAAATATCCTAATCACTTGAGAGGTCTAATGAGTTACTGCTGTGTTGTTTGCTGTCACTAAGCAGATGTGGCCTGGCATAGTAAGGCATTATGCACAATGTCCTGTTGATATGGTCTGTAATGCTAAAGATCAAAGAGAACGTACACCTCTGTTAGAAAACCTCAGCTCTCACTTCAGAGACAGACCTAAGCCCGCTCAGGCAATAATCCTCTCTAAGCGTTATCGTCGTACTGTTATCTATACTGCCAGTTGTCAGCAGTAATCTTGTACCCATTTGTTTGAACTCCACTCTTAGATCTGCTATTGTTAGCTCAAAATAGGAGCCCACTGTGGTCTGCTCACCCAGTGCTTTTAGTTCAAATGTGAATTCTATAAACTTGAATACCCCCTCGGTTTTCAAATCACGTAGAGGGCGTGGGCTGTTGCACGATAGCAACCAAAGCCCATGTAAGTCAGTCTATAACATTCTATCATTGGTTACTCAGAGAGTTCCTCATATTGACATTGGCTGTGTCCTCAGGCCCTATGGTGCTAACCTTGGAAAAGTAATTCAAATTTCTTCTCCTTCCTCTAATACTAATAGGGATAGACCAAATGGTGTAGTTCTATGCAATCTTATAGCCATACCAACTACAGTATATCAATATCAACCATGAGACAGGGCCCGCAACTGCCTATTGAACGTAGCTTGTTTGCATGTGACTTAAGAAATTGTAAAGGACTTGATGAATCTGAACACTAGGAGCTCACTTCCTAAACTGGATTACATTAAGATCTGAGCTATGCAGACAAATCCGGACATTCTGGTACTGACTGAAACTTGGATCTCTGGGGACATTCTGGACTTGGATATTAATATTGAAGGTTACAGGGTAGAAGGTAGAGGTGGCAGAGTGCCCATTTTTTAATTAAAAAAAAACATGTATTTGTCTCTTTACTGAAATCCATTTCCCTTGCCCAAAACTTTTAACTACTATCTTTAAGCCTTTGTCTGGGGAAAAATGTATCTATAACTGTTATAGGGGTTTACCGTCCTCCCTCGGCTAACCTTTGTGCACTCGAGGAGTTAACTAGTTTGTTGCCTTCTTTTACGAAATCAGAAGTTATTACTCTGGGTGACCTGAATTATGATTGGGAAATGCAGGCTTCAGACAATCTACAGTAAAAAAACATGTGTAATGATCTAAACCTAACCCGGATGGTGACTAAGCCTACATGGCCCAACCCTAAAGACCCTTCAAGTAAACTCTAAACTCTGATCTTATTTTAATGAATACACCAGATAAATATGTTTCTACTGGTGTCTTCGCCCAAGACATTAATGATCATTGTCCAGTTGTTTGTGTCAGAGATGTGAGAATACAAAAATCGAAGCCTCGTGTCATCACAAAGAGGAACTTAAAAAACTTCAGTGAACAGGCTTTTTTACACAACCGTTATTTCTGTGACCTTGATTGTATTTCAGCTGTCCCTGAACCTGATTTAGCTTTGAGCCTTTTTGCAGATGTCTTCAGTACTATTGTGGATAACATTCTCCCTTCCAAAAATTAAGGGTTAAAGGTAGATCGAATGCCTGGTATACTCCGGTATTATCAGAAGTCATTCATGAAATATATTATGCTTGGGTTAAGGCCAGGAACACAGCATAGGCCCGGACTGGAAAACTGAACGGATGAATCATTGTGTAAAAAAAATCTGAAAGGCTAAATCTGATTATTATGCAACTGCTCTTTCAGATTGTAATGGGAACCGGGCAGAATTCTGGAAATCTGTCAAATCCCTGAAGGGTTCTACTTCCTCCTCTCTGCCACAACAAATTAATTCAGACACACGCCTCATTACGGAAAAAATTCCATCATTGATGCATTTAATCACCATTTTATTTCAGAGGACTATCTCTGAAATAACTTCTAAGCCTATTCACAATGATATTGGGGTGGATGCTGATAAGGAAAACTTGCTGAATGATCAGAGAAATTATAGTCAAAGCATTTCTTTTTGGCTATTTACAGAAAAATAAGTCCTGGATGCTTTGCTAGCAATCGACAACAAGAAATTCACAGGAGCCGACCAATTGGATCCTGGTCTGCTTAAGTGTGCATTGTTGGCTCAATAACCCACATTTTTTTATTTAACATTGTTATCAGGAAATATTCCAAAAATATGGAAATCAGCTTTGATGCTGCCACTCAATAAGGGTGGGGATAGTAGTGATCTTAATTATTGTCGCCCCATTTCAAGGCTTCCTTGTCTAGCTAAGATTCTCAAATTCTTGGTAAATGTACACCTTTGTAGGTTTAGACCTGGGCATAGCTGTAACAAGTGTGCTGAGAGTCGGGGAGCAAGTTCAGGGAGTGAGTGTTTTAATAAATAAACACAACTAAATACAAAACAAGAAACTCGAACAGCACACAGACAAGAAACAATGACACCTAGGGAAGGAACCAAAGGGAGTGACATATATAGGGCTGGTAATCAAGGAGTCCAGGTGAGTGATGACGTGCAGGTGCATGTAACGATGGTGACAGGTGTGCGCCATAACGAGCAGCCTGAGAGGGAGCACACATGACAA
This sequence comes from Salmo salar, assembly GCF_965601325.2. NCBI lineage: Eukaryota > Metazoa > Chordata > Actinopteri > Salmoniformes > Salmonidae > Salmo > Salmo salar. The sequence goes on from NC_138314.1 coordinate 33,373,464, forward strand.
TAACACTATTACGTAGCACTATTGTTTATGCTTTAGACGCTAAAATGAAATGTGCTGCTTTGTTTATGGACCTGTCATAAGCTTTTGATACTGTTGATCTGGCTATTTTATTGAATAAGTTGTCCTCGATAGGCCTGAGCTCTAACGCCTGTTCATGTTTTTATGATTATCTTAGTGACAGAACTCAGGCCATCGTGATTGATAGGTTTAAGTCTGAATTTCTTGAAGTGCATAAAGATGTACCACAGGGGTCGATTTTGGGACCTGTTCTCTTCACTATTTATATAAATACCATTGGTCAATCTGTAAAAACATTTTTTTAAATAATCTATATGCGGATGATACTGTTATGTATGCTATTGCCCCGACTGTTGATCTGGCTGTGTCAAAACTACAGTCAGATTGTATAGCTATGCAGGAATCCCTTGCTGATTTAAAACTTGTGCTTAATACGAGCAAAACGAAATTCATGTTGTTTTTTAACTCTCGTAAGAATGTTTCAGATTAATTAACTGTTCACTCATTAGATGGTTCTCCAATTGAATGTGTTCCCGCAATAAATACTTGATATGGATTTGACGTTTTAAAAAACATATAGATGAGCTGGTTAAGAAGCTAAGGTTAATAGTTGTCTATTTCTACAGAAACAGATTGTGCCTTTCTCTAAGCAGTAGGAAGCAGATTACATTTACATCATTTAGCAGACGCTCTTATCCAGAGCGACTTACAAATTGGTGCATTCACCTTATGATATCCAGATTATTCAGTCAACCTTTTTATCTGTTCTTTATTATGGTGATATTATTTATCAAAATGCAGCTGCTACTACTCTTAAACCTTTGGATGCCATCTACCATAGTGCCCTTCGTTTTGTTACAGGTGACAGTTTTGATACTCATCACTGTATCAAAAGGTTGGCTGGACTTCGCTAAAGGCTCATAGATCTCTACATTACTTCCATTTTGTTTACAAGGCCCTACTTCATAAACTTCCTTCTTATCAAATTTGGCTGTTGACCTATAGACACCTGAATTGCCTAACCCGTTTGCAGGATTGGTTAACTCTTGAGGTTCCTAGGGTCTCCACCGAGCTAGGCAAATCTGCTTTAATTTTTAATGCACCATATTGCTGGAACAAACTACCAAATACATTTCATCTTGATGTTCTGGTGCCATTCGAGCAATTTAAAGTATGGATTGGGGAATTATTTGTGGAGGAATGTAACTGTGATTTGTGATGTTTTATTTGTGCTTCCCATGCCTGTTTTTTAATGTGGACAGTATGTATATTCTTATATTGTATTATCCTCTTACATCTAGACGTTCCGCTAGCGGAACACCACTCCAATATCCAATGATAGGGCGTGGTGCGAAATACAAACTCCTCGAAAATCCGAAAACTTCCATTTTTCAAACATAAGACTATTTTACACCATTTTAAAGACAAGACTCTCCTTTATCTAACCACACTGTCCGATTTCAAAAAGGCTTTACAACGAAAGCAAAACATTAGATTATGTCAGCAGAGTACCCAGCCAGAAATAATCAGACACCCATTTTTCAAGCTAGCATATAATGTCACAAAAACCAAAACCACAGCTAAATGCAGCACTAACCTTTGATGATCTTCATCAGATGACACTCCTAGGACATTATGTTATACAATACATGCATGTTTTGTTCAATCAAGTACATATTTATATCAAAAACCAGCTTTTTACATTAGCATGTGACGTTCAGAACTAGCATTCCCACCGAACACTTCCGGTGAATTTACTAAATTACTCACGATAAACGTTCACAAAAAACATAACCATTTTTTAAAGAATTATAGATACAGAACTCCTTTATGCAATCGCGGTGTCCGATTTTAAAATAGCTTTTCGGTGAAAGCACATTTTGCAATATTCTGAGTAGATAGCTCGCCATCACGGGCTAGCTACTTTGACACCCACCAAGTTTGGTACTCACCAAACTCAGATTTACTATAAGAAAAATTTGATTACCTTTGCTGTTCTTCGTCAGAATGCACTCCCAGGACTTCTACTTCAACAACAAATGTTGGTTTGGTTCCAAATAATCCATAGTTATATCCAAATAGCGGCGTTTTGTTCGTGCGTTCAAAACACTATCCGAAGGGTAACGAAGGGTGATGCGCGGACGCGTATCGTGACAAAAAAAATTCAAAATATTCCATTACCGTACTTCGAAGCATGTCAAACACTGTTTAAAATCAATTTTTATGCGATTTTTCTCGTAAAATAGCGATAATATTCTGACCGGGAGTCGTTGTTTTCGTTCAAAGACTGAAAAAGTAAAATGGACTCTTCACATGCACGCGTACGCCCGTCTCATTGTTTTCAGATCGACCACTTACCAAATGCGCTACTGTTTTTCAGCCAGTTACTGCAGAGTCATCATTCAACGTTCTGGCACCTTCTGAGAGCCTATGGGAGCCTTAGAAAGTGTCACGTTACAGCAGAGATCCTCTGCTTTGGATAGAGATGACAAAGAAGGCCAAGAAATGGTCAGACAGGGTACTTCCTGTACAGAATCTTCTCAGGTTTTGGCCTGCCATTTGAGTTCTGTTATACTCACAGACACCATTCAAACAGTTTTAGAAACTTTGGAGTGTTTTCTATCCAAAGCTACTAATTATATGCATATTCTAGTTTCTGGGCAGGAGTAATAACCAGATTAAATCGGGTATGTTTTTTATCCGGACGTGAAAATGCTGCCCCCAATCCATAACAAGTTATACAGTGCACATTTGGAAAAGAGACCTACGTCTCAATATGTCTTCCCTGTCAAAATAAATGTTAATAAAATAAAAACTTGTATTGAACTTCCCAATGTCACTGTAAAGGCCACTGTCGTACATGTTTTACTTTTATCATGCTTTTGTGGTTTACCTGCATGACCAAAGTCAGGTAGTATTGATGGATGGCAGTGAATGAGGCTGCAATCATGGCATCGTTTTTGCTCTTAGTGTGGACTTGAGGAATGGGAGAAAGTATTTCATACAGTATACTGGGTTGTCTTAGTTTTGGCAATGAATTATTTGTATGTGACTGCTAATTACTGATTCATACCAACATTTAGTGCAGCGAAATTACAACATTTGCATTTCATAAGGATTTGTTACTTCAATGTCTGAAGTCCCCATGTGACTTACTGCATAACAGGGAAACATACTTAATATGCCAACGCCATGTTTAGAATCACAAGAGATGTCGTGGCTGACACAGAGGTGTGTGTTCACTATTGTCACTTATTAAATAGTTTACATGTTGTTGCAGAAGCTTTCACAGCTATTAAGTAGACATGGCCCAGTTCTCTGACACGTTTCCAAGAGGATTAAGAGCAGCAGCTCCTACAGTACTTCTCCTTCTGTGAGAATCCTTAGCATCCTGACTGTGTCGGTATGCCTTTGTAGTCTGTGCTTTGACTCTCCCAAGACATCAACCGCACAGCTCTGTACTGTACATCATCATCTGAAATTCCTTTAGATTTTAGATTTTCACTCAAGCCCTTAGAGATATCATACAAGTACAGACCTTTCACATGTATAAGCCTGAACAGAGAATTGGATAGAAGTTTCATTTCTCACACCTTGTGGGAAATAATATTTTAACATCAACGTGACACAAAAAAAATCTGCATCACACACACACTCCTGTTTTGCATCACACACACACTCCTGTTTTGCATCACACCCTCCTGTTTTGCATCACACCCTCCTGTTTTGCATCACACACACCATATTGTTTTGCATCACACCCTCCTGTTTTGCATCACAAACACCCTCCTGTTTTGCATCACACACAACCTCCTGTTTTGCATCACACACACACTACTGTTTTGCATCACAAACACCCTCCTGTAATACGCAGTGATCTTTCAGGGAAGCCATGACATTGACCATAATCTCCGGGAAAATTAGCATGGAGCTTCTTTATTAGTGGCAAGAGAACTTACTTATGTTTCCTTGCGTGTCTCCTTTAGATTCTTTGCATGTCTTGAATGTTCTGTGCTCCTCTCCAAACCCCCCAGTCAAAGCCCTCACAGGGAGATGTGTGGAAGAGGTAATAATAGACAGAGCAAATATAATTTTTTACCCAAAGCCATTATCAGTAGTCTGAGGTGTGGCTCTGGAGACTGGCACAGAGATGTCCTTTTAACACTTTACCACACTGACAAAGCGCAAGGTTATAGCTGAATGATGACAGAAGTGTTGGAGAAAGTAGTAAGGCTGAATATGGGTGAAAAAGCAGGAAAAACGTTTGCCTGAACTGTGCATAACTTAAAATGTAATGTTTTATATTCCACATACAGTACATATCCATTTATAAATTACGTAAACTGTTATGGATTGAACATTTAGAGATGATACTTTGAAATGGTAGAAAATCCAGAATGAATGAGTGATTGCCATCCCATGTCATAAGAGGATGAAGAGCATGTAAACTCAGTACAGTTGATGTTGTGAGGATTGGAAAAACTAAGTGCACATTTAAGGCATTTCCACAGGGAAGAGATCCACTCTGTATTTTAGAGATTTATGTGTTAGTGCTGACCTCCTTTTCTGAGCACTGTAACTCTTTCTAACGTAACATATTGTAGCATAGCCTCTAATAATAAAATATATAATTTCCAAACAACTAAGACTTGAAGGGGGTATACATTAGGCATTGATACCGTCTTTATATTTGATGTAATCTTTTTTCTTAAACAACTGTACAGATTCTATGAAGGACTAATGTGCTTATGTACACTGTGGACATTCTGACAAGCTGTTATCCAGAGCAGAATCTATTTCACATTGAAATCTGGAAATTTAACAGATGCAAGACTCAACCCTGATGATAAATATTTTTAATTCATTGGATTGAACTTTTCTGGCTCTGAAAGGAAATACCTTTGTAGGCCTGCTGTTGTTATTGTGAATACTAAGGATAATACTGGATGATATTGCCATTCCTATTTGCCATATTTTCAATTTCAGCCTACTAGAAAGTGTGTGCCCCCAGGCTTGGAGGGAAGCAAAAGTCATTCCGCTACCTAAGAATAGTAAAGACACTTGTATGTTAATGAATGTTTAATATTACGATTTTGTCATTTGAATTTGGCGCACTCCAATTTCACTGGATGTTGTCGACAGGTGTCCCGATAGCGGTTCGCGAGCCCTAAGCGGTTGGCTCAGATAGCCGACCAATCAGCCTGTTACCAACCCTTAGTAAACTTTTGGAAATAATTGTGTTTGATCAGATACAATGCTATTTTACAGTAAACAAATTGACAACAAAATTTCAGCATGCTTATAGGGAAGGACATTTAACAAGCACAGCACTTACACAAATGACTGATGATTGCCTGAGAGAAATTTATGATAAAAAGATTGGGGGCGTTTTTGTTAGACTTCAGTGCGGCTTTTGACATTTATCGTATGTGTTATGGCTTTACACCCCAATGCTATATTGTGGATAAAGAGTTATCTGTCTAACAGAACACAGAGGGTGTTTTTTAATGGAAGCCTCTCCAACATTATCCAGGTAGAATCAGGAATTCCTCAGGGCAGCTGTCTAGGCCCCTTACTTTTTTCAATCTTTACTAATGACAGTAAAGCCAGTGTGTGTATGTATGCAGAAGACTCAACACTATACATGTCAGCTACTACAGTGACTGAAATTACTTCAACACTTAACCTGTCTGGGCTAGGGGGCAGTATTTTCACGGCCGGATAAAAAACGTACCCGATTTAAACTGGTTACTACTCTTTCCCAGAAATGAGAATATGCATATTATTAGTAGATTTGGATAGAAAACACTCTGCCGTTTCTAAAACTGTTTGAATGGTGTCTGTGAGTATAACAGAACTTATATGGCAGGCAAACACCTGAGAAAATTCCAAGCAGGAAGTGGCCTGTCTGACAATTTGTAGTTCTTCTTTCTAGTCCCTTTCGAAACTACAGTATCTCTGGGGTTACGTTGCACTTTCTAAGGCTTCCATTGGCTCTCTAAAGCCTGCAGAAAGCAGATTGAGGTGTCTCCTGTCTCTGGGCAGAGTATGGTAGCTCAGTTTGTCAGTGGTCTGCCTGGTGACTAAGAGACTGGGTGTGTACGGTCCCGTGACCATGCTGTTTTTTCTTTTCCTCTTTGAATGAAAACACTATTGTCCGGTTGGAATATTATCACTATTTTACGAGAAGAATACCATAAAAATTGATTTTAAACAGCGTTTGACATGCTTCGAAGTACGGTAAAGGAACATTTAGAATTTTATTGTCTCGAAATGCGCTCGCGCGTTACCCTTTGGATAGTGACCTGAACGCACGAACAAAACGGAGGTATTTGGACATAACTATGGATTATTTGGAACAAAAACAACATTTATTGTGGAAGTAGCAGTCCTGGGAGTGCATTCTGACAAAGATCAGCAAAGGTAATACAATTTTTCTAATAGTAATTCTGAGTTTAGTGAGCCCAGAAGTTGGCAGGTGTCAAAATAGCTAGCCGTGATGGCTGAGCTATGTACTCAGAATATTGCAAAATGTGCTTTCGCCGAAAAGCTATTTTAAAATCTGACATAGCGATTGCATAAAGGAGTTCTGTATCTATAATTCTTAAAATAATTGTTATGTATTTTGTCAACGTTTATGATGAGTAATTTAGTAAATTCACCGGAAGTTTTGGGTGGGAATGCATGTCTGAACACCACATGCCAATGTAAAAAGCTGTTTTTGGATATAAATATGAACTTGATTGAACAAAACATGCATGTATTGTATAACTTAATGTCCTAGGAGTGTCATCTGATGAAGATCATCAAAGGTTAGTGCTTCATTTAGCTGTGTTTTGGGTTTATGTGACAATAATGCTTGCTTGGAAAATGGCTGTGTGATTATTTGTGGCTATGTACTCTCCTAACATAATCTAATGTTTTGCTTTCGCTGTAAAGCCTTTTTGAAATCGGACAATGTGGTTAGATTAACGAGAGTCTTGTCTTTAAAATGGTGTAAAATAGTTGTATGTTTGAAAAATTGAAATTATTGCATTTTTGAGGTTTTGTATTTCGCGCCACGCTCTTCCACTGGCTGTTGAAAAGAGTGGGACGGTGACGTGCCACCTAGCCCATAGAAGTTAACAAAGAGCTGCAGTTAGTTTCAGAGTTGGTGGCAAGGAATAAGTTAGTCCTACACATTTCTAAAACTAAAAGCATTGTATTTGGGACAAATCATTCACTATACCCTAAACCTCAACTCAATTTTGTAAAAAAAATAAATGTAAATTGAGCTTGTGGAGGTGACTAAACAGCTTGGAGTAACCCTGGATTGTAAAATGTCATGGTCAAAATGTTGATATAACAGTAGCTGAGATGGGGAGAAGTCTGTCCATAATAAAGAGCTGCTCTACCTTCTTAATAGCGCTATCAACAAGGCAAGTCCTAAAGGCCCTAGTTTTGTCGCACCTGGAATACTGTTCAGTCGTGTGGTCAGGTGCCACAAAAAGCGACTTAGGAAAATTGCAATTGGCTCAGAACAGGGCAGCACGGCTGGCCCTTGTACTGTATGTACACAGAGAGCTAATATGAATAATATGCATGTCAATCTTTCCTGGCTCAAAATGGAGGAGAGATTGACTTCATCACTACTTGTATTTATGAGAGGTATTGACATGTTGAATGCACCGAGCTGTCTATTTGAACTACTGTTGCACAGATCGGACACCCATGCATACCCCACAAGACATGCCATAAGAGGTCTCTTCACAGTCCCCAAGTCCAGAACAGACTAGTACTAGTACGGTACTACATAGAGCCATGACTACATGGAACTCTATTCCACATCAAGTAACTGATGCAAGCAGTAAAATTAGATTTAAAAAACAGATAGAAATACACTTTATGGAACAGCGGGGACTGTGAAGCAACACAAACATAGGCACAGACACATGCATACACACACATGATAACATACGCACTATACACACACGTACACATGGATTTTGTACTGTAGATATGTGGCAGTGGTGGAGTATGGGCCTGAGGGTATACAGAGTGTTATGAAATCTGTGAATGTATTGTAATGTTTTTAAAATTGTATAAACTGACTTCGTGGGGCAACAGGCAGCAGTTGTTAGCTAGTTGGGCCAGTTACTGAAAGGTTGCTGGATCGAATCCCTGCGCTGACAAGGTAAAAATCTGTCGTTCTGCCCCTGAACAAGGCAGTTAACCCACTGTTCCCCAATAGGCTGTCATTGTAAATAAGAATTTGTTCTTAAGTGACTTGCTTAGTTAAATAAAGGTTAAAAATATATATTTTGCCAGACCCCAGGAAGCTAATGGGGATCCATAATACAAACACACCATCTGTGCTGATGTAATTACTCAGACTTGAATGACTATGTCACGACTTCCGCCGAACTCGGTCCCTCTCCTAGTTCGTTCGGCGGTCGACGTCACCGGCCTTCTAGCCATCGCCGATCCACCTTTCATTTTCCATTGGTTTTGTCTTGTCTTCCCTCACACCTGGTTTCAATTCCATCAATTACATGTTGTGTATTTAACCCTCTGTTCCCCCCATGTCCTTGTCCGGAACTGTTTCTTGTAGTGCTTGTGTACGTTATGCTGGTGGATACTGGGTTTTGTTCTGTTTACAGTGGTTTTTATGTTTATTAAACGACACCATTGTAAATCAGTTTTCACTCTCCTGTGCCTGACTTCTCTGCCGCCAGTACGCACCCCGTTACAGACTAGAACATTGTTAGTAGGACACCAACAAGGTGTAAGGATATGCCTATCCACATGGGTGGTATGGGATGTGGAGTACAGGCTACCATACGCCTAAATAAATATTTTAAAGGAACTATTTATTGATGATTTGTTTCCATCTTAAATATGGGTTCATTGCAATAAACCGTGCGTACAACACAGTAACAGGCATGAAAGGGAAGGCAATCAGGCCAAAATCGATGGAGGAGCATGTTGTCGTGTGGGGAGGCGTCACATTCAAGTGGATTACCAAGTCCCTAGGAGGGGTGCATCACTTGAGTGGGTTGAGTCACTGACGTGATCTTCCTGTCCGGGTTGGCCCCCCCCCCCCCCCCCCCCTTCGGTTGTGCCGTGGGGGAGATCTTCGTGGGCTATACACGGCCTTGTCTCAGGATGGTAAGTTGGTGGTTGAAGATATCTCTCTAGGTGTGTGGGGGCTGTGCTTTGGCAAAGTGGGTGGGGTTATATCCTGCCTGTTTGGCCCTGTATCTTCGGACAGGGCTAAAGTGTTCCTCCTGTCTCAACCTCCAGTATTTATGCTGCAATAGTTTATGTGTCCGGGGGCTAGGGTCAGTTTTTTCTATCTGGAGTATTTCTCCTGTCTTATCCGGTGTCCTGTGTAAATTTAAGTATGCTCTCTCTAATTCTATTTCTTTCTTTCATTCTCTCGGAGGATCTGAGCCCTAGGACCATGCCTCAGGACTACCTGGCCTGATGACTCCTTGCTGTCCCCAGTCCACCTGGTCGTGCTGCTGCTCCAGTTTCAACTGTTCTACCTGCGGCTATGGAACCCTGACCTGTTCACCGGATGTGCTACCTGTCCCAGACCTGCTGTTTTCAACTCTCTAGAGACAGCAGGAGCGGTAGAGATACTCTGAATGATTGGCTATGAAAAGCCAACTGACATTTACTCCTGAGGTGCTGATCTGCTGCACCCTCTACAACCACTGTGATTATTATAATTTGACCCTGCTGGTCATCTATGAACATCTTGGCCATGTTCAAATCAAATCAAATGTATTCATATAGCCCTTCTTACATCAGCTGATATATCAAAGTGGTGTACAGAAACCCAGCCTAAAACCCCAAACAGCAAGCAATGCAGGTGTAGAAGCACGGTGGCTAGGAAAAAGTCCTTAGAAAGGCCAAAACCTAGGAAGAAACCTAGAGAGGAACCAAGCTATGAGGGGTGTCCAGTCCTCTTCTGGCTGTGCCGGGTGGAGGTGGGGGCGAAGTGACTATGCATAGGTAACAAACAAACAGCGTTGAGCAGCAGTGTACAAGAGGGGGAGGGGCGGTGTCAATGTAAATTGTCCGGTGGTGATTTTTGTTAATTGTTCAGCAGTCTAATAACTTGGGGGTAGAAGCTGTTGATGAGCTTTTTGGTCCTAGACTTGGCGCTCCGGTACCGCTTGCCGTGTGGTAGCAGAGAAAACAGTCTATAACTTGGGTGACTGGAGTCTCTGACAATTTTATGAGCTTTCCTCTGACACCGCCTATTATATAGGTCCTGGATGGCAAAAAGTTTGGCCCCAGTGATGTACTGGGCCGTTCGCACTACCCTCTGTAGCTCCTTACGGTCAGATGCCGAGCAGTTGCCATACCAGGCGGTGATGCAACCGGTCAAGATGCTCTCGATGGTGCAACTGTAGAACCTTTTGAGGATCTGGGGACCCATGCCAAATCTTTTCAGTCTCCTGAGGGGGAAAAGGTTTTCTCATGCCCTCTTCATGACTGTCTTGGTATGTTTGGAACATGATAGTTCGTTGGTGATGTGGACACCAAAGAACATGAAACTCTCGACCCGCTCCACTATAGCCCCGTCGATGTTAATGGGGGCCAGTTCGGCAAGCCTTTTCCTGTAGTCCACGATCAGCTCCTTTGTCTTGATCACATTGAGGGAGAGGTTGTTGTCCTGGCACCACACTGCCAGTTCTCTGACCTCCTCCCTATAGGCTGTCTCATTGTTGTCGGTGATCAGGCCTACCACTGTTGTGTCGTCAGCGAACTTAATGTGTTGGTGTTGGAGTCGTGTTTGGCCACGCAGTCGTGGGTGAACAGAGAATACAGGAAGGGACTAAGTACACACCCCTGTGGGGCCCCAGTGTTAAGGATCAGCGTGGCAGACATGGTTTTGCCTACTCTTACCACCTGGGGGTGGCCCGTCACGAAGTTCAGGATCCAGTTGCAGAGGGAGGTGTTTAGCCCCAGAGTCCTTAGCTTAGTGACAAGCTTCGTGGGCACTATGGTGTTGAACACTGAGCTGTAGTCAATGAACAGCATTCTCACATAGGTGTTCCTTTTGTCCAGGTGATAAAGGGCAGTGTGGAGTGTAATTGAGATTGTGGATCTGTGGATCTGTTGGGGTGGTACGCGAATTGAAGTGGGTCTAGGGTGTCCGGGAGGATGCTGTTGATGTGAGCCATGACCAGCCTTTCAAAACCCTTCATGGCTACCGACGTGAGTGCCACGGGGCGGTAATAATTTAGGCAGGTTACCTTCGCTTCCTTGAGCACAGGAACTATGGTGGTATGCTTGAAACATGTAGGTTTTACAGACTCGGTCAGGGAGAGGTTGGAAATGTCAGTGAAGAGACTTGACAGTTAGTCCGCACATGCTTTGAATACACGTTCTGGTAATCCGTCTGGCCCAGCGGCTTTGTGAATGTTGACCTGTTTAAAGGTTTTGTTCACATCGGCTACCGAGAGCGTTATCACACAGTCATCCAGAACAGCTGGTGCTCTCATGCATGCGTCAGTGTTGCTTGGCTCAAAGCGAGCATAAAAGGCATTTAGCTCATCTGGTATACTTGCGTCACTGGGCAGCTCGCGTCTGGGTTTCCCTTTGTAGTCCGTAATAGTTTTCGAGCCCTGCCACATCCGATGAGCGTCAGAGCCAGTGTAGTAGGATTCAATCTTAATCATGTATTTGCTTGTTTGATGGTTCGTCTGAGGGCATAGCGGGATTTCTTATAAGCACCCAGATTTGTGTTATTAAAACAAAACTGCTACCACAGGATAGGTTATGTAGCGGGCAGACGGCAGAATATGAAGACGTGGTCAGTACATTTATAATGGCCTGCTAGAGTTCACTCAGCATGCATTAGATAAAGAAGGACTACAATGATTGCATTCTGAAGGATTACAGTATCACAGTATTCTTTCTAGAGAAAGAGATGGTTGCACTGAATTCATGGAGCATCAGGAATGATAATGTACTAACCAAAGAACCTAATTCAAGATATTACATCAGATTCAACATTCCTACATAACAGTTGCAGTGAATGGTGTGCAACAACCTGAAGGTAGAGATGCTGATGTGTGATGTCTTCATTCATAGGCATCGTTGCTTCTGTGTTGTTCGTCATCATTATTCACAAAGTGAAACAAATCATTTTCTCAGTGTTGGGAGAAGTGGGGACAGCTAATAAAGCGTGTTGTGTTTTGTGGCAGAAGTTCAGTCAGCGATGTACGGCGCTGTGTCCAGACCAGCTGTTCCCCTCTGCCAGACGGAAAGATGTTATTACAGTCTATCTCCGTTGCCATGGAGAGGTAATTGTGGGTCCAGATGAGCTACAATAGCAAAATGAGAAACTCCACTGGGCACAAACTGGTTGAATCAATGCTTTTTTCAATGCATTTTGTCAACATAATTTGTCAACATATTGTGATATGGAATCTACATGGAAAATACATTGGATTTGAAAAAAGTAATCAACTGTTGTTTTGAGGGTAAACATTCTACCACAGGATTATGTCATCATGCTAACCACATTTCAACATAGACAAAATATGTTCCATTTGTACCTTTAAAATAACGTCACATTTAAAACGTTATATCCACTATTGGGAAAAACAATGGCTGGGCAGCACCTCATACTAGAGAATGTATCTATCTACCGTACAGCTACCATGTGGTCTCCCATCCAGGGTTTTAACCAAGCCCAGCCTTGCTTAGTTATGTTTGTCACTGACTATTACCAATGTGTGATCAGGAGAGTGATTGGTGAGAGGAGCTCTACTTAAAAATGAAATTGTTGCTATCAAAGTCATTCCAAAGTGTAGGTTTAACAGAGCAAATGAACTGTGACCATACTCTATCATTCCTATATCATGATGAGATATCTGTAATTACACATTTAGATAACAACTATACCAAAAATCAGACATTGTTTTTTCATTTGGTTGTGCTTTTAAATAGTTGAAAGCATAGTAATACCACATTCGAAAGTAAACTAACTTTTGGCTGTCTTTTTGAGTGGGTGAAAATAAATTGTAATCTCATTGATCAATGTCTCAACAAAATATTACCCAATTATACACGTTGAAATTACGTGATATGCCCTGTTGGACATGTCTTTAATGTACTTTCTTTCCTATTTTTTTATCGTCTGGGTTGTACTGTGTTTTTGTGTTAGATTGTCCTATGCCCCATTGATCAAACAGTTGAACATGTAATTTGGACATTGAGATTTGTAGCACTTATCTAAATATATGTGAAATTAACAAATTGCAAATAGGAGACTATATCTCAGATAATCATTGTTTTGACAAGTAACCTGCTCATTCAAAGGTGAATAGGTCCTCTGGTTGATGCTATTCTCAGACATGGATGTCTCCGAAAAAGACCCTTTCCCACACTTCTTTAAACTGAAAACCTGTGCATTTTATAAGCTGCATTGCAAAAAGGGGTTCAATTGAGGCATCTTATTCACAAGTTTATTTTCAGAGATTGAGAGAGTCAATGGTAGAACAAAGATCTTGTTTATTTATATGAATGTTATTGCAGATACAACACATATGCAAGCTCAACAGAATAAGATGTCACAATTGATCTCTCTAAGAAACAGACAGTAGACTTGTGAAGTCAAATGGAATAAAACAGCCAGTGGATATGTCACTGGCTCATAGATACATTGTTTGGTACATTCTCTTGTGATTGTTATAGTTATTCTTTTTGCCAGACAGAACTATATGAGCTAGACAAATTATGTCAATACAATCCAATCTACAAAGACAGGCTATCACAGTAAATATCAATACCAACAATAAGAACATATATCAACCCCAATGACAATAAGAAAGTAAAAAGCCTGCCTTCTAACAGTGCTAAACTAGTCTCCTGCACTACAGCATCAAATATTGCAAAATACATCCGGAGAAGAAAACCATTTTGGTCAGTAAAAATGCCCATGCAAAAACAAGATAGAAAAAGAGAAAATACATCGTACCATCACAAAGACACAGAAATGAAACAGGGTGCTTCCAACAGTCTGTAGTCGGTGTTCCCAGATATACAGTATTTTGTCATTGACTCGTGGTTTGACTGGATTCTTGAAACTGTGCTCCATTGGGCCTCCTTTATCAATCATACTCAGATCCTATAATGTCCATGTAGATGACTCCATGCAAACGACAGGTTGTGTTATATTGGTTCCTGAGAGGTTGTATTGCGCAGGAAAGACTGAGTACATGTTTTGAGGTGCCATTACACATTTTCCAAGTTATGTTGCTACCAATACATGGGGATAGAATTGGATTTCTATTCTGCACATGGCTCTGTGTTAGGACGATCACTAGTCTCCACCTTTACAGAAGCAGGAATCGAGTTACATGGAACATTGCTGCTACATTTGACCATCTTTACCATCTGATCATGTAACATAATTAATTAATTCATTCATTAATGAGGATCCCCCACCTGGGGAAAATGGTCATGATTGTGTGTTTGTGTCCTACAGTTTGGCTTTATACAGGTTGATAAACAAGGCCCGGGATATAATCTCTCTTCAATTCCAAATGTAATTCAATTCAAAACTATGATACAATAGGCTGCACTATCTGTGATGAAATAAAAACAAGTGAAGAGTGTGTAATTCCATAAAAACACAATCATTATAAGCCATTTGAAGTCATCTAAAACAAGAAAGGCATGACATTTTCTGTTCCTGTTCTACTCTTTGTTTCTATACATTATATATCATTAGGTACTGTATTTCTTGTTACTGAGTAAAATATAGGATACTTCTCTACTTCCACAGTTACATATAGTATCTCCTCTACTTTGAAGCATCCGTGGACCAGACCTGGGTTCAAATTTGCATGATATAGCCGGGCTTGATTAGGCTTGCCTGGTATAATGGAATTAATACAATTTTTGCAAAACTGCAAACCCTGCCCATCTGGCACTCCAGGCAGGCTAACACAAATGTTAAATGTATTTGAAAGTTATCCAATAGTATTTGAACCCAGGTCTGCCGGTGACTGAGAAGGTAACAGCATGGCTAGCTATCTACTGCTCCTGCTCTGACCGAATGACATGGAACAAGGTGACATTGTAAAGCACCTGGTGACCGTTATTCCATGCGTACAGTGCTCTGTCTTTAGGGTTATAGTCCAGCATGGAGATGTGAGAGTACTTATTCTGGAATGGTATGTCAATGTACTCGTAGGTGGACGAGTTGGTGCTGAAGGCATAATACACCTTGGTCCCACCGGAGTAGCCATTGGTGACATACAGCGTGCCACAGATCATGAAGGCCTCTCCTGCGCTCCTCTTGGGGTGGTTGGTAGTCCAGCTCTTGACGATCTGCAGGGTGTTGGGGTTCAGTTTACTGATGACAATGTTCCCTGCGTTCTGATTGGTGGCGTAAATGGCCCAGAGCCCGCCCTCGTCCACCATGAGGTCGATGTCTGAGTGGCCGCCCCAGGAGTAGTGGTACATGTTGTTGTAGCCAGCGTAGTCCAGCTGGCGTGACTTGCTGATGACGGAGGTCTTGAAGTCAAACTTGATGATGGTGTGGCTCTGGAACTTGTTGAAGTAGATAGAGCCATTGTAGACCACCTGGCCAGTGCCTGACCACGGGTGGGGGAGACGGTGAGATGTAAAGTTGTCGGAATTCATGAAGTCATAGATGGACTTGTACTCCCGCACAAATCGGTTGTTGTGGTAGCCATCCATGTACCACACCTAGAAAGGAATACAAGAGCATTAGAAACTCTATCTCAGGTATAGTATGATATTGAATTTAGCAAGAGATCAGGTAGTACATGGATAGAGTATGTCCACCCCAATGTCAGGGGTATTCCTTAATGAATTTAACAACACAAGTTCGGCAGGACAATGAGTGATATCTTAGTATGTGCAACACATAAAAATTTACAAATAACTTTTATCCAATCCTGTGATTCATGTCTTTCATTCCCTAGAATGACATAGTTTACTGCAATGACAACCAGGACATGTAGCTACCTTCCAGATTAGCCTCAGAATGTGTTGTGGTGCTAACTTCTCTTTTCAGGCCAGTGAGCAAATCCCAGACAGTGAGGCATGAGAACACATTACTAAAGTTGTGATCCATTCTGGTCAATAATCACTGGTTTATATAAAACCTGTTAATACAAACATACAAGCTAACATTTACAGATTATATTTTACAACACTGCAAATCTGTACTGAGTGTCATCTAATTGCATAATTGATAACAACGTTTTTGGTGAGTCTGTGTTAACTGTATAATGAATAGCATAGGCATTGCAGAACCAGACCTACCCTAGTGTCATCTTCAGGAGCCAGGGGGTCAGTCATCCAGGATCCAAACCTTGATCCAGACGTCTTAATGGTAATTGGATCGCTGATCCCTGTCAGCTTCCCACATGCTGCAAGAGCCAAAGACACAATGCAAGATACTGCATTCATCTCTGGACTATCAATGGTGTTAATAGGTTGGAAAACATTGTGTGTGTGTGTGCGTGTGTAGGTCAGTGACCAACTATACCTACTATACTTTTTGTTGAAAATGATAATATCAATTTGACTTGTTTATGTCACGCCCTGACCATAGAGAGCCCTTGGTTCTCTATGGTGTAGCAGGTCAGGGCGTGACTAGGGGGTGTTCTAGTCAATTATATTTCTATGTTTGGGTTTGAGTATGGTTCCCAATTAGAGGCAGCTGATTATTGTTGTCTCTAATTGGGGATCATACTTAACCTCCCTGGGCAAGGTGGGATGCTTAATATTCCAACCGGGTGACGTTGTATTCATTCAAAGACCGAAAGAAAAACATGGAGTCGTCTCGTGGACGCGCATCTCCAGTGTCATTGTTCCCTGCCTGACCACTCACAAAAACTCCTGCTGTTTTTCGCCCAGAGACTGCAGAGACGTCATTCCACTTTCTGGCGCCTTCTGAGAGCCAATGGAAGCCTTAGAAAATGTCACATTAGAGCAGAGATGCTGTATTTTTGATAGAGATGCCACAGAAGGAGAAGAAATTGTCAGACAGGGCATTTCCTGTATGGAATCTTCTCAGGTTTTGGCCTGCCATATGAGTTCTGTTATACTCACAGACACCATTCAAACAGTTTTAGAAACTTTAGAGTGTTTTCTATCCAAATCTACTAATTATATGCATATTCTCGTTTCTGGGCAAGAGTAGTAACCAGTTTAAATCGGGTACGTTTTTTATCCGGCCGTGCAAATACTGCCCCCTAGCCCCAACAGGTTAAGGAGTTCCTGTTCCCACCTGCATTGTGGGATATTGTTTTTGTGTTAGTGTGTTGAGCACTATGACTTCACGTTCATTGCATGTTTGTTGTTTTCTTAGTTTCACTGTATATTAAAGATGTGGAACTCAACTCACGCTGCGCCTTGGTCCGTCCTTTCCAACGAGCGTGACAGAATATCCCACCCACGCAGGACCAAGCAGCGTGTAAATGAGGTAAAGGAGTTTTGGACTTGGGAGGAAATCATGGGAGGACACGAGAGCCTTCCTTGGCGGGAGTCGCCAAGGAGCATAGGGGGACAGCGATGACGCCGGGGACCGCGGCCACAGAAACCCCAAGATTTTTTTTGGGGGGGGGGCACATGGAGCGGTTGGCGGAGCAGCGGGGAGCGCCAGAGCCCGAATGGCAAACTCTGGAGGAGTTCAACGAGGGATACCGGAGAGAGGTTTTGGCGAGGAGTATGCTGCAGCGCAGGTGCGTTGAAGAGCGCCTTCTCAGCCCGGTACCATCTGTGCCGGCTCCACGCACCAGGCCACCAGTGCGCCTCCCCAGCCCGGTACGTCCTGTGCCTGCTCCCTGCACTCGCCCTGAAGAGCCAGAGACCGTCAGAGAGGCGATGGAGAAGTTGGGAGAGAGAGAGATGATGGTTTGGTGTGTTCGGCACCACATTGGCCCTGAAGAGCGTGTTACCAGTCTGGTACAACCTGTGCCGGCTCCACGCACCAGGTCTCCAGTGCGCCTCCCCTGTCCGGTACGTCCTGTGCCAGCTCCCCGCACTCGCCCTGAAGTGCGTGTCACCAGTCCGGTGCCACCTGGGCCGGCTCCACGCACCAGGCCTCCAGTGCGCCTCCCCAGTCCAGTACGTCCTGTGCCAGCTCCCCGCACTCGCCCTGAAGTGCGTGTCACCAGTCCGGTGCCACCTGTGCCGGCTCCACGCACTAGGCCTCCAGTGCGCATTCACAGTCCAGAGCTTCCGGCGACGGTTCACAGTCCAGAGCTTCCGGCGACGGTTCACAGTCCAGAGCTTCTGGCGACGGTTCACAGTCCAGAGCTTCAGGCGACGGTTCACAGTCCGGAAACCCCGGCAACGGTCCACAGTCCGGAACCTCCAACGACAGTCAACAGTCCGGAACCTCCAGCGATGGTCAACAGTCCATAACCTCCAGTGACGGTCAACAGTCCGGAACCTCCAGCGACGGTCAACAGTCCGGAACCTCCAGCGACGGCAAACGGTCCGGAACCTCCAGCGAAGGTCAACGGTCCGGAACCTCCAGCGATGGTCAACGGTCCGGAACCTCCAGTGACGGTCAACGGTCCGGAACCTCCAGCGATGGTCAACGGTTCGGAGCCTTCTGTGACGGTCATCGGTCCGGAACCTTCGGTGATGGTCATTGGTCCGGAGCTTTCGGTGACGGTCAACGGTCCGGAGCTTCCAGGGACGGTCAACTGTCCGGAGCTTCCAGGGACGGTCAATGGCCCGGAGCTTCTAGTGACGGTCAACGGTCCGGAGTCCAAGCACAGTGTCCAGTCCCGCTCCATGGCAGGAGCCTTCCTCTGCGTCGGTGCCCAGTCCAGGCACGGCATCCAGTCCAGCTCCAAGGCCGGAGCCTTCCTCTGCGCCGATGCCCAGTCCAGGCATGGTGTCCAGTCCCGCTCCTTGGCAGGAGCCTTCTACTGCACCGGTGCCCAGTCCAGGCACGGCGTCCAGTCCTGCTCCATGCCGGAGACTTCTTCTGCGCCGGTGCCCAGTCCAGGCACGGCGTCCAGTCCAGCTCCAGGGCAGGAGCCTTCCTCTGCGCCGGTGGCTGGTCCAGGCACAGTGTCCGGTCCTGCTCCATGGCGGGAGCCTTCCTCTGCGCCGATGCCCAGTCCAGGCACGGCGTACAGTCCCGCTCCGAGGCCGGAGCCTTCCTCTGTGCCGGTGCCCAGTCCAGGCATGGCGGCCAACCCAGCTCCATGGCCAGAGCCCTCCTTTGCGCCGGTGCCCAGTCCAGGCACGGCTTCCAGTCCCGCTCCAAGGCCGGAGCCTTGCTCTGCGCCGGTGCCCAGTCCAGGCACGGCGTCCAACCCAGCTCCATGGCCAGAGCCCTCCTTTGTGCTGGTGCCCAGTCCAGGCACGGCTTCCAGTCCCGCTCCAAGGCCGGAGCCTTCCTCTGCGCCGATGCCCAGTCCAGGCACGGTGTTCAGCCCGGTGCGATGGCCGGATCCGGGGTCTGAGCGGGGGCTACGACCTGCACCGGAGCCGCCACCGACACTAATCACGCCCCCTACCCTCCCCATTTGTTTTCAGGTTTTGCGGCCGGAGACCGCACCTTTGGGGGGGTACTGTCACGCCCTGACCATAGAGAGCCCTTGGTTCTCTATGGTGTAGCAGGTCAGGGCGTGACTAGGGGGTGTTCTAGTCAATTATATTTCTATGTTTGGGTTTGAGTATGGTTCCCAATTAGAGGCAGCTGATTATCATTGTCTCTAATTGGGGATCATACTTAAGGAGTTCCTGTACCCACCTGCATTGTGGGATATTGTTTTTGTGTTGAGCACTACGAGCACTACGACTTCACGTTCGTTGCATGTTTGTTGTTTTCTTAGTTTCACTGTATTAAAGATGTGGAACTCATCTTTCCGACGAGCGTGACAGTTTATCCAGCTTTAGTATTACAATCTATTGATCAGTTTGGTGATTTCTTCAGGTTTTGACAATACTGTTTAAGCTGGAGGTTTTCTAGAAAGAACTGTGTAGATACTGTATAAATGTATGTACCAGAATCTAGATCTCCTGCTTTAGCCACCGATTTCTCTGCCTCAGAATGATGTATTCGGACAGAAAGGTCCGTTTTCATTATTCATAAGTAATGTTATCATTTATCAATGACATTGAAAGGATACTGTTGTACAGAGACCACACAACCACAAGGTGTGAGCCAAAGATGAGAAATGGGCAATTCCAAGGAGTGATGCCCAACCTTTTGGCTTGTAGTCTCTTTGTACATCCTTTCAATGTCATAGATAAATGATAACATTACTTATGAATAATGAAAACGGACTTTTCAGTTTTTACAAAAACCACACACTCAATTGCTCCCCTCTTCAAATGCTATATTAAGAACAGGAACAGTCAGTGCAATATTAAAGTTTGAGTCAATTCACACAATTCCTCCCCCTAACTTCATGTCCAGAAATAAATGTTGGGGGTTACACAAATATCTGCCCCCATTTTCCCAAGATAACAAACTAGCATATAACGTTCTGAGATACATATGTTTCTTAGAGCTTGGTGAGAACGTGGTTGTCCTATGGTTATTTTGCATACAACCTTCCCACAATTTTCAGGTAACGGTGCAGGATAGTTGCTTGGCTTTGGTACATTCTCAGCACATTTAAGGAACTTGACAAAAAAACTAACATTTTCTTGGTATTTCATTACTTTAACAGAACGTTTCCTAAAAGTTAAAATATGGTTACATTTCATTAAAATGTTGGTCATGTTCTGGGAACGTTCTCTAACTGGTTTGACATTGGGAATATTCTCAAATAGTTCAGAGAACGATAAGAAATAACGTTCTTCTGTGGAAATGTCTGTACTGCAGCATTACGTTTCCTACAGAGTTGCATTCAACAAGGGAAATAGTTTGTGAATTGTGGCTAATGTTAGCTAACATATTCGACTTGTTTTGTATTAGCCACGACTGTTCGCTAACGTAAGCTAACAGTCTGAGAAGGTAGAGTGCGGCGAACTTAAGTGTCTGTTTCGGGTCTAAACTGCCACTAAAAATAATCAAGTGGCCATGTAGACTTTCTACTACAGTTGAAGTCGGAAGTTTACATACACTTAGGTTGGAGTCATTAAAACTCGTTTTTCAACCACTTCACAAATTTCTTGTTAACAAACTATAGTTTTGCCAAGTCGGTTAGGACATCTACTTCGTGCATGACACAAGTAATTTTTCCAACAATTGTTTACAGACAGATTATTTCACTTATAATTCACTGTATCACAATTCCAGATGGTCAGAAGTTTACATCTTGGAAAATTCCAGAAAATTATGTTATGGCTTCAGAAGCTTCTGATATGCTAATTGACATCGTGTGAGTCAATTGGAGGTGTACCTGTGGATGTATTTCAAAGCCTACCTTCAAACTCAGTGCCTCTTTGCTTGACATCATGGGAAAATCAAAAGAAATCAGCCAAGACCTCAGAAAAAAAATGGTAGACCTCCACAAGTCTGGTTCATCCTTGGGAGCAATTTCCAAAAACCTGAAGGTACCACGTTCATCTGCACAAACAATAGTACGCAAGTATAAACACCATGGGACCACGCAGCCATCACGCTACTCAGGAAGGAGATGCGTTCTGTCTCCTAGAGACGAACGTACTTTGGTGCGAAAAGTGCAAATCAATCCCAGAACAACAGCAAAGGACCTTGTGAAGATGCTGGCGGAAACAGGTACAAAAGTATCTATATCCACAGTAAAACGAGTCCCATATCGACATAACCTGAAAGGCCGCTCAGCAACGAAGAAGCCAGTGCTCCAAAACCCCCATGAAATAGCCAGACTACGGCTTGCAACTGCACATGGGGACAAAGATCGTACTTTTTGGAGAAATGTCCTCTGGTCTGATGAAACAAAAATAGAACTGTTTGGCCATAATGAACATCGTTATGTTTGCAGGAAAAAGGAGGAGGCTTGCAAGCTGAAGAACACCATCCCAACCGTGAAGCACGGGGGTGGCAGCATCATGTTGTGGGGGTGCTTTGCTGCAGGAGGGACTGGTGCACTTCACAAAATAGATGACTTCATGAGGATGAAAAATGTGGTGTATATATTGAAGCAACATCTCAAGACATCAATCAGGAAGTTAAAGCTTGGTCGCAAATGGGTCTTCCAAATAGACAATGACCCCAAGCATACTTCCAAAGTTGTGGCAAAATGGCTTAAGGACAACAAAGTCAAGGTATTGGAGTGGCCATCACAAAGCCCTGACCTCAATCCTATAGAAAATTTGTGGGCAGAACTGAAAAAGTGCTTGTTTTCTTTGAAATGGGTTCTGTTTGAATAGACTAAAATGAACAGCTTAGTATTCGTTAAAAAAAACATCCTCACTCCATCACGGTGGTGCAGTGGACTAATTCCATGGATTCACAACAGAAGATTATATGTTCAAATCTCACTGATGCTGTGTTACAATAAAAAATAAAGGTGTTTGCATGATTAATGCCTAAGGAAATGCATTTCCATCTGTGCTCAGAGTTTAAAAAAAAGTTAACTCAAAATAAGCTAGTAGTGTTATTAAAAGTCTTATTGATACATTCAGTGAAAGTTAAGGAAGTAATTCAAAAACCTCAAAATAACCTATTATTACCGTTCTCAAAGTGTTAATAAAACTTTCAGGAAACAAGAGTAAATTTCCACTTCTGTTCTCAGAACATTTAAAAAAACATGAAATTTTACTAGTCAGGAAACAGTCATTCTTTCCCACAACCAATGTGAAACCAAAAGCAGTTGTTCCCACAACTTCGAAGGAACCAAATGTGCTAGCTGGGTAGTGTATGCTGTCTACCATAGCTATAGTACTTGGAGAGTTATTGCTGAGCGCTTGAAACAAAAATGGATAATCCTCTGAAATTGAAGTGAGCCCTTCTTTAATCTCTAAGAAGTTGCCAGCACATTGGCTCTACTCCCTGCCTACAGCGTCATCCCTAGAGCTACAGTCAGCATCCTAACAGTCAAAGCACAGTGGCACAAAGGAAAACGACTTCAATGCCTCATTCCTTACAATTGGATTTCTTCTACCTATTTCCTCCTATTTTATTTTGAATCATGTATTTTGCACCATTCATCGATTTGTTCAGCCTTTCACTTACTGTTAGCCTGTCACGACATCAATCGAATAAATATGGTGACAGATAGGATACTGTATATGCTGGGAGAGCCCTTGGTTTAGACACACATCATGCCATCTACTTTGCCCTTGTATACAATCCTGTGGACAACCCATGCAACAAAGAGACTACTGAGAGAAATAATCTGTCAGTTGTTACATCCTGGTACTATTTTTAGATGACTGTCGCTACAATGGTGTGAAGCTTTTGGCCAAGAAGTGGACATAAGCTCACAGCTCATTTCTGGCACACATAACATGACGTGCTAGGGATGTAGTTTCGGTTTAATAGGATTACATTAGCAAAACTTAATCCAAATCACCATCTAACAACTCTAAATCCTAACATGTTTAAATAGCATCTAACCTGACATATGAGAACTGTTTGTCTTTTTTCATCAGCAATATTATTATGCATTGATGTGTAGTCAAGGCACGTGATTGCCTAACATCAGAGAATGACTGAGTATGTTAAAGCTATAATGTAGAGCATGTACCATAGGTGCGGTGGATAGACAGAGATCTGTTGGTGTGAGAAGAATGACTACTATAAATCTGATTGGCCCGTTGCACAAGGAAGCAAAGAGGGTGTTTCGGTGTTCTCTGAGCCTACCTAATTTTTGCATGCATGCACGAAGCCTCTCTTCAAGATTTGACACTCTGTTTTGTAGCTCCTCGTAGTCATAGGCGCCGATCTCCTCCTGGAGTTCGTTTAGCACAGACGTCAGATTCTGGAGCTCCTCTTTAAACCGCAATACCAATTTTGCATCAGCTTTGTACTCCTCCAACACTGGTATCAATGGCCTAAGTTCCTCCATTTTCGCTTTTATTGCCTGAAAGGTTAAAATAGGCTTGGTTCAGTGTTATGCGAGCAAATGGGTGTTCCACACCTGTCTTGCCCTACTCTGGCTGTCTCCCTATGGTGAGTTCAGAGTGGACCTAACACATTCAACAGTATCATGAACGGATGTGACATCATCACAAACATAAGCAGCATGAAACAAGTCCTCGGTACACCAAAAACAATTGGGAAAATATTTTATTTTCACCTTTTAAAATGCAACATCTTAGGGTTACATGCTTTTGTGTCACATACAACAATGTTTCTGTATTTTTTTGTGATAACCAGTTATGCATTGACAAAACTAAACAGGATATGGAATTGAATAAAACAAAAGTAATATTAATTTAAAAAAAACTGAACTAAATCTATTGATGGAATGCATTGACAGTAACATGCAGAAATGCAAAGAGTAGTGCAGGTCTGAGGGTGAAAAGGGTGCTAGTTTTCAAATAAACTGCATGGTGCAAATAGTCAGTGGTCAAGTTCAGGGATAGAACACTGGAATAGAACTGCCTCTTCAGTCTCTGCAGCTTTGATATAATTTCCTAAAGTTAGCCCTGCAAGCAAGAAAATGAGATACTGTTGAGTGTTGAATAATCTAACTCACTAGCCTAATATACACACACAAAACGTGCAAGGGTCATCACTCCCAGGGTTGCTCATGACAGACACATAGCATAAACATAGCATTGGTGAGGATAGGTGGGGAACACACACAAACATACACACACTAACAAACATAAACGTCATCAAAATAGTTGATGACGTTAAATTTTAATTCCAGAGACAAGCATTTAGGTGTACGGGTTTCATACACAGCAGGGGCTGTATGTATCATGCTTCTCAGAGTAGTAGTGCTGATCTAGGATGTGAATGAATACTATTATATGGACAGTAAGGACCTGATCGTAGCTCAGCACTCCTACTCTGAGAGGCTTGATAAATATGGACCCAGAACTCCACTTACAGCACATCTTTGTACAATGTTGTCTATGTAAGATTAGGGTTCCAAAATTCCAGGAACATTAAATAAATTCCCTGGTTTTCCCGGAATCGGGAGGGAATAAGCAGGAAATCCGGAATCCTCCAACCAGGATTTCAGGAAAAACAGGAAATGTATTGAAAGTTCCCGGAATTTAGCAACCCTAAGAGAAATGTTGACATACCTTGTATTGCCTGGCAATGTTCTGCTTGTGGTTCTCCTCCACCTGTTTAAACTTGGTCTCCAGACCTTTCAGCTGGACCTCCATCCTCTCCACGTACTGCAGGTCTCTCTGGGTCCGCTGGTCTAGCACCTGGATAGACTGGGTCATGTTCTGGACCTAACACAGGGGAAAATAGAAAAACATGTCTCTTAAAGCTCTAAATATACCTAAATACAGCCCTAAACACTTGTGTATTCGGGTCTTCCCAGGCTTATTATTTAATTCCATTTTTGGAATGAAAATAAACAAATTATACACCCAATAAACGCAAAGATATAGACTTTAGCCATCAATGCTCCTTTAACAATGTTGGTGTATGACACATTTTCTTGTAGATATGGTGTGGATAACTGACTGCAAAATCTGACACTGTATAACTCTGACGTGTCTAGACAGAGAATACAGCATTTCAGGTGCTCAAGAGCAACTAACTGTTATGTGTACTTAAAGATCAAGCCGAATCAGAAAGACATCCATTTCTGACCCCAAATGACCCACAGCAGTGATAGAGATTGAGAGTATGCCATACATGGACTGCTGGTTGTTCCACATCAAGGTGCCAAAGTTGCACAACATCTGGCCTCCAAAAAAATCTACTGTATAAGACTGAATGTCAGATCATATCAAATGATGATGACAGAAAATCAATATTGGCAATACAGGGTGAACTGAACTGCTATTGTCAAGAAGCCATACAAGTAACTCTTGTCCTCTGGCCAGAGGCTGCTGCTGCTGAGAAGATGATGTAGAGAAATGAGAGAGGGAGAGTGGGAGATATGGTTGTCATGGTGCAACTGGTGAATGGTGCTTGTTCTAGTGGAGGTCTGGTAGTGGGGGGTTATGGGTACTGTAGTACATCATGCTACATGGGGGGGGGTTACTTTTTCTAGCAGCTGTCGGAGCTGTTTGGTCCTGGCGTCCCGCGAGCACATGGACTGTTGAGGTGCCACCACAGTGCAGACACAGCGGCCCTCCGTGTCCTGGGCTGAGCTGTACACCTGCCATGACTCCTCAGGGTTGGCTGGGAGCACCTAGGATGGACAGACAGGGTGAGAGAGAGAGAGAGAGAGAGAGAGAGAGAGAGAGAGAGAGAGAGAGAGAGAGAGAGAGAGAGAGAGGGAAAGACAGACAGACCGGGAGAGAGACAGGACAGGGTGAGAGAGGGAAATACAGATAGGGAGAGAGAGAGATAGACAGGGAGAGATAGGGACAGACAGACAGACAGACAGACAGACAGACAGACAGACAGACAGACAGACAGACAGACAGACAGACAGACAGACAGACAGACAGACAGACAGACAGACAGACAGACAGACAGTGAGAGAGATAGACAGACAGGGAGAGAGAGGGAAAGACAGATAGGGAAGGAGAGACAGACAGCCAGACAGGGAGATAGACAGACAGTGAGAGAGATAGACAGACAGTGAGAGAGATAGACAGACAGGGAGAGAGAGGGAAAGACAGATAGGGAAGGAGACAGACAGCCAGACAGGGAGATAGACAGACAGTGAGATAGATAGACAGACAGGGAGAGAGAGGGAAAGACAGATAGGGAAGGAGAGACAGACAGCCAGACAGGGAGATAGACAGACAGTGAGAGAGATAGACAGACAGGGAGATAGACAGACAGTGAGAGAGGGGGAGAGACAGATGAATGAAAAAAGGTTATTCATATAGAGATGTGATGTGACAGCATTAACGTGTTTACACCATACTGTGCTGGTTCAGACATTTCTCTTTCACATTGTCCTCTCCAGCACGGTTCCAGCAGCAGTGGAGGGTGCGTAACCAAGCCAGTACAGTTCAGCTTGCTTTGGCTTGGCAGGGCACGACTCACCGTAGTGTGTAGGGTTTAACATAGACTACATTACTACTCTTATCTAAAACATATTAGTTTACTCCAAAATTATGTCATTACATTTTTTGAGGTTTGGACAAAAAGCATGATCTCTGCCAAGAAATGTGTACCAGTTTGATGCAGAATATTTTCACCACAGGGATTTACATAACCTTTTTCTTAGATGATGACATATGGTTACATAAAATGCCATCTGTAGTGATGAACCTTGCCGTATGCTCCCGCCTAATCTCTGACCATCAACATGACTATCCATATTCTAAAGACAATGGGGCTGACAAAAGGAGTTGACATCAAATTGAGGGAAACAACTTTGTAAATCTACTGAAATAGCTTTGCTGGATTGTGATGATATTAAGTCATAATCTAGTATTTCTAAATACTTAATGTAGTTTACAGGAATGTAATCTGTGCCATTTATGTCAAGGAAACCTTACATGTTCAACCCTCCAATAAAGTAATGGCGTAAAGTCATTCAATATATATATACATATGCCATTTCGCATTTTTATCCAAAGCGACTTAAAGTCCATGCGCGCATACATTTTATGTACGGGTGGTACGGGGTATCGAACACACTATCCTGGCGGTGCAAGCGCTATGCTCTGCAAAGTGAACTACAGAGGACCAAGCCTATTTAGCACTAAGCCTTCAGAGGAAAAATTCGATACAGAGGATTGGATTGGTTACAACTTTACTACTACATGGTTGAACCCAGAGCCATAAATAGACATATGAACAGAAATATGGCTCTAGATTAACCCTGACAAGTAGTGACATGCAGTGTATTATGCTAAAATCCATTGTCTACAATGTGACTACATTATCTGTTAGTGTTCTTATATAATGTAGCATTATTCTGCTCTTTTTATTCAATTACATTAGTCACAGACAATCTCAGAACTGTTATAATTGTCCATCTTTGCCACACTTATTCTCCAACATATATCAGTTAAACCATTTAGCAAAGAATGTGTGAAAGTTGTTGAAACCTGCACTATGGCTAACAAGAATAGTAAGGTAACGGTTTGCCGTTTTTTCAGCTAACGTTATATGTTTATTGATAGGCCTACTCGTTTTGGCTATAGTCATTACAGTCCTTTTTTTTTGATGCAGAAGCAACACCTGTTTTTTTCTTTCAATTTCCAACCACTACTAAATAACTATTGTAATCTACCCTCTGCAGTACATGGTTCTAATTGTTCCTGTATCTGCTGTCACTCACGCCGGTGCTCCGGTCCGCTGTCCCTCCTGATGCTACCGAGAGCTTGTTGGTGTTAAGTCCCACCAAGGACGGTAACGTCTGCGACATCCAGTTAGTAATCATAGCCATCGTGCTCAACACCACTCCAATCTTCAGTAAAGGCACCGACATATCTGCGCTCTTGTCGTATTACCAAAAATGTCCTTGTCCACATTCCAGTGAAGAACTAACTAGACAATTCATATAGCCAATCATTGGATGCAACGGCGGGACAGCAACAGCGGTGCGTTTAGGTTTGAACATCTTTGGCTGACAGGTGGTTTCTGCTCTCTTCAAAAGCCACCTTGATGATGGCTCAATGCAGTTGTTGGAAAATGTGAAGTGGTTCTCCCGCAATCGCTTTCGAGTTTAGAAGATGACAGGGTTTCAGTCGCCTCTCCCATTCGCTGAATTCCCCCGCCCACCGCGCACGGATAAAACAACCTTCCGTTGAAATGAAGTTCATGGCGCCACGCTTTGGCGCTTGCCACAGCGGAACAGGACTATGTACCTTGCCACCAAGTACAAGAACATGCCATGACAGGAAAACAATATCTAAATAGCATAACTTCAGACATTAAAGTCAATTGTGTGATATATTCAATTTAAGTATGAAACCCTGCAAACGCAATGGAGACAAAACGAACCTAAACGACATTTTCAGACTGGATAGCGTAATTGTGTAGGTTGGCTACTTTAATAACGGTGGCTTGATGACTCTATGCGGACAAGAACTGGAATAATCCAATCACATTGAAACCATCAGCCACAATTTTTGACGAGTGCCATAGAAAGAAGGTCCGTGGCGCAATAATGGGATATTCAGCATCTGTACTGAAATGCAGTTAATGCACTGTCCTTGGCCTGTTTTAACCAACCAGGTCCAGGGATATCGAGGGACATTCCGCCACCTTGTCGTTACGAACGGTATTGCACGTCACTTTGTCAGGTACTTTAGCCTAGTATTGCGTTTTAAAAAAAAAACAAGATAAGCTTTAAAAACGATATATTTCTGTTTATTTTTGTCTTTCATGAGTTACAGACATTTGTATTGCATCATCTCTTGTTTTGTTGCTTCTTTTTGTCTTTCTGTTTAAAAAATATAATATATTTCTTCCACATTTAATAAGCTATATATATTTATTTTCTTTGTTTGTTGTTGGTTATATTGCGCTAGTTGTTTGGGATCAAAAAGAAGGTGTTAACATACAATACATTACATCACATTTACTGTTCATAATACTAACTAGACAATTGATTATAAGGAATTCAAAAGTCAATAATCTTCCTGGTATTGCCATAGCCTGCCATACCAGCATCATGAATGCGATAAGAATGATTAGTTGAATGAATCCGACATTTGGTGCCATTTCATTCAACTAATCACGAGCTTGATGATTAGTTGATTAAGTATGCGATCAAGTATCTTAGTGCTAGTCTAGAACAAAAGCTTGAACCCTTGTTGTCCAGGAAAGTTTGACAGGTTATATTGTGGCAGCCAGGAGGAGGCGCTGTGGCACTGTGAGTGCAATGCATATCTGACTAGAGAAACAATTCCTTAGAAAGATGGAGACAAGAAGAACATGTTCATGGAGACCATTACAAATTAATACGAGTTATTGATCATAGCAAAAGTCAAATATTTTGTAATTGTTTAGAATTTTAGAGCAATAACAGCAGTCTATTATTATTGTGTTGAAATAGTTTTGTTTTCATATTTCTGTCTGTAGTGCTAGTATAACCAGAAGAGTCTATTCGTGTTAGGCTACAATCTGGGGTGGAATCTGGTTAATGCATTGCTTTAATAAGATTTCTAATTAAGCCTTTTATCTGACATATTTCTTATATTCGGACTATCAAATCACATTACAATTGTCTAGATGCAGGATGTCAGTGTGAAATTTCTCGCGTATTTCAATGTAGACATTATAAAGTAGATTACCCTATCGCTCACATAGCTTAATTGGAGTGAATTTGGAATTAGTTCGATGCATTGAATGTGAAACGCCAATTGAAACATTTCAGTATAGCCTACCCTACCTCACTGATTAAATAAATAGATGATTTGGATTTTGTCCAATTTTTGTTATAGATACAATAGATAGTTTGTCTACAGAAATGCCTCTGAACGCACATTAGCGCTTATCAATTTTACGAGGATGATGGAATCCCTTTATCTTTCATCATAATCTATTTTAATCTCTTAATCTCAAGGCCTACAACGTTGTTAAATAGGTAATTTGTAGGATAATTTGCTAAGCATGGTTTGGGTATCTTAAATGGGGAGTAAAATGGCGTTTATAAACCTACTTGGGTGAGTTCCGTGCCCATCAAGACAAGGAGGGTGAGACTCAGGAGCTTGTTAGTAGGCTGCATCGCTTGCCTCCGATAGCACTAGATCCAGTGCTTTCACATGCAGATTGTCTTTTTCCACTGTAATGTCTTCTTCCTCTTTTACACGTCGTCTTGCAATCTTCGTTGCAGCGCTAAACACAAAATTAAAGGTAAAGAACAAATCTAGTGTGAGGAGCAGTCACTGCATGATGTTCAATTCATCTCAGTGCGTTGTGCAGAAGATCCCTTTCCTTCTGTCTTCCTTCTGTCAGCCACCTCGCATGAGAAGCATGGAACGAAAAAACAATCGCAAAAGTTGGCTCCGCAAAACAAGGACAGGGGTGTGTGTGAGAATGCGGGAGGGAGCTGGCTGTGGTGCTGAAACCGGATGTGACAGGAACGGGCGTGTGGAATTCAAGAATGATTGGGCGGGGTTGGAGTGGGCTCATATGAGAAGAGAGGTTCTATAACAGGTTTTTATAGAAAGAATGGGGTTAATAACATGCAGAATCCTACATAATGACTATGATTCAATGCAAAAATGGGTCCTGGGATCTGCTGAGATGTGAAGTCAGACCATACTTAATAGTTGTAGGCTACAGCATAGTAGCATTCCCATATTGCTGTTTGCTTAAACATACCTCTCAAAATAGTTTTGCATGAAATCATGGCATCCATCTAAAGCTTAGGCTGCACCCTTTGTCTTGGTTACTATGTTCATGCTGTGAATACTCACTAAAGTCATGTCTTACATGCCTATCTCATATGAACTCTTTGTAGTTCAACCCTGTGATAATAGATTCCTAGATTCCTGTCTCTAGATTCCTTTTCCCCCTGTCCAGGTCTTTAGATGGCATTTCCTAATCTCCCTCCGTCCTCTTTACCTTCCTTGATATTTTCTAAAAGGGTACAGGGAAACAAGAAAAGGAGGGGATGTAATGGAAAGTGAGGTGCAGAAGAATGTGTGGTATAACCAGCCAATGTCACAAAGAAGACACAAGTCAAGGAAAGCAGTTTGTCTTTTTGCACCCAGTTCAGAAACTGAATAGTAGCCCTGCTGGGATTTTATTTCCCCTATGAACTGTCGGCTAGTGTAAATAGCTCCTCTATCAAACCATGTCAACCTGAAACACAGTGGTATTTCTGTTACTAGATGGGAGTCTTGCTATAATGAAACAGTGATATTTCTGTTACTAGATGGGAGTCTTGCTATAAGTAAACAGTTGTATTTATGTTACTAGATGGGAGTCTTGCTATAAGGAAACAATGTTATTTATGTTCGTACAGTTATTTCAATTACTAAAACATGTTACTAGATGAGATTCTTGCTATAAGGAAACAGTTGTATTTCTGTTACTAGATGGGAGTCTTGCTATGATGAAATTAGGATATGGAGATTGGGGTTTTGTTTAAGTCTCTGGAATATTTCCAGTGTTTCAAATCCTTCCGGCAAACTATCAATGCTGAATTAATAAAGTACAGACATTTTGTTCTTTGGTGTTTTCCTTCCTACATCTGCCTCCTACAGGGTTGGGGATCAATTCCAAGGGGCATGAGATATAGAATTCAATCACACATTCAGAGCAGCCTGCAAATCATGCCTAAGTGATACACACACATGCACAAGGTACTGCATGCTTCCACATCTGTTGCACTGCTGTGTAAAAATCTTGAAGCGATTTTAAAGCAAGCACGGTGCTGTGCCTACCCAGAAATTGTACTGAACAAGCAGTGCCTTTTCCCCAATCCAAGAAGGAGCCTCAAAGACAAAATAGAATAGCCTAGGGATGAGGTGGCCCACTTTCTGACACTTCTTTCTGTTCTCCCAATTGTCCTAGTAGTATGGGGACACCACTGTTTGTGTTCGTACAGTATTTCAGACAGTAACACAGGCTATTAAAGACCATTGAGACATTGATCATATTTGATCATTTAAAGTGACAATATGCAGTAGCTACATCCATATTTGGACTTGTAAACTAAGGATGTTTTTTGACGAATATAACTTATAAATGCCTCGGGAGCTTAGTTCAACTGTCGTACCCCATCACAACCCAAAATATAAGCTTGTTTTACTACAATGTTTGTAAACAAATTAAATGTAAACAAACACTGTATAGCCTCAAAGCATGGTTAAAACTATAATTGTGATATCATGGATGGTCAGTTATTGCATCCATAGCTCTGTCTATGATTTTGAGAGTGGTTACATTTCCCTAGCCCCATCCCTCATCTTTTTAGTGAAACAGTGGTGGGTAGAATGCTTTGTTATTGTTTCAACTAATGATTACCACTTTAAAAAGCTCAGAGTGGTATACTTTAATGCAAGCTAGATCTACTCAGGCTTTTATAAAACTAATCAGCTTCAGTTAGCTTCACATTCCAGCTCAGGCTTCACCCAAACTATGACGATGGATTTTGCACGTCCACCTGCCGCTAACGTCTTTTATTATGTTATACCACAGTATTGTTGAATACTTGTTTCTGATTGGCAAGAAGGGCATTCTAGAATGGACATTAAAACCAGATAATATTAAACATTTTGGTGACTTTAATATTCACATGGAAATGTCCACAGACCACTCCAAAAGGCTTTCAAAGCCATCATCGACTCAGTGAGTTTTGTCCAACATGTCTCCGGACCTACTCACTGCCACAGTCATACTCTGGACCTAGTTTTGTCCCATGGAATAAATGTTGTGGATCTTAATGTTTTTCCTCATAATCCTGGACTATCGGACCACCGTTTTATTACGTTTGCAATCGCAACAACTAATCCGCTCAGACCCCAACCAAGGATCATCAAAAGCCATGCTATAAATTCAACCCAAAGATTCCTAGATGCCCTTCCAGACTCCCTCCACCTACCCAAGGACGTCAGAGTAGAAAAATCAGTTAACCACCTAACTGAGGAACTCAATTTAACCTTGCGTAATATGATGCAGTCGCACCCCTAAAAACAAAAAACATTTGTCATAAGAAACTAGCTCCCTGGTATACAGAAAATATCCAAGCCCTGAAGCAAGCTTCCATAAAATTGGAACGGAAATGGCGCTACACCAAACTGGAAGTCTTCCGACTAGCTTGGAAAGACAGTACCGTGCAGTATTGAAGAGCCCTCACTGCTGCTCGATCATCCTATTTTTACAACCTAATTGAGGAAAATAAGAACAATCCAAAATGTACTTTCAATACTGTCGCAAAGCTAACTAAAAAGCAGAATTCCCCAAGAGAAGATGGCTTTAACTTCAGCAGTGATAAATTCATGAACTTCCTTGACGAAAAGATCATGATCAATAGAGAGCAAATTACGGACTCTTTAAATCTGTGTATTTCTCCAAAGCAAAGTTGTCCTGAGTCTGCACAACACTGCTAGGACCTAGGATCAAGGGAGACACTCAAGTTTTTTAACACTATATCTCTTGACACATTGAATGAAAATTATGAACATAATAAACGGCTCCCTATCCACTGGATGTGTACCAAACTCACTAAAAGTGGCAGTAATAAAGCCTCTCTTGATAAAGCCAAACCTTGACCCAGAAAATATTTAAAAAACTATCGGCCTATATTGATTCTCCCATTCCTCTCAAAACCTTTAGAAAAAGCTGTTGCGCAGCAACTCACTGCCTTCATGAAGAAAAACAATGTATACGAAACACTTCAGTCTGGTTTTAGACCCCATCATAGCACTGAGACTGCACTTGTGAAAGTGTTAAATTACCTTTTAATGGCGTCAGACGAGGCTCTGTATCTGTCCTCGTGCTCTTAGACCTTAGTGGTGCTTTTGATACCACCGATCACCACATTCTTTTAGAGAGATTGGAAACCAAAATTGGTCTACACGGACAAGTTCTGGCCTGGTTTAGATCTAATCTGTCAGAAAGATATCAGTTTGTCTCTGTAGATGGTTTGTCCTCTGACAAATCAACTGTACATTTCAGTGTTCTTCAAGGCTCTGTTTTAGGATCACTATTGTTTTCACAAAATATTTTACCTCTTGGTGATGTCATTCGTAAAACACAATGTCAACTTTCACTGCTATGCGGACGACACAGCTGTACATTTCAATGAAACATGGTGAAGCCCCAAAATTGCCCTCCCTGGAAGCCTGTGTTTCAGACATAAGGAAGTGGATGGCGGCAAATGTTCTACTTTTAAACTCGGACAAAACAGAGATGCTAGTTCTAGGTCCCAAGAAACAAAGAGATCTTCTGTTGAATCCGACAATTAATCTTGATGGTTGTACAATCGTCTCAAATAAAACTGTGAAGGACCTCTGCGTTACTCTGGACCCTGATCTCTCTTTTGACGAACATATCAAGACTGTGTCAAGGACAGCTTTTTTCCATCTACATAACATTGCAAAAATCAGGAACTTTTTGTCCAAAACTTATGCTGAAAAATTCATCCATGCTTTTGTCACTTCTAGATCAGAATACTGCAATGCTCTACCTTCCGAGTACCTGGATAAAGCACTAAATAAACTTCAGTTAGTGCTAAACATGGCTGCTAGAATCTTGATTAGCACCCAAAAATTTGATCACATTACTCTAGCCTCTCTACACTGGCTTCCTGTTAAGGATAGGGCTGATTTCAAGGTTTTACTGCTAACCTACAAAGCATTACACCGGCTCGCTCCTACCTACCTTTCCGATTTGGTCCTGCCATACATACCTACATGTACACTACGGTCACAAGACGCAGGCCTCCTTACTGTCCCAATCATTTCTAAGCAAACAGCTGGAGCTAGGGCTTTCTCCTATAGAGCTCCATTTTTTATGGAATGGTCTGCCTATCCATGTGAGAGACGCAGACTCAGTCTCAACCTTTAAGTCTTTATTGAAGACTCATCTCTTCAGTAGGTCCTATGATTGAGTGTAGTCTGGCCCAGGAGTGTGAAGGTGAGCGTAAAGGCACTGGAACAACAAACTGTCTTTGCTGTCTCTGCCTGGCCAGTTCCCCTCTCTCCACTGGGATTCTCTGCCTCAAACCCTATTACGGGGGCTGAGTCACTGGCTTACTGGTGCTCTTCCATGCCGTCCCTAGGAGGGGTGCGTCACTTGATTGGTTTGAGTCACTGACGTGGTCTTCCTGTCCAGGTTGGCACCCCCCCAGGTTCGTGCTGTGGGCGAGATCTTCGTGGGCTATACTCGGCCTTGTCTCAGGATAGTAAGTTGGTGGTTGAAGATATCCCTCTAGTGGTGTGGGGGCTGTGCTTTGGCAAAGTGGGTGGGATTATATCCTGCTTGTTTGGCCCTGTCCGGGGGTATCGTCGGACGGGGCCACAGTGTCTCCCGACCCCTCCTGTCTCAGCCTCCAGTATTTATATTGCAATAGTTTATGTGTCGGGGGGCTAGGGTCAGTCTGTTATATCTGGAGTATTCCTCCTGTCTTATCCGGTGCCCTGTGTGAATTTAAGTATGCTCTCTCTAATTCTCTCTCTATCTCTCTCTCTCTCTCTCTCTCTCACACTCTCTCTCTCTATCTTTCTCTCGGAGGACCTAAGCCCTAGGACCATGCCTCAGGACTACATGGCCTGATGACTCCTTGCTGTCCCCAGTCCACCTGGTCGTACTGCTGCTCCAGTTTCAACTGTTCTGCCTGTGGTTATGGAACCCTGACCTGTTCACCGGATGTGCTACCTTGTCCCAGACCTGCTGTTTTCAACTCTCGAGAGACAGCAGGAGCGGTAGAGATACTCTGAATGTTCGGCAATGAAAAGCCAACTGACATTTACTCCTGAGGTGCTGACCTGTTGTACCCTCTACAACCACTGTGATTATTATTATCTGAACCTGCTGGTCATCTATGAACATTTGAACATCTTGGCCATGTTCTGTAATAATCTCCACCCGGCACAGTTAGAAGAGGACTGGCCACCCCTCATAGCCTGGTTCCTCTCTAGGTTTCTTCCTAGGTTCTGGCCTTTGTAGGGAGTTTTTCCTAGCCACCGTGCTTCTACACCTGCATTGCTTGCTGTTTGGGGTTTTAGGCTGGGTTTCTGAACAGCACTTTATGACATCAGCTGATGTAAGAAGGGCTTTATAAATACATTTGATTGATTTGATTGATAACGGGACAGTTGGTAGGCAGTTGGGACAACAGTTGGATCAGTTGGAAAATATATTGTGACACCTTGCAATCATGACGCATTAAGCGTCTATACATGCAGACCGTACTTTCTACAAAGGCACAGAAAGCTAAACCAACAACTACACACAAACTGAAATTTTATACATTGTAAATGCAGGTCCAATGAGGAAAAAACATAGCTAGTTAGCGTTGATTGTTTTTGCAGGGACATATTTTTTTGGGAACATCTGATGACCTAACATGGTGAGTGATGAAGATTAATTTCTCCTGTCCCATCCTCCGCTAAAGCTGTCAAATCCTCCCACATGTTTCTAGTTTGACCAGATGTTTTCAGTAACTGATATTTTGAATTCGGTTATGTCACACCCTGATCTGTTTCACCTGTCTTTGTGATTGTCTCGACCCCCCCCCCCCCCCTCCTGGTGATGCCCATCTTCCTCATTATCCCCTGTGTATTTATACCTGTGTTCTCTGTTTGTCTGTTGCCAGTTTGTTTTGTTTTGTCCAACCTACCAGCGTTTTCCTCTCTGTTCTGTCTCTCGATTGTTCCTCTTTTCTAGTTTTCTCTGTTTTGACCTTTTCTGCCTGGCCTGAGCCTGAGCCTGCCTGCCGTCCTGTACCTTTGCCCCACCTATCTGGATTACTGACTGCCTACCCCGACCCTGAGCCTGCCTGCCATCCTGTACCTTTTCCCCACCTATCTGGATTACTGACCCATGCCTGCTCTTGACCTGTCTATTGCCTGCCCCTGTTGGATTAATAAACTGTTGTTACTTTGACGTTGTCTGCATCTGGGTCTTACCTGAAATGTGATAGGTTGTCATATTTCTATTTGCAGGTTCATAGTCTGAGAGGAGGTGCTCCCATAATAATGTGATTTGTACCACATACAAGGTAAAGTATTGGATTCTTCACACACCACAATAGGATAGTATCCCATTAAATGAAAGCAAGCTTTGCTTTTATACTTACAAGACCATCAGGCTTGATTATGTGAGCTGTTTTGTCTTGTAGTAATGTGGTGCATGCCTGTAATTCCTTAAACCTTTATTTGAACAATACATATCATTGGTCAGTAGGCTCCCAACATAACAGGTGGTAGTGTATTGGACACAGTAGCTCAGATAGATAGACCCTGTTTGCATTCCTGATTTCTGTAACTGTTAGCTTACCTGGGTAATGTTGATATAAGCTCAGAACCACTCAAGCTCTGTCAGGTTGGATGGGGATCGTCGCCTCACAGCTATTTTTAGGTCTCTCCAGAGATCGATCGGGTTCAAGTCCTGGCTCTGGCTGGTCCACTCAAGGACATTCAGAGACTTGTCCCGAAGCCACTCCTGCGTTGTCTTGGCTGTGTGCTTAGGGTCGTTGTCCTTTTGGAAGGTGAACCTTTTCCCCAGTCTGAGGTTCTGAGTGCTCTGGAGCAGGTTTTCTTCAAGGATCTCTCTGTACTTTGCTCCGTTCATCTTTCCCTCAGTCCTGACTAGTCTCCCAGTCCTTGCTGCTGAAAAACATCCCCACAGCATGATGCTGCCAACATCATGCTTCACTGTAGGGATGGTGCCAGTTTTCCTCCAGACTTGACGCTTGGCATTCAGGCCAAAGAGTTCGATCTTGGTTTCATCAGACCAGATAATCTTGTTTCTCATGGTCTAAGAGTCCTTTAGGTGCCTTTTGGCAAACTGCAAGCAGGAGTGGCTTCCGTCTGGCCACTTTACCATAAAGGCCTGATTGGTGGAGTGCTGCAGAGATGGTTGTCTTTCTGGAAGGTTTTCCCATCTCCAAAGAGGAACTCTGGAGCTCTGTCAGAGTGATCATCGGGTTCTTGGTCACCTCCCTGACCAAGGCCCCTCTCCCCCGATTGCTCAGTTTGGCCAGGTGGACAACTCTAGGAAGAGTCTTGGGGGTTACAAACTTATTCCATTTAAGAATGATGGAGGCTACTATGTTCATGGAGACCTTCAATACTGCAGAATTTATTTCATACCCTTCCCCAGATCTGTGCCTCGACACAATCCTGTCTCTGAGCTCTACGGACAATTCCTTCGACCTCATGGCTTGGTTTTTGCTCTGACATCCGTTCTCAACTGTGGGACGTTATATAGATAGATGTGTGCCTTTCCAAACCATGTCCAATCAATTGAATTTACCACAGGTGGACTCCAATCAAGTTGTAGAAACATCTCAAGGATGATCAATGGAAACAGGATGCACCTGAGCTCAATTTCAAGTCCCATAGAAAACAGTCTGAATACTTATGTATATCATTTGTTTCTGTTTTTTATTTTTAATACATTTGCAAAAAATATTTAAATCTGTTTTGGCTTTTTCATTATGGGGTATTGTGTGTAGATTGATGAGATTTTTTAGTTATTAAATCCATTTTAGAATAAGGCTGTAACATAACAACATTTGGAAAAAGTCAAGGGGTCTGAATTATTTCTGAATGCACCGTACACTGTTGTAGCAATGTGTAAATAGTTAAAGTACAGAAGGGAAAAAACTATAATATGGGTTGTAGTTACAATGGTGTTTGTTCTTCACTGGTTGCCCTTTTCTTGTGGCAACAGGTCACATATCTTGCTGCTGTGATTGCACACTGTGGTATTTCACCCAATAGATAAGGGAGTTTATCAAAATTGGATTTGTTTTCAAATTCTTTGGGGGTCTACGTAATCTGAGGGAAATATGTGTCTGATATGGTCATACATTTGGCAGGAGGTTAGAAAGTGCAGCTCAGTTTCAAGTAGTTTTCAACATGCTTTGGACATGTTGCGGCCTCTGGGTCACACAGAAACACGCCATTTTCGATGGGCTCATCGGGGGAGGTTGGGGTGGATAAACCACAGTTATTCTAGCCGCGCTTGCCGGTTCATGTAGTCTGACACATGGGTTTACAGGTTATGCTCTAACTCTGCTTCTGTGCAGGCAATTTTCTAAATTCCGTTTGCCACGTGTTCAGGGTCAGCTGTAGGACTACAGATATCAACATGAAAAGATTGAACGGTCCCCTTCGTATCCTAAAGGGGAAGTATGAACTTCCATTAAATAGGGCTGAAATCCCAAAATGGGCAGGCTAAATCATCACAGAAAGGGAAACAAATGGCATCAACATAGTCTCTATGCCAAGCCGAGTTCAAGGACATGCCCCACTTGACCGTAGCTCGTTCGGTCTGACCGCATAGACCGTGCAAAAAAGTAGGCCCAAAATGAAACCTGACCTAAATTTGAGGTGATTTTTGTGACAGTAGCAGAACCTTTAAGGCTAGAAGCACAATTCAACCCCAGGACCGTTCCTAAGGTCCTCCCGATCTGTGCAAGCCTAATCTTGACCGTGTGGAATTAACACTTAACAGTTTGCATTGACATCTCTTCCTATAGGAATACACCTGTTATGGCTAGGGGGCAGTATTTTCACAGCTGGATAAAAAAAACGTACCCGATTTAATCTGGTTACTACTCCTGCCCAGTAACTAGAATATGCATATAATTATTGGCTTTGGGTAGAAAACACCCTAAAGTTTCTAAAACTGTTTGAATGTTGTCTTTGAGTATAACAGAACTCATATGGCAGGCAAAAACCTGAGAAGATTTCATGCAGGAAGTGGCCTGTCTGACAAGGTGTCGTTCTTCTTGTCTCTGTTTATTGAAGAGTGAGGATCTTAGCTGTCCCGTGACACTTCCTACGGCTGCCATAGGTTCTCAGAAGGCGGCAAAACGCTGAATCGTGGCTTTGCAGGCTCTGGCTGAAACAAAGTAGCGCGTTTGGGTAGTGGCTGGTTACAGTACTGTGAGACTCAGGCTCGTGCCCGCGTCGACCGAAAGCTTTGTTTTCTTTCCTCTGTTTAGCTAAATGGACATTCCCGGTCGGAATATTATCGCTTTTTTACGAGAAAAATGGCATAAAAATTTATTTTAAACAGCGGTTGACATGCTTCGAAGTACGGTAATGGAATATTTAGATTTCTTTTTGTCACGAATTGCGCCATGTGCGCGACCCTTCTTTACCATTCGGATAGTGTCTGGGACGCACGAACAAAACGCCGCTATTCGGATATAACGATGGATTATTTTGGACCAAACCAACATTTGTTATTGAAGTAGCAGTCCTGGGAGTGCATTCTGACGAAGACAACAAAAGGTAATCAAACTTTTATAATAGTAAATCTGATATTGGTGAGTGCTAAACTTGCCGGGTGTCTAAATAGCTAGCCCGTGATGCCTGGGCTATGTACTTAGAATATTGCAAAATGTGCTTTCACCAAAAAGCTATTTTAAAATCGGACATATCGAGTGCATAGAGGAGTTCTGTATCTATAATTCTTAAAATAATTGTTATGCTTTTTGTGAACGTTTATCGTGAGTAATTTAGTAAATTGTTAGCAAATTCCCCGGAAGTTTGCGGGGGGTATGCTAGTTCTGAACGTCACATGCTAATGTAAAAAGCTGTTTTTTTATATAAATATGAACTTGATTGAACAAAACATGCATGTATTGTATAACATAATGTCCTAGGTGTGTCATCTGATGAAGATCATCAAAGGTTAGTGCTGCATTTAGCTGTCTTCTGGGTTTTTGTGACATTATATGCTAGCTTGAAAAATGGGTGTCTGATTATTTCTGGCTTGGTACTCTGCTGACATAATCTAATGTTTTTCTTTCGCTGTAAAGCCTTTTTGAAATCGGACAGTGTGGTTAGATAAAGGAGAGTCTTGTCTTTAAAATGCTGTGAAATAGTCATATGTTTGAAAAATTGAAGTTTTTGTATTTTTGAGGAATTTGTAATTCGCGCCACGCCTATCATTGGATATTGGAGCAGGTGTTCCGCTAGCGGAACGTCTAGATGTAAGAGGATAACTTCAACCTGATGCCTATGTGAGTTATGATTGCCATATCAAACTGTCTTCAATGACAATCCATCAGGCCACTATGAGGATTACCTGTGTTGATGTCAAGCTTCCTGGAGCAACCGGAAGTGGATAAATTGACCCTAAAAGTGGTTTTGATTTCACAACCTACAGTTAGTGAAAAACACTGCATTCAACCCTCTGTAAATCAGTTAGTTCTCCATGTAAAGACTTGAAACTTGCAAAAATGACGACATTTAGGAAAGTCCCAGAATCACAAGACTAGGTGCATTGAAACCGCCTCGGCCCATAGAGACTGACCCTACACGTTTCTGTCTGATAGCTCGTTCAGGGACCACGTAGCAACCCCCAAAATCAGTTACTTTTTAGCACTAATTAAGGTTGCTGCTCGGGCTCCGAATGACCTATTGACCCGGAACTCGGGATTCGGGGATGCCTCAGCTAGGCCTACACACATAATGTCAGAATTGGACCCACAGCTCAACCGTAATTATGTTTTTGAAGGTTTTTTAATGTTTTTGACAGAAGGCGGTATGAATTGTGGGCCGGTTCTGAAATATGGGATAGTTGGCTTCTAAAAGAGTTGGATAAAGTGAGTTCGGTGTCAGTATGTATAAGTTTGGTGTCAGTATAATATCTTATTGACTGATGGCTGACTTGTTGGCAGTATAATATATTGAGGGATTTACCACCACCAAATGGACAGGCTAAAATCAACACCAACGAGCGATGGAGAGGACCCACTATCAATACTAGGCCATCTTGAGTTCAACGAGCCAGACAATTGGGCACTTCAGCAGTATATTAGAGCATGTCCAATTCATGATAGTAAATGCCCATTGTAATACATTGCAAATGGACAGTGTACAATTGTACATTTCCAATGTATTTAATGAGGGATTTACCATGACTAAATGGACAGGCTGAAATCAACATCAACGAGCGATTGGACAGTGTCCCTAACACATATGCTATATTGTCTGACTTCCTATGATCAAATATGGCAAATGGACATAACATTCTGATTTGGTACTTTCAATACTGATATATGCCATTTGGACATTTCTTATGCCATTTGGACATGGTTCACTGACTTTTGGGTTCGGAAGCCGACTTCCTATGATCATATATGGCAAATGGACATAACATCCTGATTTGGTACTTTCAATACTGATATATGCCATATGGACATTTCTTATACCATTTGGACATGGTTCACTGACTTTTGGGTTTGGAAGACGACTTCCTATGATCATATATGGCAAATGGACATAACATCCTGATTTGGTACTTTCATTTCTGGACATTTCTTATGCCATTTGGACATGGTTCACTGACTTTGGGTTCAGAAGCCAACTTCCTATGATCATATATGGCAAATGGACAAAACATAGGCCTTATGTACAAACTCAATAAAATAACACAAATGTATATCCATACGGTTACTACATATGTGTAATTGATAAACATTTTGAAAATGTCCAAAAAGTACTTTGTATGAGGTTTTAAAATTTCACCCTGGAGACCTGACTTTGTGACCATTTTTCATATGAAATCCTACGGTGGAGCGTGCTCGCCCCTATGGGATTTTTGGTTTATGACACTTGGCATTTGCAATGTTCCGCTTGCAATATGTTTTTGATGAACTGCCGTCCATTTGAGTGGTATTTGCGCTTGTGTATATGGTTCATCCAATGCCAATAAGTAGCCATTAATATTTGTAAATTTCATGGGCTCACTGAGTCTGTACATAGTCAAAGCTTTCCTTCATTTTGGGTCAGTCACAGTGGTCAGGTATTCTGCCACTGTGTACTCTCTGTTTAAGGCCAAATAGCATTCTAGTCTGCTCTGTTTATTTGTTAAATCTTTCTTATATATGTAATTATCTTTTTGTCTTCTCATGATTTGGGTCTAATTGTGTTGCTGTCCTGGGGCTCTGTGGGGTCTGTTTGTGTTTGTGAACAGCGCCCCAGGACCAGCTTGCTTAGGGGACTCTTCTCCAGGTTGATCTCTCTGTAGGTGATGGCTTTGTTATGGAAGGTTTGGGAATTGCTTCCTTTTAGGTGGTTGTAGAATTGAACGGCTCTTTTCTGGATTTTGATAGTTAGCGGGTATCGGCTCTGCATGCATTACTTGGTGTTTTACGTTGTACACATAATATATTTTTTGCAGGTTTCTGCATGCAGAGTCTCAATTTGGTGTTTTTCCTATTTTGTGAATTCTTGGTTGGTGAGCGGAC
This sequence comes from Salmo salar, assembly GCF_965601325.2. Taxonomy (NCBI): domain Eukaryota; kingdom Metazoa; phylum Chordata; class Actinopteri; order Salmoniformes; family Salmonidae; genus Salmo; species Salmo salar. The sequence goes on from NC_138314.1 coordinate 33,417,305, forward strand.
CCCAGACCTCAACAATAAAGGGCAATGGGTTTTATAACCGATTCAAGTATTTTTAGCCAGATCCTAATTGCTATGTCAACTTTATGTTCCTTTGGATGGCATAGCAGGCCCTTCTTGCCTGGTCTCTCAGATCGTTCACAGCTTTGTGGAAGTTACCTGTTGCGCTGATGTTTAGGCTGAGGTATGTAGAGTTTTTTGTGTGCTCTAGGGCAACGGTGTCTAGATGGATTTGTTTGTGATCCTGGCAAGATTTACTGTCAGGGCCCAGGTCTGACAGAATCTGTGCAAAAGATCTAGGTGCTGCTGTAGGCCCTCCTTGGTTTGGGACAGAAGCACCAGATCATCAGCAAACAGTAGACATTTGACTTCAGATTCTAGTAGAGTGAGGCCAGGTGCTGCAGACTGTTCTATTGCCCTTGCCAATTTGTTGAAATATATGTTGAAGAGGGTGGGGCTTAAGCTGCATCCCTGTCAGTCCCACGGCCCTGTGGAAAGAAATGTGTGTGTTTTCTGCCAATTTTAACCGCACACTTGTTGTTTGTGTACATACATTTTATAATGTTGTATGTTTTTCCCCCCAACACCACTTTCCATTGCCAAATTTAGTCAAAAGCTATTTTGAAGTCAACAAAGCATGACAAGACTTTGCCTTTGTTTTGTTTTGTTTGTTTGTCAATTAGGGTGTGCAGGGTGAATATGTGGTCTGTCGTATGGTAATTTAGTAAAAAGCAAATTTGACATTTGCTCAGTACATTGTTTTCACTGAGGAAATGTACAGCTGTGCTGTTAATGATAATGCAGAGGATTTTACTAAAGGCTGCTGTTGACGCATATCCCACGGTCGTTATTGGGGTCAAATTTGTCTCCACTTTTGTGGATTGGGCTTATCAGTCCTTGGTTCCAAATATTGGGGAAGATGCCAGAGCTGAGGATGATGTTAAAGAGTTTAAGAATAGCCAATTGGAATTTGTGGTCTATATTTTATCATTTCATGTAGGATACCATCAGCACCACAGGCAATTTTGGGTTGGAGGGTTTGTATTTTGGCCTGTAGTTCATTCAATGTAATTGGAGAATCCAGTGGGTTCTGGTAGTTTTCAATAGCTGATTCTAAGATTTGTAATTGATAATGTATATGTTTTTGCTGTTTGTTCTTTGTAATAGAGCCAAAAAGATTGGAGAAGTGGTTTATCCGCACATCTTTGTTTCTGGGTTTCTATATTTGTATTTGAATAGGTTTCTCAATTTCTTTCTTAGGTTTTGGCATTCTTCATCAAACCGTTTGTCATTGTTGTTAATTTTCTTAGGTTGTCTGCTTGAATTTTTTTGATTTGATAGGGAAGCTGAAAGGTCAAATATACTGTTTAGGCTTTCTACTGCCAAGTTTACACCTTCATTATTACAGTGAAATTTTATGTCTAAAAGGGATTGAATTTGTTGTTGCCTAATTGTTTTTTGGTAGGTTTCTACAATACTTTCCTTCCATCTTTGGCATTTCTTAAAATTGTGCAGTTCCTTTGGCTTTGATGTGTCACAATTGAGTATTGCTCTGTTTAGTTAGACTGTTATTTTGCTGTGATCTGATAAGGGTGTTAGTGGGCTGACTGTGAACGCTCTGAGAGACTCTGGGTTGAGGTCAGGGATGAAGTACTACTGCCAAGGGGATGAGCTGTAGGTGTACCTACCATAGGAGTCTCCTCGAAGCCTACCATTGGTTATGTACAGACCCATCGTGCGACAGAGCTGCAGGAATTGTGACCCATTTTTGTAGGTTATTTTGTCATAGTTGTGTCTAAGGGGGCATATTTGGGAGTGAATACTGTCACCTCCAGGTAGGTGTTTGTCCCGCTGTGTGCTGAGAGTGTCAGGTTCTTGTCCAGTTCTGGCATTTAGGTCACCATACACTAGTACATGTCCATGTGCCTGGAAATGGTAGATCTCCCCCTCTAGGATGGAGAAGCTGTCATAGTTAAACTATGGGGATTCTATTGGGGGGATATAGATAGCACACATAAGGACATTTTTCACTGTTGAGTTAATTTCCCTTTTAATTTCTAGCGAGATGTAAAATGTTCCTGTTTTGACTAATTTAATAGAGTGGGTTAGGTCTGCTCTACATCAAATTAGCATACCACCTGAGTCTCTTCCCTGTTTCACACCTGGTAGTTTGGATGGTGCTACCAGTTCTTTGTTTCCTAGAGGGCAACCAGTGGATCTGTCTCCTCTATACCATGTTTCTTGTAGGATGACAATGTCTGTATTTCCAATTTCTTTGATGAAGTCTGGGTTCCTCCTCTTTAGGCCAAAGGCAGATGACCTCAGACCTTGTATATTCCAGAATCAATCAATCAATCAATCAATCAATCAATCAATCAATCAATCAATCAATCAATCAATCAATCAATCAATCAATCAATCAATCAATCAATCAATCAATCAATCAATCAATATCTCTCTCTCTCTCTCTCTCTCTCTCTCCTCTCTCTCTCTCTCTCTCTCAACTGAATTCATACGTCCTTTTCTTGAATTGCTGTAATATACATAGCTATAAATGACTATTGCATAATTTATCTTGCTCACCATAACTTTGCCTTTGTTTGTAAGTGTCTGAAAAACAGAAAGCTGTGTTGCTGTTTAAACACAAGTGGTAATTAACAGAATTGGTAGATGGTGGTAGCTGGTGCCGAGCCATACATTTGTTCTCTTGTGCGTTTCCGCTGAGTGAATTCAGGACAGCTTGACCAGAGTCAGAACAGTGAGGTGTGAAGCGCTGTCTTTGAAGTATGAGTCCGCTTAAAACAGCCTACCATAGGAACATCCAATACAATACCCCTCTTGCACCTCCTATTTCACTCACCCTCCCCAATACCCTGCTTTAAACACCATTTTGATGGTTGTGATTTGTGTACATGCCTTTTTGAATTCCATTTGTCTCCATGGTTCACTTCTACACATTCACATTTTTTCTCACTCTCTTTATGTTCGTTTTCTACACTGATTTAGCTCAGCTTTCAGATAATGGTAGCCACAGTAGAGATTGCCAGTGTACCAGCATCATAAGAGAACACCACCTATGTATAGTTCAAACTGTATCTTATTTATATTCTAAGCATGCACGCTGTATTTTGGGGCAGATTTTCACATCTGAAATAGCTCTCCCTCTCCTTCGGCCAATGCGTGTTGTGGTGAGAAGTTACTTCCAAATAACAGCTTACTTTTCATTTTCCCACCAAAGTGTGTAGCAGGTCATCTCCGATGAGAAACATTTATTAAAACCTCAGCTGTGCCATTTTAGAGGTCAATTATTGTGGATTGTGCTGCTATGAGGATCCTTATGCCAGATTGTTTGACACATCCTTATATCAGTTAATTCTCACACGTACATTTCCCCCCGTTTAATTGCAGGTGGAAAGGGCAACTGAGAGGCCAAACACATCTTAAAATCAATAAATTATACAGCACTTTTGGGTATCAAAGCTGAAATTGGCTTTTCTTTTTTGCTGAGTCATTTTAAACCAGCTCGGCAGTTTTCACATCTGGGTGATCATTCTGCCATGGTGTTGCTTCCCAACTGTTATAGGCTCATTTGGCCCACCGCAGATCTTTTTGACAGGCTGCCTGTCATCCAATCACTCTTCGCTATCATTTCCTGGTGGCCTCGACATCCTCTGTCACATGACAGGATAAAGCCAATGTAACGGCCGTCATCAGAATGAGACCAAGGTGCAGCGGTTGATGTGTTCATCTTGAAAATTAATGCAAAAATTAACACTTTACAAATTAAACCACAATGACAGCCGACAGTTCCGTCAGGTACTTACAACTAAGCAGAAAGCATTCACCCACAAACCCCAAAGGAAAAACAGGCTGCCTATGTATGACTCTCAATCAGCAACAACGATCTACACCTGTTCCTGATTGAGAGCCATACACGGCCGAAACAAAGAAAACCACCAACATAGAAAAAGAAACCTAGAACGCCCACCCATGTCACACCCTGGCCTAACCAAAAATAGAGAACAAAAATCCCTCTCTATGGCCAGGGCGTTACAGCCAATCAGTCCATGGAGATGTATTTTGCATTCTACAAATTCATTTACAAGGGTATTTCTCTTCGGTAACTGTGCTTCTAACAGATAGGATAGTACTCTGTATAGCTTGTACTGTATAACATGAAGTTTGTACTGTATAACATTAAGCTTTCCGTTCAAATTACGCTTCAACAGAATGTTCTCCAGGAAAAGCATGCACATTTTGTGTTTTATTGTACTCTTCAACTAAATGCGCAACACAGCATATTTGACCAGGAGCGCTCTTCAAAGCCTTTGGCTTGAAATGGTTTCAAATGCAATGTGTAAATGTTTGATATGTCCAATGCTCAAATGTCTTTGAGTTTTGAAGCGAAGTGGAATGATTTCATTTGATGTGGATCTGCTCAGTAGTGATGATGTTTCCAGATGAGCTGAGTAGGCTGTGTTCTGACCCATACTGAGTATGATCGGCAGAAACACAATGGAATACGTTCAGACGGACTCAGTGAACGTGTCGAGCAATTTCTCCATCAGTGGTTTATTTGGACATTTCTGGCCTTGGAGTTCTTTTTATCAAGCCCCATATCGTGCCTGATAGCAGAGAAAACACTGATTAGAGTAATGGTTCATTTGAGCTCTGCTACAGTACTGCTATTTTTAGCATTATGGTAATACTTTACAGATTAGATTGTTCAATAAGAAGTTTTCAAAATGTATTTTGACAAATTGCAAAAAATGAAAGAAATCGATTGATTAAATATTTATCAGCCTACCTTTATTAAACAAGGACTTTCCTGGACTTCATAGGATTAAATATTACTTGAATTATTTGCACTATAGGTCTCTATGACGTGTGTTTCAGTGGAAGAGATGGCCATTTAAATCAACTATGCTTCCTCCGGCTGAGCTTACCACTCGTTTCAAGACAATTTGCAGTTTCACTTAAAGTAATCACCAGTACATTATCCAACCGAGAGACTGGATTCCGGAGACATTCTGAATAGTATTCTGAACTAAATGGGGACACTGTAGCTGTGTCCCCATTTCAAAAGACCGAATCATGTTCAAATAATGTACTGGCCACGATTGCAATGAGCACTTGGATGAATGCACCAATTTCCTCTTTCTGAAAAAGATACCATTTGCTTTTGTCGAGCCTTGTCAATATCTCCGCCCAGAAGTAGTGAGCTGCATAATGAATCAAATGGCAGTGTCCATTGAAAATGGGAAGCAGAGGGAACCAAGATGCTTTACAGTTAATGACTATACTGAAATCAACAAAGCATGACACTATTCATTCTAGTCTGGCCTTCGGCTTGGCGAGCCTGCTCTTTGAACCTGAGGTGTTAAATTAACCCATTTCCTTGGTGATAGCGCAGAGCTCCACACAGGTACTAAATCAGGAATGCTTATCATTTATTCAAGGGCCTTTGCTGTCTTTTCCTGAATAAATTTGCTCACCGTGATCTGGCTTGGGGGTAGTAATACAATAAAGGATATTCTTTTACCTCAGGACTATTGTTTCACAACGTCCGTCATTGGTACCCTAACATATTATGAGTTTAGTTTGCGCACTGACTGCACACTAATTTCTCAAAACATAATATGTTACTTTCAACACATGTGGATAATATCTTTACAAAGTATCAGTATTAACAGACAAATGACATTAATGACAGTTGGATCAAGCCGGCAGGTTGCCTAGTGCTTAGAGCGTTGGGCCAGTAACCGAAAGGTTGGTGGATTGAATCCTCAAGCTGACAACATGAAAATCTGAACAAGGCAGTTAACCCACTGTTCCTAGGTCGTCATTGTAAATAAGAATTTGTTCTTAACTGACATGCCTAGTTAAATAAAGGTTAAATAAAAAAAGCCTAACAAATATAAGATTTTGGTTGAGACCAAAAGCAGGATGCAGACAGAGTGGCTCCGCAAGACCTGGGTTGTGACAACATCCCATTGACATACACTACCGTTCCAAAGTTTGGGGGTCACTTAGAAATGTCCTTGTTTTCCATGAAAACATACATGAAATGAGTTGCAAAAGGAATAGGAAATATAGTTAAGATGTTGACAAGGTATTAAATAATGATTTTTAATTGAAATAATAATTGTAACCTTAAAATATATAATCCTCCATTTGCAGCAATTACAGCCTTGCAGACCTTTGGCATTCTAGTTGTCAATTTGTTGAGGTAATCTGAAGAGATTTCACCCCATGCTTCCTGAAGCACTTCCCACAAGTTGGATTGGCTTGATGGGCAGTTCTTACGTACGATACGGTCAAGCTGCTCCCACAACAGCTCAATAGGTTTGAGATCTGGTGACTGTGCTGGTCACTGTATTATAGACAGAATACCAGCTGACTTCTTCCCTAAATAGTTCATGCATAGTTTTGAGCTGTGCTTTGGGTCATTGTCCTGTTGTAGGAGGAAATTGGCTCCAATTAAGTGCCGTCCACAGGGTATGGCATGGCGTTGCAAAATGGAGTGATAGCCTTCAAGAGCCCTTTTACCCTGTACAAATCTCCCACTTTACCATCACCAAAGCACCCCCAGACCATCACATTGCCTCCACCTTGCTTAACAGATGGCGTCAAGCACTCCTCCAGCATCTTTTCATTTTTTCCGCGTCTCACAAATGTTCTTCTTTGTGAGCTGAATACCTCAAACTTAGATTAGTCTGTCCATAACACTTTTTTCCAATCTTCCTCTCACCAGTGTCTGTGTTCTTTTGCCCATCTTAATCTTTTGTTTTATTGGCCAGTCTGAGATATGGCTTTTTCTTTGCAACTCTGCCTAGAAGGCCAGCATCCCGGAGTCACCTCTTCACTGTTAACATTGAGACTGGTATTTTGCGGGTACTATTTAATGAAGCTGCCAGTTGAGGACTTGTGAGGCATCTGTTTCTCAAACTAGACACTCTAATGCACTTGTCCTCTTGCTCAGTTGTGCACCGGTGCCTCCCACTCCTCTTTCTATTCTGGTTAGAGCCAGTTTGCACTGTTCTGTGAAGAGAGTACACAGCGTTGTACGAGATCTTCAGTTTCTTGGCAATTTCTCGCATGGAATAGCCTTAAATACTCAGAACAAGAATAGACTGACGATTTTCAGAAGAAAGTTCTTTGTTTCTGGCTATTTTGAGCCTATAATCGAACCCGCAAATTCTGATGCTTATTAATTTTTTAATGATCAATTAGCCTTTTAAAATGATACATTTGGATTAGCTAACACAATGTTCCAAAGGTATGCCAAGGTACAAAGGTATGCCAATTGGTATTGGTATGTTATGCAGATCACATCACATCCTCCCTTGCCTCTTCAAATGATTCCAACCTCCTAGTGTGGAAATATACAGTTGAAGTCGGAAGTTTACATACACTTAGCTTGGAGTCATTAAAACTCGTTTTTCAACCACACCACAAATTTCTTGTTAACTAAATATAGTTTTGGCAAGTCGGTTAGAACATCTACTTCGTGCATGACACAAGTCATTTTTCCAACAATTGTTTACAGACGGATGATTTCACTTATAATTCACTGTATCACAATTCCAGTGGGTCAGAAGTTTACATAGACTAAGTTGACTGTGCCCTTAAACAGCTTGGAAAATTCCAGAAAATGATCGCATGGCTTTAGAAGCATCTGATAGGCTAATTGACATGATTTGAGTCAATTGGAGGTGTACCTGTGGATGTATTTCAAGGCCTACCTTCAAACTCAGTGCCTCTTTGCTTGACATCATGGGAAAATCAAAAGAAATCAGCCAAGACCTCAGAAAAACAATTGTAGACCTCCACAAGTCTGGTTCATCCTTGGGAGCAATTTCCAAATGCCTGAAGGTACCACGTTCATCTGCACAAACAATAATACGCAAGTATATACACCATGGGACCACGCAGACATCATACCGCTCAGGAAGGAGACACGTTCTGTCTCCTAGAGATGAACGTACTTTGGTGCGAAAAGTGCAAATCAATCCCAGAACAACAGCTTTGGACCTTGTGAAGATGCTGGAGGAAACAGGTACATAAGTATCTATATCCACAGTAAAATGAGTCCTATATCGACATAACCTGAAAGGCCGCTCAGCAAGGAAGAAGCCACTGCTCCAAAACCGCCATAAAAAAGCCTGACTACGGTTATGGGGACAAAGATCATACTTTTTGGAGAAATGTCCTCTGGTCTGATGAAACAAAAATAGAACTGTTTGGCCATAATGACCATCGTTATGTTTGGAGGAAAAAGGGGGAGGCTTGCAAGCCGAAGAACACCATCCCAACCGTGAAGCACTGGGGTGGCAGCATCATGTTGTGGGGGTACTTTGCTGCAGGAGGGACTGGTGCACTTCACAAAATAGATGGCATCATGGGGGAGGAAAATTATGTGGATATATTGAAGCAACATCTCAAGACATCGGTCAGGAAGTTAAAGCTTGGTTGCAAATGGGTCTTCCAAATGGACAATGACCCCAAGCATACTTCCAAAGTTGTGGCAAAATTGCTTAAGGACAACAAAGTCAAGGTATTGGAGTGGCCATCACAAAGCCCTGACCTCAATCCTATAGGAAATTTGTGGGCAGAACTGAAAAGCGTGTGCGAGCAAGGAGGCCTACAAACCTCACTCAGTTACACCAGCTCTGTCAGGAGGAATGGGCCATAATTCACACAACTTATTGTGGGAAGCTTGTGGAAGGCTACCCGAAACGTTTGACCCAAGTTAAACAATTTAAAGGCAATGCTACCAAATACTAATTGAGTGTATTAAACTTCTGACCCACTGAGAATGTGATGAAAGAAATAAAAGCTGAAATAAATCATTCTCTCTGCTATTATTCTTACATTTCACATTATTAAAATAAAGTGGTGATCCTAACTGACCAAAGACAGGGAATTGTTACTAGGATTATTTGTCAGGAATTGAGTTTAACTGAGTTTAAATGTATTTGGCTAAGGTGTATGTAAACTTCCAACTTCAACTGTTTATAAAACACAGGAAAACCAGGTTTTTGACTGCCCTTGGCTGTCACGCCTTGACCTGAGAGAGACGTTTTGTTTCTCTATTTTGGCTAGGTCAGGGTGTGATTTGGGTGGGCATTCGAGATTTGTAGTTATTTGTTCTATTCTATGTTTTCTATTTCTATGTTGTCAGGTTCTAGTTTTGTATTTCTATGTTGGGTTTTGTTTGGGATAATCTCCAATTAGAGGCAGCTGGCCCTCGTTGTCTCTAATTGGAGATCATACTTAAGTAGGTTTTTTTCCCACCTGGGTTTGTGGGAGATTGTTTCTGAGTTAGTGTATGTTTCTACTCTGCATCACGGTTTGTTGTTTTTGTTCGTTAAGTTCATTGTGTATGTATTGCAAAGTTTCACAGTGAAAATAAAATGTGGAACGACACACACGCTGCACTTTGGTCCGCTTTTCCTTACGACAACCGTGACATTGGCCTTTAAGGTTTCCGGTAAACAGGCTAAATTATCCATGTCTACACTGTAATTCTGATCAATTTGATGTTATTTTTATGGACCAAAAAATTGCTTTTCTTTCAAAAACAAGGACATTTCTAAGTGACTCCAAACTTTTGAATGGTAGTGTACAAACACATTGTGGAGACTGAATGGGAAACAATTGTTTTTACATCTGAAAAGGCACCCTATCCTCTATGTAGATAATTACATTTAACCAGAGCCCACATTGTGGCGGATTAATCAGAATTAGTTGGGTAACATAGATAATTAAGATGTTTTATTTGTATAATATGCTTATGTGAGATATTTGTCATTAGAATGTATCCCTTTGGATAATGAATGTTGGCAGTTGCACTTTTCCCTTAGCTGGGGCTCAGTCACTTGGGGCCCAGAGAGGGGAGAGGTCAGGCTTGTCTTTCACATGTTCCTGGTGCTATGCAGAATATCAGAAAGGGAAGAGGACAGAATGGAACATTGTCTTCATATGTGAATGTGTCTTTACCTATTCTTAAACCATGTGAAGGGATGGCGTGATTAATGGGGAACCAATTACTTGTCTCCACAATGTCTGTGCGCAAGTCACTCCCCTCAGTGAGCTTGTTCAGGAGTGGGATCAAGAGGGGGTTTACTTGAGATGGGAGTATCTAGAGTTGACAAATGATATATGCCATTGGATGAGTTGGTGTTTTTGTACTATGAAGTACCAGGAACGAGATTAGAACCTCGTTTTAGGGACCAAACTGAACGATAATTTATAGCGAATGTTATCTGGCTAAGGGATACTCCTTTCTCAAGTATAAAGTCCCTTTGTGAACTGTTTCTAAGATCTGTGGTTCGTCATGTAGGTTGAGAGGGGTGTATCTTTGCTATAAAAGATCTTTGTACTTTTGTGTTGTCACTTTCAATGGTTCATTAGAGATGGCGCATCATTGAAAGTCAAAGTGCTTTTGCAAAACTCTTATTATTAAAGATGTAGTTTAAGTATAACTCACTGGTGTGTGAAGTTTGTAACTCTCCTCATTTGGTAATGCAGAAATTAGCCACCACAACATCCACTTGGTTAATGTGTCTGGAAATGCTGACTCTCCAACAGTGGTGGAAAAAGTATTCAATTGTCATACTTGAGTAAAAGTAAATATACTTAAGTATCAAAAGTAAATGGAATTGCTATAATGTACTTAAGTTTCAAAAGTAAAAGTATAAATCATATCAAGTTCCTTATATGAAGCAAACCAGGCAACACAATTTTCAAGTTTTTTTTTATTGACGGATAGCCAGGGGGCACACTCCAACACTCAGACATAATTTACAAACAACGCATTTGTGTTTAGTGAGTCCGCTAGATCAGAGGCAGTAGTGATGACCAGGGATGTTCTATTGATAAGTGTGTGAATCTGACCATTTTCCTGTCAAAATGTAACAAGTACTTTTTGGTGTCATGGAAAATGTAAAATGTACGTTATTTTCTTCAGGAATGTAGTGAAGTAAAAGTAAAAGTTGCCAACAATATAAATAGTAAAGTAAAATACAGATACCCCCAAAAACAACTTAAGTATTACTTTAAGGTATTTTTACTTAATAAGTACTTTGCACTACTTTACACCACTGCTCTCCATCAAACCCTTCAACATGTTAGCCTGGGTCCTCATAGGCTATGCAGGTTTATAGTCTATCATATGAATCCTACAGACAAATATCATATGTGTGTTTTGAAAAACATGATATAGACCGGTCTACCAGTTTTCTTTAACTACTTGTAAGGTTTCGACTGTCTCTTTTAGACCTGAATGGGATGAGGGTTTAATTGGCTTGGATCCACTGCGTGTGTGTGCCAAAATGGCAGGAGAGATGGACTTCTCTAAACTGCCATTGATTCCTTTTTACATGGGCCTTGGCAGCAGAGAATGTTTTTCCTTTCAAAGGTCAAGCACTATATGGGATGTACTGCTCTGCTCTAATCTTTAATGGTGTGAATAATTAGAGAGAGAGCGAGAGAGATAAGATTGTTTTCAGAGTATAGACAGAAAGGCTTGAGAATTCATTGACATCCCTTAGGCAAGAGCAGGACCTCAATCAAACGTCCGAGGAGGTGGTCCCTAACAACACAATTATTTTTACTTTGAAGTAGCAAGATTATTAGTGATAACCACACCAAACAAAAAAGCAACGGCAATGTCTACACTAAAGAGATACATAGTATTCTGTAGTCTAATCTACTCCTTCAGAACAAATCTGATTGCTCTAATATACAGCACTTTCCATCTACTTTGTTTCAGTCCCTTCCCTTCTACTAGAACAGCAGAACGAAAAGAAACAGCTTTGCATCTGGAACTGAGGCTGATTAAATGAAAAACAAGAGAATGATCCCTTCCATCACAATCTAGTCCTCTGTTTGCTTTTCAATAACAACTATCCAATTGGAAAAACTACTCAATAATGAGGTCTTTCCTAGGGTATGCTTGATTGGAGTGTGATGACCGATTCCAAATCGCTCCTTACTCCTCCCCATTGGCCCTAATAATCCGATGTTGGCAGATCTGTAGGGTCTGGATAGGTACTGGCAGTGTACTAATAGAGCTACCACCATATCGCTTCTACCTTACAGATCAGCAAACACTGAAGGGTTAGTGACAGGGAAAGGGGTAGGATGTGATTTATGCCTGGTGATAGAAGTGTGAGTGGAGGAAGGGGAGGGGCTTGTGACAGGAAGTTGTAGTGTGATGTGCCAACCTCCTTGTACTCCGTGCCCACCCATGGTGACCAGCAGGGTCTCACTGGGGAGACCATCTGCCTGACTCACGAGCCATGGGACGTTTGGGAACAAACATACCATGCACACACCCGGGTTCCCACCCACTCATGCACAGCATGGTCAGTCACAGACAGAAGCATCATGGCCAAGTCCCTCAGAGAGCAACCTTTTGATGTATTCCCATAAGCACTACCACTGGACCACACTGCATTTTTTAGCTTCAAGCCTGTGTTGTAGAATATGCATTTTTTACGCACTCTGAAACATGTCAGAAGCATCTCATTACTATATATCTCCTGTTTGTCTTGTGTGGACTGGTGACTGCATTACTGTTTTTTCGAGGATACATTTAGCTCAGAAATGCAGTAAAGGAAATCAAACATGCCATCCTCTTTGTCACACAGATAGATACGGATATGTATTTTCGTTAGGTTTCCTCATTCTCTGATGGAGAGAGGGTGATCACACATTTCATCTGCATGCAGGTGGTAGTAGTGGATGGAACGGGAGTGTTCCTCTGACTGTCACTGGTCAGGCTGCCAACTGAGGAGTGCAAAAGCCTTGGAGTCATGACCAGGTGACATCAGCCATGTATGGCTGCCAGGGAGAACTGTGTGTGTGTGTGTGTGTGTGTGTGTGTGTGTGTGTGTGTGTGTGTGTGTGTGTGTGTGTGTGTGTGTGTGTGTGTGTGTGTGTACATGCATGTAGAAGTAGGAGCAAGATGCTGTTTGGCTGAGCTTATTGAAAGCATAGTGACGTTGTAAGTTGTAGACAATGTTTGTCTATCCAGTCAGTGTATCAATTGCTTCTTTCAATAACTGCAATGCATTGTGGTTATTACAGTAGTATGATGTTGTATAGAATTACAGCCAAGTGTTTAGCTACTCTAACCTCCATTGACAACATGGCTCCTTAAGACAGGGGTCACACTGTATGGTCTGTTACATCCAGAGGTTATTTCCAGCCAGAAAAGACATTGGTTTAATGAGTAGGTTGACTGAAGCATAATTCAACCTTCCTAAAGTGTGTCCCACAGTGAGTTCCAGTCGGATCATTACTGTACAGCTACTCCAACATGCTCTTTTATAGATTGAGCTGTCATTGTTCTCTGTGTTAATGCTTCCCGCTCATTTATCATGGAATACGGCAGGGTTTCCAGAACCAGTGTTCATTCCTTCTATAAAGGGCTTGAGTTATATAAATGTGATTTACCTGCAAGACTTGGACTTAATAAATGAGTCATAAGAAGAGGCCATAGTGCCTCTTGATAACAGGTACGGGTATTTATAGTGCACGGCTACGGCTGGTAGGTCAAGGTGATTTTCAAAGATGGGGACATTGTTTTAATTAAATATTAAATTGATGAAAATGGTCAGTCATGGTTCATTTAATAGATGGTTTGATCGTCCCAATGGAGGTTTGATTCCATAGGCGAGCAATGAAGGTGTCTGTTTAATTTTTTTTTAACTATGCAATTCCAGTGTCTTTGCCTCAGCTCCTCCTCCTCCTTTTACAAGCAGATGGCTAACGTGTAGGGGGGCTGTAGTGTGTGTGCGTATGTGTGTGTGTACGTGAGTGCGCGCATGTGTGTGTGTTGGGGGGAGGGGGTGGTGGTGGGGTTTGGGTTGTGGGTGTGTGTGTGTGTGGGTGGGGAGAAGGGGGGGTTGGGTTGTTGCGATGTGTGTGTGGGTGCGTGTGTGTGTGGGAGGTGGGTAGTATCTGTTGCATTCAGGTCCTACAGATCCTACAGGAAATACCCTATACATTCCTCCTGAATTAAAATGGTGTGACATCCCACACAAGAATTCTTTAGAAACCATTATGTATGGACAAAATATGCTGCTCAAACAATATTAGCAATGAGGCTACTTGCAGAATCCAAAGCAGAATAATTTCTCAGCATTTAAGCTACTTGATGCTCTGTTTAATTGTTTTATACCAGATGATAACTGTGTGTTGTTACATCTGTGTGAAAGCTTAAGAACCCTTAACGCAGCATTTCAAAAACTCGGTCCTGGGGCCTCAAAGCAAAAACTCTGAGGTATTCCTTTAACTCCAGAGGTTTTCTTAGACTGTACCTGTACCATAGACGTTGTAAGATCTTCAGTACAGGCAGGGTTGGGTAGGTTACTCTCTAAATGTAATCCGTTACAGTTACTAGTTACCTGTCCAAAATTGTAATCAGTAACATAACTTTTGGATTACCCAAACACAGTAACGTAATCTGATTACATTCAGTTTGTGAGGACCGACGCTGGAGTAGAGAAGCAGGTACGGGGAGTCAAACATTTAATCGGAACAGATATGGAACAAGACAAGAACAGCATCAGCACACGGGTATACAAGGACAAATGACAATCAATGCTGAAGCGGGGAACAGAGCGGGGAACAGACAGATATAGGGGAGGTAATGACAGAGGTGATTGAGTCCAGGTGAGTCCAATAATCGCTGATGCACGTGACGGGGGAAGTCTGGTGTGCGTAATGATAGTGGCAGGAGTGTGTAATGCTGAACAAGCCGGCTAGGCGTGAAATCCCGACGAATCGGCAGAGGCGTGAGAGCCTGGTGAGCCGGCCGAGGCATAGGAGCCTGACGATCCGACTGAGGCATGGGAGCCCCATGATCCGGCGGAGGAGTAGCAGCCTGATGAGCTGGCTGGGCGTAAAAACCTGACGATCAGGCTGAGGTCTGACGTGTGATGGGCGCCTTCCGAGCCAACCGGGGCAAGAAACCTCTCAAGTCAGCTAGGGCGTGACAGGCCGGCGAGCTGGCTTAGGCACCCCTGGGATGCTGGCCTTCTAGGCAGAGTTCCTCTCTCCAGTGTCTGTGTTCTTTTGCCCATCTTAATCTTTTGTTTTTATTGGCCAGTCTGAGATATGGCTTTTTCTTTGTAACTCTGCCTAGAAGGCCAGCATCCTGGAGTCACCTCTTCACTGTTGACGTTGAGACTGGTGTTTTGCAGGTACTATTTAATGAAGCTGCCAGTTGAGGACTTGTGAGGTGTCTGTTTCTCAAACTAGACACTTTAATGCACTTGGCCTCTTGCTCAGTTGTGCACCGGGGCCCCCCACTCCTTTTTCTGTTCTGGTTAGAGCCAGTTTGCGCTGTTCTGTGAAGGGAGTAGTTCACAGCGTTGTACAAGATCTTCAGTTTCTTGGCAATTTCTCGCATGGAATAGCCTTAGTTCCTCAGAACAAGAATAGACTGACGAGTTTCAGAAGAAACTTTTTACTCCTTATATTTTCTCTGACACCCAAAGTCCTCTTTACATTTTCAATGCTTAGCAGGACAGTAAAATTGTCTAATTCACTCACTCAAGAGAACATCCCTGGTCATCCCTACTGCCTCTGATCTGGCAGACTCACTAAACACAAATGCTTAGTTTTAAATTATGTCTAAGTGTTGAACTGTGCCCCTGGCTATGCGTAAATTTAAAAAACAATACAATTGTGTTGTCTGGTTTGCTTAATTTTAAATGATTTATACTTTTACTTTTGATACTTGAGTACATTTAAAACCAAATACTTTTAGACTTTTACTCAAGTAGTATTTTACTGGGTGACTTTCACTTTTACTTGAATCATTTTCTTTTCAGGTATCTTCACTTTTACTCAGGTATGAGAATTGGGTACTTTTTCCACCACTGCCATTAAGTCTAGCAAAAGTGTGCATTAGGCCTATGGATTTTTTTTAACAGATGAATTTGATTGAGCAATAAAAGCCACACTTTTATTACATAGGCTGGGATCCACACTATGCAGCTGTTGCAAGAGCTCATTTTTCACTGGCTGTCCACTGGTTTCGAAGAAACAATGATTGATAGACAGCTTCAACCATTATTGGGTTCAAATACACATTTAGATTTGTGAGCAGCCATCCACAACAACCACAAACCGTCAGGCTCAAATAGCTAAATGAGAGAGCAGCAGAGTGATTCACATCAATGCGCTATGTAGATATCAATCATAAGTGATATCCGTATTGCCGTAGACTACATCACTGCTCTCATCCTTACCTCCAAGCGTTTATTCAAGTTGGATAATCTTTGGATACCGACAGCAGTCGCACCATTGGAAGACATAGCTTGGACTGCAGCCTACAAAAGCCTATTCCTGCTCTTTTCCCACGATCCATCATACACATTTGGTGTGCCATCAGTGTAGTCTCTGACTTATGGTCAGACTCGCTCACGTTGAACAAATTTAAATGTGTGCCTTTCTTCAATGCTGATTTGAAGTCATTGAGAAAACATAGAAGTGTCAAATATTTTTTTTAGCAAACATCCTTTCTGAATTTAAAAGTAATCCACAAAGTAATCATCTAGTTTTTCAAAAGTATCTGTAATCTAACTACAATATTTTTGCTGGTACCGTAATGGATTACAGTTACAGTTTTAAGTAATCCCTTACATGTAACGGATTACATGTCATCAGTTACTCCCCAACCGCTAGTACAGGTATGAGAAAATGTCCATGGCTCAAGCCTCTCTCTCCCATTGTCAGATTGACAATGCCTGAAACTGAACATTAACCTGACCTCCATTAACATTAACAACACTAGCTTGTAGAGGTGGAAGCTGTGCACATGCATAGAAAGTGCAGCTTGAAGTAGAAATATCTTAGCAGATAAACAAGATCCATCTTGCATCCATAGCCAAAGATAAATGTGTTTAATGTAAAATTCCAAATCACCCACCCATTAGTCATGCATAACATTGGTATATTGAGATCAAAGCTTGTTTGGCATCGAAAAGCACAGGATTCATTGTAAAGCCAAATATATTTTGATAATTCTGGTGAACCGGTGCCATAAAAGGGTATCAAAACAAAAAAAGAAAGCACTGTGCATTGATATATAGTTGTTTTGACACGCTAGCTGGCACTAAAGCTTTCACTGGGCTGGCATATAGATTTATGTTGCGTTAATGTTGTTCCTGCAAACTGAAAAGCAACAACTTCAGGGACACATGGTAAACCCCCCAAACAGTCTCATAACGGTCTCTGGACTGCAGACTTTTCTGATATTATTTAAGTATTTACTGCAGTGTCATTGTTTTACGCCAGATTACGCCTGCAATTGTCGGTTGAGGGATGAGTGTGGCGTAGAAGTGACGCCACCTAAAGTAAGACAATGCTGCAGTGTATAAAAAGCATTTGGAAGGTTTGAAGAAATGATAGCCACTAAGCTCATTGCCAGTGGTGTAAAGTACTTTAGTAAAAATACTTCAAAGTAAACACATATAGAATCATATTGTAACCAAAAAAGTGTTAAACAAATGAAAGTATTTTATATTCTTCAAAGTAGTCACCCTTTGCCTTGACGGCAGCTTTGCACACTCTTGGCATTCTCTCAACCAGCTTCATGAAGAATGCTTTTCCAACAGTCTTGATAGTTCCCACATATGCTGAGCACTTGTTAGCTGCTTTTCCTTCACTCTGCAGGCCAACTCATCCCAAACCATCTCAATTGGGTTGAGGTCGGGTGATTTTGGAGGCCAGGTCATCTGATGCAGCACCATCACTCTCCTTCTTGGTCAAATAGCCCTTATACAGCGTGGAGGTGTGTTTGTGTAATTGTACTGTTGAAAAACAAATGATAGTCCCACAAAGTGCAAACCAGATGGGATGGTGTATCGCTGCAGAATGCTGTGGTAGCTATGCTGGTTAAGTGTGCCTTGAATTCTAAATTCATCACTGACAGTGTCACCATCACACTTCCTCCTCCATGCTTCACGGAGGGAACCACACATGTGGAGATCATTCGCTTACCTACTCTGCGTCTCACGGAGTCACAGCAGTTGGAACCAAAAATCTCAAATTTGGACTGATCAGACCAAATTACATATTTCCACCGGTCTAATGTCCATCGTGTTTCTTGTTCCAAACAAGTCTCTTCTTCTTATTGGTGTCCTTTTAGTAGTGATTTCTTTGCAGCAATTCGACCATGAAGGCCTGATTCACGCAGACTCCTCTGAACAGTTGATGTTGAGATGTGTCTGTTACTTGAACTCAGTGAAGCATTTATTTGGGCTGCAATCTGAGGTGCAGTTAACTCTAATGAACTTATCCTCTGCAGCAGAGGTAACTCTGGGTCTTCCTTTCCTGTGGCAGTCCTCATGAGAGCCAGTTTCATCATAGTGCTTGATGGTTTTGCGACTGCCCTTGAAGAAACTTTCAAAGTTCTTAAAATGTTCCGGATTGACTGACATTCGTGTCTTAAAGTAATGATGGACTGTCGTTTCTCTTTGCATATTTGAGCTGTTCTTGCCACAATATGGACTTGGTATTTTACCAAATAGGGCTATCTTCTGTATACCACACCTACCTTGCCACAACACAACTGATTGGCTCAAACACATTAAGAAGGAAAGACATTCCACAGATTAACTTGTAATAAGGCACACCTGTTAATTGAAATGCATTCCTGGTGACTACCTTATGAAGCTGGTTGAGAGAATGCCAAGAGTGTGCAAAGCTGTCATCAAGGCAAAGGGTGGCTACTTTGAAGAATATAAAATCTTAAATCTATTTTGATTTGTTTAACACTTTTTTGGTTACTACATGATTCCATATGTGTTATTTCATATGTCAAGTCATCCAGCGGTTTGTCTCAGCTCCTGCTTTTCCCCAGTCTCTCTTTCTTGCCCTCCTGGTTTTGACCCTTGCCTGTCCTGACTCGGAGCCCGCCTGCCTGACCATTCCGCCTGAGCCTGCCTGCCGTCCTATACCTTTGCCCCTACTCTGGATTACCGACCTCTGCCTGACCTGACCCCAAGCCTGCCTGCCGTCCTGTACCTTTGCCCCACTACTCTCAACCTCTGCCTGCCTTGACCTGTCGTTTGCCTGCCCCTGTTGCTGTAATAAACATTGTTACTTCAACACAGCCTGTATTTGGGTCTTACCTGAAACGTGATAATACGAACTGGCCATGTCTGACCCAGCAGACTTGGACCAGCTCCATAACACCATCTCCTCCCAAGGAGCCACCATTGGTAGGCACGAGGAGTTGCTTCGCGGTCTGATGGAGGGGTTCCAGGCCGTGGCCAAACATCATGACCTAGCATTGGATACATTGCGAAAGCAATTCCGTGGGTTAACTACTAGGCAGTCTACCATGAAGGTAACCTCCCAGCCCCTCAGTAACCTGGCTGGTAGAAGCGCTGTCACCCCGGTTCCCGGGAATCCTGCTTACCTCCCCCTTAGCGCTACGATGGAGATGCCAGTACCTGCCGGGCCTTTCTCTCCCAATGCTCCCTCGTTTTCGAGCTGCAGCCTTCTTCGTTCCCCTCGGACCGCTCGAGGATAGCGTACATCATTACGCTGATGTCCGGGAGGGCACTTACCTGGGCCATGGCGGTGTGGGAGCAACAATCCGCCGTCTGCCTCAGTTTGGAGGTATTCGTGGCGGAGGTGAGAAAAGTTTTCAAGGCTCCGGTGTCTGGGAAAGAGGCTGCCGGAGGTTACTCCAGCTTCGGCAGGACTCCCTCAGTGTGGCAGACTATGCGGTGGATTTCCGCACGCTAGCAGCGGAGGGTGCCTGGAACCCGGAAGCGCTGTTTGACATGTTCCTGGATGGATTATCGGAGGAAGTAAAGGATGAGCTTGCACCCCGGGGTCTACCGACGGATCTCGACTCACTCATCACTTTAACGATCCGGATCAATGGACGGCTACGGGAACGTAGGAGGGAGAAAAGGCCTGAGTGCGGTCCCAATCGCTCACTCAAGTATCCCACCTTGCATCTGATGAACTCCGCAAGTCCCCGGTATCTACGTCCCCGAGAGGATCCAAGCTTACGCGAATTCCACCAAGAGCCTCCGAAAACTTCAGATTTGACCTCTTTCCGAGCCGATGCAGCTCGGCAGGGCTAGGCTGTCTTCAGCCGAACACGTACGCAGACTTAACACCCAGAGTTCTCTGTATTGCGGTACTGCTGGTCATTATGTGTCTACCTGTCCCTTCAAGAGACCTAGCTCATTTGTAGGAATGAGTACTCTGGTGGGTCTTAAGGACAATTTTGTTTCTCCCCCTACTCGCCCCCTCCTCCATGCCACCCTGCTGTGGGTTGACCAGTCCAAGTCTCTCCAGATACTCATTGACTTGGGGAGCCGATATGAGTCTTATGGGCGTTACCCTGGCGTCCGAGCTGGGCATCCCTACTCAACCCCTCTCCATTCCCATGAATATTAGAGCGCTGGACGGGTGCTCTATAAGCCGGGTCACCCACCATACCACCCCCATCAACCTACGAGTGTTGGGGAACCACAGCGAGACGATCCAATTCCTGCTAATTGAGTCTCCGCAGGTTCCTGTGGTATTGGGATTCTCTTGGCTCCAGCGATACAATCCCTCGATTGACTGGTCTACTGGTGCCATTGTGGGCTGGAGCCTGTTCTGCCACACTCATTGCCTGAAATCAGCTCTGCCTGCCCCAGGACGTCTTCCTGGGGGCTTGGAAATTGCCCCGAACCTCTCCGCCATTTCCACAGAGTTCCAGAACTTCCGGGAGGGGCTCAGTAAGGCCCGTGCCACATTCGCTTTCGCAACACTGACCGGGAACCCAAGGATATTAAGCCGGATGCGCTGGCATGCCACTATAGCCCCACGGCTACACCCCCGGAAGCCGAGACCTTTCCCCCCTGCTCCAAGATCATTAGCTCCTCTGCTGTTCGTCCTCTGTTGCCCGTACCCTTCACATATTTCCTACTTGTTATGTGTCTAGATGTAAACCCATGTCTCACAGCCCTTTGTCTCCTGTTTCCAGGCCCACCCCTCTCCCCCGTCCAACCCGCATAAAAGGGTGAGACGTCTCCTGAAGGTTCGACCTCGGGGCAGGGGATTCCAGTACCTGGTTGACTGGGAGGGTTATGGCTCAGAGGAGACGTGCTGGGTCTCCACTAGGAACATCCTGGACCCAGGCCTCATCTCTGAATTCCAAAGCCGGGACCCCTCAACCAGGTATGCGCCCAGGTAGGACGCCAGGTGGCGTCCCTAGAGGGGTGGGGGGTACTGTCATGCCCTGATCTGCTTTACCTGTCCTTGTGCTTGTCTCCACCCCCCTCCAGGTGTGGCCCATCTTCCCCATTATCCCCTGGGTACTCATACCTGTGTTCTCTGTTTGTCTGTTGCCAGTTAGTCTTGTCTGTCAAGTCAACCAGCATTTTGTCTCAGCTCCTGCTTTTCCCCAGTCTCTCTTTTTCTCGCCCTCCTGGTTTTGACCCTTGCCTGTCCTGAGAAGGACGAATTTCGGGATGTAGCTCTATCACCTTTCACCCTGCGGAAGTGCGACATCGGCGGATGCGGTGGATTGACTCTAGGGGGTTAAAAACCTGCTGTATGTCAAATATTGTGTGCTATAGCTTGGAAAATAAATAAACGTGACTCTGGGTGACAACATAATTATGTTTGCTTCCAACATTAGGGTTATTTTCCTAAAGAAGTTAAATCCTCTTTGTGTTTTGTTTCCTTGCCACGATACTAACAAGTGTCACGACACTGGTATTGTACAGGCCATAATTTAATTAGCTCTGTTAAATCTACTCTTTGGAATTACTTCGATAGAAACAGTGAATCTATTTCATTTTTAGGGGAGAACTCTCAATAATCATCCTCACGATTGCACATTGATAATCGTCAGTGACAAATATCATAGCTACGCAGGGCTGGGCTTGGTTAAAACCCAGAGGGTAGCTGTAGATAGATCAATTCTCCAGTAGGAAGAGTTGCCCAGCCTATCTTTTATTTTCTCTTCTGATAGTGGAAATAACGTTGAAGATCTGACCTTGTTTTAAAGGTACACATTCAACATATTTTATACTAGCTTTGTCTATGTTGACATTTGGTTGCCATGATTACATAATTCTGTGGTTGAAATTTCACCCTCAAAACAAAAGTTTATGTTGAGTACTTTTTCAAATCCAATGTATTTTCCACGTAGGTTCCACATAATATGTTGACAAATTACATTGAAACAACATTGATTCAACCAGTTTGTTCCCAGTGGGGAATAGCAGTGTGCTCCACTCATTATCCACTTGTTTATTTCATACCCTCATCTTTCAGGTAAGAACTGTCTCTAACATGTATATTTGTATTTATTATGGATCTCCATTAGTTCCTGCCAAGACAACAACTACTCTTCCTGGGGTTTATTATGGATCCCCATTAGTTCCTGCCAAGACAGCAGCTACTCTTCCTTTGGTTTATTATGGATCCCCATTAGTTCCTGCCAAGACAGCAGCTACTCTTCCTGGGGTTTATTATGGATCCCCATTAGTTCCTGCCAAGACAGCAGTTACGTAGGCATGTGTCGGCGTGTGTCTGTGCCTGTGTGTGTGTCTCTTCACAGTTCCCGCTGTTCCATAAGTTGTATTTTTATGTTTTTTAAATCTGATTCTACTGCTGTTACCTGGTGTGGACTAGAGTTCTATGTAGACATGGTTCTACATAGTACTGTTCTTGACTTGGGGATTGTGAAGAGACCTCTGGTGGCATGTCTTGTAGGGTTATGCATGGGTGTCCGAACTGTGTGCTAGTAGTTTAAACAGACACATCGGTGCATTCAGCATGTCAACACTTGTTACAAAAACAAGTAGTGAGGAAGTCAAGGTTTCCTCCACTTTGAGTCATGAGAGATTTAAATGGATATTTTTAATGTTAGCTGTCAGTGTACATTTAAGGGTCTGCTGTGCTGCCCTGTTCTGAGCCAATTGTAATTATGTGGCACCTAACCACACTTCTGAACAGTAGTCTAGGTGCGACAAAACTAGGGCCTGTAGGACCTGCCTTGTTGATAGTATTGTTAAAAAGGCAGTGCTTTATGATGGACAGACTTCTCTTCGTATTAGCTACTGTTGTATCAACATGTTTTGACCATGACAGTTTACAATCTAGCGTCTCTCCAAGCAGTTTCCACATTATTTATTACGTGATTTAATTGAGGTTTAGGGTTAAGTGAATGATTTGTTCCAAATACAATTATTGTAGCTTTTGAAATATTTAGGACTAACTTATTCCTTGCCACTCATTCTGAAACTACCTGCAGCTGTTTGTTAAGTGTTGCAGTGATTTCACTCGCTGTAGTAGCTAACGTGTATAGTGTTGAGTCATCCGCATACATAGACACACTGACTTTACTCAAAGCCAGTGGCATGTCATTAGTAAGATTGAAAAAATTAAGGGGCCTAGACAGCTGCCCTGGGGAATTCCTGATTCTACCTGGATTATGTTGGAGAGGCTTCCATTAAAGAACACCCTCTATGTTCTGTTAGACAGGTAACTCATTATCCACAATATAGCACGGGGGAAAAGCCATAACACATACGTTTTTCCAGCAGCAGACTATGATCGATAATGTCAAAAGCCACACTGAAGTGTAACAAAACCATTCACACAATCTTTTTATCATCAATTTCTCTCAGCCAATCCTCAGTCATTTGTGTAAGTGTCGTGCTTGTTGAATGTCCTTCCTTATAAGCGTCCTGAAAGTCTGTTGTCAATTTGTTTACAGTAAAATAGCATTGTATCTGGTCAAACACACAATTTTTCCCAAAAGTTTACTAAGGGTTGGTAACAGGTTGATTGGTCGGCCATTTGAGCCAGTAAAGGGGGCTTTACTATTCTTGTGTAGCGATATTACTTTTGCTTCCCTCCAGGCTAGGGGGCACACACTTTTTAGTAAGCTTAGATTTAAGATATGGAAAATAGTAGTGGCAATATCCTCCGCTATTATCCACAGTAATTTTCTATCCAATTTGTCAGACCCCGGTGGCTTGGAATAGTACAAGTGCTTCTGCCTTGGATTTATCATTCATAACATTTTGCACCTTAGATCAGATGCATGTGTAAATCAGATGGAGATGTCATCTCAAAATGTGTCTGGCCATCCCAGAAGTCACCACACTTAAGAGAGACTATTTCGAAGCGGATTTAGTCATGTATCGACTTTTTCTCCCTATCATCGCCATTCCTAGACATAGCTAACTAAGGATTACAGCTCTTGTTTGATGTAATGGGCAGAACGCTGTCTTCCCGGAATCTCGGGCCTTCGATTTAACTGCTAATTGAATCTCTAACAAGGTTTTAGGGATGGCCGATTGCTAGCCCTTTTCACTGAAGAAAATGAGTTCTTTTTTTTTCAAATTATATTGGCTTGAGAGAGAGACAGCCACTCTTAGGTGGTAATTGGGTGTGAAAATACAAAATGTGGATGTTCAACTGTGATCAGTGCAAGGAGAAAGTCTCTCCTTTCACACACTGGACTGTAATCAATGAGGAGTCTCACGATTTGGTATACACTGTAATCGTGTAGGGCACAGGACGTGTATGTCACTGAGAATGTTTTAAAACTTTTGGCAACGAAAAGAGAAAATTTGCATTTCTCATTGGACATTGGTCCAGGTGGTGAAGGTAGTCTCTCCAAGTTTCAGTATATTTTCTTCTGTTTGGTGCCTAATGAACATGATCCTGATGTCCAACTGATGGGAAGAGCTGCCTCTTCTTGACCCTCAAATGGGAGAATCAACGATGTACTCCATTTAAAATGGAATGTGATAAGATTAATCACATTCCACCATGACCACTTGGCCAAAACAGGTCAGGGCAGGTTACTGGCAAATCTTTACTTCCTGTATACAAACGGACACTGTGATATTTATTTTTTCTATTAGTATTCCTTACTATTTTCTTGGAGCTGCACCTGTCAACATGCTAATGCATTGTTAATGAGAACTTTCCCCACGCTTTGTCTGCTATCCACTCTACCACCAACTGTTAATAAGATAGAACATATTAGTACCCCAACCTCCTGCCTGTTGTGTAAGCCCTCTGCTACATTTATTTGTTTAATTCCCACTGGGAAAAATAGCCTGTTGAATCACAAACCACATCATCTATCCCAAAGTAAATGTTAGGAAACTCGATTCCTTGGTTTGCTATTGACATGTGCGGTAGGTGTATAATTGATTACTGCAGGAAAAGTAATAAGACTGTTTCACCAGCTTGCGAAACATTGCAGATACCTTATTAATTTTTAAACCAACTCACTGCATGGCCCTCTCCGAGCTGACACAATCAACAGCGCATTGAGCAGCTGCTCCTCTGTACACTATAGGCTAATGCTTTGCCATTGACTTTTGTGTGGATCAATATTTCTGATGAAAAAATGTGGCAGCAAGAACCATTATATAAATAATAGCCCTCGTGTTACAGATGGCATGTGCACACTCTTGGCAACCAACTGGGCTCCATGCCAGAGATAAGGTGTATTAACATGCATGGCTGACTCCAACAGAACAACTCCAGTATTGAGGAGAGCAGAGGAGAGGGGATCTGTAGGAGAGGAGAGGAGGGGAGAGGAGAGAGGTGTAATAGAGGAGAGGAGAGAAGAGGGGAAAGAGAGGAGATGAAAGGAAAGGAGCAGAGTAGAGAGGAGAGGGCTCCAGGAGAAGGAGTGGCTCAGACCTGGGTCCATTTTCAAAAAGTATATCAGAGTATAAGGGCTCTATTCATTCCATAGCGCTGAAGATCCGCTTTATAACATTATTGACAATTAAATGCAATGTTCCAGTGGTCACATAGACTGCTTTCACGCTAAATGCTCCATGTGTCGGATCAATTGAAAAAAAACGTTACATTTTTAGGCAGATACTTCGGCGATATGGATTGTATCAGGCCATTTAAATGTTGATCTAGCATATTTGCTAAATCCTTCAAATTGGTATAGCCTAACAGTTACCTGTATTTTTGTATTTTACTAGGGATCCTCATTAGCTGTTGCCAAGGCAGCAGTTACTGTACACTTCCAGGGGTCCAAACACATTAAGGCACATCATACAAAAAAACATTAAAAACTAAAACAGTACATCAAATAACATTACTGCACCACTACTTATCCACAACACAACAAATACAATATCACCATACAACATTGCCACAGTGCATGTGTGTGTAGAGTGCTTGTGCTAGCGTGTGTGTGTGTGTGTGTGTGTGTGTGTGTGTGTGTGTGTGTGTGTGTGTGTGTGTGTGTGTGTGTGTGTGTGTGTGTGTGTGTGTGTGTGTGTGTGTGTGTGTGTGTGTGTGTGTGTGTGTGTGTGTGTGTGCCTGTGTGTGTGACTCCTCACAGTCTGCGTTGTTCCATAAGGTGTAGTCTTATCTGTTTTTTTTATCTGATTTTTACTCCTTGCATGAGTTACTTGATATGCAATAGAGTTCCATGAAGTCGTGGCTCTGTGTAGTACTGTGCATTTCTGGGAGTTTTTCCTGGACTTGGGGACTGTGAAGGGACCCCTGGTGCCATGTCTTGTGTGGAATGTATGAGTGCCTTTCGACCCCACTTTCCCCACAGGATGAAGCCAACCCTCTCCGCCCGCTTGATGCGGAATACCTTGACAAACTCGTCAAGAATTTCTCCACCTTTGACCCCGTTCCAGGTCAGCCAAACGATACTGAGACGTTCCTAGCTCACATAGAGGACGCGTTGGGTGGCTACCCGAACGCTACGGGTTCTGACAGGGTTTACCTGTTGAAGCGAACATCGAATCGACACGTGACGAGGTTCTTTCGCCTACAACAGCAACACGTGCTAAATGTCTACGCTAAACTTGCCACAGCTTTGAAATTAGAATTCAGTGGTTCTGCGACTCGCAAACACGATAGCTCACTGGCTAACACGGTCAAACAAGCTCGGAACGAACACCCACAGGCTTTCTATCATAGGCTTCGTTCAGCTTACTTTGGCCTACTCACAGAAACAGGAATGGAAGAGCTGTTACCATTCAAACAAATGTTTCTGTTGAACATGTATCCCACCTTCGTTACCTACTTGGGCCCTGCAGCCCACGTTGGCTTGCCTATCTTACAACTCAGAGAGCTTGCAAGCACAGCTTTTGAGGCATCAAAAGCTCACAACGCTAAGAGCCCTGACCACTCGGTTTTGAAGTTTGACCAGGAGCACTCACTCCAGTTAGAGGGTGCATTATCAGGTATTGGAGTGTTGAGAGATGACGCACAACAACGGTTTCTACCACGAAACCACGAATCCATTAACCGCCGCGGTCGAAATAACTGTAAAGTATGTCGCCTTCAAAACGACTACCGCTACAATCGACCTGTTCGCTACGTTCCTGCACCCAACCCACACAAAGTGTCAGAGCACAAGGGTAACAAAGGGTTGAAGGACGATCAAAATGTAGACCAATGTTCTCCAGAAGTTCCACTAAGTGAAGAACTAAAGCGAGAAACATTTGAGAAAAGGGTAAAAGATAAGTCACAAGGACTAGACAGGGAATTACCGGACACCAGGTCCGCAGGAATTAACACCCATAGCAAGGACGTTAAAATGAAAATCTCTCCCGGTCTCACTCGAGACCCTATCCAGGGCCCGCTTGATCAAGAAACAAGCCCATGGGCTTTGTCTATAGACTCTGATACAAAGGTTGCGAAGAAAAAGGTCAAACGCTTCGTTAAAGCCAAGCCCACTCAAAATCTGAAAAGTCGATCTGCTTCCACCTTAAACAGAAATGACACATCACGTTGTTGCGAACGACCACTCCGCTTTGTGGGGAATATGTCCACTAAACACGAATCGAAACGTCCATACCTGGAAACAGTCCTGGAGGACTGCTTAACTTGTCATGCGCTAATTGCTTCGGGTGCGACAATATCACTCATCTCTCAAACATTGTTCGATGATCTCAAAAGAGCTTTGAAGCCAACTAAACGTTGGTTAAAAGTGGAACGTGCGACACTACACTTCGAGGGGTCACTCAGACTACCTCGCCTCTCACATTGAGAGTCATGCTGAAACTACACTTCCAGGACGTTTCGCTCATTCACCCTGTGTATGTTACCAGCCTCGAAACTGTACCCCTGCTACTGGGAGCAGACTTGATGGATCGGTTACTCCCATTGATGGATTGGAAAACCAACCAGGTATGGTCACAGGCTACAGTGCCTTCACCACTGACCACACTGTCTTCCCCTAACGCTAGCTGCAATGCAGTCATTCACGAGGGGTATCTGTCAAAAGCACCCCTTGGGAAAAAGACGTTTAGAAACCTCTTGGTGCAGAATCCGATCCAAGGAGATATTACGATATCTCGACACATTCCATCAGCCAATCTGATTGACCATTCTTTTCATGATTTTGAGCCAGCTGTCTCTGTGAATAAGCAACTTCTCTCCTCCTTGCAGTCGTGCAATACGGTAGTTGAGATGAACTTCTCTTGCCCTTCGGACACTTCCGCAAGCACTGCAGCCGTCTCAGCAAGAAAAACATCGATGCGCAGAGTATACTCTGCTTCCGATGATACACCTTCCGCTTTGTTGGGGACTGTCACCTCTCACAATGACACTAATGGCGTCAGTCCAGCAACTGACCTGATGACTCCCACTGGTGAAACACTTTGCGATATCACAGACCGATATCCTCGTCTCAGTTCGAAGGTACTGAAGAGGTTGCCACACGCGGACGCGGTGGTGACTGACAGACCTCGACAGCCACTGAGCGTTTTGAAGTACAAACACCAGGAGATTTGGTTGAAAGGTTACAGCTATTCTCATAATAACGCGGCCACTGACAACTCGTACATAGGGTCCAAACTTTTTGTTTCTGCCTCGGACACCAACACCACCCGTTGGTGGGGGGGGTCCCGAGACACAAAGGGGGTAATAGTAGCCCAGACCCATGATGAGCCTTATCGAGGCCGGTGGGGGGGTCGAAACTACGGACAACACCGTACAAGGCCGCCAGAGCATAAATTAAATCTAGTTGTAAACTCCCCTTTAAGAACAGTGAGGAGCAGACACGCCCCTAGATGGGGATTATTTTAGAACACATCTAAGATAGTACTGAGGTGTACCACACTGGTCGTAAAGGAAGTCCAGTGGACTTGTCCACCTCCAAAACAAATGGCAACAATAATCATTCCTTGCCATGTGTAGTAGCCACTACAAGACAACTAGTGAAATGCTCTAATCATGTATTCCTGTAGGATAACATTTCAGAATAAATCGGTAGGACAACTGGACCCCTTGAATACCAGTACCAATACCACAGTCAGTCCAGCAATACTCAGTCAGAGGATTAGTAAACTCACAAGTTAAATTGCTATTGATAATAGCGACATAGGAGTCACTCAGAGTGCAACACGGGGAAGGGAATCTCCATTGCACTCTTCCAATGGTTAACACATGCCACTAATAAATAGAACCCTCCGTTCAGGAGAAAAGTTATTAGAAGTCATGATCACCATGATCACACCACGTACGACTGGTCTAATACTTAGAGTACTTCCGTTGTGAGCTTAGCTCCTCCGTGGATAACATAGCTATGAAGTAGACTTCTTCATACCTACCGCCACTACAATAGTGGAAGACAGTGACTGGTAGTAAAACCACTACAGACTCCCTCGACACCAATTCTGACTGACCTCCAGGCATTGACCTGAAAAGTACCTGACTACGTCAGACTCATTCTTAACAAGTTGTAATCTGCCAGGATACTTGGTTTTCTTCCTTTGACATGTGCGCTTGTGTAAGCATAAACGTACATGCCCAACGGAACATCCAATTAGGATTTATGCTAGGATCACTTAAGGGTTCGAGCAAAATACCAGCCTTAGTAAAGTTGAACATTTATTTTGAGGCCTTTAACTCTACAGCTACAGCACTCAACAGTTTTCTTCTCAGAAGTCCATAGGTCATCCCTGTAGACTGCCCACAACTAGTGCCTTTCAGCTGTAGACTAATCATATAGTTATCAACTTAGGATAGTACCCTAAGCAACGCACCGCAAATTAAGAAAGCCCTAGATATGACATTAGACAATGCCATGATAGGGTCATTTTGCCAAGACCATGGAGGTAGATAGAATACATTCCAATTAGATGATTAAGGTGTCATAACTATATTTTGTTTTGTTTATGATTTCATTCATTTTGTTTCATTTTCTTCGGCACATAGAAAGTGATAGAGCCATAAACAACTTCCCCATAGAACCATCAGTTAGTGCCACAACGCCACTCATTTGGGGGGAAATGTAATGATATATTTCATGAGTGTGTGTGCGTTGTTAACATCTGCCTAAGTTACTGCCCAGATATTCCAGTCTGGACGACCAGACGGCGGGTCCGGAATGGCGATCCCAATCCGGACATCTGCTGCCGAGCCATGGAGCGGACTTCTTCATTTGCAGACACCCTACCCGGGTCGACCACCAGAGGGGGGACTACAACAGCGATCACCAACTGGACATCTGCTGCCCAGCCTTGGAGCGGACTTCTTTATTTGCAGAAACCCTACCCGGGTCGACCACCAGATGGGGACCACAACGATGGTCCACATCCAGGACAACCCACGGTCATTTTTATGTTGGTTTGCAACATGCAGGTTAATCGCAAGATTGATCCCAACATGCGGGGACTGTCATGACGTTGGCCTGTGGGTAAGGTTTATGACCCCCCCATAAATACCTTTCTCCCTTCCCTCTCTCTCTCTCTGACTCTACTGAAGGACTCTTGAATAGCCTTTGTTAAACATAGAGAGTCTGGGAACATCAAACAAGTGGTTGAAAGGAACCATATTTCGGTAATAGAACCAGTTGAAAATATGCGTTGGTACTTAATGTATATAATGTCTGTTCGGTTGTCATCTGAGACATTATGACTGATGACAGGACGGCATAAACTGTATCTGGGAAAGTCTACACATTCTAGTTATCAGATTCACATGGAATTGTTGTGCAAATTAAACGTTTGAATATGAAACTATTTGTGATAAGATTAAATGTAATTTTAGCTTCCAAATGAGAGAATTGAGTTTTCATAAGGTTAGAGCCCTGCTCAATCAGTGGCCCGCCCCTGTGAAGAGACATAGGTTTTAAACTATGAAACACACCCTTCTCCCCCTCCACTATATAAACCCTTGACGAAAATGTAAGCTCATGTTCCGGGTACGTGAAGTCTGCAGCCTCTGCGTTAAAAAGGACTAACATGTCAAGTACAGAACTAAGCCAACCTCAGCGTGAGCTTTGGTTGTGAATGGTATGAACTTTGAACTCTTATTCACTCCTAGCCGTTGAGTTAGCAGCGGCCGCTGTAAACGTGGGCTAGGAAAGGACGGACGACGTATCCAGCCTAACACACAACGAAGATACTACAACATATCCACTTTACCACCAGAGACATTCTTCCGAGGACAGGAAGATTTACATTTACATTTTAAGATCTCTGTTGGCCAGCACGGCCAGCATCTACAACCAACCTACCGAAGCGCAGCTCAGAGTAAATATTTATTGCATTTTCCTTTTCCAAATGGGCGGTAATTTAGAACGCATAAGATACTGTATTTACGATAGCACAGCTTCTCCCTTTGTTCCTCAGTCTTCCCGCTCTTTCATTCAAGCCCAACCCCCTCGCTTTGTGTAACAAGCCATCATACAGGTTCCGTCCACCAGGGACGTTTTCTGTATGACATAATTTGTATTCTGTGTATATGTAATTCTGTGTGATTAGTTAGGTATTTGGTAAATAAATAATTAAACCCAATTTTGTATTGCTGATTCAACTTGTTAGCCAGGGTTCGTGAAGATAAGCAAGAATTTACAACTTTCATATGAGACTGAAATAAGGTGACGATTAATATTGACTGCTATTGATGTAAAACATTACTAGGTCTTTAAGAGTTTATTCGGAGGATAACAGCTCTATAAACATTATTTCGTGGTGCCCCGACTTTCTAGTTAATTACATTTACATGATTAGCTGAATCAGGTAATATTAATTACAGAGAAAGGATTTTGTAGAATAGCATGTCATATCACTTAATCCGGCATAGCCAAAGACACGACATCGGGAAGGGTGCTTTCCTGGGCTATGGCAGTTTGGGAGCAACAATCCTCCATTTGTCATTATCTAGAGGATTTCTTGGCAGAGGCGAGGAAGGTGTTCGATTCTCTGGTATCCGGGAGAGAGGCGGCCCGAAAACTTCTTGAATTACGCCAAGACTCCCATAGTGCGTCAAACTACACTGTAGAATTACGCACGTTGGCCGACGAGAGTGCCTGGAATCCGGAGTCCCTTTTTGATATCTTCCTCCACGGATTATCAGAAGTAATAAAAGATGAGCTAGCTGCTCGGGAATTACCTGTTGATCTCGATTCCCTCATCGCTCTCACCATTAGGATTGATGGACGTCTACGGGAACACAGGAGTGAGAGGAGGTCTGGCATAGGTCACACTCGTTCATCCGCTGTGGCTCGCTCACCTCCGAGGGAATCTGGAAGTCCCTGAAGACTGTTTTTCTGAGAGGATCTGAAGCCACCCGAGCTCCTTCGAGAATCACCGACGACGGGTGAGTCGGCTACATCGGAATCTATGCGACTGGGAAGAGCTAGATTATCGCCTAGTGAACGTTCACATAGACCAAGCTCCAACAGTTGTCTGTATTGTGGTGCTGCGGGGCATTTCATATCTACCTGCCCTGTGAAGAGGCCTAAAGTACATTGGTTAGCCAGACTGGGAATCCTCTAATTCCTATTACCCATATCCCGTTTGCTGTTATGCTGCTGTGGGGAGACCAGTCAAAGTCTCTATGGGGGCTCGTTGACTCTGGGGCTGATGAGAGTTTCATGGACGCTACCCTGGTATCGGAACTAGGTATTCCCACTCAACTCCTCTCCGTTCCCATGGATGCCAGAGCACTGGACGGCTGTTCCATTGTTATGCAAAGCACAATTCCCATTAATCTGCGGATATTTGGTGATCACAGTGAGTCAATACAGCTTCTCCTCACATCCCTGTTGTTTTGGGATTTTCTTGGCCTCAGAAGCACAATCCCGATATTGACTGGACCACGGGTTCATTCCTGGGTTGAAGCCCGTTCTGCCATTCACACTGCCTAAAGGTGTGTTCCCTGGAACGTCTGCCTCCAGGGTTAAGATGGCTCTGGAGGAGTGGAGGCATTGGCTGGAAAGAGCGGAATTCTTTTGGGGGGTTTGGACTGATCATAAGAATTTAGAATACTTCCGCACTGCCAAGCGCCTTAACTCAAGGATCCAGGGGCGGGGGGGGGGGGGGAGGCTTGATGTTCCTTCTTGATTCGGCTTGGCCTCAGTCCAGGCGTACCTGTCATCCTGGTGCTCGTTGTACCCTGGCTTTCCTCTGACAACGCTTCTGGTGGCCCACCATGGCTCCTGATGTCTCGGCCTTCGTTGCCGCATGCATGGTGTGTGCTCAAAGCAAGGCTCCGCGGCAAGCTCCGTCTGGCCTCCTTCAGCCACTTCCTGTTCCTCATCGCCCCTGGTCCCATATTTCCCTGGTTTTTGTCACTTCCTGTTCCTCATCGCCCCTGGTCCCATATTTCCCTGGATTTTGTCACTGGGCTTCCTCCGTCAGATGGCAACACCACCATCCTGACGGTGGTTGACAGGTTCTCCAAGGCTGCCCATTTCATCCCTCTTCCTAAGTTACCTTCAGCCAAGGAGATGGCCCAGCTCATGGTGCAGCACGTCTTCCGAATCAATGGACTCCCGGTCGACATTGTCTCAGTTTTCATCCCAATTCTGGAAGGTGTTCTGTACCCTTATCGGGTCGTCGGCCAGCCTGTCCTCCGGGTTTCATCCCCAATGCAACAGCCAGTCAGAGCGAGCCAATCAGGACATGGAGACGGTACTTTGGTGTCTCGTTGTCATGACTTCCGCCGAAGTTGGTCCCTCTCCTTGTTTGTTCGGCGGTCGACATCACCGGCCTTCTAGCCACCGCCAATCCACTTTTCATTTTCCATTTGTTTTGTCTATGTCTTACACACCTGGTTTCACTCACCCAATTACCTGTTTATTATTTAACCCTCTGTTCCCCATGTTTGGTTGTGAGTGATTGTTTGTTGTATTGTGGTCCGTATTTGTGGGCTTGGTAATTCTCTTGTATTTTGATGACTTTGAGTAAAGTTACTTTTATTTACTCATCTCTGCTGTCCTGCGCCTGACTCCTCTGCACCAGCTACACATAGATCCTTACAGTTGTTGCCAGTAACCTCACCACCTGGAGTTAGCATCTGGTCTGGGTGGAATATGCCAGGAACACTCTCCCCTGCTCGCCCACTGGACTCTCCCCCTTCGAATGTTCCATGGGGTATCAGCCTCCGCTTTTCCCAGAGCAAGAAGTTGAGGTCAACATACCTTCAGCCCAGATGTTCGTCCGCCGCTGTCGGCGTACCTGGAAAAGAGCTCGGGCGGCTCTTCTCAAGACCACTTTCAGGTATCGTTGACAAGCGGATCACCACCGGACTCAGGCTCCCCGCTATCATATTGGTCAGAGGGTATGGTTGTCCACTACCCCTCTGGGTAGAATCCCGCACACTTTCCCCCCGTTTCATTGGTCCTTTCTCCATTTCTAGAGTCCTTAGTCCCACTGCTGTCCGCTTACTGTTGCCCCGTACCCTCCGTGTTCAGCCTACTTTTCATGTTCCCAGGATTAAGCCCTTGCCTCACAATCCTCTGTCTTCTGTTTCTAGGCCCATCCCTCCCCCCTGTCATCGACGGCCAGCCAGCGTATATGGTGAGACGCCTCCTGAGGGTTCGACCACGTGGCAGGGGTTTCCAGTACCTGGTTGACTGGGATGGTTATAACCCAGGGGAGATGTGCTGGGCTCCTGCTAAAGACATCCTGGACCCGGCCCTCATCGCCGATTTTCACAGCCGACACCCCGGTCAGCCAGGTATGCGCCCAGGTAGGACACCAGGTAGCATCCCTAGAAGGGGGGGTACTGTCACGCCCTGATCTGTTTCACCTGTCCTTGTGATTGTCTCCACCCCCTCCAGGTGTCGCTTATTTTCCCCGGTGTATTTGTCTCTGATTCCTGTCTCTCTGTGCCAGTTCGTCTTGTCTTGTCAAGTCAACCAGCGTGTTTTTCCCATGCTCCTGCTTTTTCTTATCTCTCTTTTTCTAGTCCCCCCGGTTTTGACCCTTGCCTGACTCTGTACCCGCCAGCCTGACTATTCTGCCTGCCCTGACCTCGAGCCTTCCAGCCACTCTGTACCTCCTGGACTCTGACCTTGTTATGATCTTTTTGCCTGTCCACGACCATTCTCTTGCCTCCCCTTGGATATTAATACAAATAAGGTTTTATATGTAAGATAGTTGCATAAAGAGCAAAATTATTGATTATTATAGTATTTGTGCCCTGGTCCTATAAGTGCACTTTGTCATTTCCCACGAGCCGGGTTGTGACAAACTCACACTCGTTCTTATGTTTAATAAATGTATCGCATAGTGTGTGTGTGGCAGGCTTACAATGACGGCAGAAACAACATTTGAGAGTGTGCTGAATCTGGTGCTAGAGGAGGTGCGCAGCTGGAAGTTAAATGTTTGAAGGGGTACGGGACTTTAAAATGTTTGGGAACCACTGATCTAGGCTATAGATTAGGGGTTAGGAATAAGGTTAGTGTTAAGTTTAGGAGTTAGGTTAAAGGGTTATGTCACGTTTTCTTAAGGGCAGGAAGAAGGGGCAGAGTCAAGAGGCAGGAGACTGAGGTCCGGTAGTGCCAAAGTTTATTGCCACCGTAAACAAGGTAGTCGAAAAAGGCACAGGGTGCGCACAACACCCAAAAAGGGAGAATAGTTCCCAAAACTACAACGCACAGGGCGCAGCCCGGCAATACAATAAGAATAAGTTCCACGCTGAAATCTAAGGCAGCGCTAACCACCATCTGCCCGTAGACATACAAACAATCCCGCATGAATACAGAACACAAAGGACAAACTAAATACCCCCCTCCACTAATGACAGACAAGGAACAGGTGCGGACCTAAACAGACAAAAACCAAAGAACACAGAAACATAGATCGGTGGCAGCTAGTAGGCCGGCGACGACGACCGCCGAGCTCCGCCCGACCGAGGAGGGGCGCCACCTTCTGTGGATACTGTGACAGGTTAAAGTTAAAGTTAGGGAGAGGGTTATATTAAAGGGTTAGAGTTAGGGGAAGGGTTAGCTAACCTGCTAAGTAGTTGCAAAGTAGCTAAAAATGTGTAAGATGTTGAAAAATAGCTAATTACCTAAAATGCTAAAGTTGTCCCTGATGAGATTCAAACTCACAGCCTTTGGGTTGCTAGGCATTCACGTTATATGCCCACCCATCTACCCCAACCACCCACCCCACTCTTGTTTTTTGCCTTAAGTAACCATCTATCTGATGTAACCACACCAAACATAAAATATCAAACTAATTTGAGTGTCCCAGGTATTTACATTTACATTTACTACGTTATGTCTAGTCTATGAGACCAGGCTGATGTCATTGGTGTTAGATCCATGTGCATTTAAGGGCCAGCTGTGCTGCTCTGTTCTGGGCCAACTGTAATTTGCCTATGTCCCTCTTTGTGGCACTTAACCATATGACTGGATAGTAGTCCAGGTGAGACAAAACTAGGGCCTGTAGGACTTCTTTTGTTGATAGCAATGCCAAGAAAGCAAAGCAGCGCTTTATTATGGACAGACTTCTACCCATCTTAGCTACCGTTGCATCAACATGTTTTGACCATGACAGTTTACAATCCAGGGTTACTCCAAGCAGTTTAGTCTCCTCGTCTTGCTCAATTTCCACATGATTTATTATGAGATTTAGTTGAGGTTTATAGTGTTTAGTGAATGGTTTTTCCCAAATACAATGCTTTTAGTTTTTGAAATATTTAGTACTAGCTTATTACTTGCCATTCATTCTAAAACTGGCTGCAGCTCTTTGTTAAGTGTGGCAGTGATTTCACTAACTGTGGTAACTGACGTGTATAATTTCGAGTCATCGGCATACATACAGTCGACACACAGGCTTTACTGCCAGTGGCAGGTCATTAGTAAAGCGGCCTAGACAACTGCCCTAGGGAATGCCCGACTCTACCTGGATTATGTTGGAGAGGCTTCCATTAAAGAACCCCCTCTGTGTTCTGTTAGACTGGTAACTCTCAATCCACGATTTAGCAGGGGATGTAAAGCCATAACACCGATGATTTTCCAGCAGCAGATTATGATCGATAAATGTTAAAAGCTGCACTGAAGTCTAACATAACAGCTCCCTCAATCTTCTTATTATCAATTTCTTTCAGCGAATCATCAGTCATTTGTATAAGTGCCATACATGTTGAGTGCCCTTCCCTATAAGCATGCTGAAAGTCAGATGCTAATTTGGTTACTGTGAAATAGCATTGTATCTGGTCAAACACAATTGGTAGCAGGCTGGTTGGTTGACTGTTTGAGCCAGTAAAGGGTGCTTTGCTATTATTGTGTATCGGAATTACTTTTGCTTCCCTCCAGGCCTGAGGACACACTTTGCTGTAGGCTTAGATTGAAGAGATAGAAAATAGGAGTGGAAATCTAGTAATTTTCCATCCAAGTTGTCAGACCCAGGTGGCTTGTCATGGTTGATAGACAACAATCATTTTTTCACCTCTTCCACACTCGCTTTACATGATAAAAAATTACAATGCTTGTCTTTCATAATTTGATCAGTTATGAATAGATGTGTTGGTTCAGAGTTGTTGTTGGCATGTCATGTCTAAGTTTACTAATCTTTCCAATTAAAAAATAGTTAAAGGGTTTTGTAGTGAATGTGCCATATGATTCAATAAAGCACGGAATTGAGTTTGCCTTTTTGGCCAAAATATCATTTAAGGTGCTCCAAAACTTTTTGCTATCATTCTTTATATCATTTATCTTTGTTTCATAGTACAGTTTCTTCTTATTTTTGTTTTGTTTAGTCACATGATTTCTCAATTTACAGTACGTTTGATGATCCGCTGTGCAGCCAGACTTATTTTCCATTCCTTTTGACTCGTCCCACTCAACCATAAAATGTTTCAATTCACAGGGATTTAACAGTTTTTACACTCAATTTCTTAATGGGTGCATGCTTATTAGTAACTGGAATAAGCAATTTAATAAATGTGTCAAGTGCAGTGTCTGGTTTGTCCTCATTACACACAACAGACCAGCAAATAATCTTTACATCTTCAACATAGGAATCCCTATAAAACCGAATCTATGATCTCTTATACACCATTTTAGGCCCAGCCTTAGGAACTATGGTTTCCTATAGTATGATCACTACATCCGATGGATTTGGATACCGCTTTACAGCAGATTTCTGCATCATTAGTAAAGATGTGATCAATACATGTGGATGATTTCAATCCTGTGCTGTTTGTAAATACCCTGGTAGGTTGACTGATGACCTGAACCAGATTGGAGGCGCTGGTTATAGTTTGAAGCTTTTTTTTTCATGAAAGCCTGTCAATATTTAGGTCAGCCAGAAAATATACCTCTCTGTTGCTATCACATACATTATCAAGCATTTCACAAATATTATCCAAATACTGACTGTTAACACTTGGTAGTCTATAGCAACTTCCCACAAGTATAGGCTTTAGGTGAGGCAGGTGAACCTGTAGCCATATTACTTCAACAGCATTTGACATGAGATCCTCTCTAAGCTTACAGGAATATGACTCTAAATTTAAACAGCAAGACCTCATCCAGTGGCAATTCTCTCTTCTGTAGATGTTATAAACATATATTGCTACCACTGTACAGTATCATCAAAATAATTATCTAAGTGATATTCAGAGATAGCCGGTATATGAATGCTTTCTGTTTCTAGCAAGTTATCGATTTCATGAACCTTGTTTCTTAGGCTACATATGTTAATGTGGGCTATTTTTAGCACTTTTTTTATCGGGAGGCTTATCAGAAGTAGACATGACAGTGATATTTATAATTGAGCCGATAGTGCAGGGTGAATTGTTCACAGTGGGCTTCCTACTAGGGCAAACCTTCTCAGTGCTAAAGTATGATGACTGTACGCTTGTTTATTCCATGTGTATCTCTGTGTTGTTGTTTGTGTCGCACTGCTTTGCTTTATCTTGGCCAGGTCGCAGTTATAAATGAGAACTTATTCTTAACTAGCTTACCTGGTTAAATAAAGGTGAAATGAAAATAAAAATAACTCAGGTTCAGACACATGATTACTGCGGACGGTAGGTTAACAGAGGCATTTAGAGGAACATAAATTAGGTTACTTACATTACGACTGACCGTTAAGTACAATTTAGTACAATACATTATATTATAACGAAGTACAATGTATTATAGTACAATACATTATACGGTACCTACACTGCAATTATGTACACTGCACTAGCTCCAATGTAAATACATACAGTAGGTATTAGGACATCCTGATGTGAAGTCTGTCCATTATTTAGAAAAGCACCTCTTACAAGCGTCTAAGTGATGAATATAACAATTAAATTAGTGATAGAGTAGTCCTATTACACAACAGAGGCAATGTGGGGGAAAAACTGATTTGTATGCAGTCAGATGATTTCACCTTTGAGTCATCACTTTGCCAAACACAGAAGTGAAGAAGTGTGTGTGTGTGCGCGCGTGCGTGTGTGCGTATGTGCGTGTGTGCGTGTGTGTGTGTGTGTGTGTGTGTGTATGCCCGTTGCTAGTCAAAAAACACTGCAGCCACAAACAGCTCATCGAATTTAGACATGTCATATCTGACCTCTTCTGGACAGTTGATGGTACTGCCTTCATTTATTCTGTATCATTTCACCACAGAAAGCCCTTGGAAAGGTATTTGCCTGTAAACACAAATGGTTGGAACGGTCATTTTTACATGTTTAAAGAGTATATGTTTATATTTATGGCACTCTGTTTAAAGAGTGCCATACAAATTGGGCTTTTCACACAATCCAACATGTGGTGTTTAGTGAGCAGGCAGTAGCAGACTTAGAGAGCTTATTATCTTTGTGTTGTTGTTTGTCATGTTTCCCAACAGGATGACTCAGTAATTCTGCTCTTCAAGGGATCTGCTTTCCGGAGTTAGAACGAGGTAGGAAGGAAAACTAGGACAACAAAGCTGTGTTGTACAGAGGAGCTCACAGCAGGCAGTGTCAGAAATTCTCACTCTTGACAGCAACAGAACAAGGCTAAAATCTGATGCAGCATGTCCTAAAGTTTCACGGCAGTTCAAGTTTTCTTTTCACTCGTGTTGGAAAAACAGACACAGAAAATGTTTTCAACTTATGAGTGAGTAGATTCAATGGTCCCTGTCCCTCTCCCTGTCCTGTGTCCCTGTCCTGTGTCCCTGTCCCTGTCCTGTGTCCCTGTATGGTGTCCCTGTCCTCTGTCCATGTCCCTGTCCTCTGTCCCTGTCCTGTGTCCCTGTTCTCTGTCCCTCCTACTTTCCCTGTACTCTGTTCCTGCCACTGTCCCTGTCCCTGTCATGTGTCCTCTGTCCCTGTCTTCTTTCCCTGTCCTCTGTCTCTATGCTTTTCTCTGCC
This sequence comes from Salmo salar, assembly GCF_965601325.2. Lineage (NCBI taxonomy): Eukaryota > Metazoa > Chordata > Actinopteri > Salmoniformes > Salmonidae > Salmo > Salmo salar. The sequence goes on from NC_138314.1 coordinate 33,457,889, forward strand.
TCTGCCACTGTCCCTGCTACTGTCCCTGCCCCTGTCTCCGACCCTGTCCTTGCCCCTGTTCCCTGTCCTTGTCTCTGTCTCTATCCCTGTCTCCACCAGATCACATAAAACTGACACATCAAGGATCAGTCTCAGTGTGGTGCTGAAGTAGCCTGACCTCCACATCTAAAGAGGGAATTTCAAACCCCACGCAGTGCTATTGTGTGAAATATAGATTAGATAGGAGCTAATTTCCTTCAGGGAAAGACTCCCTTTAATTGATGTTCGCCTACTGAAACGATTCCTCGCCTTCTGGTTTCCATTTCTCTCTCAAAGCCAACATCTCAAGAATGTCACCTGAGTCATTTATTTTCTTTTCAATGCCAAACCCACCTCTGGTGTGTGGCCAAAGAGCTCTATGTTCATGTCATCCAACAAATGTAAAGGCCTGGAGTTTGCTAAATGGCATTGGCACCTGGATTGGAACCAGTGCTATGGTCAGACGACATGAAAATAGAGCTCTTTGGCAATGCACACCAGTGGTGGGTTTGGCATGGAAATGTTACGACTTCCACCGAAGTCGGTTCCTCTCCTTGTTCGTTCGGCGGTCGACGTCACCGGTCTTCTAGCCATCGCCGATCCACTTTTCATTTTCCATTTGTTTTGTCTTGTTTTCCCACACACCTGGTTTACATTCCCTCATTATTTGACGTGTATATAACCCTCTGTTCCCCCCATGTCTGTGTGTGGAATTGTTTGTTGTAAGTGTTTTGTGCATTTCTGACTGGTTGGCGACGGGTTGTTTCAACCCGTATTTTGCTGTTCTGGGTGCTGTTTGTTTTTGCATCATTAAAGTGCTCCGGCTGTTACCCATTTCTGCTCTCCTGCGCCTGACTTCCCTGCAGCCAGTTACGTACCGCTTACATGAAAGAGAAATTATATGGAGAAAAGAACCCCCATACCTACTATAAAATGCACTCCCAGTCAAAAGTTTTAAAACACTTACTTATCGCCAGCAGCATACCACCCTGCATCCCACTGCTGGCTTGCTTCTGAAGCTAAGCAGGGTTGGTCCTGGTCAGTTCCTGGATGGGAGACCAGATGCTGCTGGAAGTGGTGTTGGAGGGCCAGTAGGAGGCACTCTTTCCTCTGGTTTGAAAAAATATCCCTCTGTGTAGGGTGCTGTCTTTTGGATGGGATGTTAAACGGGTGTCCTGACTCTCTGAGGTCATAAAAGATCCCATGGCAATTATTGTAAGAGTAGGGGTGTTATCCCTGGTGTCCTGGCTAAATTCCCAAGCTGTCCAGCATACCATCATGGTCACCTAATCATCCCCAGCTTACAATTGGCTCATTCATCCCCCTGTAACTACTCCCCAGGTCGTTGCTGTAAATGAGAATGCGTTCTCAGTCAACTTACCTGGTTAAATAATGGTAAAAAAATAAAATTCAAGGGTTTTTCTTTATTTTTACTATTTTCTACATTGTATAATAATGGTGAAGATATCAAAACCATGAAATAACACATATGGAATCATGTAGTAACCGAAAACGGGCTAAACAAATCAAGATAATGGATGATCTCCACATGAGTGGTTACCACCGTGAAGCATGGAGGAGGCGGTGTTATGGTGCGTTGTTTTTTGCTGGTGACACTGTCTGTGATTTATTTAGAATTCAAGGCCCACTTAACCAGCATGGCTACCACAGCGTTTTGCAGCGATACGCCATCCCATCTGGTTTGGGCTTAGTGGGACCATCATTTGTTTTTCAACAGGACAATGACCCAACAGAAGCGCAGTATTTGTATTATTTATTTCAAACAGTATTTTTTTATTTATCAACGGTGCCAATAATTTTTGCTCTGACTGTATATTTTACATGGTGGAGGAATTTAACATTTGTGTCACATTTTTGAATATGATTGGTTTCCCACATTTTCAAAATAGCTGGTAGTCTCTCGGTCACATGTATACTTCAAGTTCAAGTATCCAGTTTCCAATGTATCCGCTATAATGTAATATACAGTTGAAGTCGGAAGTTTACATACATCTTAGCCAAATGCATTTAAACTCAGTTTTTCACAATTCCTGACTTTTAATCCTAGTAAAAATTCCCTGTCTTAGGTCAGTTAGGATCACCACTTTATTTTAAGAATGTGAAATGTCAGAATAATAGTAGAGAATGATTTATTTCAGCTTTTATTTCTTTCATCACATTCCCAGTGGGTCAGAAGTTTACATACACTCAATTAGTATTTGGTAGCATTGCCTTTAAATTGTTTAATTTGGCTCAAATGTGTCGGGTAGCCTTCCACAAGCTTCCCACAATAAGTTGAGTTAATTCTGGCCCATTCCTCCTGACAGAGCTGGTGTAACTGAGTCAGGTTTATAGGCCTCCTTGCTCGCACACACTTTTTCAGTTCTGCCCACAAATGTTCTATAGGATTGAGGTCAGGGCTTTGTGATGGCCACTCCAATACCTTAACTTTGTTGTCCTTAAGCCATTTTGCCACAACTTTGGAAGTATGCTTGGGGTCATTGTCCATTTGGAAGACCCATTTACAAACAAAAGCTTTAACTTCCTGACTGATGTCTTGAGATGTTGCTTCAATATATCCAAATATTTTTCCTCCCTCATGATGCCATCTATTTTGTGAAGTGCACCAGTCCCTCCTGCAGCAAAGCATCCCACAACATGATGCTGCCACCCCCGTGCTTCACGGTTGGGATGGTGTTCTTCGGCTTGCAAGCCTCCCCCTTTTTCCTCCAAACATAACGATGGTAATTATGGCCAAACAGTTCTATTTTTGTTTCATCAGACCAGAGGACATTTCTCCAAAAAGTACGATCTTTGTCCCCATGTGCAGTTGCAAACCGTAGTCAGGCTTTTTGGCGGTTTTGGAGCAGTGGATTCTTCCTTGCTGAGCGGCCTTTCAGTTTATGTCGATATAGGACTTGTTTTACTGTGGATATAGATACTTATGTACCTGTTTCCTCCAGCATCTTCACAAGGTCCTAAGCTGTTGTTCTGGGATTGATTTGCACTTTTCGCACCAAAGTACGTTCATCTCTAGGAGACAGAACGCCTCTCCTTCCTGAGCTGTATGATGGCTGCGTGGTCCCATGGTGTTAATACTTGAGTACTATTGTTTATACAGATGAATGTGGTACCTTCAGGCGTTTGGAAATGGCTCCCAAGGATGAACCAGACTTGTGGAGGTCTACAATTATTATTCTGGCTGATTCTGGCTGATTCTTTTGATTTCCCCATGATGTCAAGCAAAGAGGTGTTGAGTTTGAAGGTAGGCCTTGAAATACGTCCACAGGTACACCTCCAATTAACTCAAATGATGTCAATTAGCCTATCAGAAGCTTCTAAAGCCATGCCATCATTTTCTGGAATTTTCCAAGCTGCTTAAAGGCACAGTCAACTTACTGTTTGTAAACTTCTGACCCACTGGAATTGTGATACAGTGAATTATAAGTGAAATCATCTTTCTGTAAACAATTGTTGGAAAAATGACTTGTGTCATGCACAAGGTAGATGTCCTAACTGACTTGCCAAAACTATAGTTTGTTAACCAGAATTTAGTGGAGTGGTTGAAAAATGAGTTTTAATGACTCCAACCTAAGTGTGTGTGAACTTCCGACTTCAACTGTATACATGTACATTGGAACTTTTACTCACCAGAGCTCTCACAATAAAACAGCATTACTTTATCATGTGACTATGATTGAAAATGTGGATGTGAACGTGAATGCTGGTTCCTTAGCCACTCCAATTAGATCTACCTTTACACACCACCCAGTGCAATGCAACAAGCCCAGTTCCATCCACTGGCATTTCATGTCATGCAACTACTCCCACTACGGTCATGGCAGTCATGGGGGGGGGGGGTTGTGTGTGTGTGTGTGTGTGTTTTCTGAGAGAAGTGGTTTATGTCTTAAGTATCCAGAGAGACTTACTAGAGGGACTTACTCTCCAGGGTATTACGGGTGAGCAGCGGCCTTTTCTCTCGCTCTCTCTCTCGCTCTCTCTCTCGCCACTCAGCTCACAGTTCGGTCTAACCATTGACAGGACAGCACCCATGACTCCACTAACCGGGCTAATGCATGGATTTGGACTGTACTGTTTGTTAACAGTGCCTCTAATATTTTCACGTGGTAAGTGTGTACCGGAAAGTGTGTAGAGCGTGTGTGTGTGAGAAAAAGAGAGAGAGAGAGATACAGAAACACAGATAGAAAGACAGACAGAAAGACAGACAGAACACTAGCACGTGCTGCAAGTGTCAGTGAGCAACATTGAGAACATAAGAAAGGCTGCGTTGATCTTAGTATTGATGTTACAATTCCTTTAAAGGTATGCTCTATGACTGAAAAGGAAAAGTCATATTTTATATATGAATAATGTTATATTTTATATATAACAATACCGCTTTTTTTATTGTGAATACAGTATTTACACAGAGCTACATCCCATTTCTAATTTCAGCAGTTTTTCTGTTGCTTACCGTTCTCACTGCCATCCTCAGGCTTGTTGAGTTAAAAAAACATTCCTCTTCACCTTATTTCTTTCTATAATTTAGAACATTTTGTTCCAGCCTTAAAGTTAACGATGAGAAGAAGTGGGAAGCACAGTCCAGTTTGCAGTCATAAAACATTCAACACAGGAGTGAGGCAACATGAAATCCATGAATTCAAATGTTTTCACAAGGGGATTGTTAGTGTTATCCTTGCTGAACTCATGATCATTTTCTTGCAGCACGTTATTACAATGTTGTGCTAATGTTCTTTGTGTGTTGTGGAAGGCGAGGCGCTGCAGTGCTATGGCTGTAACATCCTCCAGGGCCAGAGGTACGTGGACGTGGGCTGCTCCAGCCCAGAGGTCATCACTTGCTCCCACTCCCACAAAGGCTTCAAGCACCGCTTCTGCATTAGGACAGAGAGCAGTGAGTACACTCCTCCTCACCCTCTCCCCCTCGACCTCCCCCTCACCCTTATATGGTTTACCCCACAGCCATTCACTATCATGTGCTCATTTAGGATACACCCTACATGCATTGAGTTCCAGACCTGGGTTAAAATAGTAGAAGAATTACATTCTTTAGCTCTCCTCTGTCAAAGAATCTTAATCTGGGTCAAGGAATCTTAATTTTTTTACATTTTTATTTCACCTTTATTTAACCAGGTAGGCCAGTTGAGAACAAGTTCTCATTTACAACTGTGACCTGACCAAGACAGAACAAAGCAGTGCGACACAAACAACACCGAGTTACACATTGGATAAACAAACGTACAGTCAATAACAAAATAGAAAAATCTATACAGTGTGTGCAAATGTAGTAAGGTTAGGGAAGTAAGGCAATAAATAGGCCACAGTGGCGAAATAATTACAATCTGGGTCAAGGAATCTTAATCTGGGTCAAGGAATCTTAATCTGAACCAAGCTGTCTTAATCGGGGTCAAATAATCTTAATCTGGGTCAAGGAATCTTAATCTTGGTAAAGGAATCTTAATCTGGGTCAAGGAATCTTATTCTGGGTCAAGAAATCTTAATCTGGGTCGATGACAATAACATAGACCATGATAACAAGATTGCAGTGACACAGAAAGCCCCCATCTGATTGAGATTGTTCCAGGGAGACCTGGGGTCATGGATAAGTAAAGGGCTGTGATATGATAAATCCTGGACTGTGTTAAACAGGAAGCATTGCTGGAGAGATTAGAGGGGATTGCTCTCTGAGTCCCAGGTCTAATCCTGCACAGTAACTCTCTCATCCCTGTCCGGGCAGCTGCTCTCTCATTATATGCTTATAGCATCCCTCCCGTCTCCTTCTACCTATCCACTATCTCTCCTCCTCAGTGCCCAGTCCTCAGTTCAGTGTGTCCCCTGCTTGTCTCAAATAGCTGTCTTTTTCACTTACAGATTTACAGTATCTTTCACTGTCTGTACATCTTTATTATGTGTATGTGTGTGCATGTGCATGCGTGTTATCACTGCAGGTGCCCTGGGCATCGTGCTGACCAGTGGTTGTGCCACGTCTCGACACTGCCAGCAACAGGAGCTACCTGGGGTGCTGATCCACTGCTGCGTCTCAGACCTCTGCAACAGCACCCCCGACTGGAGCAGAACGACATTACACTGGCTGTGCTCGGTGGCTACACTGCTGCTCATACTCTGGCTACAATTGTGAGAGAGAGTCGCTGAGCAGAAACACACTGACTAGGGCCCACTTCTGCCCTACTGGTCAATCCTGTGGCTGTGTCCTAGATCAGTGGTTTCCAACCAGGGGAACTAGGACTCCTGGGGGTACTTGGCTATCCACAGTGTGTACTTGAGAAGACAAGTAGGCCTACTGGTAAAATGTACTTCAGAGGTACTCCGGAGCAGAGCAGCATTCGGTTGGTGGTATGGTAACCAAAAAAGGTTGGAAACCATTGTCCTAGAGAAAAGCCATTGGAGGAGAATGATCAATGAGAGGCAGGAACCTGCACGGATAAATAGTGGATGACGATAGAATGTTTAACGATCGGCAAGCCTGTGAATATTGTTATTTCCCTTACATGGCTAAAATGAGATTATGAAGGTAGTTAGTCAAATAAGGGTTTTTGTGGTGAATCGGTGTCAGTAATGATGTGTAGATATGTTGGGGGGGAGGGGTCATGAGGTAGGGGTGGGGTGGGGGAGACAGAATGGAATGGAGATTGGGAGATGTCTTGGAGAAAAATGTAATGTTGAAAGGGCTAAATAATATGTTTCTCTGATTTGTTAGATGATGTTGTTAATTTTTATTGTTTAAGACTTTAGCCTGTTTGGTCAGCCAGTTAAGTATGCTGTGTCTCCACTACTCTGTATCTCCACTAGAGGGCAGCATCTAATTGTTTGACATACACTACATGACCAAAAGTATGTGGACACCTGCTTGTCCAAAATCATAGACATTAGTTTGGAGTTTGTCCCCCTTTTCTGCTATAACAGCCTCCACTCTTCTGGGAAGGCTTTCCACAAGATGTTGTAACATTGCTGCAGGGACTTGCTTCCATTCAGCCACAAGAGCATTAGTGAGGTAAAGCACTGATGTTGAGCGATTAGGCTTGTCAGCATTCTAATTCATCTCTAAGTTGCTCGATGTGGTTGAGGTCAGGGCTTTGTGCAGGCTAGTCAAGTTCTTCCACACCGATCTTCACAAACAATTTCTGTATGGACCTTGCTTTGTGGACAGGGGCATTGTCATGTTGAAACAGGAAACAGGAAATGGCCTTCCACAAACTGTTGCCACAAAGTTGGAAGCACAGAATCGTCTAGAATGTCATTGTATGCTGTAGCGTTAAGAGCCCCAGACCATTTTTTCTCCTCCATCAAACTTTACAGTTGGCACTATGCATTCAGGCAGGTAGTGTTCTCCTGGCATCCACCAAACCCATATTTGTCCGTCGGACTGCCAGATGGTGAAGAGTTATTCATCACTCCAGAGAACGCGTTTCCACTGCTCCAGAGTCCAGTTGCGGCAAGCTTTACACCACACCACTCTGATCTAGGCTTGTGGGCGGCTGCTCGACCATGGAAACCCATTTCACGAAGCTCCCGACAAACAGTTCTTCTGCTGACGTTGCTTCCAGAGGCAGTTTGGAATTTGGTAGTGAGTGTTGCTATGTCCTTCAGCACTCTGCGGTTCCGTTCTGTGAGCTTGTGTGAGCCGTTGTTACTCCTAGACATTTGCACTTTTCAATAACAGCACTTACAGTTGACCGGGACAGCCATAGCAGGGCAGAAATTTGATAAACTGACTTGTTGGAAAGGTGGCATCCTATGACAGTGCCACGTTGAAAGTCACTGAGCTCTTCAGTAAGGCCATTCTACTGCCAATGTTTGTCTATAAAGATTGCATGGCTGTGTGCTCGATTTTATACACCTGCCAGCAACGGGTGTGGCTGAAAAAGCCAAATCCGCTCATTTGAAGGGGTGTCCACATGCTTTTGTACATATATCCAGACACATTTGCTGAAACTGTGCTGGAAAGGACTGCATGAAAGAAAAATATCCAAGCAAGCACAGTGAGGTTTGAGACAGCTTTAAATTATGAAAAGTATTTTGAAAGCCTGAGCTGTACAGTATGTATTCAACATAGTATCAGTTCCTGATATTCCGTAGCAGATGGGATGCATCAGTGAAATTAGGGGGATGCATTGTTGAAATTAGGGAGATGCATCAGTGAAATTAGGGGGATGCATCCGTGAAATTTGGGGTATGCATCAGTGAAATGACAGTAGAGGGGATACATCAGTGAAATTATGGGGATGCATCAGCATCAGTGAAATTAGGGGGATGCATCGTTGAAATTATGGGTTAGTGCATTGTTCTATACAAATGGACAACTTAGGTTAACTAGAAGACAACCTCTTGAGTTCCTTGATACTGATTTGATGTTAAAAAGTTAAATTTTCCTCTTCAGAAAGGTCTTCTAAATGCATACAAATGTCTAAAATGAGCTTGTCTTTGGCTTTTCTCTCTTTTGTTTTAGTTTTTTCATTTGTCTGGCAAATCAGGTATCAATGGGAAAAACAGAGAGAGAGAGAGAGGGGTGAGTGAGAGAGAGACGTGGGGGGAGGAGAAAAAGGGAGAGTATAGGACAGTATAGGAAAAAGCTTTGCACTCTCATCCATTTCCTCACACGCTGCCTGTCTCATCTTGGATCCATCCATTCTTTCCTGATGCCATCAAAACCATAGACCAAAAAATTGAGGAAACAGAGGACTTAACATGCCTTCATTAATAAGGAGAAGTGAAAAATATTTTTAAATAATATCCCAACTGAAGTGCTCTTCTGGCTGACTGTTAAACCCATGCATGTTCTACATACTGTACATACTAACATAATGAGTAGAGTCGTGGCTGGCGGAGTGCAGCTCAATTATGAATGGTAACACATTCATAATTGAGCTTGTGTGTGGAGTCCCGTTCCTACGTGGTTTCCACATTAATGATGGTCAGGCAGGTCTGCGAGAAGGTGAAGAGATCCAACCCTATTCCCTATACCAGGGTCCCCAATTTCATTCAGCCGTGGGCAGATTTTTCCTTGAGCGCAAGAATCCTGAACGGATATAGTATTTGACAAAAACATAATTATTTCAAGCCTTGTGTAACGCCCTGGCCATAGAGAGGGGTTTTTGTCCTTTATTTTGGTTAGGCCAGGGTGTTACATTGGGTGGGCGTTCTATGTTCCTTTTTCTATGTTTTGGTATTTCTTTGTTTTGGGCCGTGTGTGTGTGGCTCCCAATCAGGCACAGCTGAAACTCGTTGTTGCTGATTGGGAGTCACACATAAGGAGCATGTTTTTCCTTTGGGTTTTGTGGGTAATTGTTTCTGTTTTGAGTAAGTTCCTAACAGGACTGTTTGCTGTCATTTTTGTTCATTTTGTAGTGTTCTCTTGTTTATTTGAATTAAAATTCTAATGATGAACACATCCTCTGCTGCACCTTGGTTCCCTCTTCCAGACAGCCGTTACAGAATTACCCACCAACAACGGACCAAGCAGCAGAGGAAGGAGCAGCACAAGGAGAGGCACCAGGAGAAAAGCTATCTGGAGTCATGGACTTGGGAGGAAATCCTGGACGGGAAAGGACCATGGACTCAAGCTGGGGATTATCGCCGCCCACAGTGGGAGATCGAGGCGGCGAGAGCTGAGAGGCGCTGGTATGAGGAGAGGGAGCGCAACGGACACGGGAGGCAGCCCCACAATTTTTTTGGGGGGGGGCACACGGGGAGATTGGCGGAGTCAGGTGGTAGACCTAAGCCAACTCCCCGTGCTTACCGGAAGCAGCGTGGTACTGGTAACACACCGTGTTATGCTGTGGAGCGCACGGTGTCCCCAGTGCGCGTTCAAAGCCCGGTGCGCTACATACCAGCCCCCCGCAAGTGCCATGCGAGTGCAGGCATCGAGCCAGGGCGGATGGTGCCAGCTCAGCGCGTCTGGTCTCCAGTGCGCCTCCTCGGTCCAGGTTATCCTGCGCCGGCGTTGCGCACTGTGTCTCCAGAGCGCTGGGAGGGTCCAGTTCGCCCAATGCCTGCTCTCCGCCCGTGCCGGGCCAAAGTGGGCATTCAGCCTGGAGTGTGGGTAAAGAGTGCCCGTACCAGAACTCCAGTGCTCCCCTACAGCCCGGTTTATCCTGTGCCGCCTCCTCGGACCAGGCCTCCAGTGGGTCTCCTCATCCTGGTCCATCCTGTGCCACCTCCCAGGACCAGGCCTCCAGTGGGTCTCCCCATCCTGGTCCATCCTGTGCCACCTCCCAGGACTAGGCCTCCAGTGGGTCTCCCCATCCTGGTCCGTCCTGTGCCACCTCCCAGGACTAGGCCTCCAGTGGGTCTCACCTGTCCAGAGCAGTCAGAGCTGCCCGCCAGTCAACAGTCGTCAGAGCTGCCCGCCAGTCAACAGTCGTCAGAGCTGCCCACCAGTCAACAGTCGTCAGAGCTGCCCGCCAGTCAACAGTCATCAGAGCTGCCCGCCAGTCAACAGTCGCCAGAGAGGTCAGACTGCGCTGAACTGCCGGAGTGGCCAGACTGCGCTGAACTGCCAGAGTGGCCAGACTGCGCTGAACTGCCGGAGTGGCCAGACTGCGCTGAACTGCCGGAGTGGCCAGACTGCGCTGAACTGCCGGACTGCCCTGAACTGCCAGAGTGGCCAGACTGCCCTGAACTGCCAGAGTGGCCAGACTGCCCTGAACTGCCAGAGTGGCCAGGGACGCCTGCCAGCCTGGTGAGTCCTGTGACTGTGCCCAGGGCCAGGCCTCCATCATGTCTCCCCAGCCTGGTGAATCCTGGGTCAGTGCCGCCGGAGCCGCCAGGGACGCCCGCCAGCCGGGCGCCGCCAGGGATGCCCGCCAGCCGGGCGCAGCCAGGGACGCCCGCCAGCCGGGTGCAGCCAGGGTCGCCCGCCAGCCGGGCGCAGCCATCGCCGCCCGCCAGCCGGGCGCAGTCAGCGTCGCCCACCAGACCTTCGGCGCGGCCAGGTGCGCCACCTAAGAGGGCGACGCCAAGGGTGGAGCAGAGGCTACGTCCCGCACCTGAGCCGCCGCCGTAAGAAGGCCCACCCGGACCCTCCCCTTCAGAGTCAGGTTTTGCGGCCGGAGTCCGCACCTTTGGGGGGGTACTGTAACGCCCTGGCCATAGAGAGGGGTTTTTGTTCTTTATTTTGGTTAGGCCAGGGTGTTACATTGGGTGGGCGTTCTATGTTCCTTTTTCTATGTTTTGATATTTCTTTGTTTTGGGCCGTGTGTGTGGCTCCCAATCAGGCACAGCTGAAACTCGTTGTTGCTGATTGGGAGTCACACATAAGGAGCATGTTTTTCCTTTGGGTTTTGTGGGTAATTGTTTCTGTTTTGAGTATGTTCCTAACAGGACTGTTTGCTGTCGTTTTTGTTCATTTTGTAGTGTTCTCTTGTTTATTTGAATTAAAATTCTAATGATGAACACATCCTCTGCTGCACCTTGGTTCCCTCTTCCAGACAGCTGTTACACCTTGACTCAATTTGGATGCGATCACATAGGCCTATGCCTCTCTATTAATGCATGGGAATGATTGGGAACAGATTTCTTGAATTAAAATAACTTTGAGCTGATTTATTGATGATTTTGGAGTCTTATGTCCAACAACAAAATGTTGTAATTTATTTTCAGAAAGCTGGGTATCAAATAAAATGGAATTTGGCCCACCGGCCGCCTATTAGGGAACCTTGCCCTATAGAAGGCACTACCTTTGGGCCCTGGTTAGAAGTAGTGCACTATACTGCATAGGGAACAATGTGCCATTTCAGATGCAGCCAGGCAGGGTGTTCATTCATGGTTTATTTGAGTTACATGAGAGGCATGAAAGAACTGTGTGAGAAGAATGGAGGTAGTGGCAAGCACAGAGCCAAACCTGTTGGCAGCAGGCAGGCAAGCTGCAGAGCATTCTGGGAGCCCGAGCAGCCATATTATAAATCACAGCAACATGTGGAAAAGGTATCAATGGGGAGGGTCATAAAAATGATGCAGGTGTGTTATTGTGAACTTCACATCTCTATTTCCCAGGGATCTGTAACAGGTTTTATGCTGGGGCAGCAGTTCAAGCCCAGGCACTATGTGATTACAGTAATGCCCAAGCCCTAATTGTTTTTCTTTGTTTTATTGGAGCCCTATTCCAAGACTGTGGCACCACTCAAATAACTTACAGCTTAATACTGTATGAAGGTTAGGTTGTGTGGGCTGGGAAAGAGTGGACATGCGGTGAGGGGATTATCGTGGGCCTCTTTTACAGGTTTTACCGTAATGCTGCGTAGGACTTGGTAAATGCACTGGATCAACCTCACTGTTGGTAAAGCGTGGGTAGTGCCATTACAGTGTAGTTCTTTACTACAGCAATGACAGTCTATCATATGGATGAAAGGTACATTGTATTGTACTGTGAAGATACAATGAGATCTGTGTAATTGTTTTACATTAACCCATATTTACTAATAGTTGCAAGTTGTAGGATATTCAAGTCTACCTGATTTTTAGGCTAAATGACAACAAAGGGCTGGATATGAAAAAGCTGATTATGGCAAACTGCACCTTGACAACCACACTATACTTTCCCCTTCTTTGGTCTGTCACGACACACACAAAACAAATTAACTAATCTAGAAAAGATTGAATTGATTAGTCAGAAATAACAGTAGAGAGAAAAGGAGGTAGGGATTGGATGGAGCGATTACTGTACCAATCAGGCTATCTAGATGTTGATGTAGATTACAGGAGTGTCTGGTTTCACACTGTTGGGAGTGAGAGGCCTTTCATGTAGCGGGGCTGGGCCTGAGATAATCACAGCCCCAGGCTTCAGACACATGAGTCAAACCGGCAGGAACCACAGGAGCTGTCACTCCTAATCAAGCTGAAGTCAAGGCTCCGCACACGTGCCGACACACACACGCATACATACACACACACACACACACACACACACACACACCCACACACACACACACACACACACACACACACACACACACACACACACACACACACACACACACACACGCACACACACGCGCACACACACATGCTGTTCTGAAGGCAAAACAATTCACAGCTTCAGGAGGACAGTTTCATAATGTGTGAAACAGTGTCTGAAAAAAGCAATGAGCATAGAAACCGGGAATAATGCCTTGCCCCATGGACGGAGAGGCTTGACCATCTGCAATGATGCTTAGGAACAGGCACAGCTTTTATGTCAACTTAAATAAGGGCACCAACAGGCATGGAGGCCACCACACAAATAAACAAACACAAACTTGGCCAGCATCATATGTATACCTGTAACGGCTGTCTTCGTTGTCAGATGAAACAGATAAGTCATCGTCCGAAAAGGTGGACCAATACGCAGCGTAGTGAGTGTTCATATTCATTATTTAATTAATAGAAACACTTTAAACAAAACACGAAAATGAACGACAGCCTACAGTTCTGCTAGGTACAAAACTAAACAGAAACAGTTACCCACAAAACCCAAAGGAAAAACATCCTCCTTATATGTGACTCCCAATCAACAACAACGAACTTCAGCTGTGCCTGATTGGGAGCCACACACGGCCCAAAACACAGAAATACAAAAACCTAGAAAAAGAACATAAAACGCCCACCCAATGTAACACCCTGGCCTAACCAAAATAAAGAACAAAAAACCCCTCTCTATGGCCAGGGCGTTACAATACCTCACCAGGGGTGCAACTTGTTTTTTATTTATAATTGTTTATTTTTTTTTATCTAGTCGGACAAACACTCCAAACATCCTACCGACTGCTCGGAGGCGTCCGCATGGTCCTAAAGCACACCGTTACCTTGTTTTGTATCACATTCCAATGATAAAACTGGAGGGGACAAAAACGCAATTTCAGAATGTGGTGGGGCGGGGCGACCTGTCCCCCCGTCCCTAGTGAAAGTTGCGCCCCTGTACCTCACCACCACTTCTTGTGGTGTGCATGCCTTCCCTTGAGCAACCAATGTGCTCTGGAGGCCACTTTAATTTGCCACTGTCGAACAATGTCAATAACGCATTTCTAGCATAAAGGGAACTCTTATATTCTCGGATCCTACCCTTATTTAGCTACATCTGACAAGGATTTGGATTTCATTCAGCAGACTAATTGGTACATACAGTCCATTCATGAAGGATTTGTAGAACAAAGTCCATTCAGTATTGAACTGCCTGTCACTACAGTAGGGACTGTCGTCTTGATCAGAGGTGGTGACAAGATGGACCGGAAGTGACTTTTCGTAGCAGGTTAGGAGAGCATTTTAGCTAACCCTGACCATGACTCTTTTCCAAACCTAATTCTCCTAACCTGCTATGTTAATTCTCCCAACTGGAAGTAAAAAGTCACTTCTAGTCTTAGCTGTATCTCAGCAGAATATGATCCCAGCAGGCCTGATTACCTCCATGATGTAACATATTTATTGAGATAAAATTACTACACATGCCAATTCAAGTCATTGATTACAGACATGCCAATTCAAGTCATTGATTACGGACATGCCAATTCAAGTCATTGATTATGGACATGCCAATTCAAGTCATTGATTATGGACATGCCAATTCAAGTCATTGATTACGGACATGCCAGTTCAAGTCATTGTTCCATGATGGTTGGGCCGGCATCAATGCACTTATTTTTCTTGATCTTCTTGTGATTATGGCAGCACCTCAACTCTTGTTGGTTGAGCGCTTTCTACTCCCCTCTTAAATGTAAAAACTTCAACAGTTGACAATGCTTCTCTACTTATAGTAAAATTATAGTAAAAAAATAAAAGTAATTATGTGTTTAGCATTGACAGTTAGGAAAATTAATGAAAGCAGAAAGCTGCTTGTTCAACCTGGTGGTCACTTATGTTTTTCACACAGACGATCCGAGCACCATAGTTGCTGTAACCGTGCCAGAAAGGATCATGTGAAAACAAATGATCAGAGCCAGCACATCCCAGCTCGGGTAAGCATGGTATTGTGAAAATTGCATTGGTGTGCGTTTGCAGAACTAAACATCAGAAGCTTGAACCAAGGAAATTAAGAGAGTTCAAGTGTACTTTATTTGGCCATGAAACTATTAGGATCAGAGGAAAGGCAAGCATCCATCGACTTTCAGTAATCTGAGTATTTGATCAGCCTAGTAGCTGACCCCAGGAATGGTGGGTTTTCCTATCCCTATTAGTCTAGTGGTTTAAAGTGATTACAACTGCAAGCAATGAACCAAAAGGTGTTTTCTGTTTTCAGATTGTACCACTGTTCCACTATATTTTAGATAATTCCGACTACCATGTGTTGAGTGAACCTACAGGTGTAAGATTTTAATTTGATTACTCTTTTGTTGCTGAGAATTTTCAATGCAGATGAACTTTGTGATTAAGATCAATTCACTGAAAACCCAAACGAACACATGGTTATATTAACAGTATTGCACTTTTCATGTAGCCTACTTTTGGCCAAGCTAATGGCCTAACCACCGATCAAACAACATTATGGAATAAACATTCAAATCCTGTTGCTGCAGGATTATTACGCTGTGACAATAGTGGTCAAATGAAGATCCTACATCTGTAATCCACATCTGTTTTTTCTCTCAGGTTTATTGTAGATTGTTTGAATCTTACAAAAAAGTCAGTAAAGGAAAACAGACTGAGTGCTACTCCTGGTTGTTTCCTCTCAATGTTATTAAAAAGATCCATTCATCCAAACCACCAGGGAAACTCCAGCCGAGGCATTGTCTATTTCCATCTCAGAATAATGCTTCTTTGTATACATTCAGTAAACAGAGAACAGCAGGAATATGGTAGGTATGCAAATCCTCAGTTTAAAACAGACACATCCAAGAGAGGGGAAGAAGGAGGGATTACATTTTCAAAATGTAAATATAAAATACTGTGTGTGGAAAAACAATACTTATAAACTGTTTTTCAAATGCGAAATTGCAATTATGACAGTTATGACATTATGGCAGTTCGCACTCCTTTGATATTTGATTACACTCCAAAGTGCTAGAGGCGAAAGAAACGCACACCTATTTAGGCGAGGTGCTGGCTAACGGAGTAGAACACTTAAAAAAATAAAGGAGAGCCGCACACTCTAGGAGCTCAGATGCAAAAATGTAATAACCTAATCTCCAACGTTTCAACAGACAAGCTGTCTTCATCAGGGTATAATGACAAAGACTGCGGGGTGACTCGTTTATATAGTGTCAAAAGAAACACAAAGGTGTCTGTAATCATGGCCGGGTGTGGCCTGATATCATTGGTTAATTCTCATATATTAAAATAGCATACCAAAAAAATAAATGGATAGCATACGATCATAGATACAATTTGGCTACATAAGCCTACAAAAATTTGCAATAGCAAAATCACAATTATCACAAGAATGGCTTCAGATCAAAGTCTACGTTGAGACCGAAGGGAGCAAGGGTCTTTAAATTAAAGATCAGGCAGCCTCTCGTTTTAACAATCAATTATCGAGGTCACCCCCTCTCCTAGGGAGGGTGACAGGTCCAATGCCAATATAACGTAGAGACGAAATTGAGTGGTTTGCTTCCAAAAAGTGGGCCGCATCTGGGTAAATCGAGTTTTTGCACCTAATGGTGCTACGATGCTCCGATATTCGTACTTTTACTTCGCGCTCCAAAGTGCACCTTCTTAAGATAACCAATCTGGTACAGTAGTAGGGCAATTAGTCTGAGTTTTATCTTACCTCTGCCTCTCAGAGGAATAATTACATGCATAGACATCTACTTACATTGGGATTTCTTTGTTAACGGCTTTTGGAATACACAGGGACAGTAATCATACCTTGGTTGTTTGGTGTGCTGGACAGTATCAGTGAAAGCCTTCGAGTGATACTGCTGCCTTCGTTTGTATATTCCTAAATGGAATGTTTTGGGCACTAGTCTGTGCTCAAAAAGTGAGTGTAAAAGACTAGAACAGCATATTATTACCCAGAAAATATTATTTAATATCCCCAAAAGACAGAAACTGTGATCATAGACCGCAGAGCTATAGGAAAATTGCAAGTCCAGTGTTATTCAAGGCTGGGGTGACTTTGAGACTTAAAGATGCAGTCCGAGTGTAAGGGGTGTGTAACCGGTGGCAGGAAAGTGAGACGCAGGAGAGTAGAACTAAGCAATAGTCGAAGCAGATTAATAGCAAAACCAACGGCATAAAAAGTAACAGAACATGGGTACAAACCCCGTCGCACACCAGTCAACATGTGTACAAGCACTTACAATAAACAATCTCACACAAAGACACAACAAGTAATTGAAGGAATTGAAACCAGGTGTGAGGAAAAACAAGACAAAACACATGGAAAATGAAAAGTGGATCGATGATGGCTAGAAGACCGGCGACGCCGACTGCCGAGCGCCACCCGAACAAGGAGAGGACCCGACTTCGGCGGAAGTCGTGACACCGGGATCTTAAGCACTTACAAATTCGTAACATATTGTGCAAATTGGAATTCTTAACATATCATACGAAACAGACTACGTAGTAAACAATTGTTTGGAGCAAGCATTTCACTGTAAATTCTACACCAGATGTATTTTGTGCATGTGATGAATAAAATGTAATATTATTTGATTGTTGTAAATGAGAACTTGTTCTCAACTAGCCTACCTGGTTAAATAAAGGTGAAATAAAATAAATAAAAAGCCTTAATTTGGGCTCTTAAAGCCTTTAACTCCCTAGGGGTTAATGCCTGGCTAGTCTTCCATCACAGTGTGTCGTTCATCATCACAGGGAAACATTCATCTGATTATGGCAGGCAGGCAGAGGGAATGAAACGTCCCTTCATTCAGCTAGCTTTAATTATGCACAGTGCCACTGACAGAGTTGACACAGTCAGCAGCACATAACTGCTCAACTAACGGATTTCACAGTAATGGATTAGAGGAGTCACAGTGGGGTTCATTTTGTTCAGAAAGCCATACGGGGTTGGTTCTGACATAACTGCCGGTGTGACGACGTCATAGGATAGTATGTGTGAAATGACTGTGTAGTATGGTTGTGGTGGATTAGAATGGGGATATCTGAAGTAACCACTTCAAGACTAGACTGTACAGTAGGACTACGTTTGAAGTGTAGCAACTGAACATGCACCCATTGATTGGTAGCCGGTGGCTAAAGTTAGCTGAAGTTTGTAGTGGCTGTTTAGAGAAAACCAAACCATGTATTACAGTTTCTTCTGGCCCATAGATTACTTTCAGGGTGAGGAACCATCTAACATCAAGCTGTAAAATCCAGAACTTTCCCTTTAACATTTCCCCCTACTATGTAAAGTTTAAAAAAATAAACACTCACCTCCTTGTTAATGGTGAGAGGTTAGCATGCTTTGGGGCCATGATCTTTGTGCATCTGTACCTTTATCCCTTATTATTTATGATTCATTCATGATTATCCGTAATCATGGTAGCATCAACATTAATGTAGAAGTGTACAGAAACATATTATATTCCCCAATAAAAGTGACTCCAAAATGATACAATACATTATTTAGCATTAATTTCTATTGGGCACATTATAATCTGAAACACAATCAAATTGCAAATGCATCCAACAAGTTTGTAGAGTCACAAGCTTGATGTCATTCGGTGCTAGAAATATGGGTTCCAATACAAAACTTTTTACATAAAGTTAAGTGAATACGTCCAAATAATTATGATACCTTCAAACAGGGGAACTATAGACATTAAATGCATTCATTTCTAAATGGTAAAACTGATTTGCATGAAAATACCCTCAAATAAAAGGTGAAATTCTGTTCTGTCGCCTCATATAAAATATTTGATCTCAAATCCAAATTGCTGGAGTATCGAGCCAAATTACAAGTTTTAGCTTTACTGTCCAAATAACGGTAGTGTATGTGTATTTCATTAACACAGTGAGGGGAAGCTGTTTAAAATATGTATTCTCTACTTTACATCCCACTGTAGAAAATGAGATTAATCTTGTTTCTAAAATCCTGCTGGACATAACTAATGTCTTAACCAAAAACGAAAACCCAATTTTCAACTAAAATCACAAAAAAATGTTTTGGACCAGAAGGTCTAAGTTAGGTCTGACAGTGACCTGGCCAAGACCTTGTTACCTCCAGTGCTTTCGGAAATTATTCAGACCCCTTGACTTTTTCCACATTTTGTTACATTACAGCCTTACTCTAAAATTGATTAAATTGTTTGCCCTCATCAATTTACAAACAATACCCCATAATGACAAAGCAAGCACAGGTTTAGACATTTTTGCTAATTTATTAAAAATAAAAAACTGAAATATCACATTTACATACTTTGTACTTTGTTTAAGCATCTTTGTCAGCGTTTACAGCCTCAAGTCTTCTTGGGTATGACGCTACAAGTTTGGCATACCTGTACACCTGAGTTCTTCTCTGCAGATCCTCTCAAGCTCTGTCAAGTTGGATGGGGAGCGTCACTACACAGCTATTTTCGGGTCTCTCCAGAGATGTTCGATGGGATTCAAGTCCGTAATCTGGCTGGGCCAGACATTCAGAGACTTGTCCCGAAGCCACTCCTGTGTTGTCTTGGCTATGTGCTTAGGGTCATTATCCTGTTGGAAGGTGAACCTTGGCCCCAGTCTGAGCGCTCTGGAGCAGGTTTCCATCAAGGCTCTCTCTGTACTTTGCTCTGTTCATCTTTCCCTCAAACCTGACTAGTCTCCCAGTCCCTGCTGCTGAAAAACATCCAAAGAGTTCAATCTTGGTTTCATCAGGCTAGAGAATCTTGTTTATCATGGTCTGAGATCCTTTAGGGGCCTTTTGGCAAACTCCAGGTGGGCTGTCATGTGCATTTTACTGAGGAGTGGCTTCCATCTGGCCAAGCTACCATAAAGGCCTGATTGGTGGAGTGCTGCATAGATGGTTGTCCTTATGGAAGGTTCTCCCATCTTCACAGAGGAACTCTTGAGCTATCGGGTTCTTAGTCACCTCCATGATCAAAGCCCTTATCCCCCGATTGCTCAGTTTGGCTGGGCGGCCAGCTCTAGGAAGAGTCTTGGTGGTTCCAAACTTCTTCAGTTTTTAAATGATGGAGGCCACTGTGTTGGCCCCAATGCTGCGGAAATGTTTTGGTACCCTTCCCCAGATCTGTGACTTGACACAATCCTGACTCAGGGCTCTACAGGGCTTTGACATGCACTGTCAACTGTGGAACCTTATATAGACAGGTGTGTGCCTATCCAAATCATGTCCAATCAATTGAATTTACCACAGGTGGACTCCAATCAAGTTGTAGAAACACCTCAAGGATGATCAATGGAAACAGGATGCACCTGAGCTCAATTTCAAGTCTCAAAGCAAAGGTTCTGAATACATATGTAAATTACTTAGGTTTTTATTTTTAATACAAATATTCTAAAACCCTTTTTTCACTTAGTCATTATGGGGTATTGTGTGTAGATTGCGTAGATTGTGTGTAGATTTTTAAATTAATTTTAGAATAAGGCTGTAACGTAGCAAAGTCAAGGGGTCTGAGTACTTTCCGAAGGAACTGTATGTTATTTTTCTCTTAGAACACCTTGGATGCAGCAAGACATTTTGCAGGGTTACTTCATTTTTATGGAGAATGATACCCATTATGTCTGAATTCCTAATGTCTCACAGTGCCACCTACAACAGAACAGTACTACTCATGGCCTTTCCCTTTTTAGCCCTGTGTCTCCATCACTGGTGAGCTTACTGCACCCTGCCAGGTCACTAAAGGCCAACTCCAGGCCTCATGTCAGTGGGGTGCTTGCTTTGGAGTTGACTTGACTGTGACCCAACAACAAACCCCACCATGGAGTTAGCCTGCCGGTGATGTTCCGGAGGGGCCCCACTGTAGCCTGAGATGGACACACACAGTCATGACAGCAGGGAGATGTGTGATGAGACATAACAAAGTAAGCTCAAGATGTTACCAATCATTACTTCTGGTGTCTCCCTATTCACTTTGTGGTAGAGGCAATACAGCAGGTGTTCTGAGCTCTAAGGGGTGAGTAGTATGACTTTGTCTGCTTATTGAATGGTTAATTTGTATAAAATATGGAAATCAGTAATCATTTCATTCAGTTTAGACTGTTGTGCTAGTGTTTTCCTTGTGAATGGTTTGCTGGTGTGCACTGTATTTGTAGTATATCTACATAGTCTTGTATATAGTGTGACATATTTGTGAGTTTGCTAAGTTCTATCAGGAATCAAGGTAAGACCCAGATACAGACACGTTGAATAAACAATGGTTTAATAGTCCAAGGGGCAGGCAAGAGACAGGTCAAGGCAGGCAGGGGTCAATAATCCAGAGAAGGGGCAAGGGTACCGGTCGGCGGGCAGGCTCAGGGGCAGGCAGAGTGGTCAAGCAGGCGGGTACAGAGACGGGACAGGCGAGGATCAAAAACAGGAGGGTGAGAAAAAGAGAAGCTGGGAAAAAACAGGAGCTGAAAGGACCAACGCTGGTCAGCTTGACAAACAAGACAAACTGGCAACAGACTAACAGAGAACACAGGTACAAGTACACAGGGGATAATGGGGAAGATGGGCGACACATGGAGGGGGGTGGAGACAATCACAAAGACAGGTGAAACAGATCAGAGTTCTGTTCATTATGGTGTCCTTCTGATAACCTTGACGTTTGACATCTTGAGAATGTCTTGGCTTGAACAACTCTATTTGAGTCAGATGATGACTATCTGATGGCTATAGTTATTGTGTGTGTGTATGTGTATCTGGACTTGTTTTCCTGTCTTGATGACAAGAATGTCCTGACAAGATATGAAACAAGAAAAAGTATTTAAATAATCAGGACATTTAAAAAGGCTATTTTAGGTTTAATTAAGGGATAGATTTAGTGCTTGGGGTTAAGGTAAAGGTTAGGGTTAGGGTAAAGGTTTAGGGTTAGGGTAAAGTTTAGGGTTAGGGGTTTGGGAAATTAGGATTTTGAATGGGAATACATTGTTACTACCCAAAGGAAGGAAGTGTGAAGATTTATGGCAGTCTTTTTGTATATATTTGTATATATTAAGAATGTGAGAAGGAACAGGATAACATTTCTTGGTCTATTTATTAAGACGAGATCAAACATATCAGATAATGAATGTAATTATGTGAAATCTGGAACATACCGATATGTTTGACAGGAAATGCATTGCACACTTATTTGGTCTTTTTTTCCCCAGGGCTCTGGTCAAAAGTAGCACACTATATGGGGAATAGGGTGCCATCTTGGACACAGGGTAGGTGTTAGGGGGTAGATCTGGTTTTTTTGTTGCTAAAACACACTCCACTCAACACGAACTCCAACAGCTGATGGATTGGCTGGCTATGTGTCTCTGTGGAGAGAGTTAAACACAACAGGAAAAGCCATCATTCTGCTGGGGCATTTTTCCCTGAGAGGAGTGTGTCTGAACAGTCAAGCTCAGATCTCACTATCTCAGCCCTCAGCCTGTTATTTTACCAAATGCTTTTCCTCGTTCGTATTCGCTGGAAACACTTCACCAAGAAAGTATACGCTGTCCCCAAGTTTGTTGAACATTGAGCATTTTAAAACATATAATCTCTAAAATAATATACTAGCCAACGGTATTTAAAACAACAATGCAAAATTGTTTCCTTTTTCAAAGTTAAATATCATTGTAAAATATGTTATTTATACTAGGCCTATGTGAATGTAATAGCCTACTCAATATTGTGTGTAGAGGAAAATAAAGTTATTGTTCTATGATTAAGCAATAAGGCACGAGGGCGTGTGGTATATGGCCAATATACCACTGCTAATGGGTGTTCTTAGGCACCACGTAACGCAGAGTACCTGGACATAGCCCTTTACCGTGGTATATTGGCAATACACCACAAACCCCCGAGGTGCCTTATTGCTATTATAAACTGGTTACCAACCTAATTACAGCAGTAAAAATAAACGTTTGGTCATACCAGTGGTACAAGGTCTTATATACAACAGCTTTCTGCCAATCAACATTTAGGGCTCAAGGATGGGGGCACAATAATAGGTCTACACAATAGGCTGTCGCTGATTCTTGAAGCCATACTGGGAATCCCCCTTGGAGGGTCCCCATCATAGGTTGTGGTAAGCACACTAGCAATGGTTGTGGGACAAAACACAGTAAACGGAAGGTATTGTGAATCTGAATTCACGTCCGGATTTCACGAAGTCGGCGGTGACATCGCTGGATTTCTACCAAGGCTAGAACTGTCCCTTTCACTAGAGCATACGTTTGGCTTCTTGATCTGTGATAGGCCGGTATTGCTGTTGGGAAGATTCGCTGGTATGAGCTAACATGGAAACCAAACCATTCCTTTCTTTTGGTAAGTTTCATCCGATATAAAATGTGACATTACAATTTGTAATTGCCACTGGTCCTTCCATTGCAAAGACTTCTGGAACACTGTTGTTGTGGCACATTTGAAAACATCAGTCATCATGACATAGAGAAAGTAGCCTAATAGGCGAGTCGATTATCGTTCAAGGATAAACTTTTATGCGAGATACTTTGTAACCAATTTGTAATACATTATGGTATGAACAGTTGATGATGATTACAACATAGAGGACACATTGAAACGTTTAAGTAATACATGCTCGGCAGGAAGACATTTCAATCCAGGACGTGCGATAATAACGTGTAAATATGAGTGTGAATATGAAGATTTGGCAAACTGATTATTGCATAAACCAACAATGATCATTCAGCATTTCGTTTTTCCAAGCTACCTTTATTTAGATAATCCATTCAGAAAAACGTACCCTGTTATAATGTATTCTCAATAATACAAAATAAAAAAATCTCAATAGCTTGATATATACATATATATCTTGTTTTTATTTCAGAATATTTAGGAAGGTATTAACTGGCATTCTGATACTTATTTTGACAGAACTCTTTGGTGAGAAGTAGTTTGTTGTTGTTGCTGTTGTTGAGAGTTGTTCACTCCCCTGCTATCATTTTAGAAACAGTATACACTAGGCTATACTATTTCCCTCGAAATATGAACTTATTATAAAAGTACAATATTGTTTCATCACCACTATTCTCTTGTATGTGTATTAATTCAGCTGTTTGTGTGTGTCAGATGTTTTTCTTGACCCCTCTTCCCAGTTGACTGGACAGAGCTGATCTTTCACCGTGTTGCATATATGGAAGACCATTCCTAGATGGACTCCATGTTGTAGCTATTTAACTTTTACAGGCTGCGAGAGCACTAGCTAGACTTCCACAAGGAAGCCACACACCTAGTCCATATCCTCCCAAGTCCATGGTCGTTGCTAAATACGCCCTTCAACCTGGAAGGGCGTATTTAGTCAGTCAAGACCCCATCATTTAAACAGAACAATGATGTTTTACAGCATGGCAGGTCTGTGTCTAAGGTGAAGTTTGGTCCATTGTGAAGGTCTGCAGCTGTCCCTTTTATTTTGTTGAGGTTTAAAGGGGAACTTAATTGCTTTAGGTCAATGTTTCACAGACAACCACAAGTCCCAGGCCAGTCCGTCTACAAAAACAATGCCAGCACCAGCAGCATGCTCCTCATTGCACTGTAGCCTACAGTGTACTCAGAGGCAAACTACAGAGGATGGATGGTTTGCTGGTAATTTCAAAATAAGAGCTTGAATAAGATATCTGAGTTCTGTTTTATTATGGCCGTATTTTGTCATGAAGTTTACCGGTAAACTGCACAATGTATGTGATGAACATGATTTGCAAGTGGATTGCAAGTGGCAGTATTGGGGACTCACATTGGAACTCACCTTCCTGAATATTAATTGCATTATTCTGATTATTTTGCTCATTGCTGACTGCATTTTGCTTTTTCATTGTCAACCTATGAACAAGAGAAAGATGAACAGCTAGTTGAGGTGATATATGTGTCTGACATCAGTGCAGTGAGCATTCCGCTGTCAGTGACTGACTGCACAGACTAGATGGTTTTCTCCATCTCTGGTAAATGTGAGTGAGGACCAGCCAGGCTCAGCCAACAGATATTAACCTGGCTGTTCTTCTGTAATGGCCTCAGGATGAAAGCACTACTGTGGTGATTGGGTATGCTGTGAGATCCCTTGTCAACATATTCGATCATGAGCTCAGAGCTCAATATTTCTTCTGGTGCACCTGAGGTTCAACCTGTGATGGAATCTGGCTCAGGGAACACGCACTGTACAACAATCAACTGTGTGTCTGCGTGTGTGTGTGAGTGTGTGCAATTGCCTGTGTTCCTGTTTTTGGAATTATTGTTATTGTTCTGTTTTTACCAAAGAGAGTCAAATTGATATACTCTCATGAGGCAGATTTGTTATCCAATGGTATAAGCTGCTTTGCTACAGTATGTATTAACTGTAAATGAGCTGTATTACTGTAAATGAGCTAACAGCTTCTCCCTAATATTGTACTAGAAGGCAGCAGAAGGGGAATTGTTTTGGCCATGAAATTCATTAATGAAAGGATCAGGAGAGAGAGGGAAGTTTGGACACTTTGTATTAAATGATTCCCTGTCTCAGTCTATGTCAAAGGAACTTTGTGTCTTTAAAAAAATGAAATCTCACTCAAAAAAACATTTTTTTAGAAGAGAACATTGTCTCTGTATTATTGAGAGACTTGTGTCTTACATAAGGCATGGCCGAAACCTAGGATCTGTTTTGCCTTTTATATCATAATGAATAAGATTATACAGTATCTACAGGGTGGAACCTGATCCTAGATCAACACTCCTTCCCCGAGATGCCTTGTGTATACGGGTCGGGCCCTGAGAAAGGCAGAGAGGGCGGGGCTATTCAGAGCAGAGCTGACTCGAAGAATGAGTTGAGGAATAAACCCTGACCATGAAATTGAACCTGGGGTCAAAACTTCCCCTGCCTGGATCACATGCTATGGGGTATAGGCACGCACACACACGCGCACACCATTTTTTCCACTGTCTTTTCTCTCTTGCTGCATCAGCTCAGATTTCACAGCTTGGATATTGTGCCTCCAATGTCATTCTAGAGAATTTGGCAATACACTCTTAGAAAAAAAGGTGCTATCTAGAACCGAAATGGTATCTTTGGCTGTCCCCATAGAATAACCCTTTGAAGAACACTTTTTGGTTCCAGGTAGAACCCGTTTGGTTCCAGGAAGAACTTTATTGGGTTCCATGTAAAACTGTTTCCCCAGAGGGTTCTACATGGAACCCAAAATAGTTATACCTGGAACCAAAAAGGGTTATCCTATGGGGACAGCCGAAGAACCGTTTGGGAACCCTTTTGCCTAAAAGTGTAGATAGTATAGCATGGGGTTTAAAGCTGGTGAATGACCTATTACATTCAAAGAGCTGCATTGTCAGCATCACCAGTATGCACTCCGTCTTTACTGTGACAAATATACTTTTTATTTTCAATAAGATAATTGTTGAAAGATTTTTTTATGGGTATGCTCATTGTTGCTTCTTTCTAATTAGGCCTTCAGACCAGAATATGGGTGCAAAGAGCTAACATAGTTTCTTGCAATTTTTTGGACTAGGTCATCCAAAAATCCTTAATCTAAACTCGGCTTGCCAACACTTCTAAGTAAAGTTCAATACATCTGCACTCTCAAAAAGCCTACCTACAACACAACACATAACACAACACAATAGGTCACTTAATGATTGGCATCTTGTGAAATGGAAATGTTGGAGAGTCCTGCTTCCACTCTTCTCTAATGTAGCCATCGGCTTAACAAAAGACACTTGAAGGTGACTTCTTATCAAATTGGCACACAACGACAATAGATGATATTGCTGTAGGTCTGTCCCTCCAGCCATACTCTGTTTATGACGTTATTGATGTATTGGACTACACCGCTGAACTCTGACCCCCTGTCTTGATTATCTTGGAAACCAAATACAAGTCCAGGCAGGGTGATTATATTCCAAGAAAGCAACAACACAAGCAGAGGTCTCGTAAACCTGGCTCTTTAAAGGAAGGAAGTGTCACTGAAATCAATAAAATCAAACAGAATGTTTACCTTGGAGTGTTTACCTTGGAGTGTTTTCCTTGGAGTGTTTTCCTTAGAGTGTTTTCCTTGGAGTGTTTTCCTTGGAGTGTTTTCCTTAGAGTGTTTTCCTTAGAGTGTTTTCCTTAGAGTGTTTTCCTTAGAGTGTTTTCCTTAGAGTGTTTTCCTTGGAGTGTTTTCCTTAGAGTGTTTTCCTTGGAGTGTTTTCCTTGGAGTGTTTTCCTTAGAGTGTTTTCCTTAGAGTGTTTTCCTTGGAGTGCTTTCTTTGGAGTGTTTTCATTGCATTGTAAAGATACCTTAATAGAAAATGACTCAAATAAAAGTGAAAGTCACCCAGTAAATTACTACTTGAGTAAAAGTCTAAAAGTATTTGGTTTTAAATATACGTAAGTATTAAGAGTAAAAGTATGAATAATTTAAAGCAAACCAGACGGCACAATTTTGTTGTTTTTTAAAATTACAGATAGCCAGGGGCACACCAACAGTCAGACATAATTTACATACGATGCATTTGTGTTTAGTGAGTCCGCCAGATCAGAGGCAGTAAGGATGACCAGGGAGGTTCTGTTGATAAGTGGGTGAATTGGACCATTTTCTGTCCTGCTAAGCATTCAAAATGTAACAAGTACTTTTGGGGGTCAGGGAAAATATTATTTTCTAGTGAAGTAAAAGTAAAAGTAGTCAAAAATATAAATAGTAAAGTACAGATACCCCCAAAAACTACTTAAGTTGTGCTTCAAAGTATTTTTACTTAAGTACTTTACACCACTGAGTGTTTTACTTGGAGTGTTTTCCTTGTGTCTAGAGGCCATTTCAGTAGCACACCTATCACTGATAAGACCGTCTTTGAAGTGCTTCCAATCCCTAGATCCCTATAAAAAAGGTTATATTTTTTTACCTTTTTGTTTTGTTTCTCAATGTATTGAACTAAAGTATGTTACTTGAAATGTATGTAAATATAATTGGCTTATGCCTGATTGAACTACCTTCCACTTGATAAAGGTACTAGATTGGTGGACTCATCAGCTGTTGTGAGATTTCTGTTTTTATTGTGCATGTGAGCTCTGCTGTGTTCTGAAGAGAATTCCTCATCCAGTGGGATTAATAGTCCTTTCCCATGTGATATGCCCCTACACCCTACAGGCTTCCTCAAGAGCCAATGCTCGGTAGCCCCACCTCCTCAGCGATGGTGCCCGGGGGAGACAGGCGGCTCGCCCACAGCATGCTTGTGCCAAACAGGCATTTGCCCACTTCACCAGCACAGGAGACCCACAGGTAAAGGAACACACCTGTGATAAACCCCCTGGCAGGAACATACCTGTTATAAACCCCCTAGCAGGAACATACCTGTTATAAACCCCCTAGCAGGAACACAGCTTTGATAAACCCCCTGGCAGGAACACACCTGTGGTAAACCCCCTGGCAGGAACACACCTGTGATAAACTCCCTAGCAGGAACACACCTGTGATAAACCCCATGGCAGGAACACACCTGTGGTAAACCCCCCTGGCAGGAACACACCTGTGATAAACCCCCTGGCAGGAACACACCTGTGATAAACTCCCTAGCAGGAACACACCTGTGATAAACCCCATGGCAGGAACACACCTGTGATAAACCCCATGGCAGGAACACACCTGTGATAAACCCCATGGCAGGAACACACCTGTGGTAAACCCCCTGGCAGGAACACACCTGTGGTAAACCCCATGGCAGGAACACACCTGTGGTAAACCCCCTGGCAGGAACACACCTGTGATAAACCCCCTGGCAGGAACACACCTGTGATAAACCCCCTGGTAGGAACACACCTGTGGTAAACCCCCTGGCAGGAACACACCTGTGGTAAACCCCCTGGCAGGAACACACCTGTGATAAACCCCCTAGCAGGAACACACCTGTGATAAACCCCCTGGCAGGAACACACCTGTGCATCACTTATACAATTTCTGTTTGTCTCACCTGTATCAACCAGTTACTGTTGTATATACATGTATATGATATAATGTAAAATAGTGTCTGCATTGGGCATTTTTGGTTTCTAATTGTACATGATTAATAATGATAACAGTATGTAAACATGATTGGAAATGTAATCATTCAATTACTTTACATGGAACTGACAAATCAATAAATTTTTCCAGAAAAACAACACAAAAACATGACTGGCAGGGTATTCTAGTGGAGCGTGGTGGTATCAACTACCTTATATTTTTAGGACACCTGATTTTTAATATTCAACCTCTTGGTGGACTTTTTTGTTGTTGTCTTTGCCTGAAAACTGTGTCAACTACAAATAATATTTTCCTATGTCGACATCCCAATGGGCACACACTAGTTGCATCAACGTTTTTCCACACAATTTAAATGAAATTACATTGAACCAACGTGGAATAGATGTTGAATTGACATCTGTTCCCAGTGGGATGTTACAACACAGCCTGAGCTGAGTTCTCTTCCACAGCCCTCACAGTTCCCATCTGATGTGTGAAAAAATCCAGTAATTACCTATCATATGCAACTGGTAGAATGTTGATTCAGTAAAACATATTCATCCACATAAACACTTATCTGACATGTAAATAACAGATAAAACTAGTCATGAGCCTTGATTAGAGTTTCATCTAGTCATTGGTTTGTTGAACTGCATTTAAACGGGTTGTACAGAACCGAATCACTTCTATTGCCTTGTTATAGTTCCTGAGGTGTTCATTTGCTATGGAAAGTCCCAATGATAACATGCTATCTGCGGTTCAGAATAGACAAGAGGATGATGGGAACCTCCAGAGGGCATGCAGATGACTTTAACACTTCTCTGTGATGTGGTGGGTTGACATGTCTCACACACAGCCTGGAGAGGATTCTGTCTCCGAGGACTGAGAATAGCGCAGCAATCCAAACTTGGAAGAACTTTTGTCACCTGAAACCAAACAAAGCCGTGGGGAGGGGAGACTACATTACATGCACATGTTGTCGCGACTTCCGCCGAAGTCGGTCCCTCTCCTTGTTCGGCGCCGTTCGGCGGTCGACGTCACCGGCTTTCTAGCCATCGCCGATCCACTTTTCATTTTCCATTTGTTTTGTCTTTGTCTTACACACCTGGTTTCAATCCCCCAATTACTTGTTCATTATTTAACCCTCTGTTCCCCCATGTTTGTTTGTGAGTAATTGTTTGTCTTGTATACGGTCCGTTGTTGTTGGCTCGGTATATTGTGTTGTATTTGTGAATACTCATATCTTCTGTCCTGCGCCTGCCTCTCTACACCAGCTACACACAGGCCGATTACACGTATAAAAACTACACATGTGAAAGGTCTGCACAAACCAGAAGGTTTAATGCAATGTTTCAGTTATTGGGTAAAGCAGAATGGGTGAATGGAATATCTGGGCTGACCTACAGTGCATTCGGAAAGTATTCAGACGCCTTGACTTTTTCCACATTTTGTTACGTTACAGCCTTATTCTAAAATTGATTAAATAAACAATTTTCCTCATCAATCTACACATAATACCCTATCATGACAAAACAAAAACAGGTTGTTTGAAATTGACAGAGCATGTCAGAGCATAAACCAAGCCATGAGGTTGAAAACTTGTCAGTAGAGCTCTGAGATAGGATTGTGTCGAAGCAAAGATCTGGGGAATGGTACCAAAAAATGTCTGTGGCATTGAAGGTCCCCAAGAACACAATGGGCAATCGGGGGAGAAGTGAGCAATCGGGGGAGAAGGGCCTTTGTCAGGGAGGTGACCAATAACCCAATGGTCACTCTGATAGAGGTTCAGAGTTCCTCATCTCTGCAGCACTCCACCAATCAGGCCTTTATGGTAGAGTGGCCATAAGGAAGCCACTCCTTAGTATAAGGCACATGACAGCCCGCTTGGAGTTTGCCAAAAGTCAAGGACTCTCTGACCATGAGAAACAAGATTCTCTGGTCTGATGAAACCAAGATTGAACTCTTTGGCCTGAATGCTAAGCGCCACGTCTGGAGGAAACCTGGCACTATCCCTATGGTGAAGCATGGTAGTGTCAGAATCATGCTGTGGGGATGTTTTTCAGTGTCAGGGTCTGGGAGACTAGTCAGGATCGAGGGAAAGATGAACAAGGCAAATTACAGAGAGATCCTTGATGAAAATCTGCTCCAGAGCACTAAGGACCTCAAACTGGGGCGAAGGTTAACCTTCCAACAGGACAATGACCTTAACCACACAGCCTAGACAACGCAGGAGTGGCTTCAGGAAAAGTCTCTGAATGTCCTTGAGTGGCCCAGCCAGAGCTCGGACTTGAACCTGTTCGAACATCTCTGGAGAGACCTGAAAATAGCTGTGCAGCAACGCTCCCATCCAATCTGACAGAGTTTGAGAGCATCTGCAGAGAAAAATTGGAGAAACTCCCCAAATACAGGTATGCCAAGCTTGTAGCGTAATACCCAAGAAGACTCAAGGTTGTAATCGCTGCCAAAAGTGCTTCAACAAAGTACTGAGTGAAGTGTCTGAATACTTCTTTTTGTTATACATTCGCAAAAAAAATAGAAAAAAAATATTTTTGCTTCTTCATTATGAGGTATTGTGTGTAGATTGATGAGGCAAAAAACGATTTAATACATTTTAGAATAAGGCTGTAACGTAACAACATTTGGAAAAAGTGAAGGTGTCTGAATACTTTCCAAATGCACTGTATGATTGGATGGGAGAGGAAGCCAATTTGAAGAGGGTTTCTTCCCAGCACTAAGCTTATGTTTTCCTGATGATGAGTGCCACTGCCTGGGCTATAGTGAAAGCAGACTGGCAGCGCGGGGATAGCTTTCTACACATGCCTTCTTAGAGAAACACATCTTTACAGGAGAGGGAGACAAGTGATTTTGTGAGACAGTGTTTCCCCTATATGCATTTAGCAGAGGCTCACCGCCGCTGCTAAATCGTGGTCGCCACTACAAAAAGTTTAATAAATAATAATCATCATTATTATTATTTGTTTATATATAATTTTTGGGATGGTAAATAGTTTTCAGTGTAAAGTTAAAAGACTAAAATCAGATATAAAGTATGTAGAAAATATAGTGGACCTATATATTTTTTAAATAAGAGAATCTTTGAGAACTAACAATCCCCAAAATAACAACTAGACAGTCAGGGAGAATCTAAAATTCAAAAAATGGCATGGCATTGGGCCCCCATTGATTTTCTTATAATGTTTGAGTCACTCAGATAGCATAAGAACACTGTATAAGCCATGGTAAAATTTGTTTAAAACTGCACATTTTCTCTCAGCCCCATGGCAAAAAGTGTACAATTGAAGAAAATTAGCTTTAAAACAGAAGCATTTTGTCTCTGCGGCCAAGAGGGCCTCTACAACTGCAGCATTGCCACCCCCCGCCCCCACACGAATGTTTCCAAGGGGAAACACTGAGGCAAGTGTGTGGTATAAGCGGCATATAACAATAGATGTTCTATTGGATTATGTGGGTACAACAACAATTACAGTACAATGTCCCTCTTTAGACTGCTATGGTGATGTCAGGGGTCAGGTTTCATGTTGTAGTGTCTGTCTGTGCTGCTTACAGCAGAGGATGGTTGGAGAGATGCAAGTGCAGTGGAGATGCCTCTACTGTATCTATCCCAGGTCTTTATCAGACTCAGGTTCATTAGGGCACACAACTTATATGTATTTCTTTACTGTTTTGCAACAAATTGGACAAGTTCATGCAGTCCCTCCCTATTTTCAGTCCCAGGAGTCATTAGGGACGAATCATGTCACAGTTAAACTCAATCTCTCCACTGAAATTATATCTCTTTCCGAAACCATTCACTGGCTGCCATCTCTCCCTTTTAGTACATTATTCACCGAAATAGGTTGTTTATCCACATTTCTGGATAAACACATTTTGGATAAACACATTTCTGCCATGCCCATTTATTCAACTCCTTTTGGGTCCATTAATGTTTTTTTTGGAACATATCATTAAAGCCCCCGTGCAGTCTTTGTGATTGTAATAAATTACTGTGTGTGTTTGTATGTGTTTGTTTAATGAAAATAACTCCAAAATATATTTTGTATCATTTATTTCCCTGAGCCTCCTTTGGCCTTTTAAATGCCCAGTCTTATCATGTGGTCACTAGGAAACAAATTTGAAGATATTTACATACACAGCCCTGATTGGTTGATAGGAGGGCCCACATCTTACCCAGACGAACAGTCATTGGTCTAATATAATCAGATCACATTGTGATGGCATGATGTGGGTGTCACGACTTCCGCCGAAGTTGGTGCCTCCTTGTTCGGGCGGCATTCGGCGGTCGACGTCACCGCCTTTCTAGCCGCCACCGATCTACGTTTCATTGTCCATTTGTTTTGTCTTTATTGTACACACCTGGTTTCCATTCCATTATTATTTATTCCCTATTTAACCCTCTGGTTCCCACTTGGTTTTGTGCATGTTTGTTTGTTGTTAAGTGTTCGCTATTTCTGTGAGCTGGAGTATTTTCCCTGCGTGGAATTATTTTGTGGTTTATTCGAGTAAAGTATGTTTTTTACTCAGTTCTGTGTCCTGCGCCTGACTCCGTCCAACCCGCTGCACATTGACACTTGACAGTGGGCCAACATGTCCATCCCACCTAAACAGGCTGAAATTCCAGGCATTTTTTTTTACCAACAGCTCTTACACAAAAAGAGCATTATGATCATTTTCACCATTTCAGAATGTTCATTCGACCTCATAGTGTGGATTTTAATATTTTTGGGACAAATTATGATTTTTAACTGCACTGCCTCTTTAATTACCTGCTTTCATAATGGTATATATTATTTCAAAACCTTGTCCTCCCGGTTCCCACGACTCAATCAGAATAACTGCTTAAAAACTGATAGTTTAGACTACAGTATAGAGACTAAGGGAGTTGAAGAGGTGATGGTTGCTGATGGTTTTGAAAGTAGGTTATTTCTTCTGCTAGGTGTAGGTGTGATAGTATGGGTGTAAATACAGCATGTGACTCCATGTCCATATAATGGAGGCAGGTGATAAGACACCCTCCCACATCACACCCACAGTGGCCTAGTGAAAATACATTTGGACTGAGCGGAGGTTAGTAACGATGACAGTAATGCGGACATTTAGTACATTTCCTTCACAACTCCCTTCAAGTGTTGTTTGGTGGTTGCCACAGCTTTATGTTGTGGAACCCAGGAAGAGTAGGTGCTGCTTCAGCAACAGCTACTGGGGATCCTAATAAAATACTAAAATGTTCTTGACATCACATGAGCTAGATGTTCAGATACTGTACTGAGCTTTACACTGAGAGAGAGAGGATGGAATCCTTTCTGTAGGGATTTTCTTATTGAACACACACGTCAGGGAAATCACCTTTAAAATAGGGATGGGAATTGCTAGGGACCTCACAATGCGATATTATCACGGTACTTAGGTACTGATACGATATCTATTGCGATTCTCACAATTCTATATGTATTGCGTTTAGATGTTCCAAACATATTTCTCACCGTATATCTGCTGCAGAGGGAAGTAGAGAGAGCCATTCAAAAAACTTAATGGAAATAAAAGTGCTGAAAAGAAATTGTCTCCCTATTTAAAAAGAAGATGGAGAACAAGCTATAAAGGAAAAATACTGGAGTTTTGGTGCAGGTACAGCAAACTAGCGCACAAATAATATTGCGATATTGTCAAAACAACACGATACGATATATCGTCAAAAATAACATGTAACCGTATTGATTTTCCCCTCATCACTACTTTAAAAGTCAAGTCCAGTGGGATGTCGGCGTATTACGTTTTGTTTGAATCCCAGCCTAGACTATACAACACAAAGAAGACAGCACTCTCCTTCCTTCCCTCCTTCCCTCCATCCCATCATCCCTCCTAGAATAGCCCATAGCCCCAAGTCCTGGATGCACATTGAAATGAAGTCATACATTCCTCAACACAGTGTTAACATTAAAATAACAAGAATTGGCATAAATAACTAAATAAATCAGATCTGTGGACTCAGTGACTACATCATATTTACTGGTGATCCAGAATGCATAGTTGCCATGGGATCCATCTGCCCACATTATACTGAATCTCTAATGACATCAATGTTAGAGGGACGTAGTATTAGACGGTCACAGCATTGAATCTGTATTGTAGTGCAATTTCTCTCAAATACATATCATTAGATATGTTGCAGTTGTTGCAATTCTATGAAGGTTTTGGTTTCACTTGCAGTTGGTCCCACCATTGCCTTCCCACCCTGACTCTCTGTTTGCCTACCCAGGTTTACGTGTGTGTGCATGTCCTGGCAGCCTAGCGGTTAGAGCGTTGGGCCAGTAACCAAAAGGTGTTTGTTTTGAATATCCGAGCCAACCAAGGTGAAAAATCTTTTGATGTGCCCTTGAGCAAGGCAATTAACCCTAATTTGCTCCAGGGGCACTGTACTACTATGGCTGACCATGTAAAACAACACATTTTACTGCACCTATCATACTGCTATGGCTGACCCTGTAAAGCAACACATTTTACTGCACCTATCATACTACTATGGCTGACCCTGTAAAGCAACACATTTTACTGCACCTATCATACTACTATGGCTGACCCTGTAAAACAACACATTTTACTGCACCTATCATACTATTATGGCTGACCCTGTAAAACAACACATTTCACTGCACCTATCATACTACTATGGCTGACCCTGTAAAACAACACATTTCACTGCACCTATCTGGTGTATGTAATGCCTTATTTTTCTTTACCTGTGCCTACATAGAGTAGTGCTGATTGCAGGCCTATGCTGGACAGACCTGAGTTTAAATAGTATTATTATTTTTCAAATTGGTTGAGCGTTTGATTGAGCCTACCTGTAAGTGCCAGATGTGCAGTCTTTGCACTTCTGGGACATTCCCATTGGTTTCATTTATTCACGCAAGTGCAATTGAGCGCAGTTGAAGTATTTGAGAAGGACACCAAAGCTATTTGAAGCCAGCTGTGATGCTGGCAGAGAGCCAGGGCAGTGCCATAGGGGAATGAATACAGAGATGGAGAATAGGATCCATTTGCTGCACTGCCAGGCATTCACAGGGTCTCACAATTCCAGCTCTCACATATCCCACACTGAATAACTGGGGAATGTAGTGAGGGTGGGAAACCCAGCCCAAACCTGTCTGTCACACATGGGCACCATGCCAAGCTGGACAACTCAAACCAACCACAGAATTCTCACAGAAGGACACTCCCAGTTACATAACACTCAGGCTTACTAAAAAGGACCAGGGACACTCTAGCTTGTAAACTCTCTTAACATAGTGATTTATGTGACCAAAGTTCATGTTGACACAAATGACATTTATGCTGTTTGTTTACCCATGTTTTATTGTTTTTGTAAAGCTCATGTGTTTTTTTTTTATGTTGGTGTGTATAGCATTTGTGCCATGAATATAACAAATGTAACAGAGCCTATTAAATTAACTTTGAATTGAGGTGTTGACATTTCTATTTGATGGATTGGAATTTCAATAGATTTGGACTGGTTGGTTTTTGCAGTACAAATGGTGGTTTTATTAACTACAGGCTAAATTGATACTCCCTCGTAGTGTGAGTATGTTTAATAAATGTGTCAATTTATTGTTTTAAGATTACACACACATATAGATTTGCCTTTCAGTAAATCCTGCTTAAGAATGTTTAAAATCAGGGATGGGCAACTGGCAGCCCACGACCCTCTTTTGAAGGCCCTAGGATAAATAAAATAAAAAATCATTTAAAAAAAATTGAGTGGGGGTCCTCAGTCGTGGTCTCAACTTGCTGTTCTGAGTTCGAATAATAGAATCCACAAGATGCAATTTCGAATCTTGGTTGTGCATCAGCAGTTATTCCTCTTGTTATGTCAGTCACTGATAGTAGGTTAATTAGCCCATTTTTTAGATTGCTAAATTTGTTTAGAGCCAGTTACAGTATCTATCTTCCTTGTTATCATGGTCGATTTACCGGCAGGGGGCACCCCATTGATTTTGTTTGTCAGTCTCACTCAGATATCCTTTTGAAGGCTCTCTGATAAATACAATAAAATAAACCAATTAATATTATTATTAAAACATTTTTGGGGGGAAATTATTTTTGTTAGTCAATCTCGCTTAGATATCATTTAAAAAACTGCAAACATTTTACACCACACAGATAACATAATGTTGAAAGTGTAGCCCTGTCCATACCTGTTCTCTTGTCCACTTTTCTCAGAAGGTGTCTCGTTCCACATAGTTCAGTCTTTCTGTGACAGGTAATACTATCCTGTACAGGAGGCTAGTTGAAGTGGGCAGTCTCCTATTCTGTTGTTGGATATATGGAGGGAAATCCTATAGAAGGCTTTAGAATGATTTAACACAACCAGCACAGGACACACTTTACGCTAATTTCCCCCCTTGCGTATCAGCAAGGTAAGGTTTTGTAAGGTTTTGAATATACATTTCAGACCAGATTTCAAATACAGAAACCATTGGAGCCCTGTGTTTTCATGGGATCAAATAATATGAGTGGGTTAATGTCTGTTATACAATATAATGATTAATTAAATGTTGGTTCACCAGCATGTCCACCCGAAGAGGGCTGCTTTGAATTTAGCGACACTGATGAAAATATGTTGGAGATGTGTGTATCAGGTGTACATCAACCTTGTTCCTGTCCTCCCTCTCTCTCACAGCCCCCTCCGGTCAGCTGTCCTCACCATCGCTCAGCTCACACCACGCCCATAGGGGAATGGGTGCTCACCCCTTGCACCCATCTTTGCTCATCCCGTCCTCTGTGAGCTCCTCAGGCCCTCCACACTCACCCATCTGCACCCTGAGCTCGCCCATCACCAGCCTGGCTTTGCCCTTTTCTGTCAGCAGCCGTCCAGCGGGACACCACTCTACCTCCTCCAGCATGGGCTTCAGCCCGCAGGTAAGGCCTCCAACGCAACCTACCACCCCCAGACACCACACTCAATCACCTGCTCCTTGGACTTGCTTTTCCTTCCTTAGTTGGGGTCTTGAGAAGAGCTGACTTGGTGTATGGCTGGCCTGCTAGGTTTCCATTCTAAATTCAGTAAAACCAAATGTTGTCAAATGAAACTCTTTACAAGCTCGTCTGTAAGGATTCAGGATGGCAACATGTGCGTTGTGTAAAAGGACGGCCAAATGTGAGGATAACCTTTTAACAAAGCAGAAGCTGAGGCCTGGGTGCTTTAATGTGAAACTGACAAATGCCAGAGTTGCCCATTTATATTTGAAAAGGTCTCAAGAGGTTTTGTGGTATGCAAATTCATATGATATAGTAATGGGCTTGACAAACTGGATAAAAATACTTTTTGTTTCTAGACGGTTATTTCCTATTTTTATCTGTGTAATCAACTAAACCCTGAGTTATTCCTTTTGAAGAATAGTTGAACAGAACGGAGAGCTACGTTTAGATATATTTTTCCACTTAAGCTGATGTACTGTACTGTCGCATAACACAGAGCTCTGTGCTATACTGTGCTGATGCATACAGTAGCATTAGGTTGTTAGCACAATACACTGTTCTCATGGTCTTCTCTGCCTGTGCAAATAGGAAGTTTATCATCAGCTTGTACTTCACTGTTACTTATTAAAGGCCTGGAAGCTTTCCAATAGTAAAACATTTCTAATGATACTCATTTAAACAGAGGACTCTTCTTCTTGCAGTTGTTATGGAAAATGCCAATATTTGTCATTTAACTTTCATTATGAATTAAGTCTTAAATCTGATGCAAGTCATGTTTTAATACTCAAATTGTATAGTCTACTTGTGTTATTATTGTAATTTTGGTCTCCAGGACCTGGGTTATGTTTTGCAGGCTGTATATGGGTTATGTTTTGCAGGCAGTATATGGGTTATGTTACCATGGTCTAACTCAGTCACTGTTAAAAGAAACTTCTAAGGTCAAAGTTGGATGACATCACTCTGACCATGCCAGAGTGGGGAACAATATATGCAATGTACTGTATGTACAGTAGGGGAGACCAGGGTTGGTTGTCCCAGGGTTGGAATGTGGAGTTGATTGTCACAATCAACTCCATTATAAAGAAAATGTGTGGTTGGTTGTGGGTAATTTCGAGGTAACAGAATTCCATCATGGGTCCATGATCTCTGCTAAACAGAAATGCATAATTATTGATGTCATTCTCTTCATGGTGATGTATCCTGAATAGGTACACAAGGTAGAAAAACGTTGAATCCTCCTTTTCATGTTTGGGTATTATTCTCACACTGGCTATTATTCTAATGAGCTCTGCCCCCAAACAAGACCAAATTTGGTTGGTATGGACTGGACCAAATCTGTACCAATCATAGATGTCTATGTTTCACAGGTTTGGACATCACAGTAAAGCATCATAGAGCACAGTACAGCACAGTAGAGTTCAGTACAGTATAGTAAAGTACAATACAGTCAATTATATTATACTCTACTCTACTGTACTGTACTGAACTCTAATCTACATTACTCTACTATAATGTACAGTACTGTACTGTACTGAACTCTAGTCTACTGTACTGTACTTTACTGATCTCTAGTCTAGTCTGCTCTACTGCACTGTACTGTACTGAACTCTACTCTAGTCTACTCTACTGCACTGCACTCTATTCTACTGTACTGTACTTTACTGAACTCTAGTTGACTGAACTGTACTCTACAGTACTGTACTGTACTGCACTCTAAGGTACAGTACTGTTGTTTACTGTATTGAACTCTACTGTACTGTACCGAACTCTACTCTACTCTACTCTACTCTACTCTACTCTACTCTACTCTACTGTATTGAACTCTACTGTACTATACTCTACTGTACTGTACTCTACAGAACTCTGCTCTACTGTACTGTATTTAACTTAACTCTACTGTACTCTACTGAGCCACACTCTACTGTACTGTACAGTACTGTACTTAACTCTAGTCTACTCTACTGTACTGTACTGTACTGAACTGAACTCTACTTTAAAGTACAGTACTGTTCTTTACTGTATTGAATTCTACTCTACTGTACAGTATTGAACTCTACTCTACTCTACTGTACTGAACTCTACTCTACTGTACTGTACTGTACTGTACTGTACTGTACTGTATAGAACTCTGCTGTACTGTACTGTATTTAACTGAACTCTACTCTACTGAACAATACTCTACTGTACTGTACAGTACTGTACTGTACTGTACTGTACTTAACGCTAGTCTACTCTACTGTACAGTACTGAACTCTAGTCTACTGTACTGTACTGTAAGTAACTCTAGTCTACTGTACTGTACTGTACGTAACTCTAGTCTACTGTACTGTACTGTACTGTACTCTAAGGTACAGTACTGTTCTTTACTGTATTGAACTACTCTACTGTACTGAACTCTACTGTACTGAACTCTACTCTACTGTACTGTACTCTACAGAACTCTGCTCTACTGTACTGTATTTAACTGAACTCTACTGTACTCTACTGAGCTACACTCTACTGTACTGTACAGTACTGCACTTAGCTCTAGTCTACTGTACTGTATTGTACTGTACTGTACTGTACTGTACTGTACTGAACTCTACTTTACAGTACAGTACTGTTCTTTACTGTATTGAACTCTACTCTACTGTACAGTACTGAACTCTACTCTACTGTATTTAACTGAACTCTACTGTACAGTACTGTACTGTACATAATGCTAGTCTACTCTACTGTACTGTACAGTACTGAACTCTAGTCTACTGTACTGTACTGAACTCTACTCTAAGGTACAGTACTGTTCTTTACTGTATTGAACTCTAGTCTACTCTAATCTTGGGGGCGGCAGGTAGCCTAGTGGTTAGAGCATTGGGCCATTAACCGAAAGGTTGCTGGATTGAATCCCTGAACTGACAAGGTAAAAATGTGTCGTTCTGCCGCTGAACAAGGCATTTAACCCACTGTTCCCCGGTAGGCCGTCATTGTAAATAAGAATTTGTTCTTAATCTGACTTGCCTAGTTAAAAAAAGGTTACATTTTTACATTTTAATGTTTTTTATTGAACTCTAGTCTACTCTACTGTACTCTACAGTACTGTACTTTACTCTACTCTACTGAACTAAACTTTACTGTATTGAACTCTACTCTACTGTACTCTGCTCTACTGTACTGTACTCTACTCTACAGTTCTGTACTCTACTGTACTGTACTGAACTGTTCTCTAATCTACTGTACTGTACTTTACTCAACTCTACTCTACTGTACTCTACGGTACTGTAGTTTACTTTACTCTACTGTACTCTACGGTACTGTACTTTACTCAACTCTACTCCACTCTACTGTACTCTACAGTACTGTACTTTACTCTAGTCTACTCTACTGTACTCTACTTTACTTTACTCTACTGTACTCTACTGTACTGTACTCTAATCTACTGTACTGTACTTTACTCAACTCTACTCTATGCTACTGTACTCTGCAACTGCAATCTACTGTACTCTACAGTACTGTACTTTAGTCTAGTCTACTCTACTCTACAGTACTGTACTCTACTGTACTTTACTCTAGTCTTCTTTACTGTACTGTAATGTACTGTAAATAAAAGGTTAAATACAAAATAAAATACTCTAGTCTTCTCTACTGTACGTTACTGAACTCTACTCTACTGTACTGAACTCCAGTCTACTGTACTCTACTCTACTGTACTGTACTCTACTGTACAGTGCTTTACTCTACTCTAGTCTACTGTACTGTACTGAACTCTACTCTACATTACTGAACTATGCTATAATCTACTCTACTGTACTGTACTCTACTCTAGTCTACTCGTACTGTACGAAACTCTACTCTACTGTACTCTACTCATCTCTACTCTACTGAACTGTACTCTACTCTACCCTACTCCACTGTACTCTACTGAACTGTACTCTACTCGAGTCTACTCTACTCGAGTCTACTCTACTGTACTGAACTAAACCATACTCTACTTTTCTAAGACCCCTTTTCCATCTGTTTGACCAGAAATCAAAGCCTTTGCTTATTCCTAATTTGCAGGATGGAAAATGGTTGAATCATTTATATATTGCTTTAATAATTTTAAAAAGAAATGCAGTTTAAGCTGGAAGTTTACATACACCTTAGTCAAATACATTTAAACTCAGTTTTTCACAATTCCTGAGATGTAATCCTGGTAAAAATTCCCTGTCTTAGATAAGTTAGGATCACCACTTTATTTTAATAATTTGAAATGTCAGAATAATAGTAGAGAGAATGATTTATTTCAGCTTTTATTTCTTTCATCACATTTTTACATTTACATTTTAGTCATTTAGCAGACGCTCTTATCCAGAGCGACTTACAAATTGATGCATTCACCTATAATATCCAGTGGAACAACCACTTTACAATAGTGCATCTAAATCTTTTAAGGGGGGGGTTAGAAGGATTACTTTATCCTATCCCAGGTATTCCTTGAAGAGGTGGGGTTTCAGGTGTCTCCGGAAGGTGGTGATTGACTCCGCTGTCCTGGCGTCGTGAGGGAGCTTGTTCCACCATTGGGGTGCCAGAGCAGCGAACAGTTTTGACTGGGCTGAGCGGGAACTGTGCTTCCTCAGAGGTAGGGAGGCGAGCAGGCCAGAGGTGGATGAACGGAGTGCCCTTGTTTGGGTGTAGGGCCTGATCAGAGCCTGAAGGTACGGAGGTGCCGTTCCCCTCACAGCTCCGTAGGCAAGCACCATGGTCTTGTAGCGGATGCGAGCTTCGACTGGAAGCCAGTGGAGAGAGCGGAGGAGCGGGGTGACGTGAGAGAACTTGGGAAGGTTGAACACCAGACGGGCTGCGGCGTTCTGGATGAGTTGTAGGGGTTTAATGGCACAGGCAGGGAGCCCAGCCAACAGCGAGTTGCAGTAATCCAGACGGGAGATGACAAGTGCCTGGATTAGGACCTGCGCCGCTTCCTGTGTGAGTCAGGGTCGTACTCTGCGAATGTTGTAGAGCATGAACCTACAGGATCGGGTCACCGCCTTGATGTTGGTGGAGAACGACAGGGTGTTGTCCAGGGTCACGCCAAGGCTCTTAGCACTCTGGGAGGAGGACACAAGGGAGTTGTCAACCGTGATGGCGAGATCATGGAACGGGCAGTCCTTCCCCGGGAGGAAGAGCAGCTCCGTCTTGCCGAGGTTCAGCTTGAGGTGGTGATCCGTCATCCACACTGATATGTCTGCCAGACATGCAGAGATGCGATTCGCCACCTGGTTGTCAGAAGGGGGAAAGGAGAAGATTAATTGTGTGTCATCTGCATAGCAATGATATGAGAGA
The DNA here is from genome assembly GCF_965601325.2 of Salmo salar. Classification (NCBI taxonomy): domain Eukaryota; kingdom Metazoa; phylum Chordata; class Actinopteri; order Salmoniformes; family Salmonidae; genus Salmo; species Salmo salar. The sequence goes on from NC_138314.1 coordinate 33,501,176, forward strand.
CCATGTGAGGATATGACAGAGCCAAGTGACTTGGTGTATAGCGAGAATAGGAGTGGGCCAAGAACAGAGCCCTGGGGGACACCAGTGGTGAGAGCACGTGGTGCGGAGACAGATTCTCGCCACGCCACCTGGTAGGAGCGACCTGTCAGGTAGGACGCAATCCAAGCGTGCGCGGTGCCGGAGATGCCCAGCTCGGAGAGGGTGGAGAGGAGGATCTGATGGTTCACGGTATCAAAGGCAGCAGATAGGTCTAGAAGGATGAGAGCAGAGGAGAGAGAGTTAGCTTTAGCAGTGCGGAGAGCCTCCGTGACACAGAGAAGAGCAGTCTCAGTTGAATGCCCAGTCTTGAAACCTGACTGATTAGGATCAAGAAGGTCATTCTGAGAGAGATAGCAAGAGAGCTGGCCAAGCACGGCGCGTTCAAGAGTTTTGGAGAGAAAGGAAAGAAGGGATACTGGCCTGTAGTTGTTGATATCGGAGGGATCGAGTGTAGGTTTTTTCAGAAGGGGTGCAACTCTCGCTCTCTTGAAGACGGAAGGGACGTAGCCAGCGGTCAAGGATGCGTTGATGAGCGAGGTGAGGTAGGGGAGAAGGTCTCCGGAAATGGTCTGGAGAAGAGAGGAGGGGATAGGGTCAAGTGGGCAGGTTGTTGGGCGGCCGGCCGTCACAAGACGCGAGATTTCATCTGGAGAGAGAGGGGAGAAAGAGGTCAAAGCACAGGGTAGGGCAGTGTGAGCAGGACCAGCAGTGTCGTTTGACTTAGCAAACGAGGATCGGATGTCGTCAACCTTCTTTTCAAAATGGTTGACGAAGTCATCCGCAGAGTGGGAGGATGGGGGGGGAGGGGGAGGAGGATTCAGGAGGGAGGAGAAGGTAGCAAAGAGCTTCCTAGGGTTAGAGGCAGATGCTTGGAGTTTAGAGTGGTAGAAAGTGGCTTTAGCAGCAGAGACAGAAGAGGAAAATGTAGAGAGGAGGGAGTGAAAGGATGCCAGGTCCGCAGGGAGGCGAGTTTTCCTCCATTTCCGCTCGGCTGCCCGGAGCCCTGTTCTGTGAGCTCGCAGTGAGTCGTCGAGCCACGGAGCAGGAGGGGAGGACCGAGCCGGCCTGGAGGATAGGGGACAGAGGAAATCAAAGGATGCAGAGAGGGAGGAGAGGAGGGTTGAGGAGGCAGAATCAGGAGATAGGTTGGAGAAGGTTTGAGCAGAGGGAAGAGATGATAGGATGGAAGAGGAGAGAGTAGCGGGAGAGAGAGAGCGAAGGTTGGGACGGCGCAATACCATCCGAGTAGGGGGAGAGTGAGAAGTGTTGGATGAGAGCGAGAGGGAAAAGGATACAAGGTAGTGGTCGGAGACTTGGAGGGGAGTTGCAATGAGATTAGTGGAAGAACAGCATCTAGTAAAGATGAGGTCAAGCGTATTGCCTGCCTTGTGAGTAGGGGGGGAAGGTGAGAGGGTGAGGTCGAAAGAGGAGAGGAGTGGAAAGAAGGAGGCAGAGAGGAATGAGTCGAAGGTAGACGTGGGGAGGTTAAAGTCACCCAGAACTGTGAGAGGTGAGCCATCCTCAGGAAAGGAACTTATCAAGGCGTCAAGCTCATTGATGAACTCTCCAAGGGAACCTGGAGGGCGATAAATGATAAGGATGTTAAGCTTGAAAGGGCTGGTAACTGTGACAGCATGGAATTCAAATGAGGAGATAGACAGATGGGTCAGGGGAGAAAGAGAGAATGTCCACTTGGGAGAGATGAGGATTCCAGTGCCACCACCCCGCTGGCTCGATGCTCTAGGGGTATGCGAGAACACGTAGTCAGACGAGGAGAGAGCAGTAGGAGTAGCAGTGTTATCTGTGGTGATCCATGTTTCCGTCAGCGCCAGGAAGTCTAGGGACTGGAGGGTAGCATAGGCTGAGATGAACTCAGCCTTGTTGGCCGCAGACCGGCAGTTCCAGAGGCTGCCGGAGACCTGGAACTCCACGTGGGTCGTGCGCGCTGGGACCACCAGGTTAGAGTGGCAGCGGCCACGCGGTGTGGAGCGTTTGTGTGGCCTGTGCAGAGGAGAGAGAACAGGGATAGGCAGACACATAGTAGACAAGCTACAGAAGAGGCTACGCTAATGCAAATGAGATTGGAGTGACAAGTGGACTACACGTCTCGAATGTTCAGGAAGTTAAGCTTACGTTGCAAAAATGTTATTGACTAAAATGATACAGTACTGCTGGCTGGTGGAGTAGGCTAGCTAGCAGTGGCTGCGTTGTTGACTTTGAACGTGTAGCTGGCTAGGTAACCTCGGTAGTTTCAGTACTACACCTTGTCATGATACAAAGCAACTTTGTAGCTAGCTAGCTAACATAACACTAATCAAGACGTTCCTTGTAGTGTATTTAGTTTCAACAATGCTGCTCGTCGGTAATAGTTGGCTAGGTTAGGAAAAATGGCGTCGCGGGGGACGGAAATAGCTGGCTAGCTAACAATTATCAATTAACAATTATCAAGCTATGACAAAGACAACTAGGTAGCTAGCTAGGTAACACTGCACTAGTCAAATCGTTCCGTTGTGAAGTATTAGTAACTACAGCGCTGCTAGTCGGTAACGGATGGCTATCTGGCAGTGGGTTAATGATGACTAGGTGTGTTGAGTAAGTCTGGCGCCGCGTCGCGGCTGGCTAGCACACCTCGATAATACTCAAACTCAAACTACACAATTATCTTAGATACAGAGACAGCACAGACAACTATGTAGCTGGCTAACTAACACTAACACTACACTAATCAAGTCGTTGCGTTGTAATGTAATAGTTTCTGCGGTGCTGCTAGTCGGTAGAAGTTGGCTAGCTAACAGTGATGACTAGCTAGCTAGCAGCTAGCAGTGTTGACTACTTTAGGAAGACGAAGATAGCTAGCCTCGATAATTACTCAGTTACTCTAAACTACACAATTATCTTTGATACAAAGACGGCTATGTAGCTAGCTAAGAAGAATTGCTCAGATCAAACAAATCAAGCCGTTGTAATGTAGCGAAGTGGAATATTACCTGTGGGTCAGAAGTTGACATACACTCAATTAGTATTTGGTAGCAATGCCTTTAAATTGTTTAACTTGGGTCAAATGTTTCGGGTAGCCTTCCACAAGCTTCCAACAATAAGTTGGGTGAAATTTGGCCCATTCCTCCTGACAGAGCTGGTGTAACTTAATCAGGTTTGTGGGCCTCCTTGCTCGCACATGCTTTTTCAGTTCTGCCCACACATTTTCTATAGGTTTGAGGTCAGGGCTTTGTGATGGCCACTCCAATACCTTGACTTTGTTATCCTTGAGCCATTTTGCCATAACTTTGGAAGTATGCTTGGGGTCATTGTCCATTTGGAAGACCCATTTGCGACCAAGCTTTAACTTTCTGAGGGATGTCTTGAGATGTTGCTTCAATATATCCACATAATTTTCCATCCTCATGATGCCATCTATTTTGTGAAGTGCACCAGTCCCTCCTGCAGCAAAGCCCCCCCACAACATGATGCTGCCACCCCCGTGCTTCACGGTTGGGATGTTGTTCTTCAGCTTGCAAGCCTCCGCCTTTTTCCTCCAAACATAACGATTGTCATTATTGCCAAATAGTTATATTTTTGTTTCATCATACCAGAGAACATTTCTCCAAAACGTACGATCTTTGTCCCCATGTGCAGTTGCAAACCGTAGTCTGGCTTTTTTTATGGCGGTTTTGGAGCAGTGGCTTCTTCCTTGCTGAGCGGCCTTTCAGGTTATGTCGATATAGGACTGTGGATATAGAAACTTTTGTACCTGTATCCTCCAGTATCTTCACAAGGTCCTTTGCTGTTGTTCTGGGATTGATTTGCACTTTTTTCGCACCAAAGTACGTTCATCTCTAGGAGACAGAACGCCTCTCCTTCTTAAGCGGTATGACGGCTGCGTGGTCCCATGGTGTTTATAGTTGTGTACTATTGTTTGTACAGATGAACGTGGTACCTTCAGGTGTTTGGAAATTGCTCCCAAGGATGAACCAGACATGTGGAGGTCTACAATTTTTTTTCTGAGGTCTTGGCTGATTTCTTTTGATTTTCCCATGATGTCAAGCAAAGAGGCACTGAGTTTGAAGGTAGGCCTTGAAATACATCCACAGGTACACCTCCAATTGACTCAAATTATGTCAGAAGCTTCTAAAGCCATGACATCATTTTCTGAAATTTTCCAAGCTGTTTAAAGGCACAGTCAACTTAGTGTATGTAAACTTCTGACCCACTGGAATTGTGATACAGTGAATTATACGTGAAATAATCTGTCTGTAAGCAATTGTTGGAAATATTTGTTTCATGCGCAAAGTAGATGTCCTAACCAACTTGCCAAAACTATAGTTTGTTAACTCTAGTGGTTCTAAAATGAGTTTTAATGACTCCAACCTAAGTGTATGTAAAGTTCCAACTTCAGCTGTATATAGCCTCTTAGCTTCCATTTAACACCAATTTGTATGTGTCCATATATTAGTGCTCATGGAGTCTTTTACATGAAAACGCCCTTGTCACACTCCAACCCATTGTAACCATATTGTTTGGGGACATTGCCACTGCCACTGTACAATAAATCCCCAGCTCTTTTGTGCTTTGTGCTATAAAGAGCTCCCATTGTTGCCTCCCCCTCACACATATTTTTTCTGTCACACCCACACACGCACACATGTATGTGCAAACACACGAATACACACACCAATATACTCAAAATGTCATTTGTTATTGTCACGGCATTAAATGTTGCATTTTTCTAGGAATATGGTAGCCTAGTGGTTAGAGTGTTGGGCCAGTAACTCAAAGGTAGCTGGGTCAAATCCCTGAGCTGACAAGATAAAAAAATCTGTTGTTCTGCACCTGAACAAGGCATTTACATTTTAGTCATTTAGCAGACGCTCTTATCCAGAGCGACTTACGGTAGTGAACACATTTCATATGTATATATATTTTTTTTTCTTCAGTTAACACACTGTAGGCTGTCATTGTAAATAAGTATTTGTTCTTAACTGACTTACCTAGTTAAATAAAGGTTACACAATCAAAGAAAGGCAATTTCTAAGACTATGTTCTTTATTGTTTCATTTCCTGTTATAAAAGGAAGCTACTAGCAAAAATTGTGACAACCAACCCTGCGATGGGGCTGGAGGACAGAGTGTGTTGATGGCTTATAACTCCATGTCGGAATACGATATGAAGATAAAAAAGGGTCCCCGTTTCAAACCAAAACATTGCTTTTTCTCCTAATATTGAAAATAGTCTTGTAAGATATAATGGTGCTGAGAAGTACATACAAGAGTAAAACGTGTGACAACCAACCCCGGTCTCCTCTGAGTGTTTTATTTACTGTTATATTTACGGTTATCATCATATAATATCATATAGGCCTAATTGTATACATTTATGTGACATCTAAAGGACTCATTTAGATCCTCAACCATGGGGCTTTCCAACAGTATTGTCTACTCACTGCCACTAATATAACAAACCCTGTGGTTAATTCAAATTGGAGCTGGTATGCATGGAAACAATGGACTTGTTTTTTTTGGGACATATTTACAGTGTGTCCAATTTGGCTAAATTGAGAGGGTGTGTATATTAAACCTGCAGATTTGACCTTTTTGGCTTCCTTGTCAGCTAGTAAAGCGAGCTCTGTGGGACGTCTGGTCTGTATCTCATACAGACTCATTATCCCCATCAGAGGCTTTGACCCCTGACCCCATGGTATCACCTATGATTTGAGTCTGCCACATGGGTTGAATGCTCTTTATTAGCCACCTAAATGGGCTTAGCAGACGCCTGTCAGAGAGGAAACTAGCGACAGTTGAAAGCAGCAGCAGCTTGACCACGTGGTGTATGTCCAGATCTATATTAGAACACTATAGTGGCCCATGGTGATCCCTCCTCTCCCAATGTGTGAAGGTAAAGTTAGAAACTTTCAGAGGAAGGATGAGTAGTTGTGTAATATAAACCACGAGCAGGGCTGTTGATCTGTCTTGTGATGAGGAATACAGTCTATTTTATACAGGACAGTGAATTTAGAAAGACCCTGCGGTCCCAGTCTCAGCCTTTGGGTGTGTCTGAAATATACTGCATTATGGACCTTGGTCAAAGGTAGTGAGTGCACTGAATAGGGAATAGAGTACCATTTCAGAGGCAGTCTCACTCTACCTCCACCACTACACCAGAGGAGTTAGTTAACTAGCTTTTCCATTGCAGCCAGATGGAGAGTGGCCGACATGTACAGATCTCTGACTTGGCCCCAGAAGACAACCTCGTCCATGTGGTCCATATGAAATAATCAACAGACACGCTTTCAGTTTCTATAACACTGAGCCTCTGCTGAAGACCTTCTATCTACGTTTTCATTAGATTTCCAGTGTATACACGCACAAACAAAGCATTTCAATATGTCCAACTTCCGGCGCCGACAGAGATGGCCGCCTTGCTTCGCGTTCCTAGTTTCCTAGGAAACTATGCAGTATTTTGTTTTTTATGTGTTATTTCTTACATTGTTACCCCAGGAAATCTTAGGTTTTATTACATACAGTCGGGAGGAACTATTGGATATAAGCGCAACGTCAACTCACCAACATTACGACCAGGAATACGACTTTCCCGAAGCGGATCCTCTGTTTCGCCCACCACCCAGGACAATGGATCAGATCCCAGCCGGAGACCCAAAAGCGCCGTAGAAGGGGCAGACGGAGCGGTCTTCTGGTCAGGCTCCGTAGACGGGCACATCGCGCACCGCTCCCGAGCATACTACTCGCCAATGGCCAGTCTCTTGACAACAAGGTAAATGAAATCCGAGCAAGAGTTGCCTTCCAGAGAGACATCAGAGACTGTAACGTTCTTTGTTTCACAGAAACATGGCTCAATCGAGACACGCTATCGGAGTCGGCACAGCCACCTGGTTTCTTCACGCATCACGCCGTCAGAAACAAGCATCTCTCTGGTAAGAAGAAGGGCGGGGGTGTATGCCTTATGATTAACGAGACATGGTGTGATCATAACAACATACAGGAACTCAAGTCCTTTTGTTCACCTGACTTAGAATTCCTCACAATCAAATGCCGACCGCATCATCTACCAAGAGAATTCTCTTCGATCATAATCACAGTCATGTATATTCCCCCCCAAGCAGACACATCGACGGCCCTGAAAGAACTTCATTATTATTGTAGCTGGGGATTTTAACAAGCCTAATCTGAAAACAAGGCTTCCTAAATTCTATCAGCACATCAATTGCGCAACCCGGGCTGGCAAAACCCTAGATCAATGTTATTCTAACTTCCACGACGCATATAAGGCCCTCCCCCGCCCTCCTTTCGGAAAGCTGACCACGACTCCATTTTGTTGCTCCCAGCCTATAGACAGAAACTAAAACAGGAAGCACCCGCACTCAGGTCTGTTCAACGCTGGTCCGACCAATCGGATTCCACGCTTCAAGATTGCTTCGATCACGTGGACTGGGATATGTTCCGCATAGCGGCGGACAACAACATTGATGAATACGCTGATTCGGTGAGCGAGTTTATTAGCAAGTGCATCGGTGAAGTTGTACCCACAGCGTCTATTAAAACATTCCCCCTCCAGAAACCGTGGATTGATGGCAGCATTTGTGCAAAACTGAAAGCGCGAACCACTGCTTTTAATCAGGGCAAGGTGACCGGAAACATGACCGAATACAAACAGTGTAGCTATTCCCTCCGCTTGGCAATCAAACAAGCTAAGCGTCAGTATAGAGAGAAAGTGGAGTCGCAATTCAACGGCTCAGACACGAGAGGTATGTGGCAGGGTCTACAGTCAATCACGGACTACAAAAGAAAAACCATCCCCGTCGCGGACCATGATGTCTTGCTCCCAGACAGACTAAACAACTTCTTTGCTCGCTTTGAGAACAATACAGTGCCACTGACATGGCCCGCTACCAAAACCTGCGGGCTCTCCTTCACTGCAGCCAACGTGAGTAAAACATTTAAACGTGTTAACCCTCGCAAGGCTGCAGGCCCAGACGGCATCCACGGCCGCATCCTCAGAGCATGCACAGACCAGCTGGCTGGTGTGTTTACGGACATATTCAATCAATCCTTATCCCAGTCTGCTGTTCTCACATGCTTCAAGAGGGCCACCATTGTTCCTGTTCCCAAGAAAGCTAAGGTAACTACTGCCACGTAGCACTCACTTCCGTCATCATGAAGTGCTTTGAGAGACTAGTCAAGGACCATATCAGCTCCACCCTACCTGACACCCTAGACCCACTCCAACTTGCTTACCGCCCCAATAGGTCCACAGACGACGCAATCGCAATCACACTGCACACTGCCCTAACCCATCTGGACAAGAGGAATACCTATGTAAGAATGCTGTTCATCGATTACAGCTCAGCATTTAACACCATAGTACCCTCCAAACTCGTCATTAAGCTCGAGACCTTGGGTCTCGACCCCGCCCTGTGCAACTGGGTCCTGGACTTCCTGACATGCCGCCCCCAGGTGGTGAGGGTAGGTAACAACATCTCCACTCCGCTGATCCTCAACACTGGGGCCCCACAAGGGTGTGTTCTCAGCCCTCTCCTGTACTCCCTGTTCCCCCATGACTGCGTGGCCATGCACGCCTGCAACTCAATTATCAATCATTTGCAGACATCACTACAGTGGTAGGCTTGATTACCAATAACGACAAGATGGCCGACAGAGAGGAGGTGAGGGCCCTCGGAGTGTGGTGTCAGAAAAATAATCTCACACTCAATGTCAACAAAACAAAAGAGATGATCGTGGACTTCAGGAAATAGCAGAGGGAGCAGCCCCCTATCCACATTGACAGTAGTAGAGTGGGTGGAAAGTTTTAAGTTCCTCGGCGTCCACATCACGGACAAACTGAAATGGTCCACCCACACAGACAGCGTGGTGAAGAAGGCGCAGCAGCGCCTCTTCAACCTCAGGAGGCTGAAGAAATTTGGCTTGTCACCAAAAACACCCACAAACCTTTACAGATGCACAATCGAGAGCATCCTGTCAGGCTGTATCACCACCTGGTACGGCAACTGCTCCGCCCATAACCGTAAGGCTCTCCAGAGGGTAGTGAGGTCTGCACAACGCATCACCGGGGGCAAACTACCTGCCCTCCAGGACACCTACACCAACCGATGTCACAGAAAGGCCAAAAAGATCATCAAGGACAACAACCACCCGAGCCACTGCCTGTTCACCCCGCTATCATCCAGAAGGCGAGGTCAGTACAGGTGCATCAAAGCTGGGACCGAGAGACTGAAAAACAGCTTCTATGTCAAGGCCATCAGACTGTTAAACAGCCATCACTAACATTGAGTGGCTGCTGCCAACATACTGACTCAACTCTAGCCACTTTAATAATGGAAAAATTGATGTAATAAATGTATCACTAGCCACTTTAAACAATGCCACTAATGTTTACATACCCTACATTACTCATCTCATATGTATATACTGTACTCTATACCATCTGCTGCATCTTGCCATCTTGATGTAATAAATGTATCACTAGCCACTTTAAACAATGGCACTTTATATAATGTTTACATACCCTACATTACTCATCTCATATGTATATACTGTACTCTATACCATCTACTGCATCTTGCCTATGCCGTTCGGCCATCACTCATTCATATATTTTTATGTACATATTCTTATTCATTCCTTTACACTTGTGTGTATAAGGTAGTTGTTGTGAAATTGTTAGGTTAGATTACTTGTTAGATATTCCTGCATGGTTGGAACTAGAAGCACAAGCATTTCGCTACACTCGCATTAACATCTGCTAACCATGTGAATGTGACAATTTTTTGGGGATTTGATTTGAACCTCTCTCCCAAAATCCAAGACATCCGAAAACAAATGTCCATATTTGGCATCTAAGGTCTAAGAGGAGACCTGAATAAACCCTCATTACAAAGATTTGAATTCGGTTTATGTATGTGGTTGTTCTTCTACCTGTAGGGGTTGGACTCAGCCAAAATAAGAACAACATATTCTCCAGTCTAAAATTAGGATGTTGGCAACGTGAGGATGCAATGTGAATCACCACAACACAGTTTTGTCTAAAGGGTGTCTGTCTATAACTGTGGTACAAGATCTCAAGACTGTATGTGGCTGCGTGTCAGCTGTGTGTGTGTGTGCGAAGAATGAGAGAGATGAGCGTCTTTGTCTCCACTAGTCTGTTCTCTTTGTTGCTTGTTTCCAGCTCAGCTTCCCAGTGATCTCCAGTAGCAGCAGCATTATCAGCACAGAGGACATCAAACCCCCACTGGGCCAAAACAGAGTGCTAAAGGTTCCTGCTCAGCCCACATGCACCTGTCTCTCCCTTAACAAACACATCTGTGCCATCTGTGGAGACCGCGCCTCAGGTCAGCACCCCAAACGTCCCCACAACAGCCCCACAACGTCTCCCTGATCCCCAATACAGGGCCCTACAGGCTGGGGGGTCCCTCATCTCAAAATGCAAATCATTGTCATTCTACTAAACAAGCATGAAGGGAAGAACTAAACCGTTGTATGTATTGTTCTGGCAGGTAAACACTATGGAGTATATAGCTGTGAAGGTTGCAAGGGCTTCTTCAAGAGAACAGTGAGGAAAGAGCTGACGTACACCTGTCGAGACAACAAGGACTGTCTGATTGACAAGCGCCAACGCAACCGATGTCAGTACTGCCGCTACCAGAAGTGTCTGGCCATGGGCATGAAGAGAGAAGGTATGCTCCAGGAAATTACCTGAAAGAGTGAGCACAGACAGACACTCATGTGAAACCAACGTCAGCGTGCTGCTTTGCTTCCTCCACTGTCCCTGTCCCGTCGCAAACACACATGACTGACTTCCTCCACAATGCACCAACCAAAAGGGTATCCTACGAAGCAGGTTTGAGGAGTTAGTGAGGTAGCATTGGTCAACTCTGAGTTCAACTTGGAATAACCAGTCATGTACATTTTTGTCAGGTAAATGTCTATGGCAACGAATCCTTAAGAACTAACTTGATCCAGGGAAGGCTAACTCAGGGCTAACTCCATTTATCCAGAATGAAGTGTCTGAGCCACAACTTGAGGACCAATGAAATCAGATTCCCTCCCTCTCGCAAAGATTGCGACATCATCCCCTTCATTTGAGGAAGAAGACTGATTAAATATTTTATTAATCAAATGCTTTTTAAATATTTTATTAATCAAATGCTTTTTTGTGTGTTAAAAGTGTTTAAAAAGTGACTTGCCCATGGATTGAAGAGTTCGGCGTTTGACTAGCCACGTGCGACATGCATGCACAGTTACAAGCCTGCTAGAGTTCGCAGCAGGCGGATGAGCAATATCCACCGTCATTGTACGGATGAAGCCTGAGCTGGACTGTGAAGCTAACGGAAGCTAATTAGCTTTAGAAAACCCTGAGTAGATTTAGCTTGCTCCATAGGATACTCCTCTGCTGTGCTACTGAATAGGAACCCACCACACACACACACACACACACACACACACACACACACACACACACACACACACACACACACACACACACACACACACACAGCACAGCACGGCACAGCACAGCACAGCACAGCACAACATACTTTATAGGGTACACCATCTGTCACCACAGTGTCTAGGGTACACCGTCTGTCACCACAGTGTCTAGGGTACACCATCCATCACCACAGTGTCTAGGATACAGCCTCTGTCATCACAGTGTCTAGGGTACACCATCCATCACCATAGTGTCTAGGATACAGCGTCTGTCACCACAGTGTCTAGGGTACAGCCTCTGTCACCACAGTGTCTAGGATACACCATCTGTCACCACAGTGTCTAGGGTACAGCCTCTGTCACCACAGTGTCTAGGATACACCATCTGTCACCACAGTGTCTAGGGTACAGCCTCTGTCACCACAGTGTCTAGGATACACCATCTGTCACCACAGTGTCTAGGTTACAGCCTCTGTCACCACAGTGTCTAGGATACACCATCTGTCACCGCAGTGTCTAGGATACACCATCTGTCACCGCAGTGTCTAGGATACAGCCTCTGTCACCACAGTGTCTAGGATACAGCCTCTGTCACCACAGTGTCTAGGATACACCGTCTGTCACCACAGTGTCTAGGATACAGCCTCTGTCACCACAGTGTCTAGGATACAGCCTCTGTCACCACAGTGTCTAGGATACAGCCTCTGTCACCACAGTGTCTAGGGTACAGCCTCTGTCACCACAGTGTCTAGGTTACAGCCTCTGTCACCACAGTGTCTAGGATACAGCCTCTGTCACCACAGTGTCTAGGATACAGCCTCTGTCACCACAGTGTCTAGGATACAGCCTCTGTCACCACAGTGTCTAGGATACAGCCTCTGTCACCACAGTGTCTAGGATACAGCCTCTGCCACCACAGTGTCTAGGATACAGCCTCTGTCACCACAGTGTCTAGGATACAGCCTCTGTCACCACAGTGTCTAGGATACAGCCTCTGTCACCACAGTGTCTAGGATACAGCCTCTGTCACCACAGTGTCTAGGATACACCATCTGTCACCGCAGTGTCTAGGATACACCGTCTGTCACCACAGTGTCTAGGATACAGCGTCTGTTACCACGGTGTCTAGGGTTCAGCGTCTGTCAGCACAGTTCCTGTATCTACCCTCAGGGCATGGCTGGTGAAGAAATGAGCTCTCGTTGTGGAATACGGACGCTTTCCCTGCTTATTGTACTGTTTATCATGTTTGATGTTTAATTGGATCTTAGCCAATAGTTTCATATACTGAGACACCACTGATTAACACTTTGGTCCCACTTTAAACAAAATATAACTTTTAAAGCTTACTGAACCTTTCATAAACTCTTCATGAGGCCATTCATATCAAATGTCATGCTATACAAGGAGATCTTCATCTTGGTGGAGTAGGCTAAGAGCATTCCCCACTTCTCTGAGCTGGCCCTGGACAGTGTTGTATGGGGCTGTCTATAACAGAAGCTACATTCAATGTGTTGACCCCAGCTGTGCAGGACGAGCGCCAGAGAGCCAAGGAGAAGAGTGAGAGTGAGGCGGACTCGTTAGGTTGTGCTAACGAGGACATGCCTGTGGAGAGGATAGAGGAGGCGGAGCTCGCTGTGGAGCCAAAGACCAAGACATACATCAAGGGGAGCCTGGGCGTGCCCACCAACTCAGTGAGTTCACTGCACACTATATAACTTATTACTGATCACTTACTATACTCTATGACTATTTAGTAGCATACACTGTATATCACATACAGGCAAAGCAACCTCATTCCCCCATATTATGCTAACTGCTTAGGCGGGAGGTATAGATGAGACACAAGCTGAATGTTCTTCAATTTGCTTTAGAAACCACCACAGAAAAGTCCCCTTGGTAGAGGCCATATTTAACTCAAGCTCATTGTATCCCTCCAGTTCAGGTCTCTGATGAACTCTTGACCCCCTGACTTCCACTCTGTCTCCCCAGCCCAACGACCCTGTGACCAATATATGCCAGGCAACAGACAAGCAGCTCTTTACCTTGGTGGAGTGGGCCAAGATGATCCCCCACTTCTCAGAGCTGGCTCTGGACGACCAGGTCATCCTCCTAAGAGCAGGTATCGTCTGATCTCATCTGCTGTGGTCAAACCTGTAAGGGGAAATAATTTATCCAAACTGAGCAGCTCTGACAACTGGGATTTACTTGCCTTTTACTTGATGTCCCACCACTTAGCAAGGCCATATTCATTAGGCTCCAAATGGACCTGAACAAGGAGGGGATGTTTTAACTTATCCAACAAGAAATGCTCATTTACATTTTCCATTGGAAAATGTTTTGTAACGTTTCCCATTGCATGCCTTAATGAATATGACCCAGTTAGAGGTTTCCTTCTCTACCCCTCAGGGTGGAATGAGCTCCTCATAGCTTCTTTCTCCCATCGCTCCATCACTGTGAACGACAGCATTCTGCTGGCAAACGGACTCCAAGTGCATCGCAACAGCGCCCACAGTGCAGGGGTGGGGGCCATCTTTGACAGGTAAACACTAACAGCCTGGCTCATAGATCCTCATCATCACAGTTAGTCCATTCATTGGTACCATTGGATACTTGAATAATCTACCTTATAGTGTATTGAGTACTATCATATAATTACAGTTAAGATTTAAAGTGTTACTGTTAACAAACCCAATTTTACTCAAAATTCCTGATAAATATTCCATGGGTTTTTCAAGCTCATTACATGCTCATTGCTCATTGCCTTATTATCGCAAAATCTGTCCTAATTATGCTTGCATGCTTTCAAATCCTAACCTTTTCAGAAGGTTTGATGTAGGATCATTAATATTTCCCTCAGATTTCATCTGACATGCAACATTTTGTGCATTTGTAATGCTTGCAGAGTGATGAATTAATCTTTGAATATTTTGTCTCTGAAGAGTTGTTGGGGCCATGAATTCTAAACAGCGATACATCCAAGGCTATCAGAGGAATGTTGTCAGTATATTAAAGTAGCTTGTTTTACCTGCACAGAGTGCTGACTGAGCTGGTGTCTAAAATGCGAGACATGCAGATGGACAGGTCTGAGTTAGGGTGCCTTCGAGCCATCGTTCTCTTCAACCCAGGTAGGTCTACTGTACATCACACACTCCATCCTGGATAGCAACTCATCAAGCTGTTCTGTACATGAATGGGACAAAGACTCTTATTTCAGGCCTATTCTTAGTCAAGGTTGCTTTGTGTTGTTTACATACAGTAGTAATACTGATATACTGTAGTGTATACCTGTTCAATGCATATTCATTTGTAAATGTGAAGAGGAGGAATATGAAGACAGTATGACTTGGGTTACAGAGCACTATATAAAATATATAAATGAGGTAAATAGAGCAGGGTTATATTTAATGTTAATTCACCACACCAACATCCTAGTATAAACCAGGCTCTCTCTAATACAAATCCAGTAGCCCCGGGTGTGTGTGTGTGTGTGTGTGTGTGTGTGTGTGTGTGTGTGTGTGTGTGTGTGTGTGTGTGTGTGTGTGTGTGTGTGTGTGTGTGTGTGTGTGTGTGTGTGTGTGTGTGTGTGTGTGTGTGTATTATATGAAGTAAAAGCCTGGTCTCTGTTTAACACATTTTAATCAGGTTGTTAAGAGGAATAGATTGTGATGGCCTACTTTCCAAATGTAGTGTGTTATGTAAAGCCTGAACCATTTTAATGTTTTGCTTTCCTCCTAAACTATCAACAATACAGTGCATTCGGAAAGTATTCAGATCCCTTGACTTGTTCCACATTCTGTTACGTTACAGCCTTATTCTAAAATGGATTTAACAAATGTTTTTCCTCTTCAATCTGCACACAATGCCCCATAATGACGAAGCGAAAGCAGGTTTTCAGACATTTTTGCAAATGTATTAAAAATAAAAAACAGAAATACCATATTTACATAAGTATTCACACACTTTGATATGAGACTCGGAATTGAGCTCAGGTACTTCCTGTCTCCATTGATCATCCTTGAGATGTTTCTACAACTTGATTGGAGTCCAACTTTGGTAAATTCAATTGATTGGACGTGATTTGGAAAGGCACACACCTGTCTATATAAGGTCCCACAGTTGCCAGTGCATGTCAGAGCAAAAACCAAGTGATGAGGTTGAAGGAATTGTCCGTAGAGCTCCGAGACAGGATTGTGTCGAGGCACACATCTGGGAAAGGGTACCAAAACATTTCTGCAGCATTGGAGGTCCCCAAGAACACAGTGACCTCCATCATTCTTAAATGGAAGAAGTTTGGAACCACCAAGACTCTTCTTAGAGCTGGCCATCGGCCAAACTGAGCAATCGGGGGAGAAGGGCCTTAGTCAGGGCCAAGAACCCGATGGTCACTCTGACAGAGCTCCAGAGTTCCTCTGTGGAGATGGGAGAACCTTCCAGAAGGACAAACATCTTTGCAGCATTCCACCAATCAGTCCTTTATGGTAGAGTGGCCAGATGGAAGCCACTCCTCAGTAAAAGGCACATGACAGCCCACTTGGGAGTTTGCCAAAAGGTACCTGAAGGACTCTCAAACCATGAGAAACAAGATTCTCTGGTCTAATGAAACCAAGATTGAACTCTTTGGCCTGAATGCCAAGCGTCTGTAGGAAACCTGGCACCATCCCTACGGGGAAGCATGGTGGTGACAGCATCATGCTGTGGGGATATTTTTCCAGCTGCAGGGACTGGGAGACTAGTTAGGATTGCGGGAAAGATGAACGGACCAAAGTACAGAGATACTTGATGAAAATCTGCTCAGGACCTCAGACTGGGGCGAAGGTTCACCTTCCAACAGGGCAACTACCCTAAGCACACAGCCAAGACAACGCAGGAGTGGCTTTGGGACAAGTCTCTGAATGTCCTTGAGTGGCCCAGCCAGAGCCGGGACTTGAAATCGATCGATCATCTCTGGAGAGACCTGGAAATAGCTATTCAGCAACGCTCCCAGTCCAACCTGACAGAGCTTAAGAGGATCTGCTGAGAAGAATGAGAGAAACTCCCCAAAAACAGGTGTGCCAAGCTTGTAGCGTCATACCCAAGAATACTCGAGGCTGTAATCGCTGTCGAAGGTGCTTCAAAAAAGTACTGAGTAAAGGATCTGAATACTTATGTAAATGTGATATTTAAGTTTATTATTTCTTATAAATTTACACTAATTAAAAAAAATATATACATTTTTGCTTTGTCATTATAGGGTATTGTGTGTTTATTGGTGAGGTAATCCATTTTAGAATAAGGCTGTAACGTAACAATGTGGAAAAAGTCAAGGGGTCTGAATACTTTCCGAATGCAGTGTATTGGCCATCATTATTAGTATGTGTGTGAAAGGCAACCGTTTTCTAAGATACTGTATTCAGTTCGGTACTTAAGACTTGATCTCAATGACTTACACCTCAAATGGTTTGGATTAATAGAAACAGAAGCCTATATTAACTCAGTTTAGTTGCTGTGATGATTCATTTATAGGCCATTGTCAAACGAACATCTTCAGTTAAAATTTTCTTGCTGGTTTCTCTGTACATAAGACTGTTCATAAGTCTGATAATATTTGCCTTCAAAGTCCACGTCATTGACCTCAAACGCTACACGCTCAGTGTGCTTATTTTCAACCAAACCTTAAAGCTAACATCAGTTTGGAAAATTAAACCATTGTTTGGGTTGGACCAGTACAATGTTAAGTAGTTTACTACTGCCCTCTCCTGGGCAGACATTTCTATTACACAAGAGTTTTAATGTGTTTTGTGTGTTGGTCTAAAAGTGTCACCAGTAACACGTTATGTTTGTTTCCATATGTGTAGACTCCAAAGGCTTGTCAAACCCAGGGGAGGTTGAGGCTCTCAGAGAAGGGGTGTATGCTTCACTGGAGGCGTACTCTAAACACAAATACCCTGATCAACCAGGAAGGTACTGGTCATTGTTTGGTCATCACCAAATATTTGATGAACCTACTTCTACGGTACTTAGTGACATATGTAATTTCAGCCACATGTATAATAGTTTCGTTATCATCATAGTCACTCTTTACATGTTCTTGTCTTATACAGATTTGCCAAACTGTTACTTCGATTGCCAGCCCTACGTTCCATTGGCCTCAAGTTTCTGGAGCACCTGTTCTTCTTCAAACTGATAGGGGATACACCCGTTGACACATTCCTCATGGAAATGTTGGAAGCTCCACACCAAATGACGAAACAGCACTGCAGTTAAAGACTGTCTGTCCAATACTTGCCTCAAAACGAAGAGAACTGGTAATTTGCCTGATTGACAGACTGTAAGTTTGAACACAAGAACTAGTGGACCGCAAACCTATGGCTTTGTTTAATGTACAGTAGGTGTATTTATCATAGTTTTGTGTCAAAGAGAAATGTCTTGAAGGCCCAGAGCCTGCAACAACTCAAAGCATGAGACCTTTTTCACAATGAATGATAATGTCTTCTCGCTTCAGATTCAACACTGAACATTGTTATAACTGATCAAGACTCCGTGCCACAAACCAGCGACCTCATCATCCTCCTGCCTTAGACAGGTCTACCTCTTGTAGTCATTCTCATATTCTGTGATAATAACAACATGGTCCGGCCAAACTCGTTGTCTAGGATGATCTCCTGTTATACATGTAACCCCCACCTCAGTCTCTCATAGTTGGTCTTCTCCTCCTCAATGAGAATGTTCTCATGTGACTATATACGGCAGACAAGAGGGTAATGCATTTTTAACTGGAACCCCTTGACAGGGAAAATGGTTCAGGTAACTTCAGCTCAAAACCAAGGGTATTTTTTCTACTCCTAGCACTTAACTTTGTCAAGCAGAGAATGGCTCCAGTCAGTAGCTCACTGTGAGGACAGAGGAGGCTGATGGGAGGAGCTATAGGAGGACGGGCTCATTGTAATGGCTGGAATGGAATGAATGGAACGGTATCAAACACATCAACCATATGGAAACCTCATGTTTGACTCCGTTCCATTTATTCCATTCTAGCTATTACAGTGAGCCCATCCTCCTATAGCTCATCTCACCAGCCTCCATTGTATGACTAGCATGCAACTGTAGTGGGGAGCATCAATAAAGGGGTCAGTCTTCACTAATGATAATTCACATATCAACATGTAGTGCTCATTTCTGTATTGCTATGGGGTTTTATGCTGCTGCTGTTTGCTTTGTGTCAGTATTTCCAAAGAGTAGCAGTGGTAAACATCTTCCAATGTATAGAATGATGCGTAGGTGTGTAGGTCAGTGTTTCCCAACACCAGTGCACGAGTACCCCCTACAGCAAACATTTTTGTTGTAGCCCCAGACAAACTCACCTGATTCAACTCATTGATGGCCTGATGATTAGTTGACAAGTAGAATCACGTGTGCTTGTTTGGGGCAACAACAATGTTTACTGGTGGGGGTACTGGAGGAATGGAGTTGGGAAACAATGGTGTAGGGGACTGTCTGTAAGTGACTCTCTGTAGTGTCTGAGAGATATAATACACACATAAGGTCTCTGCCGCCAACTGGTGCATCACACAAAAGTAATGCAACTGTCCAAGTACATTAGGACATGAGAAGAAAGCAGTGTTGTAATTACTCATTGCTAAAATGTGTTACAATGTTACTTACAGCAGTAACCCTATCCATAACTCCTAAAGCTAACCAATCCTATCATACATTATTCAAGTGTAATACTGGGTAAGTGCAATACTTGTTACACTGTAATACCAGGAATAGTTACACTGTGATAAGGGCACTGTAATTTAAATTGTAACCCACATTTCCCAGTCCATGCATAACAGAAGACAGACGAGAATAATGATTGATGAGATCAAAAGACGGCAGAGAATTTTTAAAAATTGTTTCAGTCAGAAGTACAATATTCAGGCAGAGCAGCCAGGAATATTTTTGGAACCTCAGATTTATTTGAATTGTATTTATTTTAACCTTTATTTGATCAGGGAGTCATACTGAGACCAAGAGCCCTGAATAACAGAAATGACAGAAATACAGTTATAACAAACAGTTAATTTAAAAATGAAATAACCACCAATAAATGAACAATAGCAGCAAACATAGCCTGCATCTCGTTCAACCACGTTTTTTGAAGCAGATCTATTAGTTTGTATTTTAGCATCATCAATGCTTACTGAGCCACTCAGGACTGGTGTATTTAGGATGAACAATAATCTTGTTTTGTTTTTCCTAATTTAAAACATGGCAACATGTCGTTTAAATGGGAAATCTACATCCATTTTTGGTATTTTAAAATAATTATATATAGCCATTTAATATTGAAGAATATAGGTTATAAATGTCTCATGAGCTAAGTTCAACTGTCTTACTCCATCAAACTGTTGTTTACTGGGAAGTAAACCAAGAACAAATGTAGTACATAGGGATGTTTAATGATTTATTTATTCACTGTCTTTATTTGACCTGTTCTGTTTAGAGAGCATGTATTATTGGCTTACCTGAGCAGAAAACTCGCTGCAGACCTGGCTACATTTACACATGCTGCTCCAGGCCAGACCATACTCTAGGCCAGTTATAGCTGATGTCACATTTTGCAATGCACCCATGCACCAATTCAACCCAATGAACCCATGATGTCGATTCCCCAATGATGTATAGTTTTAAGTCATGTGTTTGCCATGTCTTGTACAACTTGTTCGTTTTTATAATGTAATACAAATATGAATGGTGTTAGCTATAAAGGTGGCGAGGTGTGTATACACTATTCTGATGGCCTTCTCTGCCTGTGCAAATAGGAAGTTTATCATCAGCTTGTACTTCACTGTTACTTATTAAAGGCCTGGAAGCTTTTCAATAGTAAAACATTTCTTATGATACTCATTTAAACAGAGGACCCAATTATGTGTAGGGTACAGCCTCTGTCAGCACAGTGTCTAGGGTACACTGTTTAAATAAGTATCATAAATGTTTTACTATTGAAAAGCTATATGCCAACTATCTGTAATATGCTATGTGTATGTGTGATGCTGAGGGCAATATGTAGACTGTTATGTGACATGCATACCTCTAGAGGGAGACATTGCTTTTTTGTAAAGTGGCATTGACAAAACTAGTACAGGAGGAGCATAGTGAATTGGGGGGATATCACAGCCAAGACAGCCAAAGACGTGGCACATTTTTAATAAGGTATATCCTGCTTTTCCCAAAGCTCAAAGCACTAATACCGCTACCCCTAATTATTACTGATTGAATGTGACATTAATATTTCTGCAAAACTCCTTTTTTTTTTTTTTACTGATCATAAGTTACTGGTGTTGGCAGTCCAATAAGCAGTCCTGCCAGTTCTGGTAGTCTGGATTGAATTTAGAGGTAATGTTCAACATGGCTCAGTCTCACTCAGGTTGAAGTGATGTGTGTTGACATGACTAATCATATCCAGGGGAGTATTTGTCTCCGTTGCCCAAAGAAAAAGGTAATTAGTGTTATTTTTAAGTTGATAAGGCTGTTATGAAATGGTGATTGGGGAAGAGGCAAAGCATCTTTGCAGAACAATGTTGTCAAAGAAACCTAACTGTGACTTTGGTCAGGTCACTTAATATGACTGAGAATGTTTAGCCGGAGTACATCTCAAAGTCAAGAATTCTGTTTGAGAGGACGACTAAAGACATTTGCTCACATTTCTAGTACAGTAGGTTGTATAGTTTTTCTGTTTTAACCCTAACCATAACCATACAGAGGTAATACTGAAATGTAACCCCTGAGGATATTGTGTCCTAGAAGTTAAGAGTTAGAGTTAATTTTATAATTTTGGTGAGTGAATGACAGCACTGATGTTGCCTCAATTTCGGACAATTTGAATGACGTTTGCAGCAGCTTCCTGAAACGATGTATAAGAAAGGCTGACAGGTTGTGTTGACAGGACGTTTTTCAAAATGTCAACCTGGCCGGTCCTAATTCTGGAGTTTATGCTGGGCATATTGTCTCATGCCTCATCGGCCGCCATCTCTCTGGTCTCGTTGATGTCCTCATAGAGAGTTGGGCTGCGATGTCTCTTTGAATTAAGCGGAGCTATAGGGAGCCCCTAACTAATGTGCCAGTCTTTGTCAAGTTTCCTCAGTCCTCATGGCTGTTTTCCCCCTCAGAGCTTCTTCACTAACAAAACATCATAGCCCAGGGTAAAGAGACGAATGTCTGATGTATCTCTGCCGGGATCCCCGGCTCTCTGACATCCAGTCCCTCCTACCATTATCTGCTAATTGACAGGCCCTATCAGCCTGCTGGTGGCCACAGCTGACAAGTGTGAGAAGGCTGAGGTGAGGTGGTAGGAAAATGCCAGTCATTGCAGGATTATCAGCACAAAGGCCAACAACATAGCAGTAATCTGACCTGGCTGTAGCTAGCTGGTGGGACTCACTCTCTTTCTGGTGCAGCAGATCACACGCACACACACACACACACACACACACACACACACACACACACACACACACACACACACACACACACACACACCCTTGTTGCTTCTTCTTTCTCTGCCTCCACTGTCTGATCATTTCATACTCCACAATGACATTTAGTGATTAATTAAGATAGGTGTGAGATTGGCTGAAGACCGATACCCCCTCCCCTTATTGCCTCCATAACATGTCTGGGAAAGACAGGGTCACCCTATGCCCCACAATACCCACTGTACACACACACACACACACACACACACACACACACACACACACTTCAGGTCCCATGGCTGTTGACTGTCCAGCCAGTGTGCCTGAGGCCTGCCTGCCTGCCTGTCCTGTCTGAGTCCTTCTCAGCATTGTTAAATTCAGCCTCAGTGTTCACGCGCTCTATGAAATAAAAAGAGACTTCTGGCTCAGCCCAGACTGACCATGCTGCTCTCGCCTCCCTTTTCCCTGCCTCTGTATGGTAAGGAGAGTGTTGGGTAAACGGACGTCATATCAGGTTACATTAGGTTATGATAACATTATTATATTGACCAACAGTTTCTATTTGACTGTACACTTCAAAACAAGTCGTTTCTTGTAGCACTTGAACTCTTGTTGAAATGGACACTTAGAATAGGCCTTGATACTGAGATGATTACAGCTTACAGATGATTCCAAACCATTATTTTCTGCCAACATAAATCAGCTTTAGATGTATGAGAATTACATCTTGTGTAAGTCTTGATTAAACCTTTTCCTTTTAACAATCTCACTAGCTCTTGATATTGTGCTTTCTCCTTTTTCCTTTAAGACATAATCTTTAAAACCACTGAAATAGATAACCCTTATAGTCAGTAGCCTGGTGTTCCAGCCAAGATTTTACTGTCAACATAGAAACTGTCCTGTTAACTTCTGAAACCTTCTCTGGCAAAGCTCACTATCCCCACCACCGCCATCAAAAAGTCATTTCCCCATACAAGTCCCACACACGGCCTAACAATGGGAGCAGAGGATTAGAACAGCGCTCTGTCTCAGAGAAAAGGGGGGAAAAAATCTGTTCCAATCACTGGAGAAGAGTCGGACTAGTTGGCCACATTTCTTCCTCTGGATTTTTCCAATGAAGCGGTTTTGTTTTTATGCTATTATCTCTCTTTGCCATCAGACAGCGTGTGGCATTGTGATCAGATCATTGGATTGTTCGTCTGCTGAATGGTTAAATCTGCTCTCTGATGTGGAGGAATCTTCAAAGTGGAGAAACCCACAGGGGGACGTTGCTAGTTGATAATTAATGTAGTCAACTGCATTGCCAATTTTAGATTTCCAAGATGAGAAACTGAAACATTTCTGCTTTGAATCTAGCAACAAGCACTACCAAATGTCTTACCTCATCTTCAGAATGCTTCCTTGGAAAACTGTTCCCACAAAATATGAATTCTGGATCTTTTTTTGAAAACCAAAAGAGATTTAGCTCTTTATTAACTCTTATGTGGTTCCAGTAGAAATTATTCTCTATGGTTTCGTTTTATTGGATTTTTATTCGTACCCCAATCCTTTACATTTCCACTCAGTAAGGGACTGTACGTTATTTATAATGAGGGACACCTGGAGTAAAATATATTTTTAGATATAGAATCGGCTTCCTATATCGCAACAAAGCATCCTTCACTCATGCTGCCAAACATACCCTCGTAAAACTGACCATCCTACCGATCCTCGACTTCAGTGATGTCATCTATAAAATAGCCTCCAACACTCTACTCAACAAACTGGATGCAGTCTATCACAGTGCCATCCGTTTTGTCACCAAAGCCCCATACACTACCCACCATTGCGACCTGTACGCTCTCGTTGGTTGGCCCTCGCTTCATACTCGTTGCCAAACCCACTGGCTACAGGTTATCTACAAGTCTCTGCTAGGTAAAGCCCCGCCTTATCTCAGCTCACTGGTCACCATAGCAGCACCCACTCGTAGCACGCGCTCCAGCAGATATATCTCACTGGTCACCCCCAAAGCCAATTCCTCCTTTGGTCGTCTTTCCTTACAGTTCTCTGCTGCCAATGACTGGAACGAACTGCAAAAATCTCTGAAGCTGGAGACTCATATCACCCTCACTAGCTTTAAGCACCAGCTGTCAGAGCAGCTCACAGATCACTGCACCTGTACATAGCCCATCTGTAAACAGCCCATCTATCTACCTACCTCATCCCCATACTGTATTTATTTATTTATCTTGCTCCTTTGCACCCCAGTATCTCTACTTGCACATTCATCTTCTGCACATCTACCATTCCAGTGTTCAATCGCTATATTGTAATTACTTCGCCACCATGGCCTATTTATTGCCTTAACTTACCTCATTTGCACTCACTGTATATAGACTATTTGTTTTCTTTTGTTCTACTGTATTATTGACTGTATGTTTTGTTTATTCCACGTGTAACTCTGTGTTGTTGTATGTGTCGAATTGCTATGCTTTATCTTGGCCAGGTCGCAGTTGCAAATGAGAACTTGTTCTCAACTAGCCTACCTGGTTAAATAAAGGTGAAATAAAATAAAATAAATAAATAGCAATGAACATGCCTACCATTTACCCTCACTCATAGGACAGACCATATATGGAGTTTTAGAAACAGGTCTTTGTTTTGTAAGCATTAAGTGACAAAGTAGCCAGAAGGTGTTGGATTCGCAGAACATCGCAGACAAGGGTAGGGGTGAAAAGATTTCCAATTTAATAAAAGCACTGCATGAATCTATCTTTTTTGCGGTCCTAGACAAAAATTGCCTTTAATAAACGCATTTCATGCAATTCTATGTCATTTCACATGACTGGAGACAAGCAGAATCCTTTTTAATCCCACAACAGAGCATGACAACGAATGAGCGCATGCTGCAGCACCAGAGATGTTGTGATTTCTATACAGGCTTTTGTTAAAAAAGAGGATCATCTAAGTTTGGAACAGTGATAAAGTTGTCTATCAACTGTAAAAATGTAGCGCAACAGAACCAGTTACATCTGAAGTATCTGATCATCAATGAATTAGAGAAAAAGCCATTAGTTGTTTAACACAACAGTCACATATCCTCGGGTGGGCCTACTGTATATTAAAATTAAATTCAAAGGCACTGTAGAATGAGTGTATAGCCTTTATTGGACTTTTATTCGTACCCAAATCCTTTACATTTCCTCTCAGTATTGACATAAAATTAGATTTATTTAGCAAAAATGTGATTTTTTTCTGGTCTTCATGGATGTTATTGAAAATGAAACAGGACATCAGTAAGGTCATACACGATCAAACACTGTCCATATTATAGCTTCACATTTCTATCATAGCCAGGTAGAATATAATTTGAGGCAAACAATACAATGTACATCTTAAATTATCGCTAGCAAAGACACATAGTCTCTGAAGTCATCTTCTGAGGTCCTATCACTAACCCTCAGGGCGGCTGACGTAATGACCCCTGACCCCTTGTGACACATAGAAGAGGCCTTTGGCAGCAATATCACTGTGCCAGATGCTGCAGTCGCTCCCTCTCAAACAGACACATTTCACAAGTGGCTCTGATGGGGGGATGCCCATGGTGCTGTCTCTAAGAGGGACAAACATCAGATCCCAGTGCCTGATGCCATAGTGGGGCCCTCGGACACCAGCCATGATAATGTGAGATGTGTTCTCACACAGTCTTAGGCTGGGCCTTTGGTGACAAATGTTTTTCATATGTCATGATGATACAGGGAAGAAATGTGCCAAGCCGTAAGACAAATCCAACTATTTCACATCTTTGTAAGACCTTGTTTTTATACTTCATATCTGCAGAAATGATCCATTCTATAGATTGCACCTGAGGTCTTGGATGGATTTCCTGTTTTTGTCTGTGCCACTGTGCTGTGATAGTAGCCGTGGTGAGAGGACGTACTATAGTTTAGACACAGACCAGCCAGGACTTTGACAGCAGCACTGGGCTTGGCACCTGTCTCAGATAGAGGACAAACAGTTTCTAATGAATACCCTGACTACACATGGAGGCAAAGGAAACACAGGGAGCCAGTCTTCACATGGACCAAGGCCGATAGCACCTACACCCAGACCCACACCAAGACAGATAACATCAAGACAACCTGTCCCCAATCCCCTCCCCCTCAAAATTTGCTTCACGGTGGAGCATCGGGTCAGATAAATAAAGTTAATTTATAGCAGTGTTTCAGGTTAACAAGGGATTAGAGCCTATCTCCTGTAGCAGCCCAGCCAAGTGTGTTTGAGGGTTTGTTTGCATAGCTCACAGAGTAGCGCCTTGGGGAATAAGGTGTGATTATCAGGGTTACAGAGCTTTGTATGAGTGTGGTGAAGGGCCTAGAGCTGGCAAAAGGTGATTGACCCAAAGATTGTGGAAACAGTGGCCACAGCACACAGATCAAAACCCATACTATACAACAGACATCTAATGTCAGCCAGTGCTCATGCTCAAATAAAACAGGTCCAGCTTTTAGAAATGCCCCTTACATACTGCATTTCTAAAAAAAAATTAAACTAATTGTTGGCCTCAAATGAACCTTGTCTACGGTTTTTAGATGCTTCCAAAATAGACAGCCTGGCTGATATTTCTGTCTTCATTAAACAAGCTTCCAGTGGAGTTTTGAAAACAAGTTTGCTAACCAACTAATAAAAAGTACCTTCCACTTGTTGGAAGGTACTCACCCCAAATGTCTTTTCTGCTCTAACAATACCAGCAGGACCCCCCTGTGCGTTCACGGATAAAATATCCCCATCGTTCAGTCATTACCAAGCCGCACAGTAGGATAACATTATGAAAACGTCATGGTCACCCTTATTAGCAGGGAGAGCAGCACTTTTGATTGGTTTGTGCATGAAGTCTGCGATGGTTTCCATATGGACCCCGCTTAATTTTTTAATAAACAGCATGGCATTACCCAGGGCCGAGGTTATCCCAATTTCTCTAAAACCTCAAGTATTTTTCTAATGGGCTCTACATGTCCAGGATTTCCTTCCATTTGAAGGCATGCAGCATGGGCGCTGCAGTGTTTCCACTGTAATTCTTTCAGTGTGGCCTGCCTGCCCAGACCTCTCGGTGTAGTGGTGTTAGGGGGGTGCCAACCACGATGGGGCCCAGGGCCCATGGCCACATCCTCCCCCTCCACACCGCGCCGTAGTTTCCATTACCCCAGTGGAAGGAAGAATAAAGGGCTGATGTGTGGATGTGTGGTCCAGAGGCCTGGACAGTCTGGGCCAGGTTTAGGCTGAGCTGGGCTGCGAGCTGAGCCGCTCTGCCTGACGACAGCTTGTCAGAAACAGAGGCTCAGCAGGATAGTGCTCATTCTACAACTACAGTCAGAACCTACGGGTTCTTACAATAGAAACTACTCTCTGTGGAATTTCACCATCAATTCTGACCAAATGTTCTACATGTGAATTTCCAAGCCCTTCCCGTGAGCCTCTGGATCATTGGATCATTCCTACTCTGGCCAGTAAAAAACAGACATTTCATCCACCTCCTTACTTATTTAATGCTAGGTGTAAATCAAGTTGTTCCAGTAGCTGTGACAGCTGAAATAAGTTTACAGTAGGTGTCTTTCTTTTGTTTCTTTGTTTGACGAGAGCAAGACACACTTGGTTCTGTCATGTTTTCAGATGTCAGTCTAGCCACACTCCACCAGTGTGACAGTACATAGCCTTTGGGGCTAAGTATCATGGGTGCCATGGCACAGGGAGAAGGGGGAGGAGGGTTTGAAGTGGGTACACCGGGGGGGCAGAGCAACACCATGTCAGAGCGTTAGCAGACGATGCCCATTTCAGACACATTAATTCAAACAGTCAGACCAGCCATGAAACCATTTCCACCCACCATATCCACCCTACTGTCGTCAATACTGTTGTGAATTCTGTCATTATACTGTAGTTTTTACAGTTTCCTTTGGTATAAATACTGTAGTACGAAAACACTGTAGTATATACTATAGTAATTACTGGAGTGTTTTTGCTGACTGTAGTGTTTTTGATGACATTACTGTAGTATTTACTGTAATGTTTTTGTGGTCTATATTAAACTGTAGTATTTACTATAGTATTCTACAGTATACTACAATATTCTATAGTAAGTACTACACATTAACGAGGTATATAACCGTGTGTAGTATAGTTTTCTACAGTATACTACAGTTTACTACAGAATGCTATAGTAAGACCTGTAACATTCTTTAGTAACTATAGTATTTTTTCATGTGGGTCTCCTTATCTCCATCTCTCCCTCCCTTTTCTCTGAAGTTACAGCCTTACCTGAGATATGGACATCATGTGTGTGGTTAGCCTATCAACAATGGTGGTCACAGGGGGAACACAGAGATAAGGTGTGTGTAGGCACGGCAACACTGTGCTGAGTGTATCTACACCATACATCAAAGAGGAGACTACAGCTACGCTAAGCTCTGTATGATGGATATTAAGATAAAGTTGAAGTCGGAAGTTTACATACACCTTAGCCAAATACATTTAAACTCAGTTTTTCACAATTCCTGACTTTTAATCCTAGTAAAAATTCCCTGTCTTAGATAAGTTAGGATCACCACTTTATTTTAAGAATGTGAAATGTCAGAATAATAGCAGAGAGAATAATTTATTTCAGCTTGTATTTCATTCATCACATTCCCAGTGGGTCAGAAGTATACATCCACTCAATTAGTATTTGGTAGCATTGACTTTAAATTGTTTAATTTGGGTCAAACGTTTCATGTAGTCATCCACAAGCTTCCCACAATAAGTTGGGTGAATTTTGGCCCATTCCTCCTGACAGAGCTGGTGTAACTGAGTCAGGTTTGTAGGCCTCCTTGCTCGCACACGCTTTTTCAGTTCTGCCAACACATTTTCTATGGGATTGAGGTCAGGGCTTTGTGATGGCCACTCCAATACCTTGACTTTGTTATCCTTAAGCCATTTTGTCACAACTTTGGAAGTATGCTTGGGGTCATTGTCCATTTGGAAGACCCATTTTTCAACCAAGCTTTAACTTCCTGACTGATGCCTTGAGATGCTGCTTCAATATATCCAAATAATTTTCCTCCCTCATGATGCCATCTATTTTGTGAAGTGCACCAGTCCCTCCTGCAGCAAAGCACCCCCACAACATGATGCTGCCATCCCCCTTTTTCCTCCTAACATAACGATGGTCATTATGCCAAACAGTTCTATTTTTGTTTCATCAGACAAGAGGACGTTTCTCCAACAAGTACAATCTTTGTCGCCATGTGCAGTTGCAAACCGTAGTTTGGCTTTTCTTATGGCAGTTTTGGAGCAGTGGCTTCTTCCTTGCTGAGCGGCCTTTCAGGTTATGTCGATATAGGACTCATTTTACTGTGGATATAGATACTTTGTACCTGTTTCCTCCAGCATCTTCACAAGGTCCTTTGCTGTTGTTCTGGGATTGATTTGCACTTTTCATACCAAAGTACGTTCATCTCTAAGAGACAGAACGCGTCTCCTCCAATTGATCAAATTATGTCAATTAGCCTATCAACAGCTTCTAAAGCCATGACATTTTCTGGAATTTTCCAAGCTGTTTAAAGGCACAGTCAACTTAGTGTATGTAAACTTCTGACCCACTGGAATTGTGAAACAGTGAATTATAAGTGAAATAATCTGTCTGTAAACAATTGTTGGAAAAATTACTTGTGTCATGCACAAAGTAGATGTCCTAACTGACTTGCCAAATCTATAGTTTGTTAACAAGAAATTTGTGGAGTGGTTGAAAAACAAGTTTTAATGACTTCAACCTAAGTGTATGTAAACTTCCGAATTCAACTGTACTTCTTTCTTATTGTCAAAGAGGATTGGAAGAATAGCAACTCATAGCTTAACAGAACATATTCAATCAAAAAACATGAATAAGTACTATGGACATGTAGACATCTAGAAAGTATTTTTCTAGAAATATTCCCCTCTGTGGAAATGATTTGTCCTCTCAAAGGCCAGGGATTCAAGTACAGCATGCTTTAGAATCTATGTCCTTTGAACTCAGTGGCAGACACATGGGTAACTTATTACTCATCATAATTCAATGCCGTTTTCTCCGCAGTCTGATTGTCTATGTTCACGTCAAAGACAGATTTTGTAGAATAAATGTTTCTGGAGACACGAGGGCTTTGCCGCCATGGTTCAGTATAAAGGTTGAGTCACAAAGTGACAATGAGCAGCACTGCTAAGATGGCTTCTCTCTCTCAGACACTGAGCAGCTCCCCATTGGCATGGCCTGTTTGCTTGTGCTGGTCTCGCTTCTGTTGTTCTACCCCAAGTCTGGCTCCTAACCTATTACACTAACTGTCTGTTAGATTAACCAGCTTGGCCAATGGCTCCAACACGGCTACCATTTTACCATTATCATCTACATACCGCAGCATGTTGGATTTGGCCAGGAGGAACCAATGCTATGGACCGTATCTTTCCAAATTGACGGCTAAACTTAATGCACAGAAAATTGCCTCCTCGATGGTGTTGTTTATTTCCATGCCCATGATACATGTTTTCATTGAAGACCCTCTCATTTTCCTTTGTGAAGCAGCAGCTTAGGAACAGAGATCGAAATGGTAAACGACAGCATGCTAGTATTAATGAACACGTCATTGCCATGGTAGCAATGATATGAAATAAATAAATGACCAGGCCTAGTGTAATTGCCCATTAGAGACTGGAACATTGCAAGAATATAAGATCTGGCCAACAAAGGCCCATTCTGTAGCTTTTAAAACGGAGAGCAATCATATTACATACAGTATGGAAATTCTGATGGCTTCATGTGAAGATATGAATAGTAGGCCCATAATAGTTGTGGCTTTGCTTGAATGATCCCTTTTGAACCGATGGTTATAGCATTGCCTTGAAATGGCTTTAGCTGTCCTGCCACTGTCAGACATAACGAAGACAAAAAAGAATACCACCTAGTTTCAGTGTTTGGGTCAAGTTAATGTGTTTCACAGGTGTAGACTTGGGGTATTAGGTAATGGTCGGTGGCCAGCGTTCTCTGTGTGCCACCTGAAGAACACTGCTCTCACTCACGGCTGGGTGCTCTGAGTAGAAGGATGTTCCTTGGATCTGAAATACAGAAAACTGGCAAGATATGAATCACAGGACGCTGCTTAGGGGAGGACGGCTCATAATAATGGCTGGAAATGGAGCGAATGGAATGGCATCAAACACATGGAAACCATGTGAATCATGTATTTGATACCATTCCACTGATTCCGCTCCAGGCATTACCACGAGCACATCCTCCCCAATTAAGGTGCCACCAACCTCCTGTGATATAAATACACTACGTGACCAAAAGTATTGTCGAACATCTCATTCCAAAATCATGGGCATTAATATGGAGTTTGTCCCCCCTTTGCTGCTATAACAACCTCCACTCTTCTGGGAAGGCTTTCCACTAGAAGTTGGAACATTGTTGCAGGGACTTGCTTCCATTCAGCCACAAGAGCATTAGTGAGGTAAAGCACTAATGTAGGGCGATTAGACCTGGCTCGCAATCGGAATTCCAATTCATCCCTAAGGTGTTCGATGGAGTTGAGGTCGGGGTTCTGTGCAGCCTAGTCAAGTTCTTCCACACCGATCTCGACAAACCATTTCTGTATGGACCTCGCTTTGTGCACTGGGGCATTGTCATGCTGAAACAGGAAAGGGCCTTCCCCAAACTGTTGCCACAAAGTTGGAAGCACAGAATCGTCTAGAATGTCATTGTATGCTGTTGCGTTAAGATTTATTTTCACTGGAACTAGACCATTAGCCCCAAACCATTATTCCTCCTCCACCAAACTTTACAGTTGGCACTATGCATTCGGGCAGGTAGTTTTCCTGGCATCCAACAAACCCAGATTTGTCCGTCGGACTGCCAGATGTTGAAGTGTGATTCATCACTCCAGAGAACGCGTTTCCACTGCTCCATAGTCCAAAAGCAGCGAGCTCGGCGGTCCCTGTTCTGTGAGGTTCTGTGGCCTACCACTTTGCTGCTGAGCTGTTGTTGCTCCTAGATGTTTCCTCTTCACAATAACAGCAGCTCTAGCAGGGCAGAAATTTGACAAACTGACTTGTTGGAAAGGTGGCATCCTATGATGGTGCCACGTTGAATGTCACTGACCTCTTCAGTAAGTCCATTCTACTGCCAATGTTTGTCTTTGGAGATTGCATAGCTGTGTGTTCGATTTTACACACCTGTCAGCAATGGGTGTGGCTGAAATAGCCGAATCCACTAATTTGAAGGGGTGTACACATACTTTTGTATATATAGTGTACATCACATTGAACCACATTAACTGTTTTGGCGTAATTGCTGTGGAGGAACAGCTTGGGTGAGGTAGCACTTGAACAAGCGTTGCAGAGAATTTTACGAGGGGTTTGGCAAGAACAGTTGCACCTGGCTAAACTTGCTAGGAAGGAAAAGAAGGAGACAGAGCGAGAGAGAGAGAAAGAAAGAAAGAGAGAGAGAGTGAGTGAGCAAGAGGGAGGGAGAGAGAGAAAGAAAGAAAGAGAGAGAGAGAGAGAGAGAGAGTGAGTGAGCAAGAGGGAGGGAGAGAGAGAGAGAAAGAAAGAGAGAGAGAGAGAGTGAGTGAGCAAGAGGGAGGGAGAGAGAGAGAGAGAGAGAAAGAGAGAGAGAGAGGAGCAGCAGAGCAGACGGCATGGTACTGTGTGTTGTGTAGTAAGGGAACACCTGGACTTGATGAGAGACAGATGTTTAGGCCAGTTAAGCCTGTTGTAAAGTGGAAAACAAAGAGCCTGATGGGAAACACAAGACGAGCCATAAAGCAGACAGTTTATCAGTAATTTTATTCAAGTGGATCGTTTCAGCCCCTTATGCCAGTGGCACTTGCCAAAAGGCACGATTTACTCTGACTAAACAGATCCACTGTGACTGATAAATCATTAATAATCATCTAGGATTTTGTTAAACAGAGGAAGCAATACAGGCGACCCTCTTCGGGGCTGTCATGGGCTATGTGAACTGTCCAAGAGTGAAGCCAGTTTGAGGACACCTTTACTGTAGGTTTTAGGACCACTTTAGGTATCATATATTTAAAAAATTGTTAATGAAACATTGACTTTGGCCTTACTGTTATTAGCCCATAGAAACGCATTGAATAACAGATGTATACATGGAAAAAAAACAAAAATAAATCAAAAGAAAGTTTGTTTTAAAGTGTCTGTCCTTTTACCCATATTTAGCCTCTTTTTTGGCATTAAGCCCATTCCATATACACTCACAAGCCAGTTTATTAGGTACACCCAACTATTACCGGGTCATATCTCTCTTTGCCTCCAGAACAACCTGAATTCTTTGGGGCATGGATTCTACAAGTTGGAAAAATTCCACAGGGATGTTGGTCCATACAGAATAGATGACATCACACCACCGCCTCTGCCACCAGCCACCAGCCACCAGCCTGTACCGTTGACACCAGGCAGAATGGGTCCATGCCAAATCCTGACTCTGCCATCAGCATGACGCAATGTTTTTCCACTCCTGGTGATCGCGTGCCCACTGGAGCGGCTTCTTCTTGTTTTTAGCTGATAGGTGTGGAATACGTTGTGGTTGTCTGCTGCAATAGCGCATCCGTGACAAGCATTGATGAGTTGTGCATTCAGAGATGCCGTTCTGCACACCACTGTTGTTCTGCGCCGTTATATGTCTGTTTGTGGCCCGCCTGTTAGCTTACACATTTTTGCCATTCTCCTTTGACCTCTCTCATCAACAAGCTTTTTTCACCCACAGGACTGTCGCTGACCAGATGTTTTTTGTTTGACACACCATTCTCGGTAAACCCTTGATACTGGTGCGTGAAAAGCCCAGGGAGGAAGCCGTTTCTGAGGTACTGGATCCGGCGTTCTTGGCACCGACGATTATACTACGCTCAAAGTCACTTAGGTCACTTGTTTTGCCCATTCTAACAATCAATCGAGCAGTAACTGAATGACTCGATGCTTGTCTGCCTGCTTTATATAGCGAGCCACAGCCACGGCCACGTGACGTGACTCACTGTCTGTAGAAGCGTTCCACTTTTGTGAACGGGGTGGTGTACCTAATAAAATGACCAGCGAGTGTATACTTCCATT
Organism: Salmo salar; assembly: GCF_965601325.2. Classification (NCBI taxonomy): domain Eukaryota; kingdom Metazoa; phylum Chordata; class Actinopteri; order Salmoniformes; family Salmonidae; genus Salmo; species Salmo salar. The sequence continues at coordinate 33,535,218 of NC_138314.1, forward strand.
AACTTTTTTAGCTGTTACCGGGCTACCTTCAGACGAGTCTTGTGAGACTGGTGGGTGTCTTAGAGCAAAACAACCGACAAAGTCTCACCTTTCAATAGAGGGGTCATATTTTTCTAACCGTTATTTAACTAGGCAAGTCAGTTAAGAACAAATTCTTATTTACAACGATGGCCTAGGAACAGTGGGTTAACTGCCTTGTTCAGGGGCAGAATGACAGATTTTTTTCTTGTCAGCTCAGGGATTCAGTCTAGCAATCTTTTGGTTACTGGCCCAACGCCCTAATCACTAGGCTACCTGCCGCCCCATGTGTTATTAGTGTGCAACTCAAACTGTTACAGACAGAAATTTGCAGATCTGAGCTATCGACTTCAGACGAGTCCTGTGACACTTGTGGGGGTGGATTTTTAGGAGGTCTCATGCTCTGAAAAACACAGATGAAGCTCGGCCACCTTCCTCCGCCGATGTGTAAGGCCGCCATTGGCGGATGCGGTGGATTGAGACGCAGCAAATGCAACAAAAAAAAGATATCTCTAGATTAAACAGGCGGATTTAGATTTGTTATTTATTTATGCTAATTAGATGTCCTCGGGAGCTCAGATATCGACTCTAGGGGGTTTAACAAACCTTCTTTTATTAAATGGACGTTGTTAAAAGATGAAAAGAGAAGACAGGAAAACTACCTGTAATGAAAGGAGAGTACAGTTTATGTAGACGAACACATTCATCTCTCTGTTTGACATTCAGTACTGTTGCAGGATCTTTAGCAGTGTTGATACAGACACAGGCTAGTTCTAATCCAATCCAAGGAGGCACAGGGAGACACTTCTGTACTGTTTTGATCTGGCATTGCTTGAAGGGCAGAAATTATGGACATGTGACGGATTCTCCGTCTCCTGCCTTGTAGAGTTTCTGAGCTCAGATGCATGAGTCACCAGAGGCAAGGTTGTATGTTCGGTATCGGCTCCCACTGTGTATTTGTATTCAAACTGTCATTCTCACTTTCAATAAAACAAGCACCCGTGGTTGGGTAAACCCCTGGTGTCTCTAAATGAAATATCATACTCATAGTGGACAGAATCCAATTCATATATCGCTCTATGACTGACATGACTGAATTATTATTTGTTTATTTTTAAACAGTTGCATTTCTGGTGTATTATGTTAAGTAATTTACCTTTGTGACAACAACTGTCCAAAATGTAAGAGGCGTCTGAAAGCATTTTCTCTGCTCCTTATTATTGCTTATCCAGTGACCACAAGGGGGCACACTTATTCCTTCACAGTGTGTTTGTGGGCTGGGAGAGGGCCAGCCAAACAGTCCACAGCAGAGGAGCAGCGCAGTCTGACTCACTCTATCGTTCCATCAGATTTTAAAGTACAGTGTGTGGAGACACATTGAGCACAATCCACCAATCTAACAAATCTCTCAACAACTAACAAACACGTGCCCACATGCACACATGCCGGCACGCCGTCATTGCACACGAGCAAAAGCTATGCCTTTTCACTCAAACTGTTCATGTATACAGCCATACACACACACCGAGAGCCATATTCCTTTTCTGGAAAGCAAGCCTGACTAGGCCTCAACTGTCACCAACACAGAATAACGCACACAGCGCAGTCAAATAAACCGAGAAGCAAGTACTTAGAAAGTGTAATGAAAGTACTCCATCAAAGGTATAGCTAGCTCTACACTTAACACTTGTTCATGCCTTTGGCAGTGAAAGATTTGGAGTCTTACTCCAGTGATTTTTTTCCCCCCTTCGTGAATTAATTAGTCTTTGCCAAAGCTGGCCACATTTGTCATTCGAATTTATGCTAATGAGCAGCAAGGTTTTGTTGAGGAGGTGATAGGGCAGAGCAGCTGGTCTCTCCTTATGGGCCCTAACTGTCCTCCTTCCTCCATCTTTCTCTTCATCTATCTCTCCATCTACAGTACCAGTCAAAAGTTTGGACACACCTACTCATTCAAGGGTTTTTCTTTATTTGTACTATTTTCTACATTGTAGAAAAGTAGTGAAGACATCAAAACTATGGAATAACACATATGGAATCATTTAGTAACCAAAAAGGTGTCAAACAAATCAAAATATATTTTAAATTTGAGATTCTTCAAAGTAGCCACCCTTTGCCTTGATGACAGCTTTGCACAATCTTTGCATGATCTCAACCAGCTTCACCTGGAATGCTTTTCCAACAGTCTCGAAGGAGTTCCCACATATGCTGAGTACTTGCTGGCTGCTTTTCCTTCGCTCTGCGGTCCAACTCATCCCACACCATCTCAATTTGGTTGATGTCGGATGATTGTGGAGGCCAGATCATCTGATGCAGCAGTCCATCACTCTCCTTCTTGGTCAAATAGCCCTTACACAGCCTGGAGGTGTGTTAGGTCATTATCCTGTTTTAAAACAAATTATAGTCCCACTAAGCGCAAACCAGATGGGATGGCGTATCGCTGCAGAATGCTGTGGTAGCCATGCTGGTTAAGTGTGCCTTGAATTCTAAATAAATCACAGACAGTGTCACCAGCAAAGCACCCCCACACCATCACACCTCCTCCTCCATGCTTCACGGTGGGAACCACACATGCGGAGATAATCCGTTCACCTACTCTGCGTCTCAGAAAGACATGGCGGTTGGAACCAAAAATCTCAAATTTGGACTCATCAGACCAAAGGACATTTCCACCAGTCTAAAGTCTCTTCTTATTATTGGTGTCCTTTAGTAATGGTTTCTTTGCAGCAATTCAACCATGAAGGTCTGATTCACATAGTCTCCTCTGAACAGTTGATGTTGAGATGTGTCTGTTACTGGAACTCTGTGAAGCATTTATTTGGGCTGCAATTTCTGAGGCTGGTAACTCTAATGAACTTATCCTCTGCAGCAGAGGAGCTTGAGGGTTTTTGCGATTGCACTTGAAGAAACTTTCAAAGTTCTTGAAAGTAATGATGGACTGTCATTTCTCTTTGCTTATTTGAGGTGTTCTTGCCACAATATGGACTTGGTCTTTTGCCAAATAGGGCTATCTTCTGTATACCACCCCTACCTTGTCACAACACAACTGATTGACTGAAATGCATTAAGAAGGAAAGAAATTCCACAAATGAACTTTTAACAAGGGACACCTGTTAATTGAAATGCATTCCAGGTGACTACCTTATGGCGGCACACATCAAGGCAAAGGGTGGCTACTTTGAAGAATCTCAAATATAAAATATTTAACACTTTTTTGGTTACTACTGTACATGATTCCATATGTGCTATTTCATAGTTTTGATGTCTTCACTATTACTCTACAATGTAGAAAATAGTAAAAACAAAGAAAAACCCTTGAATGAGTAGGTGTGTCCAAACTTCTGACTAGTACTGTATATCTCTCTCTCTATCTCTCCCTCTCTTCCTTTGGTTCACCATCTCTTTCTCCCTGTCATTGTCTTCTCATCCCCTCCTCCTATCCCCCTGTTGGTCCGGGCTCCATGACCTGTCACTGGAGAGGGGTCTGCCCATGTCCCAGGCTGATAAGGCAGATAATTATCCACCACTTCACAGACTAGGGAAGCGGATTGTGGAACACACACTACATGCACGCAGACATTCTTCACAATCAGAATACGGAGTAGCACAATTCTCATAAGAAATATACTTTGACTGACACAATAGTGTCCTAAATACTTTTCTGTCATTTTTTTATATATTTTTATTCTTCACACAGAGCCATAGTAATTCCATTACCACCATTTCTTCATACGTACAAACCAAAAAGTCAAATTGCATTGCTAAATGGGAAATTATTTGTCATATATTCAGTCCAAAATCTCCATGTGGATACCATCTGAGGAAACCACTGCAACTAGCACTCAAGGTTGCCCTGACCAGGAAGACTGGAGAATACATATTTGTATATCTTCTTCTTTAGATCGTGAGTGGGTAGACATTCTTTAGTGTTGGTGAAATTACAATGGACATTTTTTGGAAATTGCAATCTACTATGGCAGTCACAACTTTCCTCTAATATGTGAATTAACCTAATAAAGGACCATTAAAAAATCTGAGACAGTGGAAAACCAGGGGTTGGGGGGTCTGAAACAAAGGAGTTCTATCTTAAATAGCCACAATGACAAAAACAACTCAACTCGTTCCCCCCTCTCCACTCTTCAACAGTGGGCTGGTGAAAGTAAAAGCAGCTTGAGAACTCGGTGGTATATCTTGGCAGCGATTTGAGGGTCTGAGTGGAGCATTCAAATCGAGCCTCCCAGTCTCTCCATTTGGTGCAGTAGACATAAGCACTTTGCAGCTCTGTCTGTAATTTTCTAACGCATTGCTGGAGAGAAAGTAGCCCACGTAATGCTTTGTGTTGCCTATTCCAATTTGAACTTTGCTTCAAGTGGGAGTCAAATGGCTGCAAAAGTGTATTATTAGACAATCCTGCAAGCAACAGCATGCATTTACTTTCTCTCTCTGCCTAGTGTTTCTGGGTAAAGTGAAATATCCCTGTATTGTGTTTTATGTTTGCTGACCTTTCTATCGAAATGAAAAATGTGATTACACGGAAGCCTGTGAATTACCTTTTCAGTATATTTCTTGATTGTGGGTATTATTTTGTAATGACAAAGGTGTAAAGACATTTTTGATAGTGTGCCACTTGCACTTTAACACAATAGGCCTAGACCTTAATTAAACACAATAGAATGCCAAGCTGCATAAATTGTTGATTGGCAAGCAGAAAACCGCTGATGTCATGAATGACTCAAAGTTTGATCAAATGTAAATGTTATATATAGGCCTATAATATCACATTTCTACATTGTTTTTAGTTGTTCTGAACCATGTTCCTTCCTCTCTAGTATCTACAAAGATATTGCATATTACTTTGTATTTATCATTACTCTTTATCCATGAGGTTATTCGATTGTAGTATACACCATATTGTGGAGACAGGCCTATAGGTGTGCTCAGGATAAAATTCAGCACTGATGCTCCTAACTTATAAGAATTAGGAGCACCACATACAATTTAGGAGCACCAGAAAAATAATTGTTTAAAGTGATTGAGCTACAGGTATAGCCTAGTCTGAATAGCAGTCCATTTAGCTAACATTACACTCCTTGCCAGACCTTGTCATTGCCAAAGAGACTGGCCTTTCGGCAATATCAATGTTCAATTTTCACTGAATTTATGGTGGAGTTGCTCATTGGATGTGAAAATAACATGGAGAAAAAATGTGACAGAGTTCCAGTCAGTAGAGGCTCCTCAGAGGAGAAACGGAAGGACCATTCTCCATCCTCTTACTCTGTAGGGTAGCACAATGGTGTATCTGGAGGACAGCTAGTTTCCATCCTCCTCTGGGTACATTTACTTCAATACATAACCTAAGAGGCTCAAGGTTCTCAACTCCTTCCATAAACTTACATAGTAATTATCTTCCAGAGGACGTACTTCAACCTATCAGAGATTTTGCTGCGTGAACTGACATGTTGTCCACCCAATCAAAGGATCAGGGAATGAATCTAGAACTGAAAGCACAAGCTACAGCTAGCTAGCACTGCAGTTTATAAAATGTTGTGAGTAGTTGACTCAGAGAGAGAGAGAAAGACAATAGTTGAACAGTTTTGAACCAATCAATTTCTTTAAAAATGAAGGAAAAGCAAGAGAGAGAGAGAGAGAGATTTTTAAAATGTTCACTTAGCTAGCAAATACAGCTAGCTGGTTTAGCTTTCTCAAACACCCGCTCAAACAGAGAAGGATGCTATGTTTGCTAGCTGGTTATGGCTATCCAACACTGGAACTCTTCCAGGTCAAGCTAAGCTTTTGTTTTTATTAATCTATTGCCACTGGGACACGCCGGTGTAACTGCTAAACTGCTTGCTGACTGTACACTGCACTACATGATGGTAGCGGGCTTACTGACGCGTTAGTTCTTGTAGCTATGTTGACTATGATGTTAGCTTAGCTAATATGGTGACAACGATGTAGGCTGTGTGTAGTGGTTAGCAGCTTTGAAAGCTGATTTGATGTGCACAGTCCACAAGCGAAGGGAAAAGGTGAGAGGAGGAGAGCGCATAGATGTGAGAAGGAATTATGTGATCATGCTGTTTGTATGTGGCTGCTATGAAAGTGAACTGTGTTTGCGTGTGATTAGGGGTATATTCATTTAGCCGATTCTGTTAAAAAAACGTTTCTTAAACAGAAGCAAACGGAACCAAATGGGGATAAACATACCTGAATTTGTCCAACAGAAATTATTGTTTGTAACTATTAGACTAACGCTTACACCCTATATCAGCTAGATGTAGGCAAGAGTGTGCAAGGCGGTATTGAATGTGTCATTGTCTGTCACCTTGATTACTATAATTTTTATCTCGACCTGTGCACCTATATTGTAAACTTTAAATCATAGGCTAGGCTAGGTTGTTGCAACCTCATGATGGGTATAGGGACATTTTTTATATCATGTTGTACCCTAAACCTATCGATGTTACATTGAACTGGGTGAATGGAATATGACTGACAGTCATCCAAAATGCTGTAATAGAAATAAGGCCAATAAGGTCATGCTCATAAAAAATGTTTGCGTCCTGGCCCATCTTAAACTGCACCGACCTCCATTGGTTCCAATAATTGCAGAATCTTTGTGATTGGAGGATAGCTGTGATGGTGATCAAATCCTCTGTTCTTCTCAAGCTCATATTTAAATGTTTTATTGTATTTTCTTTTTGGTCGGATTTGAAAGTGTCTCTCCACAAGTTCCGCTGCTTGTCTTTGACACTGCTGAATACCCCTAATATCCTAACTGAGTTGGCAGTAAGGGGGACCACCATGGAAGAAACACATGTCTTTGCTAATGGTTGAAAAAAATCAAATAATATGTCCTGCTCCAGATCAATTAACTTTTTGTCCTGAATACAAAGTATTATGTTTGGGGCAAATCCAATCCAATACATTACTGAGTACCACTCTTCATATTTTCAGGCATAGTGTGGCTGCATCATGTAATGGGTATGCTTGTAATCGTTAAGGACTAGAGATCTTTCAGGATTAAAAATAAACTGAATGGAGCTAAGCACAGGCAAAATCCTAGAGGAAAACATGGTTCAGTCTGCTTTCCACCAGACACTGCGTATTTCTCCAAAGCTCAGTTGTCCTGAGTCTGCACAACACTGCCCGGGCCTAGGATCAAGGGAGACACTCAAGTTTTTTAATACTATATCTCTTGACACATTGATGAAAATAGTCTTGGCCTCTAAACCTTCAAGCTGCATACTGGAACCTATTCCAACTAAACTACTAAAAGAGCTGCTTCCTGTGCTTGGCCCTCCTATGTTGAATATAATAAATTGCTCTCTATCCACCGGATGTGTACCAAACTCACTAAAAGTGGCAGTAATAAAGCCTCTCTTGAAAAAACCAAACCTTGACCCCAAAAATATAAAAAACTATTGGCCTATATCGAATCTCCCATTCATCTAAAAAAAAGTAAAACAATGTATATGAAATGCTTCAGTCTGGTTTTAGACCCCATCATAGCTGTCACAGTATCCACAGAAGGTGGCGCCCCTCCCCGGTCGGGCGGTGCTCGGCGGTTGTCGTCGCCGGCCTACTAGCTGCCACGATCTATGTTTCTGTGTCTTTTGGTTTTGTCTGTCTAGGTCCGCACCTGTTCCTTGTTTGTCATTAGTGGGGGGGTATTTAGTTAGTCCTTTTTGTTCGGGAATTCGTGCGGGATTATTTCATGTCATGTGTGTGTGGCAGTTGGTATTTTGCGCTGTCTTTTTCCTACGCAGCGTACTTTGCATCATATATTGGGATTGCTGGGCTGCGCCCTGTGCGTTTTTGAATTTTGGAGTTGTTCTCCTATCGTGTGTTTTGCGTACCCTGCCTTGTGGCTACCTTATTTTATACAGTGTTTAATAAACATCTGTGTTAACGGACCTCAGTCTCCTGCACTTGACTCTGCCCCTTTCCAAGGATATCGTTGACAATAGCACTGAGACTGCGCTCATAAAGGTGGTAAATGACCTTTTATTAATGGCGTCAGACCAAGGCTCGGCATCTGTCCTCGTGCTCCTAGACCTTAGTGCTGCTTTTGATATCATCGATCACCACATTATTTTGGAGAAATTGGAAACCCAAATTAGTTTACACGGACAAGTTCTGGACTGGTTTAGATCTTATCTGTCAGAAAGATAACAGTTTGTCTCTGTGGATGGTTTGTCTTCTGACAAATCAACTGTACGTTTCGGTGTTCTTCAAGGTTACGTTTTAGGACCACTATTGTTTTCACAAAATATTTTACCTCTTGGCGATGTCATTCGCAAACATAATGTTAACTTTCACTGCTATGTGGACAATACACAGCTGTAAAATTAACCTGTTAGGGCTAGGGGGCAGTATTGACACGGCTGGATAAAAAACGTACCCGATTTAATCTGGTTACCACTCCTACCCAGTAACTAGAATATGCATATACTTATTACATATGGATAGAAAACACCCTAAAGTTTCTAAAACTGTTTGAATGGTGTCTGTGAGTATAACAGAACTCAAATGGCAGGTCAAAACCTGAGAGATTCCTTTACAGGAAGTGGCCTGTCTGACCATTTCTGGAACTTCTTTGCCATCTCTATCTTTTACTAAGGATCTCTGCTCTAACGTGACACTTCCTACGTCGTCCATAGGCGCTCAGAGCCTGGGAAAAACCTGAATGTCGTCATCCCAGCCCAAGGCTGAAACACATTATCGCCTTTCTCAAGTGGCCGATCAAGGGACTCTGGGCTTAGGCGCGTGACCTGACCGCCCCCGTCTTTGTGATTTTTTCCTCTGTTTGCCAAAAAGGAGATTCCCGGTCGGAATATTATCGCTTTTCTACGAGAAAAATGGCATAAAAATTGATTTTAAACAGCGGTTGACATGATTCGAAGTACGGTAATGGAATATTTAGATTTTTTTGTCACGAATTGCGCCATGCGCGTGACCCTTCTTTACCATTTCGGATAGTGTCTGGAACGCACGAACAAAACGCCGCTATTCGGATATAACGATGGATTATTTTGGACCAAACCAACATTTGTTATTGAAGTAGCAGTCCTGGGAGTGCATTCTGACGAAGACAACAAAAGGTAATCAAACTTTATAATAGTAAATATGATTATGGTGAGTGCTAAACTTGCCGGGTGTCTAAATAGCTAGCCCGTGATGCCTGGGCTATGTACTTAGAATATTGCAAAATGTGCTTTCACCAAAAAGCTATTTTAAAATCGGACATATCGAGTGCATAGAGGAGGTCTGTATCTATAATTCTTAAAATAATTGTTATGCTTTTTGTGAACGTTTATCGTGAGTAATTTAGTAAAATGTTAGCGAATTCCCCGGAAGTTTGCGGGGGGTATGCTAGTTCTGAACGTCACATGCTAATGTAAAAAGCTGGTTTTTGATATAAATATGAACTTGATTGAACAAAACATGCATGTATTGTATAACATAATGTCCTAGGGTTGTCATCTGATGAAGATCATCAAAGGTTAGTGTTGCATTTAGCTGTCTTCTGGGTTTTTGTGACATTATATGCTAGCTTGAAAAATGGGTGTCTGATTATTTCTGGCTTGGTACTCTGCTGACATAATCTAATGTTTTGTTTTCGTTGTAAAGCCTTTTTGAAATCGGACAGTGTGGTTAGATTAACGAGAGTCTTGTCTTTAAATAGCTGTAAAATAGTCATATGTTTGAGAAATTGAAGTAATAGGATTTTTAAGGTTTTGAAAATCGCGCTACAGGCTTCAAGTGGCTGTTACGTAGGTGGGACGAATTCGTCCCGCCTAGCCCATAGAGGTTAACATCCCTGGAAGCCTGTGTTTCAGACATAAGGAAGTGGATGGTGGCGAATGTTTTACTTTTAAACTCAGACAAAACAGAGATGCTAGTTCTAAGTCCCAAGAAACAAAGATATCTTCTGTTGGATCTGCCAATTAATCTTGATGGTTGTACAGTCATCTCAAATAAAACTGTGAAGGACCTCGTCGTTACTCTGGACCCTGATCTCTCTTTTGACCAACATATCAAGAATATTTCAAGAATATTTCAAGGACAGCTTTTTTCCATCTTCATAATATTGCAAAAATCTGAAAATGATGCAGAAAAATGTATCCTACATTAGACTACTGCAATGCTCTACTTTCCGGCTACCCGGATAAAGCACTAAACAAACTTCAGTTAGTGCTAAATACGGCTGCTAGAATCCTGACTAGAACCCAAAAAATGTATCATATTACTCCAGTGCTAGCCTCCCTACACTGGCTTCCTGTTAAGGCAAGGGCTGATTTCAAGGTTTTACTGCTAACCTACAAAGCATTACATGGGCTTGCTCCTACCTATCTTTGCGATTTGGTCCTGCCGTACATACCTACACGTACGCTACGGTCACAAGACGCAGGCCTCCTAATTGTCCCTAGAATTTCTAAGCAAACGGCTGGAGGTAGGGCTTTCTCCTATAGAGCTCAATTTTTATGGAATGGTCTGCCTACCAATGTGAGAGACGCAGACTCAGTCTCAACCTTTAAGTCTTTACTGAAGACTTATCTCTTCAGTAGGTCCTATGATTAAGTATAGTCTGGCCCAGGAGTGTGAAGGTGAACGGAAAGGCTGGAGCAACGAACCGCCCTTGCTGTCTCTGCCTTGCCGGTTCCCCTCCTTCCACTGGGATTCTCTGCCTCTAACCCTTTTACAGGGGCTGAGTCACTGGCTTACTGGTGTTCTTCCATGCCGTCCATGGGAGGGGTGCGTCACTTGAGTGGGTTGAGTCACTGACGTGGTCTTCCTGTCTGGGTTGGCGCCCCCCCTTGGGTTGTGCCATGGCGGAGATCGTTGTGGGCTTTACTCGGCCTTGTCTTAGGACGGTAAGTTGGTGGTTGGAGACATCCCTCTAGTGGTGTGGGGGCTGTGCTTTGGCAAAGTGGGTGGGGTTATATCCTGCCTGTTTGGCCCTGTCCGGGGGTATCATCGGATGGGGCCACAGTGCCTTCTGATCCCTCCTGTCTCAGCCTCCAGTATTTATGCTGCAGTAGTTTATGTGTCGGGGGGCTAGGGTCAGTCTGTTACATCTGGAGTATTTCTCTTGTCTTATCCGGTGTCCTGTGTGAATTTAAATATGCTCTCTCTAATTCTCTCTTTCTCTCTTTCTGTCTTTCTCTCGGAGGACCTGAGCCCTAGGACCATGCCTCAGGACTACCTGGTATGATGACTCCTTGCTGTCCCCAGTCCACCTGGCCGTGCTGCTGCTCCAGTTTCAACTGTTCTGCCTGCGGCTATGGAACCCTGACCTGTTCACCGGACGTGCTTGTTGCACCCTCGACAACTACTATGATTATTATTATTTGACCATGCTGGTCATTTATGAACATTTTAACATCTTGACCATGTTCTGTTATAATATCCACCCTGCACAGCCAGAAGAGGACTGGCCACCCCTCATAGCCTGGTTCCTCTCTAGGTTTCTTCCTAGGTTTTTGGCCTTTCTAGGGAGTTTTTCCTAGGGAGTTTTTCCTAGCCACCGTGCTTCCTTCACATGCATTGCTTGCTGTTTGGGGTTTTAGGCTGGGTTTCTCTCCAGCACTTTGAGATATCAGCTGATGTACGAAGGGCTATATAAATAAATTTGATTTGATTTGATTTGATTTGGAAAGCCCTTAGAGACTTACCCCAAAATAATGTAATCACTGCCAAAATGTGCTTCTACAAAGTATTGACTCAGAGGTGTAAATACTTATGTAAATGAGATATTTCTGTATTTAATTTTAAATAAATTAGCTACAAATTCTAAAAATATGTTTTCACTTTGTCATTATGGGGTATTGTGTGTAGATGGGTGTGAACAAAATATACTGCTAAAAAAATAAAGGGAACACTTAAACAGCACATCCTAGATCTGAATGAAATAAATAATCTTATTAAATACTTTTTCCTTTACATAGTTGAATGTGCTGACAACAAAATCACACAAAAATAATCAATGGAAATCCAATTTATCAACCCATGGAGGTCTGGATTTGGAGTCACACTCAAAATTAAAGTGGAAAACCACACTACAGGCTGATCCAACTTTGAAAATGAGGCTCAGTACGTGCCTGTATGACCTCCCTACAACGCCTGGGCATGCTCCTGATGAGGTGGCGGATGGTCTCCTGAGGGATCTCCTCCCAGACCTGGACTAACTCCTGGACAGTCTGTGGTGCAATGTGGCGTTGGTGGATGGAGCGAGACATGATGTCCCAGATGTGCTCAATTGGATTCAGGTCTGGGGAACGGGCGGGCCAGTCCATAGCATCAATGCCTTCCTCTTGCAGGAACTGCTGACACACTCCAGCCACATGAGGTCTAGCATTGTCTTGCATTAGGAGGAACCCAGGGCCAACCGCACCAGCATATGGTCTCACAAGGGGTGTGAGCATCTCATCTCGGTACCTAATGGCAGTCAGGCTACCTCTGGCGAGCACATGGAGGGCTGTGCGCCCCCCCCCAAAGAAATGCCACCCCACACCATGACTGACCCACCGCCAAACCGGTCATGCTGGAGGATGTTGCAGGCAGCAGAACATTCTCCACGGCGTCTCCAGACTCTGTCACGTGCTCAGTGTGAAGCTGCTTTCATCTGTGAGGAGCACAGGGCGCCAGTGGCGAATTTGCCAATCTTGGTGTTCTCTGGCAAATGCCAAACGTCCTGCACGGTGTTGGGCTGTAAGCACAACCCCCACCTGTGGACGTCGGGCCCTCATACCACCCTCATGGAGTCTGTTTCTGACCGTTTGAGCAGACACATGCACATTTGTGGCCTGCTGGAGGTCATTTTGCAGGGCTCTGGCAGTGCTTCTCCTGCTCCTCCTTGCACTAAGGCGGAGGTAGCGGTCCTGCTGCTGGGTTGTTTCCCTCCTGCGGCCTCCTCCATGTCTCCTGATGTACTGGCCTGTCTCCTGGTAGCGCCTCCATGCTCTGGACACTACGCTGACAGACACAGCAAACCTTCTTGCCACAGCTCGCATTGATGTGCCATCCTGGATGAGCTGCACTACCTGAGCCATTTGTGTGGGTTGTAGACTCCGTCTCATGCTACCACTAGAGTGAAAGCACCGCCAGCATTCAAAAGTGACCAAAACATCATCCAGGAAGCATAGGAACTGAGAAGTGGTCTGTGGTCACCACCTGCAGAACCACTCCTTTATTGGAGGTGTCTTGCTAATTGCCTATAATTTCCACCTGTTGTTTATTCCATTTGCACAACAGCATGTGAAATTTATTGTCAATCAGTGTTGCTTCCTAAGTGGACAGTTTGATTTCACAGAAGTGTGATTGACTTGGAGTTACATTGTGTTGTTTAAGTGTTCCCTTTATTTTTTTGAGCAGTGTATATTTAATCCATTTTGAATTCAGGCTGTGACACAAAATGTGGAATAAGTCAAGGGGTTTGAATACTTTCTGAAGGCACTGTAGCTAGGACACTTCCACTGTATGAAAACATTTGACGAAGTACTGTTCCAATGGTGAAATATCCATTTAATTATACTGTACTGTAAGTATCAATGTAAATTGAGTTGTAATGTAGATCTGTTGATACTGGACATCCCTCCTCTGCCTTACAGCTCCAGTCCTTCAATAGTCAGAGACAACAGGTTCTAAGTTTTCATCAGCACCTCTTTGGAATATGGCTACAGACCCAGTGGGTAGAACAGTGTGTTATAGACCCAGGTTTGGCTCAAACTCCACTCTGAAGTGAAACATAGAGTGGGAAAGGTGAGCCTGAGGTTTCAACATACTGAGTGAGAGATGGAGGAACTGAATTAAACTTTATTATTCATCACAACGTTGGCAGCTTTTAGGCTATAACACAATATATCCATTTGCATCTTTCATACACTCACTTTCTTATCTCTCACATTAAGTATAGAACTGCTCTCTGCCCAAGGCTCCAAGTCCATCTGAGTGTCACAGGACAGGATAGTCCCACAGGAACGTTTATACTGACGGGGACTGCCAAGCATTATCTGTCAGAGGTTCATTGTCGGAATCACAAGGGGTCTATTTAGATCATAACATTGTATCATTACACACAGTATGCTGACGTTCGATACCAGGAATTTTAATATGTTCTTGATCTTTATAAATTGACTGGGGTTAGGGAAGATACAAAGTGATGCAAATCTGAGACAGTTGTTGATTTGAGGTATTTAGTGAAAATGCGTAGTGATGCTGAGGCCTTGTTTCAGTCTTGTTTTTTTTTCTCCTGATGAGGATACTCACTGCAACCTGTAATGCTAGTGCCTTAAACTTTCAGACGCAGGACACATTCTTCAGGTCCATGGTGCTTGCTGGCTGCTAGGATCAATAGCTGCTTGTCTGAGATGAGGAGAGACGGGTACATACAGCCCTGATGAGGGGGTGAGGATTGGGATTGAGGGGTGAAGAAAGGGAGCTAGAGAGTGAGGTGAGAGTTGGGGTAAGGAGTAGAGAGTGGAGAAGTATTGATACATGGTTTCATGGACATGTATGTAGCAGTGGAGGCTGGTGACTTAAACAATTGAGGAGGACGGGAGACCCACGTTATAGGCACGGAAATGCACGATGATAAAGTGTGTTTACCCAGACACAGAGACAACAACTGATAGACTGAGCTTGCTTTATGCATGTTTGTAGGCTGTAGGCCTGACATCTGTCATCACTATTATGTTGATTCATTCATTCCAGTTAATCATTTTGGATTGAAAATATATAGGCAGCCGAGCTACCCAATTTTGAATATAAACCAAATTTGATCTGGTTCACATTTTCTCCTGACATACAAATGGACTATAAATACATAACGTTAACAATTAGTTACCCTGACTAAATGGGCAGCGCACATAGGCTGTATGCATCTGCTCTTATTAGTAGCCACAGTTGATCAGACAGATTTTTTTCCTTCTCATTTTCATCCCCTACAGCATGTCAGGTCTCTAATGTTTAGGTGTAGCCTAGGCTACATCTAAACATTTATGTCATGAGTTTTGTCTTGTCTCTGTCCGGAGTGATTATGTGTTACCATCTTTGCTAAATAAATACCGGAGAAAAGTGGAACGCCTACTTGAGCGCATGTGAAAAAATGCGCTGCATCAACTTCTCTCTTTAATCTAACTTTTAATGGATGATACGATGGAGCTATCATATCATTCTGAATTGATTTCAACATCCCAGAAAAGACAGTAGAAAGTTCCATATATTCAGCAAGTAAAGCATCGTAACGTGCAATTACCGCTGCAAGCTCTTTGTAGTTGCCCTTGATAGCAGAACTTTCCCTCTCGTCATGTCCTCTAAAAGACAATTATTGCATGCCCAAAAACGCAGTGGTGTTGATAAGCCGCTTGAGAACATCCTTGTTTCGTCGTACTTCTCGCTGTGTTGCACAGTTTGAATACGCAGACCTAGGGTCACGATCGATGCGGCTTTTTCCCAGAAGCTTGAATCTGATGTGGGCATTTATATGCTCCCTGCTTTTGTTTTGCTGTTTAGCTGAAAGATCAATGTTCTTCAGGTTACTGTACCCCTCTTTCGCCTAACGTTCAGACTTTCCAGAAATCAGGCAAGGCCAGCAATACAGGCAGCTTGATGAAAGGCTCCCTGTTGACCAGCTATACTTTTGATATCAATTGGTATTGAACGCCCTCACCTTTTCATCCTTCTTCATGAAACTGATCTCCTTTGCTGGCTCAAATAGCCGACCAATCAGCCTGTTACCAACCCTTAGTAAACTTTGGGAAAAAATTGTGTTTGACCAGATACAATGCTATTTTACGGTAAATAAATTGACAACCAACTTCAGCACGCTGATAGGGAAGGACATTCAACAAGGACAGCACTTACACAAATTACTGATGATTGGCAGAGAGAAATTGATGATAAAAGAATATGGGGCTGTTTTGTTAGACTTCAGTGCGGCTTTTGACATTATCAATCATAGTCTGCTGCTGGAAAAACATACGTGTTATTGCTTTACACCCCCTGCTACATTGTGGATAAAGAGTTACCTGTTTAACAGAACATAGAAGGTGTTATTTAATGGAAGCCTCTCCAACATAATCCAGGTAGAATCAGGAATTCCCCAGGGCAGCTGTCTAGGCCCCTTACTTTTTAAAATCTTTACTAATGACATGCCACTGGCTTTGACTAAAGTTAGTTCATTCACTAAACTCTAAATCTCAACTAAATCTTGTAATAAATAATGTGGCAATTGAACAAGTTGAGGTGACTAAACTGCTTGGAGTAATCCTGGATTATAAACTGTCATGGTCAAAACATATTGAGACAACACTAACTAAGATAGCAAGAAGTCTGTCCATAATAAAGCGCTTCTCGACCTTTTTAACAGCACTATCAACAAGGCAGGTCCTACAGGCCCTAGTTTTGGCGCACCTGGACTACGGTTCAGTTGTGTGGTCAGGTGCCACAAAAAGGGACTTAGGATGATGTCATTTGGCTCAGAACAGGGCAGCACGGCTGGCCCTTGGATGTACAGAGAGAGCTAACATTAATAATATGCATGTCAATCTCTCCTAGCTCGAAGTGGAGGAGAGATTGACTTCATCACTACTTTTATTTATGAGAGGTATTGACATGTTGAATGCACCAAGCTGTCTGTTTGAACTACAGCTCAGACACCCTTGCATACCCCACAAGACATGCCACAAGAGGTCTCTTCACAGTCCCCAAGTCCAGAACAGACTGTGGGAGGCGCACAGTACTACATAGAACCATGACTACATGGAACTATATTCCACATGAAGTAACTGATGCAAGTAGTAAAATTAGATTTAAAATACAGATACAAATACACCTTATGGAACAGCGGGGACTGTGAAGCAACACAAACATATTCACAGACACAAGCATACACACACACACAATATCATATGCACTATACACACACGGACACATAGATTTTGTATTGTAGATATGTGCGAGTGGTGGAGTAGGAGCCTGAGGGAAAAGGAAAGGGTGCTGCTATCATGGATGGTATTGGCAAGTTTTTTACAGTTACTGTATTTTGAAGGAACAAAGACCTGGGTTAATCACTTGTTAGTCTGATTTGAGATTCCCAGAATATTTCCTTTAAAAACAGGACATGAATTTAAGAGTTTGACTTAAAAATGTCCAGTTCTCATGGAAATTGTATTATCACCAAATGTAATTAGCAAGAACAATTTATAGAGCTGGGGGTTGTGAAATATAAAATCTGATTAAGCCCTCTGCATTTTTGGAAATCTGTATAATTACATGTTCAAGGTGTCGGGAATCTACTACAAAGTGAAGAGCAGCAATTTAACATGTGGGTTGGAGTAATGCTACAGACAGAAACATTATAGAAAGTGCATAAGGACTGCATGTAGTCTAGCGGTTAGAGCATTGAGCAAGTAACTAAAAGGCACTTTAAAAAAAATTGTTAATGTGCCCTTGAGCAAGGCACTTAACCCTAATTTGCTCCAGGGGCACCGTACAACTATGGCTGACCATGTAAAACAAAGCATTTCACTGCACCTGTCCAGTGTATAAGACAATAAAACATGTATTTTGTATTTGTTATGTACAGTAGCAAGAAAAAGGGCATCAATTAACTCTGTCCCTTCATAGGCAATGGTAAACACTAGTAGAGACTGATGGTGAGTCGTAGCTAGATTGTTCAGCTGAAGTAAAACTGAAGTATCAACAGAACTAAATTACAGAGGAGCACAAGTTTATGTGTGCACAACATTGAGACTGGTTGCCTAGTCACCAGCAGAAGATGGCTATTCCCTGGTCCCAGAGAGGGGTGGAGATACTAGCTTACGCAGCACAGTCCCTCTGTACAGGCTGAGATGGTTCTTAGTATCCACTCTAACCTAGTCATCCACGCTGACCTATCTACTCTAATCGTGTTAATTATCATATGTTACATGCAATCAACCCCACTCCTTGATTCTCATTACATTCCTCATTTAACCTCACTCAATACCTTAACTCAATCACTCTCACAGATCAGATCACAGCTGACCATGTGGGGGGAAAGGGGGAAAATACAGTAGGGATTTCTGAGGACATCTTACTTGAGTAAATTGTGCTCTGACCACCGCAAGGACAGTGTGTGTCTAGTAAAAGGGCTTGTTGTTCTCTCAGCCCTATACTGCATGCATGCACGCACGTACACACACACACACACACACACACACACACACACACACACACACACACACACACACACACACACACACACACACACACACACACACACACACACACACACACACACACACACACACACACACACACACACACAGAGGGACAGTCAGATGGGCCGTGGCCCGAGACTCTTTGGCCTGTGGCTATAGACCGCGTGGCAATCGCCTCCCATGGACCCCTTTATGGGAGAGAAGTGCAAACAGAATTGACCTGAAGATGTTATTTTCAGAGGTCTGTTGACAGAGCCCAACTATCTATCTGTTGCTTCTTTATTCAGTCTCCTCAGGAGGCTCCATAAGCAGGTTGTCTGTAGCCTGGCAACAGGTTAGACACAATTCAACTCATTCATTGTATACTTGGAATTCATTTACAGTATGGTATGGCTATATGCTAACTAGATTTATATTTTTAAGAGGCTATTGTATTATTGTAAACAATCCTCCTCAAAGCAACGTTGTGTCTGAACAACAAATTGTGTTGTTGTGTAATGTTTTTTTTAAGATGTCCATGAGAAGGCAGTAAACAGGAAAATGTGGTGCACAAGTGCTGTTCTGTCTGTTCCAAATGTTATGGTCATTTGTCAAATGTTGTGTATTGAGAGGGCTGTTTTGGAGAAAAGAAATGTTGGCCTCGGTGTGGTAACTGTTGGTTATCTGGTTGCACACTGCACAGGCAATAGCCTTATTCATTTGTGTTTTTTAGTCAGGCAGCACTGCAGACCACCATAGCTCTGAGGGTCCTCCTCCTTCTTGTCCATTAATAATGCAGAGTGTGGTTTTGAGAGATGAGGAAACAGTAAACAAGATCCTTGTCCATCCAGAGGGGTATCCTATGAAGCATGCTAGATCTACTCAGGATTTTCTAAAGCTAATCAGCTTCACATCCCAGCTCAGTTTTCATCCATACTACGACCGTGGATATTGCTCATCCGCCTGCAGCTAACTCTAGTAGGCTTGTAACTGCGCATGCATGTCGCACGTGGCTAGTCAAACGCTGAACTCTTCATTGAGACAATGTTGAAACATCAGTGCCACATTTTCACTTGTGCCAAAATCAAAATGAAGGAAAAGTTACAGTATCTTGCAAATTCAGCAGGCTATGGTGTAAAGTTTCAAATACATTCTGTCATTACTAAATAATGTGATAGGTATTTTAACTCCTCAAACCTGATTTGTATTATACTCCTCTGATGAGATGACCTCTCTCCAGGATGACCTCATGACCAGATGAAGGCCATTGATTGATTTAGAATCACTGACAACAATCAAACTGAATAATTATTAATGCATATCTTATTAAATCTGACTGATTAGTAGCAAAGGAGAGATTTTACTCAAATGTCAATTACCTCCACAATAGTGTTGAATCACTTCATTCCATAGTTTGTATAGCTTCTCTACCCTTAATAAACATACTATTTCATAGGAGAATATCAGACATATTAAAACAAAGACCAAAGGCAACAAAATAACTATGACATACTGTATGAGTCAGTGACCAGACTAAATGTACTTTTCCATGCCAACTTTGGGCCTTTGAGTCCTCTGATCATCGTGTTAAGGAAACAGCATGTTGTAATTCCTAAAGCTAACACCCAGGAACCTGTGCAGTGTCCTCCATGGATTTAATGGTTACAACAGCAACTCAATTTTGTTGTCAAATGAAGGAAGGCTGGGGAAAAAAGGCATGGACTTCTATCAGGAAAGAGGACACATGCTATTATTAACAGTAGTAGAGCCATGAAAGTGAACAGAGCCAGACCCCCCAACCATCCACCATCTTCTGAAAAATGCACAACGCGAACAGAGGTGGGGTTGATGCAGGGACCTGCTTCCACCACGACTAACCGCTACATGTCCAGGGCCATTACTTATTTATAAGACATGCCTGGTAAGTGCCATAGTGGCCTTGCGATTTTTCCTCAGTGCCATAAGGGCACTTTCATACACCCTGTTTACATTTCAAACACTGGGAGAGGAGAGCGATAACAAAAAAAAGCACCCAATTAGTTACAGTGTCCAGAGCGTGGGCCGAAACCTGGGCCGACGAGATGACTCCGATAAATATTTGGATGTGTCATAGGACTCTACCCTGTGCTGGTCAAGATCAGGCTTATAGGAAGTGATGAATGAACTGCTTTTCCATAGGTCCAGTTTCCCTCTGAAGCCATTTGGGGAGTAAAAAAAAGAAATGCTTAGTTTTACCATCATTGCTAAATGTACACTGGAATCAAAACGAAGCAGTGATTAACGAAAATTTTATATTTTCTGAGAAAGGCCCTGCGTGCCCTTTGCATTGTCTATGCTTTTGAATGATTTTACCTCTTTCTCTATCCATTCTTTATACTTTTGATGAGAGAAGCAAAATAATTTCATTGTTTATTAATTTATTTTTCTTGTTTAATTATCAGAAATATGCAATAGACTTCAATGGTATGCTCATAAGAGATGTGCCAGGTACAGAAATTATGTTGTAAGTGTTGTCTTTCAATTCTGCATTCGCTATGATCCCCAGCTGATTTTGTACATTTGCCCACTTACAAAGAAATGATCAGTCTATCATTTTAATGGTAGGTTTATTTGAACAGTGAGAGACAGAATAACAACCAAAAAATCCTGAAAAACGCATGTAAAAAATGTTATAAAATGATTAGCATTTTAATGAGGGAAATAAGTATTTGACCCCTCTGCAAAACATGACTTAGTACTTGGTGGCAAAACCCTTGTTGGCAATCACAGAGGTCAGACGTTTCTTGTAGTTGGCCACCAGGTTTGCACACATCTCAGGAGGGATTTTGTCCCACTCCTCTTTGCAGATCTTCTCCAAGTCATTAAGGTTTCGAGGCTAAAGTTTGGCAACTCGAACCTTCAGCTTCCTCCACAGATTTTCTATGGGATTAAGGTCTGGAGACTGGCTAGTTTGACGGTGGAGATGGTGTTCTTGGGGTCATAGGCAGCATTCCTCCTCCTCCAAACATGGCGAGTTGAGTTGATGCCAAAGAGCTCCATTTTGGTCTCATCTGACCACAACACTTTCACCAGTTGTCCTCTGAATCATTCAGATGTTCATTGGCAAACTTCAGACGGGCATGTATATGTATTCTTGAGCAGGGGGACCTTGCGGGCGCTGCAGGATTTCAGTCCTTCACGGCATAGTGTGTTACCAATTGTTTTCTTGGTGACTATGGTCCCAGCTGCCTTGAGATCATTGACAAGATCCTCCCGTGTAGTTCTGGGCTGATTCCTCACCGTTCTCATGATCATTGCAACCCCACGAGGTGAGATCTTGTATGGAGCCCCAGGCCGAGGGATATTGACAGTTCTTTTGTGTTTCTTTTATTTGCGAATAATCGCACCAAATGTTGTCACCTTCTCACCAAGCTGCTTGGCGATGGTCTTGTAGCCCATTCCAGCCCTGTATAGGTCTACAATCTTGTCTCTGACATCCTTGGAGAGCTCTTTGGTCTTGGCCGTGGTGGAGAGTTTGGAATCTGATTGATTGATTGCTTCTGTGGACAGGTGTCTTTTTTACAGGTAACAAGCTGCGGTTAGGAGCACTCCCTTTAAGAGTGTGCTCCTAATCTCAAACTCCTAACCTGTATAAAAGACACCTTGGAGCCAGAAATCTTTCTGATTGAGAGGGGGTCAAATACTTATTTCCCTCATTAAAATCCAAATGAATTTATAAAATTTTTGACATGGATATTTTTGTTGTTATTCTGTCTCTCACTGTTCAAATAAACCTACCATGAAAATTATAGAGTGATCCTTTCTTTATCAGTAGGCAAACGTACAAAATCAGCAGGGGATCAAATACTTTTCCCCCACTGTAGACTATTTGTAGAATTGTAGACTGATTTATTCATTCTACAAATAGTCATGTTCCAGGGGTGTCTATATTGTCCAATTCCACATGTGATTTGTGTCATTTTACATGGTAATTTTGTCCATCAATTCCATGTCATTGTAATACTAACATCATTACTTCCAACAAAAGCATTGCAAGCAGCAGGGATTTCATAATACCCATCTCTGAGGTAACTGTGGAGTGTGTGGGGGCTTCATAAATTTGGCACTTTGTAAAATACAGTGTTTCCCTGCTACAAGGCAAAGTGGGAGGATTCTTTCTTATCAAGTAAACAAAGAAATGTGACAACCCTGTTTAGTCCTTCATCCCTTTGTGTAAAGTAATACAGAAGCAATTCAAATGTGTATTGAGGGTGCAAAGCCAATAGCTTATTACGACCCGCTGTATGTATCCAAACTAGGGTTGCTGTCACGTCCTGACCAGTATAAGGGTTATTTGTTGTTGTAGTTTGGTCAGGACGTGGCAGAGGGTATTTTGTTTGTGGTTCGGGGTGGTGATTTATGTAGTAGGGTGTTTGATTTATTATTTCCGGGTTTTGGTCTATGTTCTATGTTTTGTATTTCTATGTTCTTTCTGGTTTGTTGTTTTTCTATGTTTAGGTTGATGGGGGTTGGACTCTCAATTGGAGGCAGGTGCTTTCTCGTTGCCTCTGATTGAGAGTCCTATATATGGGTAATTGTTTGGTTTGGTGTTGTGGGAGATTGTTTCTTGTTTTGCCTGTGTGAGCATGACAAGACTGTTTTGTTGTTCGTGCGTTCTTCGTTTTGGTGTTCTCTTTATTTAAAATAAATATCAAGATGAGCATCCACATTCCTGCTGCGTTTTGGTCCTCTATTCCCGACAACAGCCGTTACAGTTGCAAAACTCCAGGAACTTCCAATAAATTCCCTGGTTTTCCAGAACTCCTGATCTGGACTTCCTGCGTATTCCCTCCTGATTCTGGGAGTCCTCTAACTGGGATTTTGGGAAAACCAGGGAGTTTATTGAAAGTTTGCGGAATTTTGCATCCATCCCAAATCCAAACTAAATATCAAATATGATCATTTCAAATGTAACCTGCCTTTGCATGAGACCACATCTGGTATAGTTGTTAGTCTGCTGATCTGTGGTTGGCTAAGAACCATGTTGTTGAATCTTAAAGGGAGATACAGTATATGGAAAATTGGGTCATAGACTGTAAAATGTCGCTTGTAGTATATGACTGTTTATCAAATAAACAGTAAAATACACAATAACAACAACACATCTAAACGCTACTGAGGGGATAAACAGGTGTTGATGAAATTGTTTTTTGGGTGGAAAAATATCTTAATACCTACGTAATACTTACGTATATAGTGTATTTCAAAATGATTTGTACTTCTGTAAATATTTCAGTGTGTGTAGTTGACATTGTGACAGACAGCCTCCTACATGTTGATGTAGGTCAACTTTTCCTTTAGTCTTGTCTCTCAGTCTCTCAGCAGCCTCAGCCATGCCCTGTCTGTCTCAGGACACCGCTAAGCACAGGCCTGCCAGTGTCACCAGGGAGACACACACTCTGACAGAAGCTGTGCCAGTTAGATCTCAAACATGTCACTATACTGCACCGCCTGCTCTCTCAGTCCTCCCAAGTCCTCCTGGCCTCCACACCCCAAACCACCACCACTCATAGATACAAATCTAACCATGCTGGTCCGGGCTACCATACCCCATACCAATGTCTGCCCTCCTGTCTCTCTCTCTCTCTCTCTCTCTCTCTCTCTCTCTCTCTCTCTCTCTCTCTCTCTCTATCCACCTCTAGACGGACAGGGGTGGGGTGCATTGGAGGTGTGCCACCGGCATCTTTGCCTGGGCCATCTGCTTGGCGAACCCTTAGAAGGATCGCCACGCATCTGCCAGCATTGCTGGGGGTGTCACGGGGCCGTCAGGCGTGATTGATCTGGTCCATTTAGCCGGAGCAGCCAACATAAACACCAGGCAGGCCACTACACAGCCTGGCCAACTGGCCCACACACAGGCCCAGGCTCTATCTCTCTGCCCACTGATCATCACATGGCTGGTCCTCTGTCACTGCTCACTCCTCACTTGTCTCATTGTCAGGTTAATGCTTGACTATAACCAATTTTTAAGTTGAAAATTCAACTATACTTTCAAATATGATATTATCATTTGAATATGTTAAAATCATCACCAGTTATCAGCCCAAACAGTAATTGTTCTAGTATTTTTTATTATTCAGTTGATGATAGTTCATAATCCAAGTTTAGTTTTGGATGTGATACGAGCCCTTATATGTATTGGAATATTCCATATGTGTTTTGCCCATCATGGCCCATTCGCCAGTGGAAACGTCAGAAGCAAGGTCATACAGTACTATAAATGAATACTGGTCAGAGAAGAGTAGTGGCTTTTTATCTGACCTATAAAACTGTGATAATTCACATAGCACAGATATAGAATGTAATTCATCCAGTCCTCCAGTCTCTTTTTAAATGTTTTTATTAGTCATAGTTGAAATGAAACTTAGAGGAAATAAAAAAGAGCCATCATCCCGACTGGTTGCTAGAGTTTGATTTTATATCCTATTATTGTCACCTATTTCCCATCTTATGCATATTCCATCGTCTTTATTGTTTGGTCTGTATTCTGGTACAACTCATCCCAGGGCAGAGATTGCATTGGTGTTTGGTTCCCTGAACAGAGAGGTCCTGGCTACAGCCCTTCATCCAGTGGCTATTTGTGCTCCGTGTGTGTTGCATTACTTTGAAATTCAGCTCGGCCAAAGCTCTGACTTCTCAATGCTCCCTTTTAACAAGACCTGTGTTAGTCTTCGGGATTTGCCCACCGCCAGGCTATAAGGTTTTCCTTTACTGCTGAACCACATCACATAGGCTTTTTTCCTCTTAGACGTCTGACTGCCGAAGAGAAATCGATTCTCGAGCTGCTCCATTTCACTACATAAATATAAATAATTGTTTAACCGTTAAAAGTCATGTAAGGTTTACTTGATTTGTTGATATAGATGTGACATTTAGCTGAAAGAGACGCTAGGTTTTAATTGAATTTTTTTTTAAACAGAGCTTTTGGTTTCAGACCTGGGTTCAAGAGAGAAATGGACTTGGGTGTGTCCATGCAGACTAAGTGGAGACTAAAGAACTCTGGGAAATTGTTAAGAGCAGGGAAACTTGGATGTCCTCTCAGTTAAATATTTTAAAAGAGGAGAATTTAAAGCTTGTTCTCTCAATACGTATCTCTCACTCTCTCTCTCTTTTGCTCTCTCTTGCTCTCTCTCTCTATATTTCTCAATCTCTCCCTGTCTTTCTCAAGCTTTTACAAAGTGCCTTTGCTGAAAGAGGCAGAATGGAAAGGTTAGGTATGTGTGTGTGAGTGTGTGTATTTTCATGTTATGAAATATCTATTCAATACTTTCACATAGTGTCTCCCTATGTGGTGGATGTGGGTATATCCAGTGATTAAATGAGGACACGTAGCCTCCCGAGTGGCGCAGTGGTCTAAGGCACTGCATCGCACTGCATCTAAGGCACTGCATCGTAGTGCTAGCTGAGACCCATGGGGTGGCACACAATTGGCCCAGCGTCATCCGGGTTAGGGCAGGGTTTGGCCGGCAGGGATGTTCCTGTCCAATCGCGCACTAGCGACTCCTGTGGCGGTCGCCAGGTGTACGGTGTTTTCTCCGACACATTGGTGCAGCTGGCTTCCGGTTTAAGCGGGCGTTGTGTCAAGAAGCAGTGTACGTGGGCTGGGTTGTGTTTCGGAGGATGCACGATCTCGATCTTTGCCTCTCCCGAGTCCGTACGTGTCATGGGACAGGATTGTAACTACCAATTGGATACCACAAAATTTAGGAGGAAAAGGGGAAAAAATAACAATAATTGATGAGGACGCGTAAAGTAATTCATAACAAACCCTTTGTAATTAGGTTGAATATGGTTAAACCTGTAACAGACACAATGGACATAAGGAAATAAGTAATCATTAATACATATATTAGTTAAGCGCATCTTCACTTCCTCTGTCAGCGCTTGAGGGCCACCAGGGGGCCAGCCAATCAATACCATGGGAACACTTGACCAAGGAGAAACTGGCCTGGCCAGGAAGTATGTAGGAGTGTTGTGACAGTGTGGGGCTTTTCTCGTGTAAAATAAAAGCCCATGCAGCCCCAGAGAAAACCCCACCGGTAAAGACTGAAAAACCCAGCGGTAAAGACTGAAAAACCCAGCGGTACAGACAGAAAAACCCACCGGTAAAGACTGAAAAACCCACCGGTAAAGACTGAAAAACCCAGCGGTACAGACAGAAAACCCCCACCGGTAAAGACTGAAAACCCCACCGGTAAAGACTGAAAAACCCAACGGTAAAGACTGAAAAACCCAGCGGTAGAGACAGAAAAACCCAAAGGTAAAAACTGAAAAACCCAGTGGTACAGACAGAAAAACCCACCGGTAAAGACTGAATAACCCAGCGGTACAGACAGAAAAACCCCAGCGGTACAGACAGAAAAACCCCACCGGTAAAGACTGAAAACCCCACCGGTAAAGACAGAAAAACCCAGCGGTACAGACAGAAAAATCCAGCGGTAAAGACTAAAAAACCCAGCGGTACAGGCAGAAAACCCCACCGGTAAAGACTGAAAACCCAGCGGTACAGACAGAAAAACTCAGCGGTACAGACAGAAAAACCCAGCGGTACAGACAGAAAACCCCACCGGTAAAGACTGAAAACCCGACCGGTAAAGACTGAGAAACCCAGCAGTAAAGACCGAAAAACCCAGCGGTACAGACAGAAAATCCCACCGGTAAAGACTGAAAAACCCAGCGGTACAGACAGAAAACCCCACCGGTAAAGACTGAAAAACCCAGCGGTAAAGACTGAAAAACCCAGCGGTACAGACAGAAAAACCCGACCGGTAAAGACTGAAAATCCCACCGGTATAGACTGAAAAACCCAGCGGTACAGACAGAAAACCCCACCGGTAAAGACTGAAAAACCCAGCGGTACAGACAGAAAAACCCACCGGTAAAGACTGAAAAACCCAGCGGTAAAGACTGAAAACCCCACCTGTAAATATTGAAAAACCCAGCGGTACAGACAGAAAAACCCACCAGTAAAGACTGAAAAACTCAGCGGTAAAGACTGAAAAACCCAGCGGTACAGACAGAAAACCCCACCGGTAAAGACTGAAAAACCCACTGGTAAAGACTGAAAAACCCACTGGTAAAGACTGAAAAACCCAGCGGTAAAGACTGAAAAACCCAGCGGTACAGACAGAGAACCCCACCGGTAAAGACTGAAAAACACAGCGGTACAGACAGAGAACCCCACCGGTAAAGACTGAAAAACCCACCGGTAAAGACTGAAAAACCCAGCGGTACAGACAGAAAAACCCAGTGGTAAAAACTGAAAAACCCAGCGGTACAGACAGAAAAACCCACAAGTAAAGACTGAAAAACCCAGCGGTACAGACAGAAAACCCCAGCAGTACAGGCAGAAAACCCCACCGGTAAAGACTGAAAAACCCAGCGGTACAGACAGAAAAACTCAGCGGTACAGACAGAAAAACCCAGCGGTAAAGACTGAAAAACCCAGCGGTACAGACAGAAAACCCCACCGGTAAAGACTGAAAACCCCACCGGTAAAGACTGAAAAACCCAGCGGTAAAGACTGAAAAACCCAGTGGTACAGACAGAAAAACCCGGCGGTAAAGACAGAAAAACCCAGTGGTACAGACAGAAAAACCCCACCGGTAAAGACTGAAAACCCGACCGGTAAAGACAGAAAAACCCAGCGGTAAAGACTGAAAAACCCAGCGGTAAAGACAGAAAACCCCACCGGTAAAGACTGAAAAACCCAGCGGTACAGACTGAAAAACCCAGCGGTAAAGACTGAAAACCCCACCGGTAAAGACTGAAAACCCAGCGGAACAGACAGAAAAACCCAGCGGTACAGACTGAAAAACACAGCGGTAAAGACTGAAAAACCCAGCGGTACAGACTGAAAACCCAGCGGAGCAGACAAAAAAAAACAGCGGTACAGACAAAAAGCATCCTGGACCTTTTTGTTGACGTAATAAGGTACTCTTTTCTTCTTCGGTCACCTCCCTTTCTGTTGTTTGTGTCTGATCAGTCTGGAACATTATACCAAGGTCAATAAATGGAATAGAAGTTTGTGGGGTTTTTGTAAAAAAAATCAAGTTTAATGATGAGAGGATTTATCTCTATTTAGATACAGTAGGTAGAGGAGGGTGTATTGGCAAATGTCTTTCTTTCTTATGTGTTTAGCGCTCCAAAGCATGTCAGCGAGTAGTTTTAAGCGTGTCTCCATTGGTGACATCCCATCACAGTGTAGTATGAAATGGTCCTGAAGTTGAATGAGTCGCTAACAAAAGCGAGAGGGATTTAGCACATGGAGGCACATCTCCAGAAAGTGTTTATGTTCCTGTTAAAGCCTTTCTCTGGCAGAAACGATTACATTAACGTCTCCTAGTTATTTGTTTTCATCTGAACATTTGGCCGTGGGGTTTATCCATCTTGACAAGCACATAATATGTATTTCGGTGCTTTGAGGAGGAATATGAGAGAGAGTAAAAAAGGAGATAGAGAAAGTTAGGACAGCCTCTGTGTTTTAGTCTTATTTTACACTCCCCAAAGATGCATTAAAGATCCCAATAATCCCCTCAAAATGACATCTTCACTCTCCTCTTTGAGTAGGAGGAATGCATCTCGGCCAAATTACTGAAGACATTCTAGGGAGTTAGGGACAATGTGACAAACACATCAAGATCCCAATGTAATTTGATTACGACTGAAGAAGTATAAATATGGAGTCTTCCTAGCGGTCCACACTAAGCCAATTAGGAGCTCTAAATGAATTTGTGTCTGTGCGACACCTTGACTTCCCCAGCAGTCAAAAGGTAACAGGTTCAGGGCCTGTGAATGCCCACGGTCTTCTAATGGACACTGGATTATACTGTTGCGTTACTGTACCTGGATAGGAGGATTGTTTGACCTTTAAAATACCTCCAACACGTAAGCAGAGAAAGAGGTTACCGTTTGTTTTGAATAAAATAGGTTATATGCATTTTATTCCATTATATGTCTATTTGACTTCTTGATCTAAAGAGTCCCCACAGTTTCTCTATCACCCAAATCACATGGAACAGAGTGATCAAACAACATCCAACATTTCCGCCCAAGGACATACAGTGCCTTCAGAAAGTATTCACACCCCTTGACTTTTTCTACATTTTGTTGAGATGTTGTGTCTCTGGCCTACACACAATACCCCATAATGTCAAAATGGAATTATGTATTTAGAAATGTTGACAAATTAATAAAAAATGTAAATCTGAAATGTATTCATTCAACCTAATAAGTTCAGGAGTAAAGTTTTGCTTAACAAGTCACATAATAAGTTGCAAGAACTCACTCTGTGCAATAATAGTGTTTAATGTGATGTTTTAATGACTACCTCATCTCTGTACCCAACACATATAATTATCTCAGTAGAGCAGTGAATTTCACACAAAGATTCAACCACAAAGAACAGGGATGTTTTTCAATGCCTCACAAAGTTGGGCACCAATTGGTAGATGGGTAAAAATAAAAAAAAGCAGACACTGAATATCGGTTTGAGCATGGTGAAGTTACACTTTGGATGGTGCATCAATACACCCAGTTACTACAAATATACAGGCATCCTTCCTCAGTTGCCAGAAAGGAAAGAAACTGCTCAGGGATTTCGCCATGAGGCCATTGGTGACTTTAAAACAGTTGCAGAGTTTAATGGCTGTGATAGGATGGATAAACAACATTGTAGTTACTCCACAATACTAACTAAAATGATGAAAAGATGGAAACTTGTACTGAATAAAATTATTCCAAAACATGCATCCTGTTTGCAACAAGGCACTAAAGTAATAGTACTTTTTTTTGGGGCTAAGCAACTAACGTTTTGTCCTAAATACAAATCTAATACAACAAATGACTGTGTAACACTCTCCATATTTTGAAGCATAGTGGTGGCTGCATCATGTTATGGGTATGCTTGTAATAGTTAAGGACTGGGGAGTTTTTCAGGATAAAAAATACATGGAATGGAGCTAAGCACAGGCAAAATCATAGAGGAAAACCTGGTTCAGTCTGGTTCCCACCAGATGCTGGGAGATTAATTCCCCTATCAGCAAGACAATAACCTAAAACACAAGGCCAAATCTACACTGGAGTTGCTTACCAAGAAGACACTGGATATTCCTGAGTGGCTGAGATACAGTTTTGACTTAAATATACTTGAAATCTATGGCAACACTTGAAAATGACTGTCTAGCAATAATCAACAACCAATTTGACAGAGCTTGTAGATTTCTTTTTTTGAATAATGGGAAAAGTTGCACAATCCAGGTGTGGAAAGCTCTTAGAGACTTACCCAGAAAGACTCACAGCTGTAATTGCTGCCAAAGGTTCTTCTACAAAGTAGAAGTATTGTGTGTAGATGGGTGAGAAAAATGTTTTATTTAATGTAAGAGGTGCGTGACTGGCTGCAGGGAAGTCAGGCGCAGGAGAGCAGAACTGGGTAATAACCGGAGCAGTTGTCACGTCCTGACCAGTAGAGGGTGTAGTTGGGTCAGGACGTGGCAGAAGGGAGTGTGTGTTTTTTATTGTTTCATTGATTTTGGCCGTGTGACTTCCAATCAAGCACAGCTGTAGAGGGTTGTGGTTGATTGGGAGTCACACATAAGGAGCATGTTTTTCCTTTGGGTTTGGTGGGAAATTGTTCTTGTCACTGTGGTTGCACCTGACAGGACTGTGTTGGCTGTCAGTTTTTGTTGTTTTTGTAAATTACATAGTGTTCGTTCAATTAAACATGACGAACCCTAACTCCGCCGCATTTTGGTCCACTTCTTCCATAGACAGCCGTTACAGAATTACCCACCAAACAAGGACCAAGCAGCGGAAGAGGAAGGAGCAGCGACAGGAGAGAAAAAGGGAGGAATGGACATGGGAGGACGTCCTGGATGGCAAGGGATTCTACACCTGGGAAGAGATCCTGGCCGGAAGGGATCGCCTCCCATGGGAACAGGTGGAGGCACTCAGGAGAGTGGAGGCAGCTGGACAGAGGAACCATCGGGAACATTACGCTGGAACACGGTTGGCTAGGAAACCCGAGAGGCAGCCCCAAGATTTTTTTTGGGGGGGGCACACGGGTAGCTTGGCCAGGCCAGGGAAGAGCCGTAAGCCAGCTACCCGTGACTACAGGGAGGTGCATAGGAGGTGGAGGGCGTCATGTTACGCTGAGGTATGCACCATCTCGCCTATACGGACGCTACAGTTCGCCCAGTACCAGCGCCCCGCAGGTGCCAGGGCAAGGTGAGCATCGAGCCGGAAGGGGGGATGCCAACCCTGCAATCAAGACCGCCAGCGCGCCCTTTCGGTCCGGTGTTTCCCGCCAGACGCACTAGCATGGAGGTGCGTGTCTCCAGGCTGGCACCTCCTATACCAGCCCAACGCATCAGGAGTCTAGTGTGTCAACCCAGCCTCGCCAGTCAACAGTCACCAGAGCTGCCCGCCAGTCAACAGTCACCAGAGCTGCCCGCCAGTCAACAGTCACCAGAGCTGCCCGCCAGTCAACTGTCACCAGAGCTGCCCGCCAGTCAACAGTTGTCAGAGCTGCCCGCCAGTCAACAGTCGTCAGAGCTGCCCGCCAGTCAACAGTCGTCAGAGCTGCCCGCCAGTCAACAATCGTCAGAGCTGCCCGCCATTCAACAGTCGTCAGAGCTGCCCGCCATTCAACAGTCGTCAGAGCTGCCCGCCA
This sequence comes from Salmo salar, assembly GCF_965601325.2. Taxonomy (NCBI): domain Eukaryota; kingdom Metazoa; phylum Chordata; class Actinopteri; order Salmoniformes; family Salmonidae; genus Salmo; species Salmo salar. The sequence continues at coordinate 33,567,126 of NC_138314.1, forward strand.
TTCAACAGTCGTCAGAGCTGCCCGCCATTCAACAGTCGTCAGAGCTGCCCGCCAGTCAACAGTCGTCAGAGCTGCCCGCCAGTCAACAGTCGTCAGAGCTGCCCGCCAGTCAACAGTCGTCAGAGCTGCCCTCCAGTCAACTGTCGTCAGAGCTGCCCGCCAGTCAACAGTCGTCAGAGCTGCCCGCCAGTCAACAGTCGTCAGACTGCCCTGAACTGCCGGAGTGGCCAGACTGCCCTGAACTGCCAGAGTGGCCAGACTGCCCTGAACTGCCGGAGTGGCCAGACTGCCCTGAACTGCCGGAGTGGCCAGACTGCCCTGAACTGCCGGAGTGGCCAGACTGCCCTGAACTGCCCGAGTGTCCAGACTGCCCTGAACTGCCCGAGTGGCCAGACTGCCCGGAGGTGCCCGCCTGCCAGGATCTGCCAGGGTGCCCTGCCTGTCCTCCGGCCCAGCCCGAGTGGCCCTCCTGCCCTCCGGCCCAGCCCGAGTGGCCCTCCTGCCCTCCGGCCCAGCCCGAGTGGCCCTCCTGCCCTCCGGCCCAGCCCGAGTGACCCTCCTGCCCTCCGGCCCAGCCCGAGTGGCCCTCCTGCCCTCCGGCCCAGCCCGAGTGGCCCTCCTGCCCTCCGGCCCAGCCCGAGTGGCCCTCCTGCCCTCCGGCCCAGCCCGAGTGACCCTCCTGCCCTCCGGCCCAGCCCGAGTGGCCCTCCTGCCCTCCGGCCCAGCCCGAGTGGCCCTCCTGCCCTCCGGCCCTCCGGCCCAGCCCGAGGGGCCCTCCTGCCCTCCGGCCCAGCCCGAGGGGCCCTCCTGCCCTCCGGCCCAGCCCGAGGGGCCCTCCTGCCCTCCGGTCCAGCCCGAGGGGCCCTCCTGCCCTCCGGCCCAGCCCGAGGGGCCCTCCTGTCCTCCGGCCCAGCCCGAGTGGCCCTCCAGTCCTCCGGCCCAGCCCGAGTGGCCCGTCTGCCCGGCGCAGCTATCGGCGCCACCAAAGTGGGCGACGCCGAAGGTGGAGCGAGGTCAACGTCCTGCACCTGAGCCACCTCCAGGATAGGTGGGTTGGGGAGGGAGGGTGTAGCACAGTGCCGTCGGTGACGGCAGCCACCCTCCCTTCCCTCCCTTATTGTTTAGGTGTTCCTTTTTGTTGGGGATTTTCTTGTGTGTTCTTTTTTTAGGTGCATCCCGGGGTCTGCACCTTGAGGGGGGGGGTACTGTCACGTCCTGACCAGTAGAGGGTGTAGTTGGGTCAGGACGTGGCAGAAGGGAGTGTGTGTTTTTTATTGTTTCATTGATTTTGGCCGTGTGACTTCCAATCAAGCACAGCTGTAGAGGGTTGTGGTTGATTGGGAGTCACACATAAGGAGCATGTTTTTCCTTTGGGTTTGGTGGGAAATTGTTCTTGTCACTGTGGTTGCACCTGACAGGACTGTGTTGGCTGTCAGTTTTTGTTGTTTTTGTAAATTACATAGTGTTCGTTCAATTAAACATGACGAACCCTAACTCCGCCGCATTTTGGTCCACTTCTTCCATAGACAGCCGTTACAGCAGTTTAATATGCAAAACCAACAACAACAACAAAATATGGGTACAAATAACCTGTCGTGAACCAGTCAGAAATGCACAAACACTTTACGACAAACAATTCCACACACAGACATGGGGGGAACAGAGGGTTATATACATGTCAAATAATGAGGGAATGTAAACCAGGTGTGTGGGAAAACAAGACAAAACAAATGGAAAATGAAAGGTGGATCGGCGATGGCTAGAAGACCGGTGACGTCGACCGCCGAAAGCCGCCCGAACAAGGAGAGGAACCGACTTCGGCGGAAGTCATGACATCTAATCCATTTTGAATTCAGGCTGTAACACAACCAGATGTGGAATAAGTCAAGTGGAATTAATACTTTCTGAAGGCACTGTAGGTTGAAAGGTGAACTCCTAAGCTAGCTGTAAATGTATTGTTCTCCATACTTAAATTCATATATCCATTTTGTTTCATCTATATATTTCTTTATATTATAACCTTTATTTTAACAGGCAGTCCCATTGAGACCGAGGTCTATTTTGCAAGGGAGCCCTGCACAATTTACAAAAAAATGCAATATAAAATACACCAAATTACAAACACACTCAAGAAAAACAATCACATTCCTCAGCAAAGAGATCCCCAATCATGGACTGCCCAAAAGGCACCAGTACATCCAGTTGCACACTCTTACAAAAAAAGGGTTCCAAAAGAGTTCTTTGGTTATCCTGATAGGAGAACCCTTTTTGGTTCTAGGTAAAACCGTTTTTGGTTCCTTTTTGGTTCCAGGTAGAGGCCTCTGTGGAAAGGGTTCTACATTGAACCAAAAGGGTTCTACCTGGAGCCAAGAAGGGTTCTACTTGGAACCAAAAGGGTTCTACATGGAACCAAAACGGGTTCTTCAAAGTTTTCATCTATGAGGACAGCAGAATATCCCTTTTAATCTAGATAGAACATTTTTTGAGTGTAGGGAACTCTGTAGATTATTACATACATGGGGTGCAAAGAAACTAAAAGCTGATTTACCTAACACTGAGTAGACCGAAGGGATTTCCAGAGTTAGCCATCCCTGAGACCAGGTATGGTGATTAGTACGTCTAACAGTTATTAATTATGTTAGGTATGGCAGGAGTTTTTGTAGGAGAGCTTTATAAATAAAACGAGAGCAATGAGTCGACATACAAGACTTTAAAAAGGACCTGGTCAGCTTACTTTCTGGTAAAGAATGCAGTGATGTGTACTGGACCTGTCACCTGTAATAAAATGAAGTACGTTATGGTAAACAGCATTTAATGGCTTCTAGGAATCTATACGTTTTCATGGATATATGGAACAAACATGGGACAGTGGGACATGGACACAGCTTGACTTTGGGACACTTCCAAGATATGAACATGTTTGACAAGGTATGTTTCATGGGGGAAATCCTTTTAAGCTCTTAAATGTAATGGAAAATGTCATCTGCGTAATCCCCAAAAGTAATTATTCATCATGAGAGGGCCATAAACAATCACTAGTAAGGCTGCATACTCCAAGAAAGGTTAAAATCTCAATCTGGTAAAAATAGTTATAAATTGCTGAGGTGTAGTCACTTTTGAGGACACAAGCTCAAGTACCCAGTACAAATATGATGAAAATAAGAAAATATGAAATATTTTATATTATGTATTTTCTATTCAACAGAACTGGATGAATATGGCTTGATATGACTTATATTTGTTCTAAATATAGAATACTCAATTTACAAAATGACCCACTATAATATTTCACCTTCCTTATAACTGTAAAACAAATATTTGGATATTTTGTTACAGAGAAAATGTGCATATTTTCTAAAGGTCTTTGTTGATCAAGACATCTGCACCCATCTCTGTGAATGTCTCATGTAGCTCTTGGATTTCTGAACTCGTTAGAAAACTCCCCTTCATCCCATATTAATCTTGTTTGTCTACGACAAACAGAAAGTGTTTTTTGTTTAAAATCTATGAATTATTTAAGTGTAGATTACTGGCAATAAATCGATCTCTGAATGTGCTACAGCGACAAAACCACTCTCTCCTGCTGCGTTACGATGTAAGGAGTCCAGGAATATGCATTGTTAGTGGCTGAGATGTAGAGTTCAGCCAGGAGTTGATGGACAGTCAGAAGAGTGAATGAAATGGTAGGAGGGACATCCCAGCTTCAAGTGTTGTCAGATTTCACATCCTGCTTCAAACAGGCAGAAGAGACATACTCCTGTGTCCGCGAGGATCAGGGCTACCACCCAACACAAGCCATTTCCATCTATGGTGTCCACATATTGATTTTTAAGATAAAATGTTTGTTGGAACTGGTACCAGAACCATGCATTCTCCAAAACAGTAAACAGTGGACTTTAAATCTAAGAGGTTTAGACACATATATTTCATGTATCTCCAGACAGGAAGAATTCCCAATAAAAATATAGTAAATACCACATTAAACACACCATGATTATCCAGTTACATGGACATGCAGATAGCCTTCGATGTATTGTACTACGCCGCACAGTTCTGACAGCTAACCAGTGAGTGATAGAGTAATTAATGGGGGGATCACTACCTTACAGTAATAATCCCAGCCAAGTTTTTCATCTCTCTCTCTCTCTCTCTCTCTCTCTCTCTCTCTCTCTCTCTCCCTAGCTTGCTCTCTCTCTCTCTCTCTCTCTCTCTCCCTAGCTTGCTCCCTCTCTCTCTCTCTCTCCCTAGCTTGCTCTCTCTCTCTCTCTCCCTAGCTCTCTCTCTCTCTCTCTCTCTCTCTCTCCCTAGCTTGCTCTCTCTCTCTCTCTCTCTCTCTCTCTCGCTCTCTCCCTAGCTCTCTCTCTCTAGCTTGCTCTCTCCCTAGCTTGCTCTCTCTCTCTAGCTTGCTCTCTCCCTAGCTTGCTCTCTCCCTAGCTTGCTCTCTCTCTCTCACCCTAGCTTGCTCTCTCCATAGCTTGCTCTCTCCCTCGCTTGCTCTCTCTCTCTCTCCCTAGCTTGCTCTCTCTCTCTCCCTAGCTTGCTCTCTCTCTCTCTCCCTAGCTTGCTCTCTCTCTCTCTTTCTCTCTCTCTCTCTCTCTCTTCACTTGAGAGGCCTAGGGTGTTTGATGGGGGTTCAGCTTCTGCAATGTCTTCCTGTCTCTGGTGTTGTTCTACGGGATATTACACACATTATCTCCCAGACGAAAGGTTACACTGGGTACAAGGCCATTACTTAATCGCTCAGCTCGTGGCATTTGCAACCACTGGCCTATAATTACATCATTCCGGTGGCCCAGTTCGTTTTGTACTTGACTAATTGTGTGTTGAATCTGCTCTGAACCCCACAGAGTAGGGTAGTAGTATAGCTGGGCTGGTGGACCATTGTGAAGAAGTAGTATGTGGTAATTGTCAGAGCTTAAAGTCAAGTGGAGCTGATAGAGCTGGTTGTCGCAGGTCTTCTGTCTCTGAATCAACGCTGTGTCATTGTGTTGGATGTCAAGGAATTCTAGGGTTAGTCTGCAGTGGAGCTAGGTTGATTGGACCCCTTGTTGCTTTTTGAAACCTTCTGGCCTAGTGGGACATGCAAAGCTCTCTGTGTGCTGGACTGGACAAATGAAAAGCTAGTGGAATTGATACAACTCCGCTATAGTTTATGAAATGTTACAGTATTGGATTTAGACATTCAAAGCAAATCACACAATAATCTTAATCATGACACCAATCCACAATGTTTCCAGGTACAGTGCCGTGAAAAGGTATTTGCCCACTTCCAGATTTTTTCTAGTTTAGCATATGTTTGACACTGAATGTTATCAGATCTTCAACCAAAACCTAATATTAGATAAAGGGGACCTGAGTGAACAAAGAACACAAAAAATGTGATACTTATTTCATTTATTTAATAAACAAAGTTATGCAAAACACCCAAACCCCCTGTGTAAAAAAGTAATTGCCCCCTTACACTAAGTGGTTGTGCCACAATTAGCTGCAATGACTGCAACCAAACGCTTTCTGTAGTTGTTGATCAGTCTCTCACATCTCTGTGGAGGAATTTTGGCCCACTGTTCCAAGTAGAACTAATTTAACCCACTGACATTTGTGGGTTTTCGTGCATAAATTGCTCGTTTCAGGTCCTGCCACAACGTCTCAATCGGGTTTAGGTCTGGACTTTAAATACAGTAGGCCAATCCAAAACTAGAAACGTGCTGCTTTTCAGCCATTCTGATGTAGACTTGCTTGTGTGTTTTGGACCATTGTCTTGCTGCATGATCCAGCTGCACTTCAGCTTCAGGATGGCCTGATGTTCTCCTTTACAATTCTCTGATACAGAGCAGAATTCATGGTTCCTTCTTTTAAGGCAAGTCGTCCAGGTCCTGATTCAGCAAAACATCCCCAAACCATCACACTACCACCAACATGCTTGACCGTTGGTGTGAGGTTCTTACTGTGGAATGCAATGTTTGCTTTTCGCCAGACATAACGTGACCCATTTCATCTTAAAAGTTCCACTTTTGAGTCATCTGTACATAGAATATTCTTCCAGAAGTCTTGACAATCATCCAGGTGCTTCCAGGTGCTTTTTTTTGGCAAACTTGAGTCAACTTTCTGGATGAAATGGGTTCCTTTATGTCTGGCGAAAACCAAACACTGTATTCCAAACAGTCAAGCATGGTGGTGGTAGTGTGATGGTTTGTGGATGCTTTGCTGCCTCAGGACCTGGACGACTGAGTTAAAGCAGTTCTGCATGGAAGAGTGGGCCAACATTCCTCCAGAGCAATATGAGAGACTGATCAACAACTACAGGAAGTGTTTGGTTGGAGTCATTGCAGCTGAAGGTGACACAACCAGTCAACGAGTATAAGGGGGCAACTTTTTCACACAGTGGAATTGGGTGTTGCATAACTTTGTTTATTAAATAAATCAAATAAGTATACATTTTTGAGGTTATTTGTTCACTCAGGTCTTCTTTATCTAATATTAGGTTTTGATTGAAGATCTGACATATGCAAAAATAGAGAAAATCAGAAAGGGGGAAAATACTTTTTCACGGCACAGTATCTTGCCATTGTCTCTCACACACGTGCACATTCACAAGAGTGCTTGCATGCGTTCACATGCACGCACATACACACAAACAAATACTGTATGTGTGCTTATCTATCACTTTCCATACCAATCTGTCGATGGAGGAGCATGTCACAGTAGCTTAACACTGATTAAGTGAGTCAAGACAGCAGCAGGCAGCAGCATTTCATTACGTTCCTTTACAACCATTTCTCCATCAACACTCCTTTATGGGCCAAAAGCTCCCTCTCTGTGGGAATTTGGTATTGTATGCTTTTCATTTGTGAGCGGATCGCATTTCAGGCAGGCAGCCCACTTTTACAGTAACTCCTGATGACAATGCCATGGTACACAAATTACAGAGACACATTTCTAAGCCCTCCCCGCAGGAATAACAACTTATTTCGCCCACCATAAACACAATGGCATAATAACGGTCTCATTATGAGAAAACCAGATTCCTTTTTTTCTGTAACAGGAGAGTACACTTGGGAGATTTCACGACAACCTCTTTAGAAGGATAAACATTTGCATTGCTACGTTTTGAATTTCCTTTTGCATAATATCCTCAATAGAGTTTCACTGTATTACTACAACTACTGGATGGTCGGCACTGTATAAGTTCCAATGGCAGTAATCCTCTCCCTAATATTAAGTTCATGAATCAGTCTTCTCTGTATGGGACCACCAGTGTATGGAACCTCTTTTATGCTCCCTGTTGTTTTTCAGCAGACTTCACTTCTAGGACATATTCAGTCTTTCAATAAATTTGACTGACCCACTAATGTTAACCATTTGGAATGTGAGTATACGATTTATAATCATGAAACTAATGGATCTGATACTTTACTATCCACATCCCACCACCTGTGTCCTTGTCTTCCCTAAGTCTTCTGTAGTCCTCAGCAGACAAAACCGAGATGACGCACACTAATAATGCTCTTCAGTGGAGAATTTACATCAGTGGGTTTACATCTCGCCAAAGGAAAGACTTCCTGACCCACAATCCGCTTAAACCTAACCAAGGGCAGAGTGAATTATGGCCCCCACTGCTCCAGCTCTGTCATGGATATAAGAGAGAGGTCTGGGGTCTGGGGTGCCGCGTGGCAATCCATTTTTCCTCAGGGGGGAAACAGACACAAACACGGTTATTCTTGCCATGCGCCCCAGCTCTCTCTCCTATCAGTTCCTCAGAGTACCACACAGAAGCCCGCATGGCCTGGCCCTCCACATCTGGAGGCTCTGCTATCAGATCCACAAGCCAATCCATATGGCATAGGTCTGACACAGGGCTAATTAAACGCAATTAGATAACCCCCCTGGACTTCAATATAATCCTCTGGATTGCAGTGTGAGAAGGAGAAGGGGCAGCATATCCCCTGCAGAACAAAGCCAGGCAGAGCGTCTAATGTATAAAACACATGGATTAGCGTTTAGCTGATGGGCCGGGCCACAGCCAGGCAGTGGTTTCCACTTTTTTGGGGGCTGACTTGGCCAAACGATTCCGGGGACCCAGTTAGTCTTGTGGGAGGTGGAAAATCCATCTCTGCATGTGTAAATTGACAACTGTATAAAGATAAGTAAATATCATAACCCTGTCCTGGATAATTTATTTTGCTTGAAAAGACAGGTGCAGAGAATATTACTTTTCCACATTTGTGAAACCAGAATCCCAGCATGAAAAAAGAAAAACAGACAAGACAGACAGAACATTCAGAGAATACTAGAGGGACTCCATGATTCCATGATATCCGTATTCTATGTTCACCTGTCCTATTTAAGGATTTATACATGATAGTGGTAATAGTATATGCCGTCAGTCTTTTTATATCTACTTTTTCCATCATTCTGACCAAACAGACATACGATATACAAACATTTACCTACATTTTGAGGGGCTCTTCAAAAATATTTGCACAATGATATTGAGACTAACCTCTAAGGCTGGGCTCTCCAACCCTGTTCCTGGAGAGCTACAGTCCTTTAGGTTTTCACTCCAACCCTAAAGTAGCACACCTGATTATATATATACTGAACAAAAGTATAAACACAACTTTCAACGATTTCATCGATTTTACTGAGTTACAGTTCATATAAGAAAATCAGTCTACTGAAATATATTCATAGGGCCCTAATCTATGGATTTCACATGACTGGGCAGGGGCGCAGCCATGGGTGGACCTGGGAGGGCATAGGCCCACCTACTTGGGAGCCAGGCCCACCCACTGGGGAGCCAGGCCCAGCCAATGTGAATTAGTTTTTTCCCACAAAAGAGCTTTATTAAAGACATAAATACTCCTCAGTTTCATCAGCTGTCCGGGTGGCTGGTCTCAGACAATCCCTCAGGTAAAGAAGCCGGATGTGGAGGTCCTGGGCTCGTGTGGTTACACGTGGTCTGCAGTTGTGATGCTGGTTGGACGTACAGACAAATTCTCTATAACGACTTTGGAGGCGGCTTATGGTAGAGAAATTAACAGGCAATTCTCTGGCAACAGTTCTGGTGGATATTCCTGCAGTCAGAATGTCAACTGCACGCTCCCTCAAAACTTGAGACATCTGTGGTATTGTGTTGTGTGACAAAACTGCACATTATAGAGTGGACTTTAATTGTCCGCAGCACAAGGTCCAAATGTGTAAAGATCAAGCTATTTGATAAGCTTCTTGACATGCCACACCTGTCAGGTGGCTGTACAGTATCATCTTGGCAAAGGAGAAATACTCAATAACAGCAATGTTTTTTATTTTATTTTACCTTTATTTAACTAGGCAAGGCAGTTAAGAACAAATTCTTATTTTCAATGACAGCCTAGGAACAGTGGGTTAACTGCCTTGTTCAGGGGCAGAACGACAGATTTTTACATTGTCAGCTCAGGGATTCAATCTTGCAACCTTTTGGTTACAAGTCCAACGCTCTAACCACTAGGCTACCTGCGCCCCAAACAGACGTAAACAAATGTGTGCACCAAATTTGAGAGCAATAAGTGTTTTGTGCTTATGGAACATTCCTGGGATCTTTTATTTCAACTCATGAAACATGGGACCAACACTTCACATGTTGCGTTTATAATTTTGTTAGCTAGTATAATAATTAGCTGGTTGAAAAGCTGGGTCAGGCTACATGTAGTTACAACTGGGGATGGAGAAAAAACCTACAGGAGGGTAGCTCTCCAGGAACAGGGTTGGAGTGCCCTGCTCCAAGGAATGCTTTGAGGAGCACTGCTCTCAATAAGTAAAGTAGAAGCAGTCTAACTGCCATTGCTCTTTAAGAATTTTAACTAAGCAAAAAGAATAGGCCTATATGAAAACCGACTCTCGTATCTCTCCGCACATTGCCATTGTATCACCTCCAACATTGCGTTACAAAATGTGTAATATTTTCATAACTGTGGAAAGATAATCTTGCACTTCACTCCCAATATGGAGTCATTTTAAACAGCCTGATTTTGGCATGAATTATGCAGGAGTATTCAAGCTCCACTCCTGCCCAGGGAGGAAGTACTCTCTCCCAGCCTCAGTCACAGGATATCAGCCACTAATTCATTATTCATCATGCTGTAGCTGGGCCACTTCACTTCGCCCCTGGTCAGCTTCTTCTTCTTCTTCTTCTCTTCAGACTTCGTCTGATTTCTTTCCCTCTCTTGCCATCCTCACTTGAATGGATGAATGAGGGTGGGAGTTACTGGATAACCTGTATGTAACATGTGTGAAAGGTTACATACAGTGCATTCGGAAAGTATTCAGACCCATTGACTTTTTCCACATTCTGTTACGTTGCAGCCTTATTCTAAAATGGATGAAATAGTTTTGTTCCCTCATCATTTTGCACGCAATATCTTATTACGACAACGTAAAAAACAGGTTTTAACAGATTTTTGCAAATGTATAAAAAATGTCATAAAAAATATAATATTTACATAAGTATTCAGACCCTTTACTCAGCACTTTGTTGAAGAACCTTTGGCAGCGATTACAGCCTCGAGTCTTCTTGGGTATGATGCTAAAAGCTTGGCACACCTGTATTTGGTGAGTTTCTCCCATTCTTCTCTGCATATCCTTTCAAGCTCTGTCAGGTTGGATGGGGAGCGTCGCTGCACAGCTATTTTGAGGTCTCTCCAGAAATGTTGGATCGGGTTCAAGTCTGGGCTCTGGCTGGGCCACTCAAGGACATTCAGAGACTTGTCCCGAAGCCACTCCTGCGTTGTCTTGGCTGTGTGCTTAGGGTCGTTGTCCTGTTGGAAGGTGAACCTTCCAATCTGCGCTCTGGAGCAGGTTTTCATCAAGGATCTCTCTGTACTGTACTTTGCTCCGTTCATCTTTCACTATTCTCCCAGGCCCTGCCACTGAAAAATATCCCCACAGCATGATGCTGCCACCAACATGCTTCACCGTAGGGATGGTGCCAGGTGACGCTTGGACGTGACGCTCCAGACGTGATGCTTGGTTTCTCATGGTCTAAGAGTCCTTTAGCTGCCTTTTGGGAAACTCCAAGTGGACTGTCATGCGCCTTTTACTGAGGAGAGGCTGCCATCTGCCCACTCTACCATAAAGGCCTGATTGGTTGAGTGCTGCAGAGATGGTTGTCCTTCTGGAAGGTTCTCCCATCTCCACACACTAACTCTGGAGCTCTGTTATAGTGACCATCAGGTTGTTGGTCACCTCCCTAAACAAGGCCCTTCTCCCCTGATTGCTCAGTTTGGCCTAGCAGCCAGCTCTAGGATGAGTCTTGGTGATTCCAAATTTCTTCCATTTAAGACTGATGGAGGCCACTGTGTTCTTGCGGATCTTCAATGCTGCAGAAATGTTTTGGTATCCTTCCCGAGATCTGTGCCTCGACACAATCTTGTCACGGAGCTCAATGGACAATTCCTTCGACCTCATGGCTTGGTTTTTGATCTGACATGCACTGTCAACTATGGGACCTTATATAGACAGGTGTGTAACTTTCCAAATCGTGTCTAATCAATTGAATTTACCAGAGGTGGACTCCAATAAAGTTGTTGAAACATGATCAATGGAAACCTGATCTCAATTTTTTGTCTTATAGCAAAGGGTCTGAATACTTATGTAAATAAGGTATTTCTATTTTTGATTTTTAATACATTTGTAAAAAAAATCGAAAAACCTGTTTTTGCTTGGTCATTATGGGGTATTGTGTGTAGATTGATGAGGAAACAAATTTATTTAATACCTTTTAGATTAAGGCTCTAACGTAACATTTTTGGGGAAAAAATCAAGGGGTCTGAATACTTTCTGAATTGTATACAGTGCCTTCGGAAGGTATTCATACCCATTGACTTATTCCACATTTTGTTGTGTAACAGCTTGAATTCAAAATGGATTAAACTGCTTGTTTTCCTCTGACACATCTAGTTTTCTTCGGACAAAGTTTATTTGTCACATGCGTCGAATACAACAGGTGTAGACCTTACAGTTGAAATGTTTACTTACAATCCCTTAAATAACAATGCAGTTTTAAAAACTTCACCATGCTCAAAGGGATATTCAATGTCTACTTTTATTTTATTTTTAGCAATAGTTGCTCCTCTTTGCGAGGCATTGGGAAGCCACACTGGTCCTTGTGGTTGAATCTGTGTTTGAAATTCACTGCTCGACTGAGGGACCTTACAGATAATTGTATGTGTAGCATACAGAGATGAGGTAGTCATTCAAAAATCATGTTAAACACTATTATTGCACACAGAGTGAGCACTTGCAATTTATTATCTGACTTATAAAGCTGATTTTTCTCCTGAACTTATTTCGGTTTGCCATGACAAAGGTGTTGAATAGTTATTGACTCATTTTGTATTCATTTGTAAAAATGTCTAAAAACACAATTCCACTTTGACATTATGGGGTGGTGTGTTTAGGCCAGTGTCACAAACTTGCAATTTAATCAATTTTAAATTCAGGCTATAACACAACAAAATGTGGAAAATGTCAAGGGATGTGAATACTTTCTGAAGGCACAGTAGGTTACATTATTGTAATTCATTTTGAGTATTTCTACTGCACTAGATCTACACTGAGTATACCAAACATTAGGATCATCTTCCTAATATTGGACACGTGATATGATCACGTAATCTTATGTGAAGTTAATTTGATAACATGCAACTACACGTGAAAACCTGATCACATTTGAAGAGTTCAAAAAACACATGTTTTCACATATGAAATCATGGGGTTTTACTGTAAGGGAAGACAATAACCTGCTCAACTTTCACTCTTCCCCACTCTGTGTGATATTCCATTGATTAGACAGCAGGAGATGCTGCCACACACCTTTATGAAGGCATTCCATTGTGAGTGGGACCTGGGGATGTAACTGATCCAGTGTAGCGGTGTTGGTCAGGAGACTTCCTGCCATATCACTATCACAGTATGAGACGATTCAACCACCTAGGTGACCTACGTGGGCCAGGAAATGATGTCATAGCCTTAATGGACATTCCATCAATCATGGGAGAGCCTGTAAGTTGCTCTGTATAAAAAAATAGTTGGAGATGTTGTGCAGCATAAAGTGAAGCATGATCAGATGTAAACAAGGGTGTGTGTGTGTGTGTGTGTGTGTGTGTGTGTGTGTGTGTGTGTGTGTGTGTGTGTGTGTGTGTGTGTGTGTGTGTGTGTGTGTGTGTGTGTGTGTGTGTGTGTGTGTGTGTGTGTGTGTGTGTGTGTCTGTGAGTCTGTTTGTGTGTGTGCCATAACCTCAACAAACAGACACACATGTTGAAATACAGTAAGAGGAAAGGATTTATTCAACATAGAAGTTTTTGTACTATTTTGTACAGTATTCTTGCAGTTGATTTGGGACTGAGGCTACATTCTGAGCACGGTTAGCAACACCTGCCAACCTCATTTACACAGACACTAGCTGTTGAGCTGCCTGCCAGAAGCTTTGTTACAATATCAGCACATTAACCTTGCTACATGATACCTCACAGATGGGTTGTGACTGTTTAATCTGTAATCTTCTGTTTTTCCTCTGAGATGTTTCTGTTTTGCTGATATGATACTAGGAACATATGTCAAAAAAAGATTTGAGACAGACTTGCAAACAAGCACGGAAATATGGACAACATGTGTAAAACATCCTATGTTGCCCTTAAACAATATAAAAAAAATACCAAGTCAGAGTAAACCAAACACAAGAACGCAAGAAAAGAGAAGTCCAGCTGATATTCTATGTTATATAGCAACATAGCAGACGGGGGTGGGCGTTTTGTAGGCCTTGGCAGTGGATCTTTCAGTATAAATTAGGTCAGGGCTGTGCCAATGGAGGTCCCGTGAGGTGGGGGTTGGGTTTTGGGTCATCTATGCCCCAGACACAGCTGAGGGCCAGTGGGCAGTGGACCCAGGAGCTCCACCCCACTTCTCCCCCCTCCTCCTGTTCTTCAACTCCTCCAGTATAAAGCTAGGCCAGAAACACACTGTTGGAGATGGAAGTGTGTGTAAAGCATGCATGAGTGAATGCATACGTATAGTATACATGCGTGAGTACGTATGTGTGCATGTGTGTATCGATAGGTGTAGGGTCATGGTCAAATGGTTTCTATGCCCTTCCTTAGGCCTCAAGCCCAGGTGCAGCTGGGTGGGGGCAGGTACCAGATGGGACCAGAGTGGGACAGTGTGGATCTATGCAGGTTGAGATGGCATGGCAGTCATTTCATATCGCTCTGCATATCATTCATGCCTCATTAAGCCCAACAAAGCACACTGGACATCTGCCATTGCCAGGAGAGGGTGGAAAGTGTCTCTATTTAAGTCACTGATGTGTTTCTCGCTGACTCGTCCATTCTCTCTCTCTCTCAACATCTCTCTTTCTCTCTCATCTCTCTCTCTCCTTGTGTCACAGTCACACCCTTTATGTACCTCTCTAATTTTCACATTTCACTCAAGACGTATACTTGTTATTTTCACTTGAATGAAAAACTGTAAAAATGTAATTGATAGATCGGACAAAGTTTCACACAACATGTAAATGACTTTGAAATGCTAAGCCATCTGAAATGTACATTGCCAATTAAATTAATCAATGCTGTGAGATTTTCACAGCTAACAGATTTTATAAAGTGCAAATCAGATGTGAAAATGATATATATTTGGTAGTTTGTCAAACAAATATTAATTAAATATTGCAAACATTTTACAAAATGTTTACGCCCTTTAGCATGTCACTTCTTGTGCTAATAAAAGTTGACAGATTTAGCTTGTTAATAATTCTGCCTGTTGCTATCCACACTGTTAAAAATGATAGATGGGGTGTAAACAGCTGCTGTTTGTGTGTGTGTGTGTGTGTGTGTGTGTGTGTGTGTGTGTGTGTGTGTGTGTGTGTGTGTGTGTGTGATGTTTGACACATTTTCACAGAAGGGGGTTGTGTTATCCTTGTCTTTTGGAATTGGACCTAAGGCTGTGTCTAATTGGAATCTTCACACTTCCAGGCTTGACTCGCACTGACACACTTCGACCTTGGCTCTCTTTCCCGTACCAAGCAACGGGAAAACAGCCTTTGCTGAGACGATTAACATCTTCACTTTTACTCTGTTTCATATCTTATCCTTCTCTCTTTCTCCCTTCTCTCTTTCTCCCTTCTCTCTTCATCAGATGCATCAGTAGTATGTCATTCATGGGGAAAAAACCTTGTAAAAAGATGAACTTCTCAACTCCAGAACAGTAATCAAAGGGACACAAGACCCCGAGAGAAGGTCAAAGCAGAAGGTCAAAACTGTCTGGAACAGAAACGTCATGTTAGGGCTAGGCAGATTGGTGTGACATATTTATATTTCTCATATCTAATGCTCCTATTTTTCCTAACTTTCTGATGGATGCAAAGGCTCTACCAAGGGGTTTACCGCCACCTCTCTCAGGGTCCACACATCACTGGGTGGTGCTCTTTTACATGGTCCTTCCAGCCGGATGTGAACAATAGCCCTGGAACATAGCCAGTAGAATCAGATTGCAATTCACACTGCCTCCGAGCCAACAGCCAGCTAGGGACAAAACCATGCATGAACAACACGAGCGACTCAACAGAGAGTGCTATGATGTCAAACACCTCTGCTTCTGGGAAAATAGCTGTCAATACCACCTCTCCATACATTTCAATGCTACACTCCCAGAGGCCTTGACTCCCCTTTTAGCATCCAAGGGCCTGGCAATCGGCTTGATTTCCCCTTCCCATCAGAGCGCATTGATCAAACAGCACACTTAGGTTGTTCAAGGTGGACATTAGAGCTGATGGAGCTTAGTGCCGCCCTCTGTGGTGTTGAAACAAAGGCCATTATGTCTGATTGCACTCTCCATCTCTCAGCGGTGGACATTAGATGATTTACCAGGTATTTATACACACGGCTGGCTCCCACCCCTCACAGACCAGTAACACCATGCCACCCGCTCTCAGTCTGAGCTGAAGTGGAGGCTTTTTGATGCTAGTGTTATTGTGGCTGATTAGCCATGGAATAAGGCCTGCAGAGAAGTTATTGGCCTTAATGTTACTGAGCTCAGCTTTGGGACTGAGAACTTAAGGGATGGATTTCTTTGGCCACAGTTTAATCTATTTATGAAGGAGGCATCAGTCCAAATGTATGGTTTGATGGAGTCCTTGTAATGAGATAGAAGATATGCTGTCAAAGGGGGGTCAAGTCAATGAATGTATGACCTGAAAGTTACAGTTCAAACCTCAGGAGATATTCTATACTACAGACGTTATGTAAAGTTTTACCTTATCAAATGTTGATTTTACATGCAATTAAATATTTCAATCATTTAACTGTCATAAAGACACAGATAAATAATGCCTGTGGTGAAGACAAACCTCTAACCTGAAAGGAGAATTGTACTTTAGCTTGTTCTATGTAGTTACGAACAAGTACTGTCAACAACTGAAAGTAAACTATAGCAATTAGGCTTGCCACAGTGGAAACAAGGAACCTGTTAATAATGTGAAACATTCACATTGTTGGTAAATGAGGCATATCCACACATGGCTTTTTGTTGTTTCTGCAAGCATTTTTTCACCAACATGCAATCTCCCACTTAAAGGACAGAAAATGTTAAACTGCTTGCGCAAATGTTGATTTAATTGTAACGCTAATTTGGCTGATTGAGGTGCTTAAATATTTGAGACTGGACTTTGGAGAAAGCATGCAGTTACCAAGGAGACCTTGACTTAAAACACTCTCTTGTCAGTCACAGTAAAAACTCTGCCTCCTAGTGCAGAAAACAACATCCTGTTGCACCCGATGCCTGCTCCTGCTCCTGTAGGGTGTACACACTGGGGGTGTGTGGGCGGATGCGCTGTGTACATAACAGCATTTCATACAGATGTAAAACTCCTCAGCTTTTAAACACAACAGCACAACAATGCTCGGTTTCTCTCTATGCCCCCGGGCCAAAGCACTGCATCACGTCCAGCTTCATGTGTGGAGAAGAATGACTGACAGCTTCAAATGAATGGCAGCCTCGTTCATGTGGACGCCATGTGAGAGCGAAGTAACCTGCCCTCTCTTTGTCTAAGAACAACATTTATCAGAGTACATGTTTTTCCAGCATTTTATCCGTGTTTATGTATGCTGTAGCACATCAAGGTTTAACATAGCGAACACAGCTACTTAGAGGTCAAACGTTAGCCTACAGATATTGATGTCCAGTTTAGGGCCCATGGTAATCTATTCATTCCCCAGTGTATGTTAGTACACTAGCCCCTCATTAGCGCTAAATGGAGATGTTGTGGTCATGACAGAAGTGTTGTCTGTGAGAGTGTGGATGCAGGGGCAGAGTTACTGTAGGAACCTGGCCCACTCTACAGGGGGTTGTAGGTAAGACTATTCATTCTGAGCTGACACCCAGACCTCTTCCCTCCTCTCCCCTCCCCATCCCCTGACCAGGTGCAGGAACTAGCATAAAGGACACTTCTCATTTGCGTCCTGGGCTGCCGGTGACACAGTTCACTGTGACCTTAGCGCTTACCACAACGTGCTGGTGCCACTGTCCTCTACTGTGACTTGTGGTGTGATTTTGAAGGGTGCAAATGTTGTACAGCGGGCGATGTGACACACATTAACAGTGTGAACCTGAATGAGTGTGTGGACAAGACGCTGTGTAATTGTCACAGCACCTTAACTGTGACCTATGCTGGTCATAAATACCCCAGTGGAACACACAGGGAGACAAAGATCACAGAGGAGCAGGGTCGTTTATGCTCGATTAGCCCCATTCTTATCTCTCAGACACTTTTAGGTGGCAGATATCCTTAAAACCCCTAGAGTCGATTGACGCACTGTTGGTAGAGCATGGTGTTTGCAACGCCAGGGTTGTGGGTTTGATTCCCACGGGGGGGCAGCACAGACAAAAAAAAAATAATGAAATGTATGCATTCACTACTGTAAGTCGCTCTGGATAAGAGTGTCTGCTAAATGACTAAAATGTAATGCTAGACTTACCATTGCTTGTAGTGGCTGCACCTCATTCCTTTCTTTCCGCTGATATAACATTTGCACCTATTCCATTACATAGGGCTTGTCAAAGCGGCCTTTTTCTACACATGAGAGGATCCGGACAAGAAAATCGCTCATGAAATCGTCTGTAAAAACCGAACAGTGTGAGCTACAAACTAATATGTCACCAATATCGAAAAGGAGACTCTCACAAACACAAGCTTTAGGGGAGTCATCTGAAGGTAACCGAGTACCAAGCTTTAAAAATGGCAAAAAGCGCATAGGGGGTAAAATGTGCCAAAAATAATGTGACCAAACATGGGTAGATTTAAGTTTTCTTATATCTCTCCGATATAGGACACACACTTCAAAACCTTGTTCCTTATAAAAAAAAAAGACTTTCTGTTTTGACATTTCTGAATGTGTTATTCAATACATTTTTATAGCAGCTACTTAGAGGTCAAACGTTAGCTTACAGATATTGATGTCCAGTTTAGAGCCCATGGTAATCTATTCATTCCCCAGTGTGTGTTAGTACACTAGCCCCTCATTAGCACTAAATGGAGATGTTGTGGTCATGACAGAAGTGAGTCGACCAAACTCAGATAATGCAGGGGTCAGAAAATTCCAAATCAAATGGCTAAATGATACATTTTATGCCTATCTCAAAACAAATCCATACATTCTTCCAAAAGGGTTATGCGGCTGTCCCCATAGGAGGACCTTTTTTGGTTCTAGGTAGAACCCTTTTTGGTTCCAGGTATAACTCTTTTGGGTTTCATAATGTTCCATCTTCCTTTTGGAAGAGTGTATGGAATTGTTTTAAGATGGACATAAAATGTTTCCACAAAGGGTTCTACATGGAACCCAAAAGAGTTATTCTTTGAACCAAAAGGGGTTCTTCAAAGGGTTTTTCTATGGGGACAGCCGAAGAACCCTTTTTGGTTCTAGATAGCACCTTATTTTCTAAGAGTGTATGTTAGCATAGTAGATATTGCAATCTAAGGGCTTAGACCTACAGGGGTTAACCACACTGATATGACAGTACGTTTTCATGCCATACAGTATTTACATACAGTATTCATTTTATTTACTGTATAGCTACGATTTTCCGTAAGCCTACGATCCTCATGGATAGCCTGCCTCTCTCACATGCTTTTTTGTGCATGTGGATATTATGCAGATGTTTTCTAAATGGGCATACACAGCTGCGACACAACTGTAAGATTGTGATAATGGGGCGGCAGGTAGCCTAGTGGCTATAGGGGCGATCCAGCAACTGGGTACCCGGGTCCAATGGAGAATCTGACGAGAAGAATCTGACGGGAAGTGAGCTGGCAACCAGAGGGTTGCTGGTATCACAACAACAGCTCCCTGGGTACCAGTGTAGCAGGCCCCCGCACCTCTCCACAACAAACTGTGTGTGTGTCTTTCGGAGGGGTTGGGTTAAAAGCGGAAGTCAAATTTCGATTGGACCTTGTGTGCAATTGACCATTAAAGTTTAATAACACAAAACTATAGCTGCTACCAACTGACACTATTAATCTCATTACAAAATCCTGGGCATTAATATGGAGTAGGTTCCCCCTTTGCCGCTATAACAGCCTCCACTTTTCTGGGAAGGCTTTCCACTAGATGTTGGAACATTGCTGCGGGGACTTGCTTCCATTCAGCCACATGAGCATTAGTGAGGTCGGGCACTAATGTTGGGCGATTAGGCCTGGCTCGCAGTTGGCGTTCCAATTCATCCCAAAGGTGTACGTTGGGGCTGTGGTCACACCGATCTCGACAAACCATTTCCGTATGGACCTTGCTTTTTACACAGGGGCATTATCATGCTGAAACAGGAAAGGGCCTTCCCCAAACTGTTGCCTCCATGTTGGAAGCACATAATCGTCTAGAATGTCATTGTATGCTGTTGCGTTAAAATTTCCCTTCACTGGAGCAAAGAGACCTAGCCTGAATCATCCGCCATACCCAGATTCGTCTGTCGGACTACCAGATGGTGAAGCGTGATTCATCACTCCAGAGAACGCATTTCCACCACTCCAGCGTCCAATGGCGATGAGCTTTACACCGCTCCAGCCAATGCTTGGCATTGCATATGGCGATCTTAGGCTTGTGTGCGGTTGCTCTGCATGGAAACCCATTTCAGGAAGCTCCCGACGAACAGTTCTTGTGCTGACGTTGCTTCCAGAGGCAGTTTGGAATTGAGTGTTGTAGCCGAGGACAGACGATTTTTACTCGCTACCTGCTTCAGCACTCGGCGGCCCGGTTCTGTGAGCTTGTGCGGCCTACCACTTCACGGCTGAGCCGTTGTTGCTCCTAGACATTTCCACTTCACAATAACAGCACTTACAGTTGGCTGGGGCAGCCCTAGCAGGGCTGAAATGTGAGGAACTGACTTGTTGGAAAGGTGGCAGCCTATGACGGTGCCACAATGAAAGTCAAATCAAATCAAATGTTCTTAGTCACATGCGCCGAATACAACAGGTGTAGACCTTAAAGTGAAATGCTTACTTACGAGCCCCTAACCGACAGTGCAGTTTAAAAAAATATGAGAATAAGAGATAAAAGTAACAATTAATTAATTAAGGAGGAGCAGTAAAAAATAACAATATATACAGGGGGGTGCCGGTACAGAGTCAATGTGCGGGGGCACCGGTTAGTTGAGGTAGTATGTACATGTAGGTAGAGTTAATTAAAGTAACTATGCACAGATGACAACAGAGAGTGGCAGTGGTGTAGAGAGGGGGGGGGGGGGCAATGTGAATAGTCTGGGTAGCCATTTGACTACATGTTCAGGAGTCTTTTGGCTTGGGGGTAGAAGCTGTTTAGAAGCCTCTTGGACCTAGACTTGGCGATCCGGTACCGCTTGCTGTGTGGTAGCAGAGAGAACAGTCACTGAGCTCTTCAGTACGGGCCACTCCACTGCCAATATTTGTCTATGGAGATTTTATGGCTGTATGCTTGATTTTATACACCTGTCAGCAACGGTGTGGCTGAAATAGCAGAATCCACTCATTTGAAGGGGTGTCCACATATTTTTGTATGTACAGTGTATTTCTCAACAGAAAACAGTTATTGAATTGTAACATAAGGATACAAATCTAATTACGCTTCAAACTTAGTGTGGAGTAAAGTTACATGTAACTATACAAAGAAAATGTAATTCCATGTGTCTACATGGTATCAGTACTCCCGAGTGGTGCAGCAGTCTAACGCATGGCATCTCAGTGCTAGTGGTGTCACTACAGACCCTTGTTCGATCTCGGGCTGTATCACAACCGGCCGTGATCGGGAGTTCCATAGGGCGGCGCACAATTGGCCCAGTGTTGTTCAGGTTAGGGGAGGGTTTGGCCGTGGTAGGCCATCATTGTAAAATAAGAATTTGTTATTTTAACTGAATTGCCTAGCTAAATAAAGTTTAAATAAAAAAAGTACAACTTCTTGTAAAGTGTTAAAATTCTATTTTTAATGTGACATTCAAAGTGTGTGGTCCTTATTACTATGGGCTAGTACATTTATTTGCCAATGACAGAGAAGAGAACTGAAAAGTACAGAAAAATACTTTTCATGATTTCACCAAAGAAACCCTGAATATTTGTCATGTCCTCTGAAAATGTGAAAATTGAGTTAACAATGTCTCATTACGTTTGAGAGTAAAGCAAGTAAAACCTTCAGGGTCTGCTGTGGAACAGAATATGAGTAGTCTCGTTGTGTCAGCTTTACAGAGATGCACAGAGAAAAGGTCCTTAAAAACATCTCTCTCGCACTTTGACACGAGGCGCAATTATCTCTGCCATGGTTTCAGCCAAGATGTACCCGTCACGTTGAGTGGGATCGCTCTCTGTGGGAGGCGTGCCAGGGAAAGGTCGAAGCGCCCATCTTGAATTCAGATTTGTCTTCGCGTCTCCTACATGTGTTTTGTCAGCATTGTGGTTCAAGGAAATGCTGAAATAGAGTGCTGATTGCAGTGATTACTGTCCTACCTTTCCCCGCTCAGATCTGTCACACAGTATCTGTCACAGAGAGACGGAGAAAGAAAGACAGAGATATTTTTCATCTGCCTCTTTGAAATAAATCTTGTGATGAATGATTGTCAAAACAACTCATTTTCCAAATGAATTGCATTACATCGTTTCTCTTGACACATTTAGCTGATATTCAGATGTAATTAGTCTTTGGTTGTTACTGTACATTATCATATGCATCTTGCACTTGAGAAGGCTAATAATAGTCCGTCTTGGTCATCAGACAGGATAAAGAATCCCATAACCTTGTCCAAATCCAAAACTCCATTCATTATATTGATCAATGACAAGATCATCAGGGTTAGGCACACTGAATGTTACAACACTGTTTACTGCACACGTTAGTGTTAGAACATATTGCCTGCTAAGTTTCCAAAGCTTCAGCACACCTAAGCCTTCTCATGTTTCACGTACATTACAGTAGGACACTAAACACACCATGGAAGCAGAAGAGACAGAATGTAGAGGGGATCCCAAGGGAAGGCTGTTCTTCTGTTTGTACCATATCCATACCTGTTCTCTAGTCCCATCGGTTTGCCTGCTCAAATCCCCTTGGCCTGCGCTAAACACAGCCAGCGCACAGCTCCTCCACCGCCTGCGAGGGAGAAATTAATGGCCAATATTTGGTATTTAAATGTGGTCTCTGTGATGCATGGTATTGCACATGCGAGGCTATATCCCCAGAGTAACATTTACTGCCGAACAGGTTACACATGCTGCTAGGAGAGTTAGAGGCTCCCACACACTGAAAGTTGAACGGACTGGAAAATGAATGCTGGAAGTTGAGAGAGAATAAGTAATGATTCACCACAAGGCCCTGCATAGTATGGATGCTGTGTATCTGACAGCTAGTTTGTAAGACAGGGTTTGTTTTGCTTGTCTGCTTATTGTGCATGGTTCAGTTCACTTTGTGAAATGATTACCCTCTCCCGGACCCGAGCCCCTGTTCCAGTTCTTCTTCTGCTTTCTACCAAACACAACTAACACCAGAAGAGTGCTGTGGCTCTGTTCGGTTAGGTATAGATCTTAATGGCAGCCATGATGATTACTGTAAGCTCATACCTCAGGAGAGGAGTGTCGCCTGCGTGTTAGAAACGTGATGTGCCTCACCAGCTCCCTGTGGAATGTGACAGGTACAGGGTGACGGGACTGTGGATCCCCAGCGGGGGCGGGGGAGGGGGCGGCGACCTGGATGTCACGGCCTCTGCTCCAACACACTTCCCCCTGCTGGCACGGAGATGACTGCTTTTGTCTGGAACTGGGCTTTGACAAGAAGCTCTTAATGCCATTGGGTCTCCTGGGGGCCCCAACACGATGAGTAGAGACCCAATCACACAGTATAAATACCTATGTCTCGATTTTCTCCTGCTAATAAAATGGGAAACCTGTTCCCTGGAGACGTGTTGATAGTTTCATAGCGACTGCCATGAATATGAACATGACAAATTAATTCAAAAGGGGTGCAGCAAATGTTCAATTACAGGATCTGGCCTACCTTCCCTGTCTCAATTTTATTCTTCTAGATTTGTCTTTTGATTTGCTTGTTAATATTTAAATGTGACTTGGATATTCTTGATGGACCATTGGTTTCCAAAGTAGCTTGACACAGACTTGAAAAATATGAAATGAAATGATTTTGTGATGTCACAGCACTGTGTAGTGATTTGGCCTCTTTAACCAACACATTTCCAGCAATTTAACACAGATTGATACATATTCAGCCTCCAGGGGACTTTCAACTCAGTGTATTTGCCAGGGTGGGGTAGGTTACTTTGTAGTTAAAATTGTAATCAGTAACGTAACTTTTGTATTATCAGATTACGTTGCTGAGTTTGGGTAATACAGTCAAAACTGTTCGCTGCTCTGGCACCCCAATTGTGGAACAAGCTCCCTCACGACGCCAGGACAGCGGAGTCAATCACCACCTTCCGGAGACACCTGAAACCCCACCTCTTTAAGGAATACCTGGGTTAGGATAAAGTAATCCTTCTAACCCCCCCCCCCCCAAAAAAAAAAAATATAGATATAGATGTACTATTGTAAAGTGGTTGTTCCACTGGATATCATAAGGTGAATGCACCAATTTGTAAGTCGCTCTGGATAAGAGCGTCTGCTAAATGACGTAAACATAAACATATATTCAAATATAATCATATAGCTTTTTCAAAAGTATCTGTAATCTGATTACAATATTTTTGCTTCTAACGGAACTGATTAGAGTTACTGTTTTTTTTGTAATAAGATTACATGTAAGTGATTACATGCAATCAGTTACAACCCAGACTAATCCAGCCCAATCCTGGCTGGCTAGAGGGTAATGAAGAGAAGCTTGCTGTTTCTCTCACACACCGTTCTGAAATGTCATGCTGCTTTGAGCTCCTGATGTGACGTATTAGGCAGGACAATCGTTATTAAGCACATTTCAGGCTCAATTACCAGACAAATGCACAGCCATCAAGGCTCCACCAGCTCCCAACAGATGGCTACCAGTCAGTGTCAGACCAGGCTCAGGCTCTCCAATCCTTTAAAAAGAGACCCATGTTTTTGTAGGGATGCGTTTTGACTATTTTGAAAGTAATTGATATACACCTACACTGATGATTATCATTTCTCAAATGATCCGAAGACCTGTTTTTCAATTGAAACATTGGTGTGAAAGGAAAAGATTATGAGATTTAAAAACGACACTGCTCTGGAAAATGATGTTCCTATTGGCAATACATTCCACCCAAGTACTGCAAATTAATCTCATTTGTTAGTTATAGACTTATATTTTTCTTAATTTTGAACCATTAAAATGTCTGACTATGGATTATGCTTTAAGTTACATTCACACAACTCGTCTGAAGGTCTATTCAAATTGTCCAGATGTTCAGATTGTTTTCCTTTTCTTTCCATTTGTTTGTGTAGCAGTGTAGGGCAACGGGTCATTCTCAGTGGTCGTTTTTACAGTATTTGCTCATAGGAATGATATTTTCCCATGTAAATGCTTGAAAAGTAGAAAAGTTCACAAGAAGTTTTCCGACCAGAGAAAACGAAAGGCCATCCTGCCAATTGAGGAGTAAATGTATTTCAAAAAGGTTAAAATCCCAAAAATACCTATATTTCACTTGCAGCTTTATGCCTGTCTCTTATGCGTTAGGTGTACTGTATTTATTTCAGTGCTTGTATTAATGTTGGGGGAACATAGTTTTAAAGCTAGAATCATTAGCTGCTACATCACTTTTTTTGGCTTTTAAATTAATGATAGATACCCATTTGTATTTATTTAGCTACTCTTCCTGGGGTCCAAACACATTAAGGCACTTACATCACACATAAAACAAAATATAAAAACAGTACATCATGTAACATTATTACACCACTTCCTATCTACAATACAAAATGTATAATACCACCATGCAACAATATTACAATGTAAATGTATGTGTGTGTAGAGTGCGTGTGCTAGCTTGTGTGTGAGTATGCGTGTGTCTGTTCCTGTGTGTGTGTGTGTGTGTGTGTGTGTGTGTGTGTAGTGTGTGTGTGTGTGTGTGTGTGTGTGTGTGTGTGTGTGTGTGTGTGTATGTGTGTGTATCTCTTCACAGTCCTCGCTGTTCCATAAGGTGTATTTATATCTATTTTATAAATCTGATTCTACTGCTTGCCTCAGTTACCTGATGTGGAATAGAGTTCATTGTAATCATGGCTCTATGTAGTACTGTGCGCCTCCGATAGTCTGTTCTTAACTTGGGGATTGTGAAGAGACCTCTGGTGGCATTTTTTGTTTGAGCTGTAGTTTAAACAGACACCTCGGTGCATTCAGCATGTCAACACTTCTTACAAAACAAGGAGTGATGATGTCTATCACTCCTCCACTTTGAGCGATGAGAGATTTACATGCATATTATCAATGTTAGCTCTCCGTGTACATTTATGGGCCAGCCTTGCTGCCCTGTTCTGAGCCCTGTTCTGCCCTGTTCTGAGTAATTTCCACATTATTCCTTAAAATATTTATTTGAGGTTTAGGGTTTAGTGAATTATTTGACATTTTTAGGAGTAACTTATTCATTGCCACCCATTCTGAAAGTAACTGCAGCTCTTTGTTAAGTGTTGCAGACATTTCACTCACTGTAGTAACTGACGTGTATATTGAGTCATCTGCACACTGGCTTTACTCAAAGGGGCCTAGACAGCTGCCCTGGGGAATTCCTGATTCTACCTAGATTATGTTGGAGAGGCTTCCATCAAAGAACACCGTCTGTGTTCTGTTAGACAGGTAACTCGTTATCCACAATATAGCAGGGGGCGTAAAGCGATAATACATTTGTTTTTCCATGATCGATAATGTCAAAAGCCGCACTGAAGTCTAACAAAACAACTCGCACAATCTTCTAATCATCAATTTCTCTCTGCCAATCATCAGTCATTTGTGTAAGTGCCATGCTTTTTGAATGTCCTGCCCTATAAGCATGCTGAAAGTCTGTTTCCAATTTGTTTACAGTAAAATAGCATTGTATCTGGTCATACACCATTTTTTCCCAAAGTTTACTAAGGGTTGGTAACAGACTGATTGGTCGGCTATATGAGCCAGTAAAGGGGGCTTTACTATTCTAGGGTAGCGGAATTTTGCTTCCCTCCAATTTTGCTTCCCTCCAGGCCTGAGGGCACACACTTTCTAGTAGGCTTAGATTGAAGATGTGGCAAAAAGGAGTGGCAACATCGTTGGCTTTTATCCTCAGTAATTTTCCATCCAATTTGTCAGACCCCGGTGGCTTTTCATTGTTGATAGACGACAATAATGTTTTTACCTCTTCCACGCTCACTTTATGGAATTCAAAAGTACAATGCTTGTCTTTCATAATTTGATCAGTTATACTATGTGTAGTGTCAGCGTTTGTTGCTGGCATGTCATGCCTAAGTATGCTAATCTTGCCAATGAAAAAATCATTATAGTACCTGGCAATATCAGTGTGATGAATGAGCCATCTGATTCAATGAAGGATGGAGCTGAGTTTGCCTTTTTGCCCAAAATTTCATGTAAGGTGCTCCAAAGAGTTTTACTCTCATTCTTTACATAATATACCTTTGTTTCATAGAATAGTTTATTCTTCTTTTTATTCAGGTTATTCACATGATTTCTCAATTTGCAGTATGTTTGCCAATCAGTTGTGCAGCCGGACTTATTTGCTCCTCATTGCACACCACAGACCAGCAAATATTCTATACATCATCAACATAGGAATCAGTACAAAACTTTGTGTATGATCTCTTCTTATACACTATATTAGGCCCAGCCATTGATTCTTGAAGAATATAACTTATAATTGCTTCATGAGCTTAGTTCAATTGTCCGACACCATCAGGACACAAAATGTAAGATTGTTTTACTCCAATGTTTGTAAATGTTTCAAAACATGGTTAAAACTATAATGTTGATATCATTGATGGTCAGTCCTTGCAGCCATAGCTCTGTCTACGAATTTGAGAGTGGTTACATTTCTCCAGGCGTATCCCTTAGATTTTTTACCAAAAGAGGCATGATGCCAGCATTGTTATTGTTTCAAGTAAGAACTCTAGCTTTAAGCACCCTACCATTCAAATGTAAGGACACATATTACATATTAATTTATGGGAATATAACAATCTAACTATAATATACATATGTACACGCACGTGCTAAGTCCTAGTGCTTGTCATAGAAAACAATTATATTGTACAGTTCTGGTGATAATTATTCTTGAATTTTCAAACTATGTCGGATATATTTGGGAAGAATGAACAGGAATTATGGATCCAATTTTTTTTTTACAGATAAACTGTTAGTGTTCAGGAACAACTTGCTTTCAAAATATATACCAAAGCTACAAAGCATATACTTAATGAGAAAAGCTCCACTGTCTGAGGCTGGAATCATGCTAAAGCTCTATGTGCTGTGATTTAGAAAAATACATTGCATAGCCCTCAGATAGTGATTCACCCTCAGCTTTACGGACAGACAAATTATGTGAAGATAATCGTGTTCAAAGATTAGCCAAATGCATTTTTCCCCATGCACACAATGTTATTTAGTCACTTTAGCCTGTCAGGGAGAATTACCATTGGTTGAAGAGAAAATCTAAATCTATCACTGAAGGCAACATTTTAAGCCTCTTCACTTACAAAAAAGCCCCGGTCGTCTATCAGCATTTGACTCGTGGAAATAGGCCTACTTAACTACAAAAGGTTATCGAATTCAATGTCGCCACTGGAATATCATGTTCCCATCTCAAACTGTTGATCTTATGAGATCAATATTTTACTTTGTTTTCTGAGCATGGTAAAATTCTAAATTCTTCACAAAACAAACAATGCCAAATAGATTATAAATAAATAATTTATGTCTTTCAGGTCAAGGACTTCTTGAACCTTCTGTAATTAGGCTTAGTTTATTTAGTTTAGTTTAAAGGGTTAAAATAGTATTTGAAATCCAAATACTTTATACAGTGCCTTCAGAAAGTATTCACACCCCTTGACTTTTTCCACATTTTCTTGTGGTACAGACTGAATTTGTTTTGTTTCACTGGCCTACACAAAATACCCCATAATGTCGAAGTGGAATTATGTTTTCAAAGTTTTTACAAATTAATAAAAATTAAAAGCTGAAATGTCTTGAGTCAATAAATATTCAACACCTTTGTTATGGCAAGTCTAAATAAGTTGATTTCTGAATGACTACTTCATCTCTGTACCCCACACATGCAACTCTATGTAAGGTCTCTCCGTCAAGCAGATTCCACCACAAAGACCAGGGAGGTTTTCCAATGCTTTGCGAAGAAGGGCACCTATTGGTAGATGGGTACACATTTAAAGCAGACTTTTAATATCCCTTTGCGTATGGTGAAGTTATGAACTACATTTGTAAAGAATACAAATATTCCAAAACATGCATCCTGTTTGCAACAAGGCATTAAAATAATACTACAAAAAAATTGGCAAAGCAATTCACTTTTTGTCCTGAATGCAAAGTGTTATGTTTGGGGCAAATCCAATACAACACATTACTGAGTACCACTTTCCATATATTCAAGCATAGTTGTGGCTGCATCATGTTATGGGAATGCTTCTAATCGTTAAGGATTGGAGAGTTTTTCAGGATAAAAAATAAATGTAATGGAGCTAAGCACAGGCAAAATCCTAGAGGAAGACCTGGTTCAGTCTGATTAAGAACCAATTTGACAGCGCTTCAAGAATTTTTCAAAAGAATACAGGCAAGTATCGGAAAGCTCTTAGAGACTTACCCAGAAAGACTCACAGCTGAATACTTAAGTAAATAACATACGCTACATGACTAAAAGTTTGTGAACACCTTCTCATCGAACATCTCATTCCAAAATTAAGGGCATTAATATAGAGTTGGTCCCCCCTTTGCTGCTATAGCAGCCTCCCGTCTTCTGGGATGACTTTCCACTAGATGTTGGATCATGAATTGATTCCATTTAGCCACAAGAGTATTAGTGAGGTCGGGCACCGAAGTTGGGCGATTAGGCCTGGCTTGCAATTGGCATTCCAATTCATCACAAAGATTTTTGATGGGGTTGAGGTCAGGGCTCTGTGCAGGCCAGTCAAGTTCTTCCACACCAATCCCGACAAACCCAGATTTGTCCTTCGGACTGCCAGATGGTGAAGCGTGATTCATCACTCCAGAGAACGTGTTTCCACTGCTCCAGAGTCCAATGGCATTGAGCTTTACACCAATACAGCCGACGCTTGGCATTGCGCATGGTGATCTTAGGCTTGTGTGAAGAAAAAAATAATTCATGAAGCTCTCGATGAACAGTTCTTGTTCTGATGTTGCATCCAGAGGCAATTTGGAACTTGGTAGTGAGTGTTGCACTGAGGACAGACAATTTTTACATGCTACGCGCTTCAGCACTCATCGGTCCCATTCTTTGAGCTTGTGTGGCCTACCACTATGGAGATTGCATGGCTGTGTGCTCAATTTTATAGATACATCAGCAACAGCTGTGGCTGAAATATCTGAATCCACTAATTTGAAGAGTTGTCCAAATACTTTTGGCCATGTAGTATTTCTTTAATTAATTTTGAATACATTTGCTAAAATGTATACAAATATGTTTTCACTTTGTCATTATGGGGTACTGTGTGTAGATGGGTGCGAAAATATATATTTAATCCATTTTGAATTCAGGCTGTAACACAACAAAATGTGGAATAAATCAATGGGTAAGAATACTTTCTGAAGGCACTGTATGTTCTTGATTAAGCTTGCCTTGCTTAACGGACCAATAAAATACTCAAAAAATTGCAATCCCTGCCTCTGGCACTACAGGCAGTCTAAAGCAAAGGCTCAAAGTATTTGAAAGATTTCAAATAGTATTTCAACCCAGCTCTTTTCACAATACATACAGTATCTGTCTCTGACAATGGACCTTACACTTTAGCTGTAATAAAATGCTGGGTCGTACACTTACTGCACCCACCAAAGCATTCTCTTGTGAGTGCTACAGGAACACAGGACACAGTTAGGACTGAAACCCAAATACAGTCAGTATAGTTAGCATGATGAAGATAACACTCTTCTACTTATTCCAAATGACTTCCAGGCTTTACTGCCAAACACCAGTGAGCTGTGATTAGACTCTATCATGCCAGTCTTCATTCCAGTAAATTAAATCAAGATCCCTCAACGTTTTTGGTTGGTTTCCAGCCGAAGACGAGATGCCAACTACAGCGGCTTTGAACTGGAAATTACTTATGAAAGGTGATAACGTCTTGAATTTTCCGTGTTTTAGCTGCTCATCAAGTGCATCTCCTGAGTGAATGGGATTGTGTGTTGGAAATCCTACAGTAGCCTATTTATTCACCCACCTGCGCCCATGTACCACCCACCTCAGAGCCTGAGTCACCCACCTGCGCCCTTGTACCACCCACATGAGAGCCAGAGTCACCCACCTGGTCCTATGTACCACCCACGTCAGAGCCTGAGTCACCCACCTGGGCCCATGTACCACCCACCTGAGAGCCAGAGTCACCCACCTGGGCCCATGTACCACCCACCTGAGAGCCAGAGTCACCCACCTGGGCCCTTGTACCACCCACCTGAGAGCCGGAGTCACCCACCTGGGCCCTTGTACCACCCACCTGAGAGCCTGAGTCACCCACCTGGGCCCATGTACCACCCACCTGAGAGCCAGAGTCACCCACCTGGGCCCTTGTACCACCCATCTGAGCCTGAGTCACCCACCTGGGCCCTTGTACCACCCATCTGAGCCTGAGTCACCCACCTGGGTCCTTCTACCACCCACCTGAGAGCCTGAGTCACCTTGCTTCGCAGCTTCTCTCTCAGATGGCACTGAACAGGAGATCCAGCACAGCACAAACTAGCCCAGCGTGTGTGTGTGTGGGTGGGTGGAACAATGGTGCATATAAACCCTGGATGACTGAGGGGTCGCTGTATTGAAGCCACCACGCAGCCATCTTGGTAATCCACCTCCGTTGTAAAACATATTTTGTAAGCTATAGAAATGCATTTATTAACGTCTATATTTGTTTTTGAAGAGTATATTATATTACAGACACCTTAATGCATGCGTTTAAATTATATTATATTGAGCTGAACATAACAAATATAAAAAATATATAAAATCCTATTCTCCATTTTTTTGGTGTTACTATGTTACTGTCCCGCTACAACAATGAAATACTAAATACATGTAATTTGTCAATTTTATTGAAATACTAAAGAATTCAATTTAATCCTGTGAAGGACTGTACCAATATGGTGTCCGGTGGATTCAAAGCCTCTAATTGGTCAATACAGAACATTGGCAATCAAAGGTTTACTGATACATCATTGGGGTGGAACAGCCTTATGGCTCATCTCATTCAACCAATCATAAGGGTAGACAGAGAAAGAAAGTGAGGAAGGAGGCAGAGAGAGAGAGAGATCAGGAGGAGAAAAGGAGGAAAAGAGGAATAAATCAGAGAGGTGAAAGAGTACAGAGTACAACAGAAGGAGAGAGGACCGATAGAGAGGAAAGAACAGAAAGATCAGGGCACAAATGGCAGACATTGTATTCTCCCCACCTGACATGGATGGAATCACAGAAAACAGTAACCATGTAAACTCCCCACCACAACTCAAGCTTGATTTCATATGCTCAATAACTTCCGTTGGCAGGAATGCTGGCATGAATTGCCAGGTTTTTAAATGCCAAATGACATTAGGAGGCAGTCAGGCCGGTTGAAGAGACAGGGCCAGCCTGCGAAATGGCAGGGACTGGCAGAGTCTGACTGATTCAACACAACGACAGGGGCACCGCCAGATAAAACGGCAGGAATGCCCATTAAAAGGGGCAAAGATGGACATTAATGGTACTGACAGATTTTCTGACTCATGAAGATATCACTGAGTTAGATCATTTATCTCTTCTGAACTTGAGGTGTTTTCTCAGAGGTTAACATTGCAGTGGTACTGGCATAGTCTCATGATTTGTGAAGACTTAACAACATTTAATGTTAATCCACAAGCTCTTCTCTGATCTTTGTGATTTCGAGTGCAATGCAGTATGGTCACACTTTGGCTTCATATCAGGTTCTCGCCCATTGGAAGCCATGTAAGAGCCTGCAGTCTGACTAAGGACCATTCCAATGAGAGGAGGTATAGGTTTGTACTCTGTACCCTTCCTAACCACACTGCTCCCACACCTAAGCATGGTCGAGTTCAGGGTGGTTAAGCTTAGGTTCACTATCATGCTCCCCTCACTCCCTCTTATGTCATCAATAACAAGATTATTGGAGCTGTACTGTCAGATTTCACTGCAGAGTTGTTGCTGAAAAAATTTAACCTGTTGCTGAAAAAATGTATGTGTTACGGCTTTTCAACCTCTGCCATATTGTGGATTCAGAGATATCTATCTAATAGAACACAGAGGGTTGTCTTTAATGGAAGCTTCTCTAATGTTAAACATGTAAAGTGTGGTTTACTGCAGGGCAGCTCTATTGGCCTACGGTATACACATCAGTAACCACAGCTAGTGAAATTACTGCAACCCTAAACAAAGAGTTGCAGTCAG
The DNA here is from genome assembly GCF_965601325.2 of Salmo salar. NCBI lineage: Eukaryota > Metazoa > Chordata > Actinopteri > Salmoniformes > Salmonidae > Salmo > Salmo salar. The sequence goes on from NC_138314.1 coordinate 33,600,216, forward strand.
TTATAGCATGGGTGGCCAGTAATAAAATAGTTCTGAAAATCTCTAAAACTAAGAGCATTGTATTTGGTACAAATCATTCCCTAAGTTCTAGACCACAGCTAAATCTGATCATGAATAATGTGGCTGTTGAGCAAGTTGAGGAGACTAAATTACTAGGTGTTACCTTGGATTGTAAACTGTCATTGTCAAAACATTGATTCAATGGTTGTAAAGACGGGGAGAGGTCTGTCCGTGATAAAGAGATGCTCTGCGTTTTTGACACCACACTCCACAAAGCAAGTTCTGCAGGCTCTACTTTTATCTTATCTTGATTATTGCCCAGTCATATGGTCAGGTGCTGCAAAGAAGGACCTATAAAAACTGCAGCTGGCCCAGAACAGAGCAGCGCCTCTTACACTCCACCCTCAAACTCTCCCATTCTGACACTGCTCGTCCATATATTTAAATATTCTTAATTCATCATTCCTTTACTTAGATTTGTGCGTATTGGGTATATGTTGTGAAATTGTTAGATATTGTCGGAACTAGAAGCACAAGCATTTCGCTACATCCGCAATAACATCTACTAAACATGTTATTTGATTTTATTTGATATGATTGATCCTATCTGGCTGGAAGTCAGGCCTAAAGCAGCATCTTAAACCAAGACTTCTGTTCTTCCCCCACTTATATTGTCCCTGTTCTTTTCCAATTGCCAGACCCAAAGAGACGACAAATCTTTGCAGCTTACTGTACCTTTCAATAGCTTCTTCTCTGATCCCATCAGGGAATCTTTGTTTATAATGCTGACGCTAATGTTTCTGTCTTGAGAGAAAGCAGCGCTGTGTGTTAATGTGATTAGTGAAACATTAATGCTGTGTTGCTCAACCAGGCAGTCACAATAGAAGGCCTGCTGTAGAACTGCTCTCTCCATTCCTTCAGAGGTTTCTGTCCCTGGGCTCTAGTCAGAGCTGCATGGGGACACTGGTGGCAGGTCATCTAATTACGTTGACCAACTTATTTTCATTATAGTGACACCGAGGGCCTTTTTTTGTTGATTTTTGGGTGGAGCAAATCTACAACAAGGTGCTTTATGGACATTTTGAACATATCAACTACCAACTATCTGATTATGTTGGTCAGCATCCACTATAACATTAAAGACTTTGAGTCTGAAGTGGATAGTGGTCTACAGTCTTCAGTGAAAAGTGCGTGTCTATATGGCTGCATGCGTGTGGTGTATGTAACAGAAAGAGTGTGTGTGTGTGTGTGTGTGTGTGCGTGTGTGTTTGTGTGCTCATGGGTGTGCTTGTGTGTGTGAAAGGGAGAGTGATGACTGTGCCGGAATAAATGAGATTAATCTTGAACCCACTTCCTCAGAAGAACACTCTTGGCTTTCTCTTTAGTCCTCCGAGGCCTGTATGCTCACACAACCCCCATCCCCCATCTCTCGCCTCTCTCCCAGCCCCCTCAGCCAGGAACACAATCCCCTTAATCACACAGCAGAAAGGGAGATAAAGAGAAAGGGAAAAAGTTGGGTAAGAGATTGAGAGAGAATACTATATAGAGGGGGAGCAAAACCACTACGGAGGAAAGGGGGGACAGAAAGAGAGCGAGAGAGATGGAGAGAGAAAGAGAGACAGAAGAGAGAGAGGTGTCTAATATGCAGACTCAGAGGGTCAGTGTTAGCTCAGTAGTGTTGTTTGTTTTATCAGTGCCCCACTGGCGCTGTGGGACGGAGTTTGACTGACGGCCAGTGGCCACAGCTTTCCATGGAGGGGTCTGGTGATGAATGTTCAGAGGCAATCTAGGACACTGCGGCGGAAACGCCATAAATTCAGCAGCCCTATCAAAGCACGAGTGGGAGGTGTTGTTCTGTGTGTTTCAGAGAGTGTGAATGTGGGTGTGTATGAGTATAATACTTACAGTATGCTGTATGGGGGTTATGGCTCTAACTGTGCGATTCGGTGTGTATTTTTTGTGTGTGCCTTTATGTATGTGTGTGTGTGTGTGTGTGTGTGTGTGTGTGTGTGTGTGTGTGTGTGTGTGTGTGTGTGTGTGTGTGTGTGTGTGTGTGTGTGCGTGTGCTTGTGTGCGTGTTCTTATGTGTGTGTGCGTGTTCTTGTGTGTGTTTGTGTGTGTGCGTACGTGTTCTTGTGTGTGTGTGTGTGTGTGTGTGCGTGCTTGTGCTTGTGTGTGTGTGCGTGTTCTTGTGTGTGTGTGTGTGTGTGTGTGTGTGTAGGGGGAAGGGTTAAAGGATTACATCTTTCTCTTGGCTGTGGGAAGTGGCTGACTGATCCTTCCCATTGGTCATTCCCATGAACCCTTGACTCTCTGAGGGGCACCCTGGGAGGGGACACTGGGGACTCTACATATCAGCGCTGCCTGGGCCAAACTGCCAGCCAGTTATCAACAGGTTCCACTGGATGAGAGGCCTGCTCTGTGGAGAAGGCGATAAGTGTGTGTATGTGTGTGTGTGTGTGTATGTGTGTGTGTTTGTTTGTGTGAGTGAAGGGGTTGGGGGAGGAGGGGTTAAGCCCCAGAGACTAGCAAAAGAAATGACACACAGGGATGAGGACAAAGAATCTGAAGCACTTCATGGTTTTTACTCCCTTAGCGAAGTGCTATGAAGGAAACCACAAGAATTATCATCGTGTGTCTGCCTTAACTGTATTAAACTGTTTTTACCAGCTTCAAGAGGCAGCTAAAATCCTCAGTCCCTCAATGGCATAAAGGCATAAAGGATGACTTTCACTGAGTTTTTCTCCTTCTCGTCTTCAGTGTGACTGGGGGGTGTAGGCTGGGCCGTCTCTGGCTCCAGTTAGCTGGATGTCTCAGTGAAAGAATATCATCCGTGAAATGTTGCAATGATTTATTTGATCATATTAAAATGGGAACTGACTTGTTTGCTGTGACAATGTTTGTCGAGTTAGGCCAGCCAGACGGTCTCAATTGGTGTCCTGCTGGATGCGTATAAAAGTATGGAAGCCTATACAAACAGTCTGCTGGTCTATAGCCAATGCTGTCAGGGATCTGTCTACGGACTTATACAAACACCAGCAGCATGGACAATTCTTTACCTCACCATTAACAATTATAGGTTTTCAACTGGCATCCAATTTCTGTGATTATAATTTGTTGTTGCATATAGACTTCAACTGACCACAAATGGTATCCTTCTTATGTTTTGATCCAGTAGACATCTCTAATGCTACCCCTGTTTTATAATTGAAACACCACCATATTGTTCAGATGATACATTTAAATGAAGAACCGTCTCATCCACTCAGGTTTCTGATTGGACAGCTCCCATCCCCCTAAAATGACTATGGGCCAAAATGTGTACAGACTGGTAAGCAACTTGTGATACAAGCGTTTAACAGAGGACAAAAAAGCAAACACAAATGATGAATCACATTCTTCAATGCAGTAAGTAAAATATTCCAGTCCGACACTTCATAACATTTTCCAAGATAAAGTTGATAGTGTGAAGATGCCGTCCATTCCTGATAGGGTTGTGAGGAGAGGGAATGAATGGTTGTATCTCATTTGGTATTTCATTCTAAGGTTCACACCCAAGCAGCCGCATTAAAGAAATTGATGGAAAGAACCCATGATGTTCTCTCCACTGTCCAAGGATAACAGGTGGCCTGAGCAAAAAGCCACATTCTCAGATTCTTAACATAGGTCCTATTAAAGGCCATTAACAAATAAAAGACAAAGGAAGCTCATACATCTGATAAGATTCCATAATCTAACACAAAAGACTGAATGCTGTGACGTACTAATATAATAGACAATTATGTATTTGGTCAACAGGCCTGCGAGTAAGTGTTCCAAATAATGAAGTCCATCACACCGTCACACACTTCAGATCACGGGGCTCATTTAGCTAAATGAACTGCAGTGTAAATGAGTTTATTGCAGAAGAAGGCCTTGGTGAATTTCATTTACAAATTAAAAGGGACTGAGCAAGGCTCAATGTAATTACCTCAGAGAAACAGATCCATACGCCCCGCAGTTCCTGTTGGATTGACCGCTGCTTGAGGCCACAGGGCTGTTCATTTCAAAATGCTTCAATGTGATTGTAGATTGTAGGAACTTTCTATCCCAGTAGCCAGTGGAAGACACAGACACAGACCAGCACTACTTAGTGAGTAAAATGCAGTTGCACATTGTTTTACAATGAAGGTTGAGGCAACAGCTGACATGATATGTTACAGCAGAGACGGAAAAAAAATTGTGGCAAACAAAACAAAAAATTGGGGGATACATGCCAGCAAAGCCACAACACAACATCAAACAATACATTAATTGCACTATAACGGTGACAAACGGTGCCCACAAACTGTTAGGGCCTACATAAAGCTGTCCCAACAGTAGAGTCCCAACAGCGGTCCCGTCACCTTACCACTACTTCACCTGTCTATCAGCGGAGCCTTGTCTGGCAACGAAACAGTTCATTCAGCCTCTTTTACTGCCTTTTTAAAAAAAACATTGCTGATATGGCTGACTTGCTTAAACAAATGTGGTTTCTACTGACAATTGAGATGTACAAACTATGGCATAAGGGGACGACAAGCGGATAAGAGGCAATCCGTCATTTCGATTAAGACATTAATGAGTGAGCTAGGACAGATGTAGTCAATATAACTATTTGTTCAGCACTTTTGAAATGTACAGCGACAGAATTCAGAACGTGGGCCATTCTTACAGTGTTCTCCGTGTACACCAAGTCAGAACTGTACAGTAGGATAAATAAAGTGGGCATATAAGCAGACAATGAAAGCTCTTAAAATATTCAATGATTACATTTCCCTAAAACAGGTTATAGGCTACATGTGCACCACCAAGTCAGAACTGTAGGCGAAATTAAGAGGGGAAAATATTAGCTTACTACACAACATACACTTAGTATTACTTTCTTAGCTATAGTATACTGTACATATCTCTCTGGCATATTACATCATTTATGCAGCAGCATACAAGACATGGACTCACCTTGTTGTGCTGTGCTCACTTGAACAGGAATGTAGCACGGTGGTCCTTTGTGGCCAAATTTTGTCATCAAAGTCTGGCATTCTCTGGATTTGTCGCACTTTCAAGACAACTGGGAACTCGGAAAAAACAAGGTCAAATCAGGATGACCTCAGTGATCTTCAGGTCGTAGCTCAAGAAAGAGGCAAAAGTTCCCGACTTACAATTCCGAGTTGGATGACCGCTCAAAACGTATTTTCCCAGTCGGAGCTAACTGGGATTTCCCAGTTCGTCAGATATCCCAGTTCGAAGTTAACAGTTGTTTTGAACACAACAGAAATCATGCTGATTGACAGCGTGGTTGAATGTTTATCCTTTTAAGCTTATAAAAGAGACCCCTAAACCCATATGCCACTGAATAGCAGGCTGGTGATTGCTTTGCAATTTTGTATTTGTATTTTTTTATTGAGCCATTATTTAATGCTTGCAGTTAGTTACTAGTTCCTTCCAAACCCCTCATTGTTGAATTTGCGATTTCCAACTTGTTGTGTAATGTTTATGTCCAATGGTCGATGAGCACCGATACATTTTATCGATCATTTCTCTTCATTATATCTCTTCATATGACAAGGATTAAAAAGCATTTACCAGTAGATTGTTGACATAATTCATGATGATGACTGCTAGCTTGCTAGCTAAGATTTTGAAATTATGATGTTGACATGATCAGTCCAATTAAAGCTACTGTGGATTTAACGTGATTTGATGTAATTTTATCTGTGGCCAAATGACTTTGAGCCTTCCTGGATGGGCACTTCTAATGTAACTCTATGGCAGCACCCAAGGGGCTTGCATTTAGAGCTCTACCCTTAGATTTGGCGGTGACGTAGTGTGTCCATGAGTGACAGAACACTGAGCCAACAACCCAAGCCATATAAAGCCTGATCAGAACATCCCCTGCAGGTATTATGTTGATCTTTTTTCCAGAATACTATTAATGTGTTACCTTCAAACATCTTTGAGGATGAACATAAGATGTGTGACGGTGGGGGTAACATACCACGGTTGGCCCATCTAATCTCCCAATGAAAGACAGGTTCTCTCCATGTGTTTGTGGACATGGCGAAGACAAGTCCTTTCAAGAAGGTAGTGTGGAAAAAAAGATCTGAGGGCATATCCTTGTGAAAACCTTTGCACATGTAAATTGGCAGGTCAGCAGCGAGGCTGGAATAGATGTCTATTGAAGGCTAGGGAGAGACCATGAACCTCAGTGTCACTGCCAGTCCCACATGGCCGCCAGTGCAATATTCTAACTCTGGAGGAAATTAATTGTGGGTACAGAGGGTTCTTCTTACTGCACAAAACAACACGCAGTGTCAAGGAATAAGGGTTGCCCCTGGGCACTGGCTGAAGCCAAGTAAACACTGGGCATGGTTCTCGAAGGGAATATATTCTAACGTGTCTTTGAGGCCTCACCTAGGGTTCTTTGATTCCTATTCAAAAGGGCAAGAAAGACTTTTTGATAGTTCCAAAGTTGCAGGCGGAACGACAAGAATTAAAGCTGACAAGAAAAACATTCATTAAAATGAATGAAGCCCAAAGAAGCTTGGAGGCCTCACAACCATACAGATGTAGGATCTTAACTTGATCACCCTGTAGCAGGAGAACTTTCCTACTATACAGGACATTTAACATTTTTAGTGTATTTGAAGGTTAAAAATGCTTCTGAAGTTTGTAAATCCCACTTCAAAATTTCAGACATGACTTTCCCTTACAAAAAAATGTATCAAAACTTACAAAAATGTCCATTATTTAGAATCCACTGGCTCAAATTAAGATCCTACAGCTGTTTTTATTTTATTTTACTAGGCAAGTCAGTTAAGAACAAATTCTTATTTTCAATGACAGCCTAGGAACAGTGGGTTAACTGCCTTGTTCATGGGCAAAACAACAGATTTTTACCTTGTCAGCTCATGGATTCGACCTTTCAACCTTTCGGTTACTAGTCCAATGCTCTAACCACTAGGCTACCTCCCGCCCTACATTAGGTATAGGTTATGAAACGGAGAAAAAAAGTTTTGCTGAAATATTTTGGAAACTTTTCTGACAACTGAAACTTGAGGGAAAAGAACGTATCCCAAATGCCATTACAAATATCTCCCAAACACAGTTTTGTTTATTATAACAGAATTATGCAAATTTGCGCTAGAGTACAAATCTCTGCAAGAGGACATAACCAGCCATTGTGCCTCCCAACTGTGCCTCCCATTTATCCAATGCTGTTAACCATGGGCTGGACAGCCCATTCTAAAAGCGGCCTCTATCCTGTCCATGCTGTTGATAAGAGGATAACAGGGCTCGTTGAGGGAAAGACCAAAGTCCCCAGGTGGTCGAGTGGTCTGAGGGCCTCTGAAGATAACCTACTTTACGCTAACCATCTAATGCGCCACTATATATCACTACCATTATCTGTCATTAATGAAAAACAGGCTTGATAGCAAAAAAAACAGCATGTTGTCTAGCACCTGTTCATTGTTAGAGTTGACAGCTTACATCTATTCAGGTCAGGGTGCTAGAGTAGTTAGACAGCAGTTCTGGCTGTTGTGACACAATATCAACAGATAATTCATTATATTTCGTAAGGTAAATAAATAATCAATGGTAGCTCTCACATCAACCTTTTGACAATCAGTCTGATTCATAATTGACTGATTCCATAGGTTTAAAGTTTTTTTCTCATCAAACTGGCATGGTTAGATGTTTATGTAAGTTTAGCTTCCGTCCCTCTCCTCGCCTCTACCTGGGCTTGATCCTGGGACCCTCTGCACACACCGACAACAGTCACCCTCGAAGCATCGTTACCCATCGCTCCACAAAAGCCACGGCCCTTGCAGAGCAAGGGGAACAACTACTTCAATGTCTCAGAGCAAGTGACGTCACCGATTGAAACGCTATTAGTGCGCACCCCGCTAACTAGCTAGCCATTTCACATCGGTTACATTTAGAATGAAGTGCTTTGTCTCATGTACTAGCTAGATCCTCATTATCACGTGGGACACATTGTTAGAGATAAGCCATCTGTATAAATGATGATGATGCCTGACATATAATCTGCATGCCACCAGTGCTAACATTTTTCTCACCAACACAACTTTGATGCCAGCGGGAGAAAGAACGTAAAGGTGCCACTTTATCACCTTTGACTCAAACTAGGACTCACTCAATATGGTTCTCACCAATCAAATACATGCAAATCTAATGCAGCACAAATTGTATCAATTACATATATTCATTAATTGTCATTTTCTTACTAATATATAGTATCTTTATTACATTGGTATTACAAAGATGAGGTAATACAAATGTCAAGTTCACTCCCTTAATATCTTTATGCAATAACATCAAATCTGTAGTAAGTTAAGATGATATGCAGCAAATCCACATCTACATAAACCTGTGGAGAATCATATATGCTAGTCTGAGGCTTTTCAATATAATTAAATATATATTATCTTTCCTTTCATATCAAGAGATGAAAGCTCTAGTGAATTTTTATGAAGAAACAAAACAAAAAAAAAAATATGGTGAGGGATGGGGCTGCCTGTGCTGCCACTCTAGCATGCAGGTCCTTCCAAATAATTCACCTTATACTTGAGCATTGAACTAGAATCTGAAAGGACTGGCCCACAAACTTTTGTCAACAATGGAGAATTATAACTAGATAAGTATATGTTGGCTCCTGTCTTGTACTGCATGTACTAAAATAAAGAAAAGAGTAACAGTAACAGCATCACAAAATGAGAGAATATGCTACATTTCTCTATTACATCTTCACTTGGCCTCACCTGCAGCCGCTGGTTGAAAAAACAACTCTCATCAGCAATAGAGAAATGAACAAATGCCTCGTGCCACACATCCGGCCCGTGGGGTGAGGGAGAGCAAATGAGCGGGTGAGATGTGAGCCTGTGCCTTGTGTCCTCACCTGTGACACAAACAAGGCTTTGTCAAGATGTCAGCCAGCCTCTCTCTCTCCCCTCTCTCTCTTTCTCTCCCTCTCTCTCTCTTTCAGTCTGTATAGCTGAGCATTACAAATTGTGCGATACAAATTAGAGACAATTTCCGATTGAGTCGATATATGAAGCATTTACTGTAGATGCAATTTCCACCGACGCAGGAACATTACCTTTACATTTTTGTTAGACTTTAGTGTTGAACGTCTGCGATATGGATTGAATAGAGCCCTTAAAGACGCCTTTACAGTTACAGATCTTAAAACTAAACCCCAACAAATGAACTCGTAAACAAAAAGTAAACCAGCAGAACAGAAAGAAACGGATCATCACCCAGAGACACTTCTCATTAAACTTGCTGTGAGGATTGTGTTTTTCTTTTCATTCTAGATTATTTCGGGCTTGTTGCAGGGGGGTGGTGATTCATGTTTTTGAGTCAGTGATGTTTAACAATAGCACTGTGCAACTAGCTAATCTGTTGTGTGTGACTGTGACAATAATCACACAGATCCTGTGCGATAGTTGCATGTGCACAGCTCTTTGCCAGTGTGCTCACTGGCAATACAACACCTATGAGGCTGGTACAGTACGCAAAACTAGTTTCCGTGGTAACCATCTGTCTCTGATGTAGCTGCCTATAATGCCATCTAACGGACATGACTTACATGTAAAAACTGATTTAAGAATAACTGTCCATATTTAGCTCTGACGAATGCACTGTCGTCACAACAACGGGCCTGCAATAGAGGGGAGGATGACTTGGTAGCCTTATTGGCGATGAAGGGTATGGGATGCTGTTTACCATCCAAGTGAGATCAAATGGAGCTGACTCAGGTTGCACCCTCTTTTTGGTGTGTTCTGCTCCAGCGAACAACACCCACCCAAGTGAGTGTGACTAGGCCTAACACGGGACAATACTCTCTCACCGGGTCCATTTCCACCTCACTGCCTGAATGCTGCCACTTATGCACTTAACGTGAGTGCTCTCTCTCTCTCTCTCTCTCTCTCTCTCTCTCTCTCTCTCTCCCCTCTCTCTCTCTCCCGCTCTCTCTCTTTCTCTCTCTCTCCCCCCTTTCTCTCTCTCTCTCTCCCTCCATCTCTCTCCCTCTCTCTCTCCCCATCTCTCTCTCTCTTTCTCTCTCTTTCACTAACACTCTCTTCATCTTTCACTATCTCTATCTCTTCTCTCTGTCTTTTTCTCGTCAGATCTCTTCTCCCACCGTCTATCGTGCTCCCTCTCTGCCTTCTCCGCTTTGTCTCTGTCCCTCCAACTCTCTGTCGATTTGTGTTCATAAATACTTAACTCCCTATTCATAATTTAGTCATCGCAAGTAAAAAGCGGAGGAACTGTCTCTTGCTGCAGGCCAGCTTTTGTGGAGATTTGCGATGTCACGTCCAACTAGATTTTAAAGAGAATATGACAGAATTACTAGAAAATTGAAATTTCTTCTAACTTCCTGTTAAAATAAAAGATTACTGACTGCTTCAGGTCAAAGCATTGGGTCTCAAGAAAATAATGAAATATACACTGTAGACAAAACAACATATTACCTTGACTGTAGTCCTATGGTTAAAACAGGATGTGAAATAATCTTAACCCCACACATGCATGTAAGCATATGCTTAAGCATGCACACGCGCACAACCACACACACACACACACACACACACACACACACACACACACACACACACACACACACACCACTCAGCACCTTGATCTGATAAAGCAATAATATCCATGGTCCATGCCCAACCCCTCCGGCTCAGGTCTCAAGTAAGGACCACAGAGGAAAAGTCATTGTTGTGTATCCCCGTTAATGGCATTAATATTTGTGTGGGCCATAAATAACGTTTTAACAAATAGTCACATAAAAATAATGAATCTGCAAACAGAAGTGGAACACAGAGATGCATGGTTACGCAGAGCAGGGACAAATTACCCAAGGGGTGGCGGAACAGTCATTACTCCGCGCGGCAAGCAGGGTCTGGCTAACACCTGTGATTCCTCCAAACAACTCACCCTAATTAGCCCACACACACCCTGGGGATCTTCTGCAGCACACTGCAGCGCACCAGGCCCAGACAGGGGGGAGACTCGAAGACCATACACTAAAGCATCAGAGATCCTGTGGACATTCAATGAGAATGAAACTTTCCAGATGTAGTTGATTTGTATTTTTACTGTGGGAGTTGGAGGAAAGAGAAAGACAGGCAAAGTAAAGAGAGAGGGAGAGAGAGAGAGAGAGAGAGAGAGAGAGAGAGAGAGGCAGTGAGCAGTCATGATCTGGTTGACATCAGATGACACAGGAGAGGATGTGAGGTAGCTCCCCTCGCTAGGCCCTCCATTTATAAGTTGGAGAATTTAGCATTTTTTTACACACCTGAAACAACTTTTTTCCTGCAATCTAGAGCCATAATTATTATGCTTTTATTATTTTCTGCATATCTAAGCTTACCTCTTGAGCTGTCTGTATTTTCCTGACTGGTGGTTCTTTTTTTAAAGAAACTAAATATGCTTCTCGGCATCTCTGCTAAAATATGGGTAAAAGGTTGTGTCCTATTCAGTATATTGCTGGCTTTTCTAAAGTCTACCAGCCTTGCCAGCAGGCATGCCAGCTAAGATAATTAGACACGCTAGCTACTCTAACTTGATTGATAGACTGAAAATGCTTCTTTGTAGATAGTTATGAGGTTGGGAGATTGGGAACCTATCTGGGCTAGCGAAAGACATCTTCATAAAATGTCCTGTTTTAAAAAAAAAGTTTTTAAAGAGAACAAATCTGAGGGGGCACCTGCCCCTGTGCTCCCTATGGGCATGACCCCTCTGATAACCTCAAGATATGACACAGAAGAAAGCAACAAAGGTCTGTTCTGACGACACCTAGGCCTGTTCAAGAGAATGTTACGTTCAGATAGTATTACAGTTGAAGTCGGAAGTTTACATACACCTCTGGCAAGTACATTTAAACTCAATTTTTCACAATTCCTGACATTTAATCCTAGTAACAATTCCCTGTCTTAGGTCAGTTAGGATCACAACTTTATTTTAAGAATGGAAAATGTCAGAATAATAGTAGAGAGAATTATTTATTTCAGCTTTTATTTCTTTCATCACATTCCCATTGGGTCAGAAGTTTACATACACTCAATTAGTATTTGGTAGCATTGCCTTTAAATTGTTTAACTTGGGTCAAACGTTTTGGGTAGACTTCCACAAGCTTCCCACAAAAAGTTGGGTGAATTTTGGCCCATTCCTCCTGACAGAGCTGGTGTAACTGAGTCAGGTTTGTAGGCCTCCTTGCTCGCACACGCTTTTTCAGTTCTGCCCACACATTTTCTATGGGATTGAGGTCAGGGCTTTGTGATGGCGACTTCAATATCTTGACTTTGTTGTCCTTAAGCAATTTTGCCACAACTTTGGAAGTATGCTTGGGGTCATTGTCAAATTTGGAAGACCTATTTGTGACCAAGCTTTAACTTCCTGACTGATGTCTTGAGATGCTGCTTCAATATATCCATATAATTTTCCTCCCTCATGATGCCATCTATTTTGCGAAGTGCACCAGTCCCTCCTGCAGCAAAGCACCCCACAACATGACTCTGCCACCCCTGTGCTTCACGGTTGGGATGGTGCTCTTCGCTTTGCAAACATCCTCCTTTTTCCTCCAAACATAACGATGGTCATTATGCCGTAACGGTTCTATTTTTTGTTTCATCAGACCAAAGGACATTTCTCCAAAAAGTACAATCTTTGTCCCTATGTGCATTTGCAAACCGTAGTCTGGCTTTTTTATGGCGGTTTTGGAGCAGTGGCTTCTTCCTTGCTGAGCGGCCTTTCAGGTTATGTCGATATAGGACTCTTTTTTACTGTGGATATCGATACTTTTGTACCTGATTCCTCCAGCATCTTCACACGGTCCTTTGCTGTTGTTCTGGGATTGATTTGCACTTTTCGCACCAAAGTACGTTCATCTCTAGGAGACAGAATGCGTCTCCTTCCTGAGCGGTATGACGGCTGTGTGGTCCCATGGTGTTTATACTTGCGTACTATTGTTTGTACAGATGAACGTGGTACCTTCAGGCGTTTGCTCCCAAGGATGAACCAGACTTGTGGAGGTCTACAATTTTTTTCCTGAGGTCTTGGCTGATTTAATTTTGATTTGCCAATGATGTCAAGCAAAGAGGCACTGAGTTTGAAGGTAGGCCTTGAAATACATCCGCAGGTACACCTCCAATTGACTCAAATGATGTCAATTAGCCTATCAGAAGCTTCTAAAGCCATGACATCATTTTCTGGAATTTTCCAAGCTGTTTAAAGGCACAGTCAACTTGGTGTATCTTCTGACCCACTGGAATTGTGATACAGTGAATTATAAGTGTAATAAGTGTCTATAAATAATTGTTGGAAAAATGACTTGTGTCATGCACAAAGTAGATCTCCTAACCGACTTGCCAAAACTATAGTTTGTTAACAAGATATTTGTGGAGTGGTTGAAAAACGAGTTTTAATGACTCCAACCTAAGTTTATGTAAACTTCCGACTTCAACTGTATATTGTGAAGCACAGAAATAATAATATGTTAGGTAGAATAGGGAACTGTGAATCACAATCTGTGATAGCTCTATTCGATTCATTTCTATCTCTTATACGTTTCACTTGACTGAATCCAACCCAGTTCTATACAATGTTTCTCTTCCTTTTCCTCCTCCCTCCCAGTGTTGATCTCAAGTCCAGAGCCAACAGAAGACAGAAAAGGTCGATGTGATTGGGTTACCATGCACCAGAGCATTGATCCAGCAGGTTCCCCCGGGGGTAAAGGACTGACGGAGAGAGAACTGAAGGAGATGGAGATCACAAAGTGAGCCTGAGCCCAATGAACTCTGGTAAGTCACTACAAGCATCTTGCCAAAGAGCAAAGCAACAGTGGAACAAAGACAAGCACTTTGTGTAGCGTACATGATGTGTAGCGTGTAAATGTATTTTTATCCGATAACAAAAGTTTAGTGTACAGCTCCAGTATATTACATTGAAAGAGGAAAATGTATGGAAATATGTTGAGGATATGTCTTAGTGTTAACCTTACCTAGTTTACCAGCTTCAGTAGAACATGAAACATGAGTTTATCTGATACAGGATCTGATATTTGTATCATATGGCATTGTTCCTATTTTTATGAAACAATATGTTATAATAGCATTATTATCAGATGCTGAGACATTTCAGTGCTCCCACAAGACAGAATGTTAGAGAGTGGAAAAAGTTCCGAACATATATTTTTTCCCCACCCTGAAGTAGACATTTCCTCAATAGCAAAACTTCTTGAAGCAAACAAAATAATAGTGTATATTGGCCACTTTAAAGTAAAACGTTTTTATTTTCCTTTTTTGTTAGTCATTAATTTGCATACATTATTGATTAAGGCAGTCGGCATTCAAAATAGAACTCCCAAAGACATCATTTATCACTCACTGTCACTTCCTTACAAATGGACTTGATTGCAGTTTCTGTACATCTACCTTTACATTGTGAGGGATATAGCAACATATGATCATTTCTTTGAGAGTAAATTAGATATAGTATAGAAAGCTTGGTTTATGTTGAATAGTAGAACAAAGTGTTTGATTAGCATAACTATTGCAGAGCTTTGATGACTGGATGTCTTCCATTAATCTTCTTGTCTATCACACACACACACACACACACACACACACACACACACACACACACACACACACACACACACACAGACAGACAGACAGACAGACAGACAGACAGACAGACAGACAGACAGACAGACAGACAGACAGACAGACAGACAGACAGACAGACAGACAGACAGACAGACAGACAGACAGACAGACAGACAGACAGACAGACAGACAGACAGACAGACAGACAGACACTTAGACAATAACAGCTAGGCACACAGATACATTCATGTTGACATGTTGACAGACCTTGTTAGTCGATTCGCTCCTTATCCTCGCCAGGAAACTTCTCTCTCTGTGTGTGTTCTCTCGTTCTCTCTCTGTGTGTGAGTGTATTGTCTCTGTGTGTGTTCTCTCGTTCTCTCTCTGTGTGTGAGTGTATTGTCTCTGTGTGTGTAAGTGTATTCTCTGTGTGTGTGTGAGTGTATGCTGTGTTTGGGTGTGTTCTCTGTGTGTGTGTTCTCTCACTGTCTGTGTGTGTGTTGTCACTAAGTGGGCGAGAGAGAGAGAGAGAGAGAATCCCCTCACATGCTGACCCCAAAGACAAGCATGGATCTTATTACTCTATGCCTTGGGACCACACACACACACACACACACACACACACACACACACACACACACACACACACACACACACACACACACACACACACACACACACACACACACACACACACACACACACACACACACACACAATGTAATGCACACTGTGGGTATGTGCTCTCTCTCTACCTCTGAACTTGGTGGTCAAACATATCTGTATAATATAGATGTTTTCATTTAATCACGTGAAAATTCCTTTTGGTGACTTCATGATGTGATAAAGACCTGACCGAAGTACTTTTTCTAACGTCATATTAGAGACTGAATTACATTTCTACATATGACTCTTTACTTAAGCCTTGCAAGGTGGGTGGTTTGAGGCGGGAAATAAAATTATGCTCTAAGAAAATATACAAGGTGTAAGAGCAAGAGAAGGAGTGTTGAGGCAGAATGTAAAGAGACAAAAAGGGGAAACTGTGGTTTCATGGGGCCACTACCCCCCTCCTCGCTTAAGAAAGCTACAACGTAGTGGAATTCACACTAAATTTGATATACAGAATGCAGACACCAACAGAAAACAAACCCTGTGTTTTTATATGGTACTGTAAAAAACATTTCCCTATTTTAGACTCTCTTCTGTTTTTTTCCTTGATATTATGATCATCTCATCCTTCTACCCTAGTTTCTTCATGCTTCCCCCTTTTATATCCAAACTTTCATATATAATCATCCTCTCCTCTCCTCTTGGGTTGGTCCAGCACGGCAGTGTTCGCTGAGACAGATCTGAGGCTCCTCTGGTGGTGACAGAAGTAGGCTACGCACGCCGGCGCCGACCCAATCAGGGCCGATCTGCATAGTAATGTGTGGCAGGGGCGGGATAATAAAGTTCCCAGCTTGCCGGCTGGAAGGGTATCCTCCGGTGTGCTGTGTGATTTATCTCCTCTGTCAAGAGCCAGGACAGCCAGGACTTGTCCTTCCCAATAGTCCCCGGGAACAGGAGCCAACACACTCCAGATAAGTGAAGGATAGAAGGCCCAGATAGGGCTGGACGCAAAACCTGGAGTGGCCTGCTGTACCTTTTGTGCATAGCTTCAAGTGAATACATGGACAAAATATATATTCTGTATTTACATTCTGAGTGGTATTGTGCTGTGTGATTAAACTCATATGGGGTCTTGTCTCAAGGACATCTAAGAACTGATATAAGCTATTTTCACCTTACAGTACTAGCAACCCTCATACTATAGTTCAGGGAACTATGCAAAACACAATAGGATGGGGGACCACTTTCCGTGGTTTACTTGAGCAACACAGAGTATGCTAACGATTTGACAAACATACTGTTCTTGTACCTAAGAGCAGGATACAGCAGACAAGACAATACAGTCTGATGCTATATATACGTTGGTGGAAATCCCAGGATGCTTGTTAAGATAAGGTTACTACTTCACAGGTCTCTGAACAGCTAAAAATGTCATAGCATTAAGACAAACTGAGACAATGTCTCCTTTACATGTTGTTGTTGTGTCTTTCAATCCAGGATACAGTAGATTGGTTATGCAAACACGTAGTTCACCCGCCTTTGGCATTGAATTTGTATTTGGGATTGATATATCTCATTTATCATGTTTGTGTATACTGAGTTACACCCCCCCCCCCCCCCCCCCCCCCTTTTGCCCTCAGAACAGCCTCAATGTGTCGGGGCATGGACTACATAAGGTGTCAAAAGTGTTCCACAGGGATGCTGGCCAATATTGACACCAATGCTTCCCACAGTTGTGTCAAGTTGGCTGGATGTCCTTTGGGTGGTGGACCATTCTTGATACACATGGGAAACTGTTTGGTGTGAAAAACCCAGCAGCGTTGCAGTTCTTGACACAAACCAGTGCCCCTGGCCCTACTACAAACCACCATTCAAAGGCACTTAAATCTTTTGTCTTGCCCATTCACCCTCTGAATGGCACACATACACAATCCATGTCTCAATTGTCTCAAGGCTCACAAATCCTTCTTAACCTGTCTCCTCCCCTTTATCTACACTGATTGAAGTGGATTTGACAGGTGACATCAATAACATTTACATTTTAGTCATTTAGCAGACGCTCTTATCCAGAGCAACTTACAGTAGTGAATGCATACATTTCATACATTTTTTTTTTCTTCCATACTGGTCCCCCATGGGAATCAAACCCACAACCCTGGCATTGCAAACACCATGTTCTACCAACTGAGCCACATGGGATCATAGCTTTCACCTGGATTCACCTGGTCACCTGGATTCACCTGGATTTACCTGGTTACCTGGTCACCTGGATTCACTTGGATGTCGTGTTCATATTGTTTTGTACACTCAGTGTATGTCAATTTGTGTGTAGGTTTATTGCTTGCAAATAATTCAGTCAACATTGATGCACACAATTTATTATGGGTATGAATGCATACGTTCTTGTGTGTATGAATCTTTGTGTGTCAGTCATTGTGTGTATGACTGTTTGTGTGTATGACTGTTTGTGACTGTCTTTGTGCCAGTGGCAGTTGGTAATGTTTAGGAGGAGAGAGTTATTTTTATTTATGAGCATGGCCTTATTTCTATTACAGCATATTGGATGACTGTCATTCATATTCCATTCACCCAGTTCAATGTAACATCGATAGGTTTAGGCTACTACATGACTCTCAAATGTTCCTATACCCATCATGAGGTTGTTACAGACTTGCCTATGAATGAATGTTTACAATGTAGGAGCACACAGGTCGGGATACATTTTTAGGCGACAGACAGTGACACGTTTAATACTGCCTTGCACACTCTTGCCTGCATCTAGCTGATCTAGGGTGTTATCATTAGTCTAATAATTGCAGACAAAAGTTTCTGTTGGATAACTTCAGGTATGTTTATCCCTGGTTTCGTTCCAATTGCTTCCATTTAAGAAATGTTTTTTAAAACCTTTCCAAGCCTAACCTTCATATCATAACTGCTAACCGCCACACACAGCCTACAACGTTATCACAATATTAGCTAACATCATAGCTAGTCAACATAGCTACTAGAACTAACACGTTAGTAAACCCGCTACAATCACGCAGTACACTGTACAGTCTGCAAGCAGTTTAGCATCTACACCGGCAACCTTGACTTGGAAGAGTTCCAGTGTTGGATAGCCATAGCAAGCTGGTTGAAATAGCATCCCTCTCTATTTGAGCCAGGTGTTTGAGTAGGCTAAACTACCTAGCTGCATTCACTAGCTAAGTGAATGTGAAAATAATACACCTAAATCTCTCTCTCTCTCTTTCTCACTCTCGCTCTCTCTTTTTCTTCTCCTTCATTTTTTAAAGAAATTAATTTGTTCAAAACTGTTCAACTATTGTCTTTCTCTTTGAGTCAACTACTCACCACATTGTATGCATTGCAGTGCTAGCTTGCTTTCAGTACAATATTGTCAATATTAAAACATGTCAGTTCATACTGCAACAGCTCTGATAGGATGGAAGACGTCCTCCGGAAGTTGTCATAATTACTGTGCAAGTCTATGGAAGGGGGTGAGAACCATGAGCCTCCTAGATTTTGTATTGAAGTCAATGTAGTCAGAGTGGGAAGGAAACTAGTTGTCCTCTGGCTACATGGTGCTACCCTACAGAGTGTTGTTTTGGCTACAGTAGACCTTCATTGTAAAACAGTGTGTTTTAATCAATTATTTGGTGACGTTAATATATTTAGTGTAGTTTTGTCTAAAAAGTATTACTTTTTTAATGTTTCACTATTTAAAATAAAATGAAATTCACTGAGGATTGTCCTCCCCTTCTTCCTCTTAGGAGCCTCCACTGCTTTGTGCGTATGAGTCTCTTTGTGCATATGCGTCTTTTTGTGAGTGTGAGTCTTTGTGTGTGTGAGTCTATTTGTGCATATGAGTCTTTTTGTGAGTGTGAGGCTTTGTGTATATGAGTCTTTTTGTGAGAGGGAGTATTTGTGTGTATGAGTCTTTGTATGTAAGTATTTATCTATTTGAGTCTTTGTGTATACTGTATAAGTGTTCCTCCTCATCCTCTTCTCTCTACGTCTGCCTGCATCTGGTGTCCTAACCGTGCTCCATACGGCCCTCTTAATCCAAGGCCTGGCCCAGTCACTTTATATCTTTGTCAGGCTTGACCTTGGACAAAAGGGCTAAATTAGTCCAATGAAGCACAAAATGAGTTCATTTAGGTAATTAAGCATTCAGGTGGAATGACAAAACACACAGTGAATATGCCCGGGGTCTGTTCCACGTCGGCCAGACTAAATGACGAAGATGCTAAATAAAACTAATTAGCTTTTTTCTAGCCTCACTTCTAATAAGGAGCAAACTTGAGATCTAAGTTAAACGGACTCTTTCGAAATCTTTTTGGTCTCATGCTATCTAATTAACTGGAGAATTTACCACTGCTCTATTTCACTATCTATGTCTATTAATATGTTATAAACATATCATATCTGTCAAACATTTTCAATTTCCTCACTACATGCAAATATGAGCATTTATGCATCTCACCGGTAGAAACAGGCCAGCTCCATTTCTTGGTTATAAGCAAACTACAATATCCATAATTTATATCGATATCAGGACTGCCTCGTGGAGGTGTATCCAATAAATTGATGTGAGAAAATGTCTGTAGCCAGCACTGTCAGACAGAGGATTTTGAAATGCAACTGAAATCTCAACTGATGGGGTTGCCATGTCTTCTAATGTAAATAGTGATGCTATTCCACTGATTTTCCCTTTCACTTCAAAGAGGAAGGTTTACGATCAGCAAACATCAGCAAAGCAGAAAAGAGGACAAGCTGAGGTAAGGTAGCTAACGTTACCTAGCTAACTACTGTGGCTAGATAGCGAACTACATTTGTTGATCTAAAACAACATCTCGCTAGCTTTCATAATACGCTGTCTAAACATTTCAAATCATGTCAATGTATTTAGCCAGCTGCTATCTGGTGATGTGATTTGTAACTTTGCAAGCTAACATTAGCTTCATTAGGTTACTTTAGCTAACCATTAGCTAGCTAGCTAACTAACTGACTATGTCTTATATTTAGAGTCGGATCCCATCAACATCTCCAGAGGCATCAACATCAAGCTCAGCACCAGGAACTAGTGTAAGGCACTTTCTAAAATCATACTAAAATCTACAAAAGCTTTCCATGATGAGCAAATAAATATACTGGGGCTAGGCATAGACATGGTCTGTGTCTTATTGTCATATTTGGTGTGTTTACAAGTAGGCTACACATTCTACTGTAGTTCTTTCTGTATTATGGTGGCTTAGTTGATTGTTCATCCAAGGCTTCAAGTCTAAATTGGAGAAAAGGAGGTATTAGTAAGGAGGGGATGGTGTGGGTGTGTCATAATTGTTGCCGTGTTGAAGGGACCAAACTGCAAGCGGGATGTGGATACTCATCTTTTTAATGTAAAAAATGAAGCAAACACGGAAAAACAATAACGACAGGCTAACAGGCTATACATACAACAATAATAGCAGTGCTAGCGCAACAACCCACAAACCCAAGTGAAAAACACACACCTAATATATGACTCCCAATCAGGAACAACGATAACCAGCTGTCCCTGATCGGGAGCCACACAGACCAACATAGAAACATACAACCCAGAACAAACATACACAGACATCTTCTGCCACATCCTGACCAAAATACTACACAACTACACCCTCTGCTGGTCTGGACGTGACAGGGTGACTGGCTGGTGTCTTTTGGGGGTGGATATTGTGTGTGAAGGCTAGTATGCATGCTCTATTGACATGAAATATGAATATAAATCCCCAAGACACTAAAGTGTCGATAAGACAAGTGCTCCACAAACTTTTCACACACTTACAGTCAGGTCTTTGGCATGGGGTAGTTGGCAGTGCTTTTCTACTCAACAGCACAACTGTAGGTGGTTGTACACAACAATACACGACTAGACAGTCCACAAGTCAAGCCCCCCTTCAAACTTTTCACATCTTTACTAACAGCCCATCTCAATGCCCCATTCGTGTAACACATACCAGTCTACTGTACCATTTTGTTTACAGATGAACATGATTTATTGTATGGTTACACATCCTCATGATCAGTCTTCATGTGTTTTCAGGAGTCTTGCAGTACAAACAAATCTTCTGCAAGAGATCGAAGCAGTGAGTGGTGAAAAAAAGTGAACAAGAGGCTTGTCCAACTGGCTGTGGAGTGCAGAAAGTACCAGACTGTTGTCTACAATGAGCCTAGAGTCACAGCACCCCAAATCCAACATCCCTGCCAACATCACCACAGCGCTAAAGCCTGCTAAACCAGCTGCCCTTACCCAACACAAGAAGATGGACACCAGCTGAAGAACCTTCCGGAACCTGCCTAGAACGTTCAACCAACACAATATACATATTCAGTTAGACTGATGTCGTTGTATAATATAGAATACCTAGTATACTCACAACTGCAAAATGGTATAGATACTCCTAGCTGTTTTACGGTTGAGCTAACGTAGGCTAATGCAATTAGCTGTAACGGTCATCGTATGAAAGTGACCAAGGCGCAGCGGGTTGAGTGCTCATTTTAACTTTTAATTTAGAACACTGAAAACACAAACAAGAAAACACACAGTAATGCACAAACAACTTCCCACAAAGGGACAGGTGAAAACAGGGCTACTTAAGTATGACTCTCAATCAGCAACAACAATGTACAGCTGTTCCTGATTGAGAGCCATACCAGGCCAACAAAGAAATACACAACATAGAAAAATATAGAAATACAAAACAAGAACATTACCCAAAAACCCCGGAACACATAAATCAAACACCCCTCTTACATAAATACATATCCCATTAAACCCCGAACCACATAAAACAAATACCCCCTGCCACGTCCTGACCAAACTACAATAACCAATAACCTCTTATACTGGTCAGGACGTGACATTAGCATGAGGTTGTAAGTAACAAGAACATTTCCCAGGACATAGACATATCTGATATTGGCAGAAAGCTTAAATTATTGTTAACCTCTGAAGGATAAGCCCATTTTTTTCAATTTTTGCCTAAAATGACATAACAAAATCTAACTGATTGTAACTCAGGCCCTGAAGCAAGGATATGCTTTTTTGCACCATTTGAAAGGAAACACTTTGAAGTTTGGGGAAATGTGAAAGGAATGTAGCAACCACTCCACAAAATTCTTGTTAACAAACTATAGTTTTGGCAGGTCGGTTAGGACATCTAGTTTGTGCATGACACAAATAATTTTTCCAACAATTGTTTACAGACAGATTATTTCACATATAATTCACTGTATCACAATTCCAGTGGGTCAGAAGTTTACAAACAGTAAGTTGACTGTGCCTTTAAGCAGCTTGGAAAATTCCAGAAAATGATGGCATGGCTTTAGAAGCTTCTGATAGGCTAATTGACATCATTTGAGTTAATTGGAGGTGTACCTGTGGACGTATTTCAAGGCCTACCTTCAAACTCAACACCTCTTTGCTTGACATCATGTGAAAATCAAAAGAATCAGCCAGAATCAGCCAGAATAATAATTGTAGACCTCCACAAGTCTGGTTCATCCTTGGGAGCCATTTCCAAACGCCTGAAGGTACCACATTCATCTGTATAAACAATAGTACGCAAGTATAAACACCATGGGACCACGCAGCCGTCATACCGCTCAGGAAATAGACGCGTTCTGTCTCCTAGAGATGAACGTACTTTGGTGCGAAAAGTGCAAATCAATCCCAGAACAACAGCAAAGGACCTTGTGAAGATGCTGGAGGAAACAGGTACAAAATGATCTATATCCACAGTAAAACGAGTCCTATATCAACATGCTCCAAAACCGCCATAAAAAAGCCAGACTACGGTTTGCAACTGCACATGGGGGCAAAGATTGTACTTTTTGGAGAAATGTCCACTGGTCTGATGAAGCAAAAATAGAACTGTTTGGCCATAATGACCATCGTTATTTTAGAAGGAAAAAGGGGGAGGCTTGCAAGCCAAAGAACACCATCCCAACCGTGAAGCACTTGGGTGGCAGCATCATGTTGTGGGGGAGCTTTGCTGCAGGAGGGACTTTATCACTTCACAAACTAGATGGCATCATGAGGGAGGAAAATTATGTGGATGTATTGAAGCAACATCTCAAGACATCAGTCAGGAAGTTAAAGCTTGGTCGCAAATGGGTCTTCCAAATGGACAATGACCCCAAGCATACTTCCAAAGTTGTGGCAAAATGGCTTAAGGACAACAAAGTCAAGGTATTGGAGTGGCCATCACAAAACCCTGACCTCAATCCTATAGAAATGTGTGGGCAGAACTGAAAAAGCGTGTGCGAGCAAGAAGGTCGACAAACCTGACTCAGTTACACCAGCTCTGTCAGGAGGAATGGGCCAAAGTTCGCCCAATTTATTGTGGGAAGCTTGTGGAAGGCTACCCAAAACATTTGACCCAAGTTAAATAATTGAAAGTCAATGCTACCAAATTCTAATTGAGTGTATGTAAACTTCTGACCCACTGGGAATGTGATGAAAGAAATAGAAGCTGAAATAAATAATTTTCTCTAATATTATTCTGACATTTCACATTCTTAAAATGAAGTGGTGATCCTAACTGATTTTAAAAAAAACTGAGTTTAAATGTATTTGACTAAGGTGTATGTAAACTTCCGACTTCAACTATATATACTGCTAAAAAAAATAAAGGGAACACTTAAACAACACAATGTAACTCCAAGTCAATCACACTTCTGTGAAATCAAACTGTCCACTTAGGAAGCAACACTGATTGACAATAAATTTCACATGCTGTTGTGCAAATGGAATAGACAACAGGTGGAAATTATAGGCAATAAGCAAGACACCCCCAATAAAGGAGTGGTTCTGCAGGTGGAGACCACAGACCACTTCTCAGTTCCTATGCTTCCTGGCTGATGTTTTGGTCACTTTTGAATGCTGGCGGTGCTTTCACTCTAGTGGTACCATGAGACGAAGTCTACAACCCACACAAGTGGCTCAGGTAGTGCAGCTCATCCAGGATGGCACATCAATGCGAGCTGTGGCAAGAAGGTTTGCTGTGTCTGTCAGCGTAGTGTCCAGAGCATGGAGGCGCTACCAGGAGACAGGCCAGTACATCAGGAGATGTGGAGGAGGCCGTAGGAGGGCAACAACCCAGCAGCAGGACCGCTACCTCCGCCTTTGTGCAAGGAGGAGCAGGAGGAGCACTGCCAGAGCCCTGCAAAATGATCTCCAGCAGGCCACAAATGTGCATGGGTCTGCTCAAACGGTCAGAAACCGACTCCATGAGGGTGGTATGAGGACCCGACGATCACAGGTGGGAGTTGTGCTTACAGCCCAACACCGTGCAGGACGTTTGGCATTTGCCAGAGAACACCAAGATTGGCAAATTCACCACTGGCGCCCTGTGCTCTTCACAGATGAAAGCAGGTTCACACTGAGCACGTGACAGACGTGACATAGTCTGGAGACGCCGTGGAGAACGTTCTGCTGCCTGCAACATCATCCAGCATGACCGGTTTGGCGGTGGGTCAGTCATGGTGTGGGGTGGCATTTCTTTGGGGGGCCGCACAGCCCTCCATGTGCTCGCCAGAGGTAGCCTGACTGCCATTAGGTACCGAGATGAGATCCTCAGACCCCTTGTGAGACCATATGCTGGTGCGGTTGGCCCTGGGTTCCTCCTAATGCAAGACAATGCTAGACCTCATGTGGCTGGAGTGTGTCAGCAGTTCCTGCAAGAGGAAGGCATTGATGCTATGGACTGGCCCGCCCGTTCCCCAGACCTGAATCCAATTGAGCACATCTGGGACATCATGTCTCGCTCCATCCACCAACGCCACGTTGCACCACAGACTGTCCAGGAGTTGGCGGATGCTTTAGTCCAGGTCTGGGAGGAGATCCCTCAGGAGACCATCCGCCACCTCATCAGGAGCATGCCCAGGCATTGTAGGGAGGTCATACAGGCACGTGGAGGCCACACACACTACTGAGCCTCATTTTGACTTGTTTTAAGGACATTACATCAAAGTTGGATCAGCCTGTAGTGTGGTTTTCCACTTTCATTTTGAGTGTGACTCCAAATCCAGACCTCCATGGGTTGATAAATTGGATTTCCATTTATTATTTTTGTGTGATTTTGTTGTCAGCACATTCAACTATGTAAAGAAAAAAGTATTTAATAAGATTATTTCTTTCATTCAGATCTAGGATGTGTTGTTTAAGTGTTCACTTTATTTTTTTGAGCAGTGTGTGTATATATATATATATATATATATATATATATATATATATATATATATATATATAAACTCAGTTTTATACAATTCCTAACCTTTAATCCTACTAAAAATTCCCTGTCTTAGAGTGGTATGACGGCTGCGTGGTCCCATGGTGTTTATACTTGCGTACTATTGTTTGTACAGATGAACGTGGTACCTTCAGGCATTTTGAAATTGCTCCAATGATGAACCAGACTTGTGGAGGTCTACAATTTTTTTTCTGAGGTCTTGACTGATTTCTTTTGATTTTCCCATAATGTCAAGCAAAGAGGCGCTGAGTTTGAAGGTAGGCCTTGAAATACATCCACAGGTGCACCGCCATGCCATAATTTTCTGGAATTTTCCAAGCTGTTTAAAGGCACAGTCAACTTAGTGTATGTAAACTTCTGACTCACTGGAATTGTGATACAGTGAATTATAAGTGAAATAATATGTATATAAACAATTGTTGGAAAAATTACTTGTGTCATGCTAGATGTCCTAACCGACTTGCCAAAACTATAGTTTGTTAACAAGAAATTTGTGGAGTGGATGAAAAACGAGTTTTAATGACTCCAACCTAAGTGTATGTAAACTT
Organism: Salmo salar; assembly: GCF_965601325.2. Taxonomy (NCBI): domain Eukaryota; kingdom Metazoa; phylum Chordata; class Actinopteri; order Salmoniformes; family Salmonidae; genus Salmo; species Salmo salar. The sequence continues at coordinate 33,626,325 of NC_138314.1, forward strand.
CTCACTTCAACTGTATATACAGTGTATGTCACAACAGGTCTAAATGTATGTGTCATGACAGTGTTATGATCATATTATAACTGGTTATGTCAGCTGTATTGACATATAACATGGTTATGACCGTGTCATAACGTGATATGACGCTGGGTGTTAAGTAAAGTGTTAGAGGAAAGTATTGGTTACTGCACTGTCTGAGAACAACAAGCCACTTGTATCACTCTCAACCCGCTCACTCCTCTCAGCTAATTAATACAATGAACAAAGCCAGTGGGTCTCATAACCGCAATTTAAAAGGGAGACTCAACCTCATTTCAAGGGAATAGGAGTCTAACGTCCATTCATTTATTATTTTTCCTGTAGTTGAACATTTAATAATTCAATCACTCTGTACTTTAAGTGTCAGCATTTTGTCACTCTGAAGAGACAATGGCCAATGAAGTGAATTTAGTATTACGGTAAATATTTATGATGTATATCACAACTTCAGTAAGTCGGTGTCATATGGAAATGTGTTCTTTGTGAGTGGAGCGTACTCTACACATGCTCTTCTCTGCTGCTTTTTATTAGGAAGTGTTAACAAGTGGCCGTGAGGGCAGGCAGAGGATAAGTACACAGTAATTGACTCCTGCCCTCTCTTATTGTGTTCTGCTTTCACAGGCGTGCAGACTCACAAAGACAACAGGCCCGCCTCATTTGTCACCAGTGCTGCTAGGAACAAGCAAACGCCCCAGCAGCTGAAGCTGTGCTTTATGCTGGAGCAAGCAAACGCCCCGGCAGCTGAAGCTGTGTTTTATGCTAGGAACAAGCAAACGCCCCGGCAGCTGAAGCTGTGTTTTTATGATACTGTACATCTCATCTGTGCTCTGGTAAAGTGTTTGTGTCACACACCTCTCTCTGTCTCCCATCTTTCCCTCCTACTTGCGTCTGAGATGGTAGCGGTAGTGTGGTGTGGCAGAGTGCTGCTGGTTGCTGAAGCTGGAGTGTGTCTTGGCAGGCTCCTTGGAAGCAGGCGAGGGCGAGGGTGACAGTGTCAGCTTGGCTCTCCTAATGAATGTCTCATTTCCCCCGGTAGTCTTCTATTGCAGCGCTGAAGGCGGCCCCGATATCTCACCGGTCGACAGCTAGTGCCATCATTGGCGTGACCTCACGGCCTCCAAACGTAGCCTGCAGACCCAGTGTCACTTTGGCTTTGGCAGGGGCTTGGGGTATGGGGGTAATGTCACTGTGCTGCGAAGGATAAACAGATTAATAGAAGCTAATGAGAGTGAGTGGAGCAGCATGGTCGATACTGACTACATTCTTGGGAGATGTAATGCTGCTGTTAGCAAGATTACTCTCACTTGTACACTCAGGGAATTGTCGTGGAATTTACTGTTTACAGTACAATGGATATAATCAAATGAAGTGGATACAGCAGTTTTTTAAATCTATTTTCCGGTATTTCCCTGAGGAAATATGTTAGGATTGAATTCATAAGAAATCATGTAGTCACAGAGCTACAAGAGGACTATATTTTATACCATTCTGTACTGTACTGTTCTATACTGTTCTATATGGTACTATACCATACTACATTGTACCATACCGTTATATACTTTATACTGTTCTTTACTGTACTGTACTGTTCTGTACTGTACAAGAATATACTGTACTATACTCTACTATACTGTACACTAATTTATACTATTATATACTGTACTATACTGTTCTATACTGTTCAGTACTGTACTATACTTTATACTTTTCAATACGTTTCTATACTTTATATGTTATATACTGTACTATACTGTTCTATATAGTACTATACTGTTATATACAGTACTATACTGAACACTACTTTATACTCTTCTATACTGTATGATATTGTACTATATTGTATTATACTGTACTATACAGTTCTATACTGTACTATACTGTTCTATACTTTACTATACTTCATACTGTTCTATTCTGTACTATACTGTTCTGTACTGTACTATACTGTATTATACTGTTCTATACTTTACTATACCTTATACTATTATATTCTGTATTATGCTGTTCTATACTGTACTATACTGTATTATACTGTACTATACAGTTCTATGCTGTTCTATATTATACTATACTTTATACTGTTCTCTTCTGTACTATACTGTTCTACACTGTACTATACTGTATTATACTGTTCTATACAGTACTATACTCTTCTATACTGTACAGTACTTTATACTGTTCTATTATGTACTATACTGTTCTATACTGTACTATACTACTCACTCAATGAAATGTCCAAAATATCAATGCAATGATTACATGATAATTTGTTTATTAAGGTAACAAACAACACAAAAAACATATGCTTTAAATATTATAAGATTAATATCAGCGTGTATCAACATACAGTGCATTTGGAAAGTATTCAGTCCCCTTGACTTTTTTCACATTTTGTTACGTTACAGCCTTATTTTAAAATGAATTAAATCGTTTTTTCCCCTCATCAATCTACACACAATACCCCATAACCCCATAACGCAGAAATTCACAACTGAAATATCACATTTACATAAGAATTCAGACTTAAAGACTCAGTACTTTGTTGAAGCACCTTTGGCAGCGATTACAGCCTCGAGTCTTCTTGGGTATGACGCTACAAGCTTGGCAAACCTGTATTTTGGTAGTTTCTCCCATTCTTCTCTACAGATCCTCTCAGGCTGGATGGGGAGCGTTGCTGCACAGCTATTTTCAGGTCTCTCTAGAGATGTTCGATTGGGTTCAAGTCCGGGCTCTGGCTGGGTCACTCAAGTACATTCAGAGACTTGTCCCGAAGCCAATCCTGCGTTGTCTTGGCTGTGTGCTTAGGGTCATTGTCCTGTTGGAAGATGAACCTTCGCCCCAGTCTGGAGCAGGTTTTCATCAGGGATTGCTCTGTACTCATCTTTTCCTCGATCCTGACTAGTCTCCCAGTCCCTGCCGCTGAAAAACTTCCCCACAGCATAATGCTGCAACACCATGCTTCACCGTAGGGATGGTGCCAGGTTTCCTCCAGACGTAATGCTTGGCATTCAAGCCAAAGAGTTCAATCTTGATTTCATCAGACCAGAGAATCTTGTTTCTCATGGTCTGAGAGTCATTAGGTGCCTTTTGGCAAACTCCAAGCTGTCATATGCCTTTTACTGAGGAGTGGCTTCCATCTGGCCACTCTACCATAAAGGCCTGATTGGTGGAGTGCTGCAGAGATGGTTGTCCTTCTGGAAGGTTCTCCCATCTCCACAGAAGAACTCTAGAGCTCTGTCAGAGTGACCATTAGATTCTGGGCCACCTCCCTGACCAAGACCCTTCTCCCCCGATTGCTAATTTTGGCCAGGCGGCAAGCTTTAGAAAGAGTCTTGGTGCTTCCAAACTTATTCCATTTAGGAATGATGGAGGCCACTGTGTTCTTGGGGACCTTCAACACTGTAGAAATATTTTGGTCCCCTTCCCCAGATCTGTGCCTCGACACAATCCTGTCTTGGAGCTCAACGGACAGTTGCTTCGACCTCAAGGCTTGGTTTTTGCTCTGACATGCGCTGTCAACTATGGGACAATATATAGGCAGGTGTGTGCCTTGTCCAATTAATTCAATTTACCACAGGTGGACTCCAATCAATTTGTAGAAACATCTCAAGGATGATCAATGGAAACAGGATGCACCTGAGCTCAATTTTGGGTCTCATAGCAAAGGGTCTGAATACTGAATACTGTAAATATGGTATTTCTATAAACCTGTTTCCGCTTTGTCATTATAGGGTATTGTGTGTAGATTGCTGAGGAAAATTTTGAATTTAATACATTTTAGAGTAAGGCTGTAACGTAACAAAATGTTGGAAAAGTCAAGGGGTCTGAATACTTTTCCTATTTCATGGAGATAGACAGTGTATAAAATAGTGACACACATTTAGGACATACCAAATAGGATATAAGTCATGGCCTAATGAAGCAAAAAAATAGAGAAGAGCTTAGGCATAGCCACATTATCAGCCTTGTGTCTCTGATGCAGTGTGACAAAAGGGCTATATCAATGTCCACTGCTGACTCAGGGGGCCAGTCAGTCAATGGCTCAGACACTGACTCACTGCTGGCACTAGAATGAACTGAGTGTACTCACTGGCCAAGCAACCAGGGTCAGTGTCTGTCAATGCACTGCATTTCCTCATATCGTGCTTCAGGAACAAATTATGCATCCATGATCCCTCCAACTGGACACAATGCTCTGCATTATTTTGTTTCCTCTTCAAAGTACATTTTGAATGATGGTTTTTGAGGAAAGTTACAGCTTACAGTATTTTAGACTGCAATGATGGAATCACATTTCATAATGCTGTATTCTGACCTGACTGGCTAAGCAGCTATCTATGTGGTTTAGGTCCACTCTTGTTCCCAGCATGTTGTATCCTTCATGGCCAGAGACCTGAGCGGCAGTACAGCAGCTGTTCCAGTGGGTCAGTGAGGGCTAGTCACTCCTGGGACAACAGAACCTAACTATGGGCCAGATATGGACGAGGGCCTTACTACTGTGAAATATTAACATTCACCCACTACTTTCTTTCTATTTGATTGTTCCTCTCACCTCATCCCTCTCTTTGTCTGCTGGGTCCTTTTCTCTCTCCATCCCTTACATCTCCCTCTTTTTCTTTACAGAACATCCTTTTTCGGAATGTCTTTCTCTCCCTTCTCCCCCAGTCTTTCAGGGTGACACGTTAAAGGGTGAATCTATACGCTGACTGAAGACTCTCATCAAGTCACCTATAATCAGTTGGGACCACTGTTACACACACACACACACACACACACACACACACACACACACACACACACACACACACACACACACACACACACACCCACACACACACACACACACACACACACACACACCTCCAACACCCAGCACACTGTCTCCCCCCCCATCCATCCCCTTCTGTTCACCAGAGAGTGAACACATAACAATGACAGACATTCATCATAATGTGAGTCTGTCCACCAGCATCAGGATGGGATGTCTGTCTGAGGAGACTGGACTGAGGACCCTTCTTTGGTCCCAAACAGGAAGGGTGTGACGGTGAGGTGGCGAACCAGGGTCGTGACCTCATGTCCCCCCCCATCATTAGAGAGTTGAGCTGGGCAGGGACTTCCTGTTGATGTGGTGGCCAGGGAGGGGAGAGGGAGGGGAGGAACCTGCCTTTAATTGTACCCTGGTTCACTGTGAAAGGAATGCCTGAGGTCTGAGTCTCGTTCTACCGCACCAGTCAGGCCCCGTCCCTCTCCGCCCCCTGTACACACACCCCTGCGGAGACGGCCACTAATTGGCACGTTCGCTGCCAGCTTGGGTGTGGAGGGAATGTCAGAGCTCTGCGCCGGAGCAGGAAAGCCACAGAACTCTGTGTGCAGCGGAACCCTAATGAAAAGAGCCTAGACTCCAGTTGTCGTTGACCCATTGGCTGCCATTGGTCTGCAGGTTTGGAATGAGTCTACTCTTCTTAATTGATACATTAAAGATGGCTAGAGAATCCCCTCGCCTGGTCACTCAGGTTGACAGATTATGACATTCCCAAGTAATGACAGAAACCAGTCAAAACTGAATGCTATGGAAAATAGGATGTATAACGACTGTTTTGATATTTATCTAAATGAGATCATTTGCACTCATTATTACCTAGTCAGTGGTTTACCCTCACAGCATTCAGCTGGCAACTCACTTGTTACATATTTGTTTTGGACTTTCCCTACTTTTCTTCATGCTACCTTTTCAATCCTCCTTCCTAATATTCAGTGTGCAGGCAAACTGTGAGGCTATGTGTATGTGTAGTAGTGATGTAGTTATGTAAAGAAGCATTTCAAGGCCAACACAGAGTCTCCGTCCTCCAAAGCATTATATAGAGGAAGACTACATTTAATCCCAGCAATTTAAAAGAGACACTTTGCATTCGTTGCCAAGCAGATAAATAAGGGGCCTGTTAAAGTGAGTTTTTTTTTTACGGTGGTGAGTGAGTTTTATGTTTGAAGTGTTTTTATAGGCCCTTGTCCAGTCTTTTATTGACTACTCATGCCCTCTGGAACCGTCCAGCTGTGAAGTGTTTTGTCTACTTGGATCCTTTTGTCAGTGTCCCTCACTACGGTTCAGACACATACGTAATATACAGTACAGACTCAAAATATACAGTACAGACACATAATATACAGTACAGACAGCTAATATACAGTACAGACACATCATATACAGACAAGACAGATAATATACAGCACAGACAGAAAATATACAGTAAAGACAAAATATACAGTACAGACACATAATATACAGTACAGACATATAATATACAGTACAGACAGATAATATACAGTAAAGACACAAAATATACAGTACAGACACATAATATACAGTACAGGCATATACTATACAGTACATATACATAATACACAGTACAGACAACATATACAGTACAGACACATAATATACAGTACAGACACATGTACAGTACAGCCATATCATTTTATTTAACCAGGTAGGCTAGTTGAGAACAAGTTCTCATTTGCAACTGCGACCTGGCCAAGATAAAGCATAGCAATTCGACACATACAACAACACAGAGTTACACATGGAATAAACAAAACATACAGTCAATAATACAGAAGAACAAAAGAAAACAAAAAGTCTATATACAGTGACTGCAAATGAGGTAAGTTAAGGCAATAAATAGGCCATGGTGGTGAAGTAATTACAATATAGCAATTAAACACTGGAATGGTAGATGTGCAGAAGATGAATGTGCAAGTAGAGATACTGGGGTGCAAAGGAGCAAGATAAATAAATACAGTATGGGGATGAGGTAGGTAGATAGATGGGCGGTTTACAGATGGGCTATGTACAGGTGCAGTAATCTGTGAGCTGCTCTGACAGCTGGTGCTTAAAGCTAGTGAGGGTGATATGAGTCTCCAGCTTCAGAGATTTTTGCAGTTCGTTCCAGTCATTGGCAGCAGAGAACTGGAAGGAAAGACGACCAAAGGAGGAATTGGCTTTGGGGGTGACCAGTGAGATATACCTGCTGGAGTGTGTGCTACGAGTGGGTGCTGCTATGGTGACCAGTGAGCCGAGATAAGGCGGGGCTTTACCTAGCAGAGACTTGTAGATGACCTGTAGCCAGTGGGTTTGGCAATGAGTATGAAGCAAGGGCCAACCAACGAGAGCGTACAGGTCGCAATGGTGGGTATTGTATGGGGCTTTGGTGACAAAACAGATGGCACTGTGATAGACTGCATCCAGTTCGTTGAGTAGAGTGTTGGAGGCTATTTTATAGATGACATCACCGAAGTCGAGGATCGGTTGGATGGTCAGTTTTACGAGGGTATGTTTGGCAGCATGAGTGAAGGATGCTTTGTTGCGATACAGGAAGCTGATTCTAGATAGAATTTTGGATTGGAGATGCTTAATGTGAGTTTGGAAGGAGAGTTTACAGTATAACCAGACAACCAGGTGTTTGTAGTTGTCCACGTATTCTAAGTCAGAGCCGTCCAGAGTAGTGATGCTGGACAGGCGAGCAGGTGCGGGGCAGTAATCGATTGAATAGCATGCATTTAGTTTTACTTGCGTTTAAGAGCAGTTGGAGGCCACGGAAGGAGAGTTGTATGGCATTGAAGCTCGTCTGGAGGTTAGTTAACACAGTGTCCAAAGAGGGGCCAGAAGTATACAGAATGGTGTCGTCTGCGTAGAGGTGGATCAGAGAATCACCAGCAGAAAGAGCAACATCATTGATGTATACAGAGAAGAGAGTCGGCCCGAGAATTGAACCCTGTGGCACACCCATAGAGACTGCCAGAGGTCCGGACAACAGGCCCTCCAATTTGACACACTGAACTCTATCAGAGAGGTAGTTGGTGAACCAGGCGAGGCAATCATTTGAGAAACCAAGGCTGTCGAGTCTGCCGATAAGAATGTGGTGATTGACAGAGTCGAAAGCCTTGGCCAGGTCGATGAATACGGCTGCACAGTAATGTCTCTTATCGATGGCGGTTATGATGTTGTTTAGGACCTTGAGCGTGGCTGAGGTGCACCCATGACCAGCTCGGAAACCAGATTACATAGCGGAGAAGGTATGGTGGGATTCGAAATGGTCGGTAATCTGTTTGTTGACTTGGCTTCCAAAGACCTTAGAAAGACAGGGCAGGATAGATATAGGTCTATAGCAGTTTGGGTCTAGAGTGTCACCCCCTTTGAAGAGGGGGATGACCGCGGCAGCTTTCCAATCTTTCGGAATCTCAGACGATACGAAAGAGAGATTGAACAGGCTAGTAATAGGGGTTGCAACAATTTCGGCAGATCATTTTAGAAAGAGAGGGTCCAGATTGTCTAGCCCGGCTGATTTGTATGGGTCCAGATTTTGCAGCTCTTTCAGAACATCAGCTTTCTGGATTTGGGTGAAGGAGAAATGGTGGGGGCTTTGGCGGGTTGCTGTGGAGGGTGTAATAATACACATATACATATACATAATTTACAGTACAGACAAAATATACAGTACAGACACATAATATACAGTATAAATACACAGTATACTGTATAGACACATAATATACAGTAAAGACACATAATATACAGTACATATTCATAATATACAGTAAATACACATAATATACAGTACAGCCACATAATATACAGTACAGCCACATATACAGTACAGCCACATAATATACAGTACAGAGACATAATATACAGTACATATACAAAATATACAGTAAATACACATAATATACAGTAAAAACACATAATATACAGTAATGATATGTAGTATACAGTACAGCCACATACTATACAGTACAGACATGTAATATTCAGCACATACACATAATATACAGTACAGACACATAGTATACAGTACAGACACATAATATACAGTGCAGATGCATAATATACAGTACAGACACAACATCTACAGTACAGACACATAATATACAGTACAGACACATACTATACAGCAAAGGCACATAATTTACAGTACAGACACATAATATACAGTAAAGAAACATAATATACAGTAAAGGCATGTAATTTACAGTACAGATGCATAATGTGCAGTACAGACACATAACATACAGTACAGAGATATAATACACAGTAAAGACATGTAATATACAGTACAGCCACATAATATACAGTTCAGACACAAACTATACAGTACAAACATGTAATATACAGTACAGACACATAATATACAGTAAAGACACAAAATATACCGTACAGACACATAATATACAGTACATACACATAATATTGAGTACATATACATGTACATAATATACAGTACAGACACATCATATACAGTACAGCCACATCATATACAGTACAGACACACTCTCACACACTGAAGTCATATCTGCCTCTCTTTCATATACACATGCTCCAAAGGATTAGAATCCTTCACTAGATGTCTTATCCTTGATAAAGAAACCTCAAAAAGGTGAGTCCTTGAAATACAGTATAGGTTTCTTTATTTCCTAGAGGGCAGAGTGATACTGATGTCTTCATTAAAACCTGTGAGATTCCTACGTAGCTCTGCCATAAAGGACCAGAAATTAATCAGTCAGCTCTCAGCATATGGAGACTCCTTTCCCTCATTCTCATAGCATCCCTGAAGTCCACCCCACCTGCTGCTCTCTCTCTCTCTCTCTCTCTCTCTCTCTCTCTCTCTCTCTCTCTTTCTCTCACTCTTGCTCTCTCTCTTTCTCTCTCTCTCTCACTCACACATACGTGTGACAGACTGGAATGCATGCACGCACACACACACACACACACACACACACACACACATACACACACACACACACACACACACACACACACACACACACACACACACACACACACACACACACACACACACACACACACACACACACACACACACACACACACACACACACACACATTGCCTGAGCATACATTCCTCTGTGCCCACACTGACTCGATCACATGAAACAACTAGGTATAAAGTGACTTTAAAATGACTGAAGGTCCAGCAATGGTCATTAAAAAAAACAGTAAACGTCTGTATTTGTCTGAGAGCTGGTGGTACAGTATATGTCTGTATCTGTCTGAGAGCTGGTGGTACAGTATATGTCTGTATCAGTCTGAGAGCTGGTGGTACAGTATATGTCTGTATCAGTCTGCGAGCTGGTGGTACAGTATATGTCTGTATCAGTCTGAGAGCTGGTGGTACAGTATATGTCTGTATCAGTCTGAGAGCTGGTGGTACAGTATATGTCTGTATCAGTCTGCGAGCTGGTGGTAAAGTATATGTCTGTATCAGTCTGAGAGCTGGTGGTACAGTATATGTCTGTATCTGTCTGAGAGCTGGTGGTACAGTATATGTCTGTATCAGTCTGAGAGCTGGTGGTACAGTATATGTCTGTATCAGTCTGCGAGCTGGTGGTACAGTATATGTCTGTATCAGTCTGAGAGCTGGTGGTACAGTATATGTCTGTATCAGTCTGAGAGCTGGTGGTACAGTATATGTCTGTATCAGTCTGCGAGCTGGTGGTACAGTATATGTCTGTATCAGTCTGAGAGCTGGTGGTACAGTATATGTCTGTATCAGTCTGAGAGCTGGTGGTACAGTATATGTCTTTATCTGTCTGAGAGCTGGTGGTACAGTATATGTCTGTATCTGTCTGAGAGCTGGTGGTACAGTATATGTCTGTAGCAGTCTGAGAGCTGGTGGTACAGTATATGTCTGTATCTGTCTGAGAGCTGGTGGTACAGTATATGTCTGTATCTGTCTGAGAGCTGGTGGTACAGTATATGTCTGTATCAGTCTGAGAGCTGGTGGTACAGTATATGTCTGTATTTGTCTGAGAGCTGGTGGTACAGTATATGTCTGTAGCAGTCTGAGAGCTGGTGGTACTGTATATGTCTGTATCAGTCTGAGAGCTGGTGGTACAGTATATGTCTGTATCAGTCTGAGAGCTGGTGGTACAGTATATGTCTGTATCTGTCTGAGAGCTGGTGGTACAGTATATGTCTGTATCTGTCTGAGAGCTGGTGGTACAGTATATGTCTGTATCAGTCTGAGAGCTGGTGGTACAGTATATGTCTGTATCTGCCTGAGAGCTGGTGGTACAGTATATATCTGTATCTGTCTGAGAGCTGGTGGTACAGTATATGTCTGTATCTGTCTGAGAGCTGGTGGTACAGTATATGTCTGTATCAGTCTGAGAGCTGGTGGTACAGTATATGTCTGTATCAGTCTGAGAGCTGGTGGTACAGTATATGTCTGTATTTGTCTGAGAGCTGGTGGTACAGTATATGTCTGTAGCAGTCTGAGAGCCGGTGGTACTGTATATGTCTGTATCAGTCTGAGAGCTGGTGGTACAGTATATGTCTGTATCAGTCTGAGAGCTGGTGGTACAGTATATGTCTGTATCTGTCTGAGAGCTGGTGGTACAGTATATGTCTGTATCAGTCTGAGAGCTGGTGGTACAGTATATGTCTGTATCAGTCTGAGAGCTGGTGGTACAGTATATGTCTGTATCAGTCTGAGAGCTGGTGGTACAGTATATGTTGATATAAAAGTAAAAATAGGTTGATGATTAGGGGTGGTTGGATGGTTGGAGGAGCAGCAGGGGTCTTTAGAGGAGGGGGGCAGGTCATGGACTGATATGCCACGGGGCCGGCAGACTGGGAGCTCCTGGAGCACGGGGCCAAGTTTCCAGTCAACACATGAGTCACCCAGCAGAGATGCACCCGAAATAAATGGCTTCCCTGTTCCTGCCGGAACCACACCCTCATGTGGTTTCTTGGAGGGGCAGCGTGGGTAGGGAGGGGCGACCGCCCCACTGGGGTTTTTGGGGCCAGGGTTGCGGGGTTGGGGAGGAGAGGGGGGTGATGGGGGCGTGTGGAGAGCATGGGGGTGTGTTTGAGATCCCAAAACGGCAACGTTTGGGGCAAACAGCTGGCTCCCCCTCAGTCTTTTCATTGTTTATTGTTTGCCCGCAGCGGGGATTGTAAACAATGGCACGCCCTCTCTCTGGGCGTGTTGTGGCCAGGCTGAGGCTTGGGGGTGGCTTAAACCCCTGCAGCCAGGCTAGGCTGCATCTCCACCCCCCAATGCACCATTCTATAGGCCCCTGTAGAAAGTCTTACAGACTCGCCCTTCTCACTCTTTCTCTCTTGCTCTCTCTCGCTCTCTCTCTCTCTCGCCGCCCATCATCCTTTCACCATGGCATAAACAATATGTGTGTGACAGCAGTCTGTTGAAGCTTTTTCAAAAAAGTGAGTGTAAAAACAGGCCTTTGTATGGTCTCTGAGAGAACTCCAAGTGGTTTGGCTTGTCAAAGGTCAGTAACCCAGACTAAACCGGCCTTCATTTTCAATCCCTCTCTCCCTCTCTCTTTTTATCTGTAGGAGGAGCTCAGTTGGTCTAGCCATCCATTTTTTTTGTCTCTCTCTCTCTCTGTCTGTCTGTTTGTCTGCCTGTCGCTCTCTGTCTTTCATTTTATCTCTCTGTCTCTCTGTCATCCTTTTAGACAGAAAGAGTGCAGCCAAGCAGACAGACAGATGTTGATTATTGTGTAGGATGCATCCAGTCAGTCTAGGAATCCACAGAGACAGGTTGTTGTCTTACTGCTTCTGTCTGTCTCTCACTCTCTCTCTTTCTCTCTCTTTCTCTCTCTCTCTCTCTGAGTCTTGTTAGCTGTGTAATCTTTATTAGTTAGCTCAGTGAGTCAGAGGAGTGACATGAGAGCTGGGAGTCGGTCGTTAATTACCCCGGGTGACGGAGGCGTCATCCTGTCCATCTACTCTGTTTCATTTAACCAGGTAGCGTAGTGGCCTCCACTCACCATGCTAATACACACACTGAGCCTTTACTAAAGACATTCTTAGAGAAGCGAGAGGGGTGATCTGATCCCAACTCATGTACTTGATAGAAAGAGAAGTGTAGTGGACTGATTCTATATGAAAATGTAAATGAACTTGTTAACCCAACTACTGGTCATCATTGTCAAATATGTAAAGACATCTGGAACATTTTAGTCACGTTCTAAAATCAGTTTTGAAATCCAAGTTGTTCACTGCTTGTGCGTTCTTTCAACTCTTTTCTAACATTTTGATTGTAATGTAATTATTGAACTGATGAATAGAGACTGGGAGAGGGTGCGGTTACCCACAGTGCCTCATGCTCAACAGAAGGAAATGCTAATCAATGTACAGTACAATTCATTACATGAGTATGAGGATGTTGTTTTTTCCTTTTTGTTATTGTCAGTTTTTTTTAGATTTCTTAAATCTATCTGGAGAAAACAGTCTCTTTGGGGAGTACCACCTTGCCTGGGTAAGAGAGAACAAAACATAAAACTCAAAGCATACACCCTTTAATCCACACACTCCCCCCCCCCCCCCCCCACACACACACACACACACACACACACACACACACACACACACACACACACACACACACACACACACACACACACACACACACACACACACACACACACACACACACACACACACACACGCTTCTAGGAGCTCCAACTTTGAGAAGTTGGAATGAGAACAAGAACAAGGAGAGCAGGAGAGAGAGAAACTGTGGAAAGAATGAAAAAACAGCATTACATCTGCTAGCCCAGAATTAGAGCGTGAATGTATTGTCACTCGACTGAGTGCAAACTCCAGGTTCACTAACAAACAGGGACGACTCCCTATCTTTTCCCCTGAGGACACGGTGCGTTTGGGGAGATAATTGACGAGTCCCTTGGCATGTAACAAGGGAGGGAGCGCTATACACAGCTACACACAGCTACACACAGCTACACACAGCCAATCACACAATACTCATCTCAAAGAATGTGTAACTGTGTGTATATGTATGGCACCAGCAGAGTGTGTATGTGTGTGTGTGTGTCCGTGTGTGTCCGTGTGTGTGTGTGTGTGTGTGTGTGTGTGTGTGTGTGTGTGTGTGTGGAGAAAGGGGTGATTATTCCCGTCTTTGTGTAGCATAATCCATTTTCGCTGGGCTCGACAAGAGAGAGAAGCCTTGAGTAATGAGAGACTATAACCTGAAAAAGCTTCAGACTCTAAGCATGGAGCACTGAAATAGGTCTGCTACTCTCTCCCATCGCTCCATCTCCAAGCCTGTAGAATACTTCACTCTCTACCCCTGTTATATAAGAACCATATTGTCTATATCTCAGCTTCAACTTTTGTCCTTCCCTTACAATTGCTGAGCTACATTTCAGTACTATGGAATGTAGTGTCCTATACAGCACCACCTACTTAGATCTGTATGACATATCAGTACAAAGTCAGGAATGCATTGTTTGTAACAGTTGACATTTTGACAGTTATGCAGAATAATTTGAAGAGACAATTGCTGTCAAAATGTGCTTCAAAATTCTAATCTGTGCATACTTACTAATCTGTGTTCTCTTGATGACTATAAATTAAAATAGTGGGTAGAAAACATAATCTAAGCATGTTATCAAACAAGCTTGGGTTGAGGACACGGTCTTTGATGTCCATAATTTCTTACCATTTACTAAAAGGGGATTTTTTATTTGACTTTGATGATTTCACTCATCCTTCATGCTATCAATGCCTTCTATTTTTGTCCGTGTAAAACTTGTCACACATTCAAAATAATTATACGCAAATGAAGGCAGCTGCTGATCTGATTTGATTACATTTCCAACATGCTTCCAAATGATTGCGTGGCATAAAGCCACCCTTTATACTGTTGTCGTATTAAAAAGGCGAAAATGTCTGCATTCGAAGAGGGCCGCATCAGAAAGGGCTGAAATGTGTATCTGGGAGCAATGACTGGTGCTCCTACAATAGCAACATTCAATTAGGAACTCTGAGCTGCCTTTAAGTGCTGCCAAACGGAGTTATAAATACCCACAACGGCCTGATCCGGTTGTCTACTGGGTTTATTTGGTCAACAGTTCTGCATGATGCTATTTTTTTTTGCAGGAGTCGTGAAAAATCTAAACTGTCAGCTCTTGTGTTGCTCAGGGATCTCTCCTCAGACACAAATGATTTCTTAAACTGTGTTACTCAACCAATATAACTAGCAAACACATTGTCTTGGTGGGCATGCTGCAAGCCTCTCAGCCTAGCTACAAAGGGGTTGAATCTTAAGGAGATATTGTTGAGACTAGGCCACCCAGTTCCTTTACACTCTGACTGGGAGAGATAACACTTCCTCAATCACCACATTGAGGAAGATAGAATATCTACATTCCCCCCATTATGACAAATTCATTCATAGGAAAAAAAATATCTGCCTACTGTGAGCCATTTACAACAGATTACACGCGCCGCTGACTGAGTTTTCCACACACTGTATGGTAAATGACTCAATGATTGTCATCAAATAGTGAACCGAACATTATGGATTTAGACAGGGTGACATTGTGAGAAAGCAGCAATGTGTGTATATGTGTGTGTGAGCATGCTTATGTGTATATGTGTGTGAGTGTGTGTTTTATGGGTGATACTGTATAAGTCCTGTAGCTTGTTTGTAAAGAATGCAGCGTTTAGTGTGTGCGCGTATTCGTGTGTGTGTTCTTGGTGCTATGAGCTGTATGCGCGGTGGAGAAGGCTGTAGTGTTGAGTGTGTATTCTCTGTCAGTCTGTCCCTGCTGTGGCAACAGCTCCTACTGAACGCCTCCGTACTCCTACCCCCTGCAGAGGGCTTTGATTGCCGTGGAAACAGCACTTAAAGAGAAAATTAGGATTGCCTCCTCTCATTTAAAAGGTGCTGTTTAATTGGTTCCATTTAAGGTTCCATTTAATAGAGAGAAAAAAGCTAGATAGATTTTGTGCTACTGCTAGTCAGTGTGTGTTGTTGAGAAAGATGAATGGAACCATGAATAAAAGCTCATAAACAAGAACAAAATATAATTATTGACATTGTCAGGATATGACATTGACACATCCATTCATCTACAAACTGATAAAAACACAGAAACACTCTTACGAACATATATGCCCCTACAGTACACACCAGTGGAGGCTGCTGAGGGAGGATGGCTCATTATAATGGCTGGAACGGAGTGAATGGAATGGCATCAAACACATGGAAACCATGTGAATCATGTATTTGATACCATTCCACTGATTCCGCTCCAGTCATTACCACGAGCCTGTCCTCCCCAATTAAGGTG